>NC_061453.1:1875000-2500000 GCF_022581195.2 Helicoverpa zea
AGATTATAGAAAGTAATAAAACGAGGGAAGTTATTGATACGTTAGGATTAAAATTAATCTGTTCCAGTCAAGCGGTTTGCAAATATTTTTTGAATTAATAAGGGCTATTCGATGATTATTTTGATGTGACTGAGACTGACTTTAAGCTGGGTTTATGTTTGGTAATTGTGAGCGCGGTTTCAGCCGCGTACTGGTGAACTTATTTAATGATAGAAGTAAAGCGGTACAAACAATCTAACTTTAATAGATATTTTGGTACCAATCTACAGTTTTACTGATATTAGGTGTAAATTTGTTTAATTTATTTAAACAATTCTTTCAGTTTCAGTGCTAGTTTCTCCGGGTGCGCGGAAAAGAGAAGAAAACACCAGTGGCAGCTAAAATAGGTATACCTAATTCAAATTAACAAGTAAGGAAATCCTGAAATTCGCAGATAAAACTATAACGGCATAGTAATTTCTGAGATCATCGTCAACAAACAAACATCAACATAATAATGTTAGAAAAATAGTATGTAATTTTGAAAATATGAATCATTTTTGATGAATGGACCATGACGTAATGTTAAAATGTGATGACGATATACAAAGAAACTGGTTCAAAACTGCATTCAAATAACATTATTAATGATATTTTAATCGACTTTAAAAAGATAAACAATAATATTTGGCATACATTCGGTAACTTAAAGCAATACATTTAAATTTAAAGTAAAAACTGACTAAGATACAAAAAACACTGACAATCTAAAAAATATTCTTTACTAGCTTCCGCCAGCGGCTTCGCCCGCGTGGTGTGTTGATAAAAAGTAGCCTATGTGTTAATCCAGGTTATCACCTCTCTACACACCAAATTTCAATCAAATCGGTCCAGCCGTTTTTGTGTGATTTAATAACAAACATACATCCATACATTCTCACAAACTTTCATATTTATAATATAAGTAGGATTAACGCCCTAGAAATAATTCCTGGCAAAATATAATTATATCTCGAGACGCCATTTTTTTAAAGCGCCATCTATGAAATTACAAGTCAACTAACAAGACCCTTCGTTAAATGCCTAACATAGCGTTGTGTGGCAGCAAGTTTGTACGAACATTACTACAGCTGTAGTTCCGAAAGATACCAACAGATAGCTCTGTTCTAAAAACGATTTTGAACTAAAATAAGAATTTATGTGTACCTGATTTTGCCAAGCAAAACTGTTGAACTGGGTAATTAAAAATTGATTTAACATGGAGACAAAAATATTGTAACTAAATCAACATAATTTGAAGCCAAATTCAAGTTCATTACATCAGTTGATTTCTAAGAAACCTTAACCTTTTTTACTAAAACACATTACGTACACTTGACAACATTAAAAAGCTCATAATTTAATTACCTTCACAGCCATAATTAGAGGCAATTATAAAAATAATTTCTACTTGAACGACGATTAGTGCTGACAGATGACGCTCGTTACAAACCGCGATTTGCGGTAGACAGCAGTATAAAATAAAATGGATACCTACTCTAGCAGAAATAGATACTAAATCCTCCCTAATATTTTGTACGGAGAACTAGCTCTGTTCGTTAGGACAACAACTGAAATGTTAAGGGCATGACCGCATTAATATAGCTTATTAAATATATGTGTAACAGCTAGACAATGGTATCACAAGTCAATTCTCAAATCTCAACTAACATGCTGATGATAAAAGACATAAGTATTACGTAACAATGTATGAAGTCACCAGGTACTGACTACTGCTTCGGAATTTTCAGCCTGACAATCCTGTTGCTAAAACAAAACTCATGTCGTATATCAAGACGCAAGAGACTGCTTCTATTCCTTAAGAACTGGCGATTTACTTCCCTACAGAAATATCGGCCATAAAACTTTCTTAAAAGCTTTCAGTCTCATGGACTTAGAGATTTTGTTAGAACCCTTTTAAAGTAATCCTTTGCATTTTTTCAAGACAATAAATAGGTACTACGGTACTATACACACCACACTTACAAAAAGATCCTCCCGATATGTTCGTAGATCGTGTGTCGTGTAAGCTGCGTCCGCGCAGTAATCACGTCATAAGACACGGAGCCGTGGGAACATGTTTGTGCGCAACTTGTTTCAGTTTGTAAGTACACATTGTTTTAAAACCTCTTTTTAGGAGAGTCTTTTAAGGTCCAATTTTGGAGATAATGGGCATTTTGAAAGGTTTCTGTTTTTTGAGTTGTGTTGAAAATGAAAGTTAAATGGTCCTTTTCTTGAAGTAGTTGTAAAGTTTGTGTGGTAAATAATTAATATAGCTTTGGTCATTCTTTATTTATTGCTGTAGAATATTTTCTGTATTTAAATAAAATTTACAAATGTAACCAAAGATTAACTATATTGTCTCTAGAAATCCACCTCATTTACGTCATCAGCAGGCTTCTCTCTATATTATCACACAGTAACACACTTTCCGATGTCATATAATAGGTCTTTACCTATGAAATTACCGTTTTGTATGAAAAAAATTAAACGTTTTTTTTTTCATGTATTTTTTATTTGTATTTATCAAAGTAATTACCTATGCAATCAATGCTTCTTTGCCAACGCAGTGGCAGTGAATTGATGCCCTTCTTAAAGAAATTAGCTGGACGGGGGGCAACCATTTGTTCAAAGGCATTGGGGTAAGGGTACTGAATTTTTTACCCGACAAAAACTTATCCAAATTCTGGAAAAAGTTGTAGTGTGTGGGCGCAAGGTCTGGTGAGTGGCGGACGACGGAAAAAATCATTCATTTGTGTGTCTGTTGAGCAGTGCAAGGCACGTCTCGACGCGTACTTCGCGCCAGCGTTCATTGAGTTCGTGGGACACCCATTTGTTAAGCTTTTTTACCTTGCCAATTTGACGCAAATGGATCAATATTGTTTTGACGCTAACGTCGAAAGCTTTAGCCGTAGATTGTGTATCATCAGCTTCCACAATCGCCTTTAATATTCATCGTTGTCGACCAAAGTCTTCGGTTCAACTTTCAGGTCGAAATTTCCAAAACGGAAGCGAGGACACCAATAACAGATGATGCGTTAGTTAGCAGTTTTAGCTCCGTAAACGTCGTTGATGTTACGTGCCGCCTGTGCCGCCTTGCTGCACCACGGTACTCATATTCCATAATAACTTGATTTTCTAACGTATCCACGATGAAGAAGAAGATTGAAATGCGATGACAATGTAGCACTAATCAATTAACTAATGACTACTTTTGGAAGATGAATTCCATGTTTTTTTAATAAAATTAATTTGAAAATTACAATTCTTAACCAAACAAAAAATATTATGATTTGAAATGGCCATTACCGCAGAACGGCAATTTCATAGGTAAAGACCTAATAATAATTGCGTAGACCGTACTTAGAAACATATTGTGGCATTTACATCAAAACAAATCACGACTCATAACTGTAAACAGTCGGGTAATTATAAGTACAAAATTAGTAAAATATCTAAAAAAAAGTGTCAGGAAAAAGTTCGAAGTCCCGACAATCATACCCTCAGGTCATGCTCAACTCCTATTGGCGGGAAAGTGACCCATTAAGCCATTCCCGACATTCCTAGTGGATTATAAAAGAAATTACTTGGACGCGGCCAATCTGTATAATGACCGCAAAGATGATAGGATCCTGGCATTAAAATGACGGAACACACACAATGGTACATACATAGATTAGAATTAATGCAGAGGAGATAGTGGATGGCGTGATTAATGCCTAATGTTTCTGCATGTGAGTAAAACTTTTGCGATGACTATTGTAAAGCCTGCAAAGATTTAATCAAACAGAAGCAAAATATTCTACAGATTTTGGAGATACCTTTGCAAAATCATATAACATTATAAGCAAGCTTCAGTAAAAGTGCTCAAAGAATTAATTCCGTTCCGTTTTTGAGTACCTATCTACTAAGTACAATCGTATTAAATACACATTGAATGGCATTAAAATTAAGACAAATGACGCTTTATAAAGTTATAATAATATTTTTTTTTTATCCTACAATCCAAAGCATGGGCATACAACCGTCGTCCTCAGTAATGCATCAAAGACATTGGTAAAATACTATCACCGTTACCATTACTTACTCTTTTTATGGAATGCTCCAAAACAATGCAACTATTAAATCACACCAAATCTCTGTTAAGCCATTACAATTTTTATTCCTCAGTTCTTACAGTTCAAATTCCAGTGACTTTACAGACGAATTGTTGTTCAAATTTTTTCCCATAAAATAATGTAGAAATTAGGAGCATTATAAAATTGATAGTGCGGAGACAATTGGTCTGATGCTGATGGTGACACGAATGATATAATGACGCGTGAGATAATAAACATTAGTATTAAGGTGATAAACAAGGCATATCTAGTAGACAAGTATTTACGTTTAAAGGTGGTGAATACACTAATAGTGTAGCCACTTGGTATGTTCTTAGCACCAGTTGCTGTGTGGTTGCACATTTCAGATTTTTTCCCACCTAGAAGAAAGATCAAGAATCTGGGTAGCTTACTTAGATAATTTGCTAATTAAATTAAGCTTTATTTTCTAAGTGGCTTTTGTTAATTATGCCGCCAGTGTTTATAATGTTTTAGTTTTTCAGAAGTTTCAGAAGCATAGGCTACAAGTGAAATACTAAGTGAAACTTTAAGTTCTTTGAATAACTTGGTCCTACCAAATGTAATTCAATCAACTTTCAAAAAATTACTTTCAAATTAATCTCCACCACTTGAAAAAGCTCATCCAAAATCTAAAAATAAACATAATCCGACTTCAAACAAACAAACGCCACGTCACACCGCCATGATTAATTCTCATTACACAATGCGCGCGCGCAGTTATTAATGAACACATCGTGATTCTTTGTTTATCTTTTGTGGGAAAGTTTGATGGTGGAATCCTTTCGGGTATAAGCTTTTTGGGGTTCTGTAAGTACCTAAAAGATAAAACGGGACCCTTTTACCAAGGCTTCGCTGTCCGTCTGTCAGCAAGTGATAGTTAGATCGTTGATAACATGGATTAATTGCATCATCGGAATCTCCCGTTGACATCGGAAGCGTCTGAACTGTTAGCAGAAATTGCTATGAGGTCAGTATGGGTCAGAACTGCACCTCAAAAATTGGGGAAGAGATACATAGTGCGATAAAGCTGCTGTCTGATTTTCTGTAAAAGCCAGGCCATCTCACAGGATTCATGGGATGAAAAGAAAGAGAGGACTCTCTAAGATGCTATGGTGTTATGCGCGTGGTCTCGGGTTCGATTCCCGGGTCGGGCCGAAATCGCTTTGTGGGTTTTCTTAAACTTTCACAAAGCAGCCCGTAGTCTGGAAGTTGGTGATTAATTCACCCGTGCATCGGAGAGCACGTAAATGTCGGTCCTGCACCTGATCTCTTTCCGGTCGTGTCGGATTGCCGTCCCATCGGGTTATGAGAGTGAAGGAATAGGGAGTGCACCTGTGTCTGCGCAAATGCTCGTGCACTATAATATGTCCTGCGCAGCTGGCTGATCTCCTTAAGTGAGAGCAGCCGCCGTGGCCGGAATCGGCCGAGGACGCCATTATTATCATTATGGTGTTAAGGTGTAAGGTGTTAAGGGAGACCGATCAGGATAATGTATCTACTTTCGTGGCAAAAGACATGGCGCCACTAGAACAATAAACTATCCCATAAAAACTTCAAACTATTCCCCCTATGAACTGCGCTCATTGTAAAAAGTCCTTTGGTTATTTAAAAACAAAGAACCTTTCACCTCTTACGTAACCAAGTAAGAAGTGCTCTCAAAACTAATGATTTACGTCAACTCAGTTGACCCACATTCGTCAATCGATCTTTGTTGCTGAATCGAGTTTTATTGCTCTGTGGCTTTTGTACGTAAGACTATAATTATCATGTGATGCTAATGTTATTCTGGTTTTACACTAGATGTTTATATTCAAAGCTGTGGTTTTATAGGCTTTTGGAAGAAGAACAATCGAACCTACAGTTGCTCACTTACAGGTCCTACAACGAAACAATACCTGAATAATTTGACGGCAACGTTACGACTCCTGACGTGCATTTAATACGTAGGTACATATCTACAAGTATCTTATACGCGTCGTGGGAACTTCGGCGCGATGAAAAGCTCAGAGATAATACTTCTATCTTCCTTACTCCTGCATCATCAGGTATAACGCCATCTCCTTCCCAAATTCGTGACTATACGATTTTGCTTCAGAAACCGAGAGGCAATTTGTACGTACTTTTGTTTTTTGACAGACGATCTTTAATAAAGATATGTATCTGAGTACAGTTTAATAGCTGCTTTGGTCCAGTTTTGAAAATTATTATTATTATAAGTGGTAAATGGGATGGTTTGTTGCCTCATCGATCATTCTGCAAAGTCTACAAGTCTAGTCTAGTCTAGGCCTTACTTAACATTATCTGGCATATTTCTATCTATGAGCTGCAGGTTGGAGTTTTCTCAAATCCACCAAATCTGTAGTTCCTGATGAAGGTTTTTTTTATTATTTTTCAAATTTCTACATATAAGTCCATGAAGCGATTTCAGCCTCATCAAGGAACTGAAACGGAGACGTCATACTAAGCGGTCGCGCTTACATCAAGACCAACGAGGTAGTCTATCAATTAAAAACTGTGGTCTCCACATTCACAAACAAATAATGCTTTATAGAAAATTGAGAATTTTATTTCCTAGTGACAGCAGTCTCTTTTTTCATTTAGCTTTACTCTTGTTCAAAATTCATTGACCATCAACTACCATTACCATTAAAATTATTGTAATTACCTATAGATTTCTACTGTCCTACAGCACGCGTGAGTGACTTGCTCACGCGCATGACATTTAGTGGGCGACTGGACGCGTCCCATTCATGGGAACGCGTTATTCTAATGTCAAAACGTTCATTCATGGTAGCTTCGGACTTGTTAGTCGAAGATAATTGTAGGAAGTAAATTGTTTAATGTGGAGCAGTCATAGTTGTTCAGTGGTTAAAGCACCAGCCTGATAAGTATGAGGGTGCGGGCTCTATTTCAGGCAGGTTGAGCAAGTATTAATGCAAGTCTTCTAAGCTGTGTGCATTTTTGGCTATATCATGGACACCGAGGATGGATTTAAATTGTTACGTGATTAGTGATTGACGGTCAATCCTAATCTGTAAGGAAGTGTCCTGTGCCTAGCAGTAGGACAATAAAACGGCTGACGATGATGTTGTTGAATACCACATTCGTCACTTTATTTCAACAAGACCTGATGATATATGATTTATTTTTACAGCAAGTATGTGGAATATGGGTATAAAAATATTTGTCGTAACCGTCTTCCAATTCTGGTACACAGAATAGGTTCTCCACGTAAAGTCAGTTATCAAAATACTATAATAAGGGATTACACCGTGACAAACGAACTGAACGACAGCCTGTGTTAGATACTTCGCCAGTGAGCGAAATAATGAGCTATTTCCTTTACTTTACTGTTATTATACCGAGGAATGATGCCGGTGCATTATGGCTTTCTTTTGATGCTAGAAAGACGTTATATTTTTGTATTTTGGAAAAGTGTGTGACGGGCGGTGAAATGCTGCGTGCTGAAGTTATGTCATGAAGCTGAAGATAGATTTGGCATATTTTGGGGAGGTCTATATCCAAATGAACTGGTGTAGAGTAGGTAGATAAAAATAGAAGAATTAATGGAACTTGGGTCTTACAAAGGGAAGAAGGTACATCGTGTTGCCGGTAACTGGGTTGAGGAAGTGAGATAGGCAGCCACTCCATGTGAAACACTGGTACTCAGCAGCATCTTGTTAGACTGGAAGCCGACCCCAGCATAGTTCGGAAAAGGCTTGGCAGATATTGAGGTGAACTTTTGGATATTTTATTTATTTATTTTTATATAACTTGCCAGAATACTTTTTATTTTCATTTCTCTCCTGCAAACAATAAGAATTGCGTGCCAACCAACGCAAACATTTTGGAAAATGCAATATCTTATTCCCACAGCTCAGTCTGCCCACCCAGGTGGGAAGCTCGCGTGAAGTTACAAAACTAGTTGGACGCCCGGAGTCGTCTGCCAGCCGGCGCTATGCCTCACGTAATACCAGGCATTGTTCACGACTCAGCTCTTTGTACCAGTTGCTGGGATTACCATCATTTTTGCAGGATTTTTTAATCAAAATTAAAGACCAAAGCAGCCTTTTGAGTCATTATTATTGTAAACATCTATCGTGCAAATTATACTATACCCTTCAAGAAATTTTTCCCCATTTCCACAAAGGTAAAAAGCCTCTCCCAGTCTCTAAACTGTCAATGAACCAAATTCCATTTAAATTGATGCAGTCGTTAGGGGGTGAAAGCGCGACGGATAGAAAGAGTTAGATACTTTCCCGTGTATACTATTAGTAAAGATTAGCTCTATCTGATTGTTTTTAGGTGTCCTTCTATGTATAACTGATATTGTATTGACCTTTATAGTTTTGAAACTTCTACTCTGCTGCTTTAATACCAATCAAGACTGTCCCAACATTCTCCGAAATCATGGCTGCTATGGACACCCACCGTCCGGACTGACCGACATCGGATCCGGTCGGTCTCCCGACAATGCACGAAACATTATTATTACAGAACAATATTTTTTTATCTCGATGCTATTCGATTCAAATGGCATGTGATCTATGAGTATCGATACATAGTTTCGATTCTTTTGGTTGTGCAATGGTTTTTGAAATAGAAAATAGGTGCGGTACCTATTGTTCAGTTACTGATAGACGAACGAGTTTTTTTGTGTTTTATTTTTGTAAATTATTCTGTGAAGTACATAGTTTTCCGATTGGACTTTTGGCTTTCTTGCAAATTTTCTTAACCTTCTTTTTAGGGCTTTTGGAACAGTTTTGGTTTAATAACACAATTCGGTACCTACAAACTATACACTTCCCCGAAACTCCAATAAATTGAAGATTAAAAAATTAGAAAATTATTAGAGGTTTTACTACATATTTTCCAACTATTTGAACGCACCGCTGTAAAATCACGCACTATTTCCCTTTGCTATTGTTCAGAATATCTCTCCAGGGAAAAAAGCTCGTAAATTGTGTTCCTAATTTCGATTCCGCATCAAATGCCTAGGTTAATCTTTTCCGGGGCAATCACGGAAGGAATTCACACGGGCCAACGAGCACCATCTCTGGGGCCATCGCTTTGGCGCCAAAACAAAGATACACTGACAGTCTATGCTCGTTCGGCCCCCAGAGCGCATGCGCGGACGCGCGCCATCTTGCCGTAACCATAGCAACGCGAATGTAATCAAATAAACTTATTTAAATCAAAATAAAGACTTTATAGTGCGTGTTAATTATATTTTTATATTAAAAGACAAATAATGGTGAGCAGTTTTGTGTATTTTGTTAAAGTTGGACGATTTCTATTGTATGTTTTTGTTTGCGAAGTAAAGTAGGTAAGTATGTGTTACGATTATTGCGCTTCGAATTTAATTTATTGCGCATGGCAAGCTGTTTTTTGTCTGTCATTTGATACTGTGCGGTATTTTGGACTTACTAGTTGGTGTAAATAAGGAAAATATTTGGTTGTCAAAGTAAGGGTTTACCTAAGTATTTTTCAGCAAACTTGTTAGTCCAAGTACATGAAAGAAGAATTAACTAGTAACTATTTAAAATACATAAAACTTTCTCGTGCCTCAGACGGCATTATCAAATAGAACAAGTCTAGTTTTATTTCTTAATTACCCATGAAGAAAGAGTGCATTCTCAAAATCTAAGCTACTGAATAAAAAACTACTGGAAAGTTGTTAACCATCTTTCGACCACTTTGCGACCGCAAATTATAAAGTAAAACGAAAATATAAGCTTTAATATTACAATTTCAAACTTAATCAATTATTAATCAGATCGATTTCACTTATAAGTATTCTAATAAGAATCCATTTCATTTCCTATTTATCTACAACTTTCCAAAAACACATTTCTAAATAAATGCTATATTTTTACTCACACAGAGGTAGGTACCTACATACATAGAATGCGAAAACATCATTTCTTTATATTCACAGTTATTAAGAATTCTTGCTAAATGTACAGTACCGTTATACCTACTTTAAATCACCTAAACGAGTTGTTTTATTAAATTAAACATTTTTATTAAGACATGTCAAAAGTAGGTCTCTCGTATTCTACACGAAAATTAATAATTCATGCAGTGACAAGCGAAAATAAGTGTTGCCAGTCAGCAAAATAACGGGGTTTTTCTGAGATTGCTCAACTACAAGAGGGATTCCTTATCTTTAAGGTTTTGTCACCCTTATGATTTACTTGACTAACTCAGGAGAGTGAGTAACCCCTTTTTCCTGCACCTATGAAATGCACTTACCTACTTCCCTACTCATCACCTCTAGAGCCTTTTCCTAACTATGTTGGGATTGCCTTCAAGACTAACCTGATGCAGTTGAGTACCAGTGCTTTACAAGGAGCGAATGCCTATCTAACCTTCTCAACCCAGTTACCTGGGCAACTTACTTCCCTGCTCCTGCTCCCATTTGGTTTTATTAATCAACTCTATAATATTCTACCTATTTGAGTAAATGAAAAAGCTCCCATGACTGTTAACCATCACCATCATGATAGATGACTTTACTGCCCCATCAGTTAGGGAGGGACCAGATTTGGTCATGCTTATAACTAAAAGTGGACTACCCGACCACACGTTACCCCCTGGTTAACTTAACAGACTTTCAGGCTTTTAAACATAGAAGCTTTCATTCTTCATTCAAAATTAATTAGACGCATTCTTCATAAAACAACATGTCGCAAAAATACCCACCTACCAACAGAAAAATTCGATGACAGAAGTAATAAAAAAAGCAAAACGTCAAATAGACACTCAATAGCAGCTAAGTTGATACCTTCCCACGCTAGTGAGAGTCAATTGCGTAAATCGCAATATACTGTCACAGCACATTTACACAATAGCTTGTAACTGCACTTTCAGCTGTTTATGTGTATCTATCTACTAAATTGATGGACGCTGACGAAGAGGAACGATAAAGTTTCCCATATCTAATTGATAATAGTTTAGTTGTCGTCAAATAACTTTGCTATTATGAAGTCAACCATTTAAGGCGCAAACGCTGTAGTCTTTTGTTCAGCGTGAAGTCATTAATAACTGCAGATTTTAGGTCTCCATTCTCAATTACTGGATCAGGAATTCGCATTGTGGATTTTCGTTATCATTATAGATAGTTAAAAGGCAACACACCTAGTAGTTTTAATGAATATTCACATATTACTGCAAAGTTGCCCCTGGGGCCCGATTCTCCTAAGTTAATAATGTCAAAATCGAATAGAAATCTAATCGCAATATGATCGCAATAGCAGTTTTAACCATATCGGGCATTCTGCTACTAATAAAAGACCAATCGTATTCGATTGACATTTGATTGGTGTGCGATTGGTCTGCTATTTTGGTAATTTTGGTCTATACGGTAGTTTGCTGTCCAATCATTTTGCAATCGTAAATCATTTGCAGACAAAATGATTCATTATTGAATGACAGAAAAGGATAAAAACGTTTATTTCAAAGAAAAAATAGCGGAATGCCACATACGCTTGAATCGTAATCGAGTCGGAATCGGATGTCGCTTAAGTAAAATTAGGAGTATCGCACCCCAGTTCCTTCGAGTTCTTCTGTAGCTAAACTAATCATCATCATCATCTTCCTAGCCTTCTCCCAACTATGTTGGAGTCAGCTGATATGGCGGCTAAATTCCTAAATACTTACACCCCACATTTAATATAATTTCATTATAACATTTCGGTTTTCATTTACTTAACTGTATTTTACGGCAGAAAAATGGTGTTGGTAACCCATTTTCATTTGTGTGTAGGGTGGCTTTGAGTTGTGATTAAAGCACAGAATGGTCCCGGTACCTACATAATTACATAATTAATCGAGAATTTCAGATAACTGTTATCGGTTTTTGTATATTAGGATTTGAAAAATAAGTGCAAAAAATAAAACTCTTATCAGTCCGGAAAGTAGCGTCCTCAGTCAAAATGATTTGGAGCCTGTGTTTAGATAATTGAGATATTACATAAATTACATTTCTCTAAAAAAACTAAAAAAATATTGTACCTATCTAAATCAGCATCGTCCCACACAACAAATTGCTTCATCGAAATTTCAAAAGGCAAGAAAATGAATTAAGAAGATGGTTACCCTAATTTAAAATGGTTTAATTTATTTGTTCAGATGTTGAACTGTTTAACGATGTGTCGAAATATTGTGAACTACTGCGAAGTAGTAGTGAACTCTTGGGCGGTTCGATAAATAAATAAAAGGTAATTCGATAGACTTTTGTTTATTCAATTATGTACTATATAATGTTCTGAAATAACTCCGTGAATTATGTACTACTACGGTTTATTCCAAAAAACTTTCACTAAAATAAATAAATATTGCTGTCATGCCAGTGGATTCGATTGAATTACCTAACAGTATTCTGGGGCCCGATTCTCCTAATTTTACTTAAGCAACATAATATGATTCACGTTCGACTCGATTCGACTGAGATCTAATCCCGACTCGATTAGGATTGAAGCGTATGTGGCATTCCGCTATTTTTTCTTTGAAATAAACGTTTTTATCCTTTTCTGTCATTCAATAATGAAACATTTGTCTGCAAATGATTTACGATTGCAAAATGATTGTACAGCAAACTAAAGTATAGACCAAAATCACCAAAATAGCAGAATGCCCGATATGGTTAAAACTGCTATTGCGATCATATTGCTATTCGATTTTGACATTATTAACTTAGGAGAATCGGGCCTCAGGTATTAAATGGTTGTGGAATCTACACTCTAATAATCAATAATATGCCTAATGCGAGCTATGTTGAAGAAGACTAAACGTTTTATTTTTATCCGGATGCGCGGAATAGTACCCACTACCCACAGGACGCGAGTATCACTTCTGGCGAAGCTACTACAAAAATATTTCAATAGCATCTATTGAGATCGACCTAAACCTCTGTTTACCCTCTTTTATAAAGAACCAAAATAAATCAATGATAGGTACCTATAATTTTATTAAGATTGTCGTCAAAACATTGTTATGTAAACAAATTTCCTCTTGCGTATACGTACGCGTTGCCAACGCGACGCACACAAATAAGTTTTTATACTAAATGTGTAGGTGTGTGCGTGACGTAGAACGCGATACGTTATTACGGCGAGTCTCATACAGTCCCTGTGGCGCAGAGGATAGCGCGTTGGACTTCTAATCCAAAGGTCGTGGGTTCGATCCCCACCAGGGATGCAACGTTCTCAATGAGAGTAAATTCGAAGCTGAGATATTTTTGGTTATTCTCATAGATTTTATTTAGTCATTTGGGACTTCATTTGTTTTGCGTTGCTTTTCAACCGACTTCCAAGAGGAAGTGGTGTTCAGTTCTGATGTTTTTAAATGTGTAATAATTTTTATGAAAAGCATTTTTAATTATTAATTTAGCTTTATAGTAAGCTTCTGCTTACGTATAAATATACTTGTAGCCTGCAGCCTAATTGAATAGTAACGAAAGCTAAAAATATTTATATAGATGTACTTACATGATGTTTATTGCGTCACCGTCATTATTCATGATGGTTCCGTATACATTTGAATAATATTTTATGTATCGTTTTATTTATTGATATTTATTTTACAACATTGTAAACACTGTTATTTAGTAGCTAGTATTTAGATTTTTTCAAAAATTGTTTTTTTTTATTGATAAAATTTTTTTAAGAATTTACTTTGGGATTCTTAGCAAATAATTTTTTTCATATGTATTTTTATTTTCTTCATAGGTTCCGTTTCTTAAGAATAGGTTAATTAATATCGATAGTATCTTCAGATAAAATTATAATTTTTGGACATGGTTATTTTTTTTCTGTTTTTTAATTAATGACCATGAATTTTTTAATTGTTCCTCATGGTTTTACCAGTCTCGTCCCGGGGAAACCACTTTCTGTAAGGGACTAAATAAATTAGGTACCTTTGTCATTTCTTACGTCCGTTTGCAATATTCTATCTAATTGTAGCTTTGCAAACTAGGGATAGGAATTTGACAATACTTAAATTGGCTTATGTCAAAATTCTATCTCCGTCCGTAATAAAGGATAGGTTTATAAACGTTGTATTAATTTAAAGAATGCTATTTTCGTCACATTTTCATTCAATCAGGCGTGTGATTAATTTACAAACAATGTTTTAATCTCGTAATCAATTACTGTTTCCAATCAATTTCATTAATTTTCAGTACATTGCAAGTCTTATGGACCGACATTATATTATAGTTTAGCAACTGTCCCTGTGGCGCAGAGGATAGCGCGTTGGACTTCTAATCCAAAGGTCGTGGGTTCGATCCCCACCAGGGATGCGGAATACCCGTGTTAAATAGCACGTGGTCTTTCTAAACAAAGTTTTGAAGGTTGCGAAAGAGAAACAGAAGGGAAAAATGCAAAAATGCTAATTTGTTGGGACAAAAAATACACAGTTGTCATTGAATGCTTGTGAAATGTCTCTTGAATCTTATTTTGCATTTTTTAATATTTTTTTCTATTTTTTCTTACAATGTTGGATGATCTTGTTAATCTGAATGTGTGTGACTCACATTCTACTCTAAAAATAAACCTGGCTGCAATGCATCTTATTGTCACTGGTTCCAATAGTAAGAGTGTCAGGAACCCTGATTTTCGTAACTTTGATGTAGTAGGTTTCAGGCAAATGCGAGACATAAGTACGTGTAATGTCTTGAAAATAATTCAAAAATTAATTTCCTTTGACTTATCTTTGACCCTTTGGGCTTCAATGAATCTGCCTCCACGATTCCGATCCCTAATATTCCCGACCATTCCACTTTCTCGTCATTTGCTTACCCATCAACTACTATCAGTTTTTTCGTGGTTTTTTCCAACCAGACCACTACTCATTACTCGTAACTCCCAAGTCGTGCAAACATACAAACAGTTACCCGTCGATCGAGTTTTTTACCGGCGGCCATGTTTATATCCGGCCCGCTTACTGGTCAGTCGGTCAATAAGACCGTACATCGATCAAGGGATAAGTATATTTTTGGTACAATTGACCCACTTGGAAAGTATTGATATCCACATGTGGTTCTTGTAGGTTTTCGTTTTACTTTTTTATGGGGTCAATTGCTATTAGGAAGTTGGTTTTTAAATGCTACTGAGTGGTATTTTTCTTGGAATCTTGAATTAATCGAATTTCGGTAAGAATGTTGCTATTCAAAAATATAAAAATTAAGTAATTATTTACTTTTGGTCCCAATTACATAGTGACCCAGTGTTACACAAAAGTTATCCTAGAATAGGTCATAAGAACATTAATTATGACAATTGTTATTTATAAAATAGACAATTGGAAAACCAGTCGATAGGAGAAAAACCCTATAGGCACGGTCAAAGAAAATTTCAAATCCAAAACACAATAAAATTATAGATATCTCTTCATTCAAAGTAATAGGTACTGCTGTTAAGTAAAAAGTGACAGTACAAACTTACCTCGAAGCCTTATAAGTTATAACTTTCTTTCTTATGTCGTTACTTAAGTAAATTGTATTATGATGTGTAAAACACCATATGGTTATGGTCAAACCGCAAACCAAATTTGGTGCAACTTGACACGACCCGGAAGGAGGATATAGGAAACTTTTTATCCGCTTACTTTTATAGGGTCCAATTGGACCTTCTGGTTAAAGCAGAAAATTATATTAAATTAAGCTTTTGTGTTCGAATGGGAGAGATTGCGACTATTCTTATGTATAATTTTACTTTTGTGTTTAAATCGAGATTAAAACTTCACCATCTATCTATCTACATATCTATCATGATAGTTGGTCAGCTGAAATTTTCACAAATGATGTATTTCTGTCGCCTGTTTAACAAACAATTTGAAAGCTCTAGTAAAATAAGTATTTTTACAAACGTGATTTTCTGTACGGAACTCTTGGTGCGCGAGTCCGACTCCCACTTGGCCGGTTTTTACATTCTACTCAGTATGTATAATTCAAACTTACTATTAATTATAATATCAATATTTCGGTATCTATCATGAAAATAAAAGCGTGTTTACACAGTACTTGTGTTTTTTTAAATAAGAGAAGAACAAATAAAAAACAATTTGTAATAAAATTATACAAAGGTCCAAAATAATATTGTTATTACTCAACAATAAAATTGTGTGAACTACTTGGTTCAAGGTTGGAATGAAGCAAAACTGGTCAAGAGCGAGTCTTTGTCCAAAAGATATGAACTAATAAATTCTAGATTTTTTTAATCAAATATTATTAGTTCTAATAGAGGCAACTATAAATAAAATGATCTGTGGGAATAATAAAAAATACGATCGAATACTGTTTCTATTTTTTTTATATATATTTTTTATTTACCTATCTCTAAAATGGCTCAGAAAGAACTATGGCATTTCATTTGTTTCTATCCAAAAAAATCTTGAAAAATATTTCATTGGATTTTGCCGAATTCTACGGAACCCCAAACATTAAAAATAACAATAGCGTTAAAGAACAGCCTTGAAACGGGTTGCTGTTCTTACAGACAGACTTTTTTGTGTTTTAAAGAAAGGTAGATTATTTTTATAATATTATCTTCACGGTCGATTGCTTTTATAAGGTGAGCAGAACAAATGAAAGGTTTTTAGCCTTGTTTGTTCTTCTGTCTTTGTTTAATTAATGCACCTGGTTGTTTTTGATTGCAATGCATCACTATAGTTTCCCTAACCAATTTTTTCTTGTCTTGACTTTGGCTTAACCTTGAAAATGGTCGAGTTTTTTTTCTTTCCACCAACTAAGTTCTCAATTAATCACCACATAACGTATACAAAGAAGATACTATTTGTGTACTATATTGTTCGTTTTTCTAAGCCTCACAAAAACTAGCATTATATAGGTGAGGTAACTCTCTGCTTCAAATACATTATACAAGTACAGTCAGGTACAAAAATACATACATTGAGAACAAAATTAAAAAAAAAAACTTCCTATCTGCCTAGCCTTAAAGCGTCCTTAAAATAAAAATACCTGACCACTATAATCTTAAATTCAAAAACTGTCGAACTGTCTACGGATATATCTGTACTAATTAATATTTTACGAAAGTTTGTCTGTCTTTAATATCTAAGTACCTAGTTTATTTTCTCATGTAAGTACCTAGTCGTATCAGTTACAGGAGGATTCAGTGTTCATACTTTGACTGTTTAGTACTTTTGTTGCTAACTATACACACATGCCTACTTATTTATAAATAAGTTCAAGGCTAAGATCAAGGCTACAACAAATACCTACATAATTTGTTATAGAGTACGTTTCAAAACCAGTTTGCTTGTATGGTTACGCTACTATAATACATGTATTAGCGTTGGCGCTTGGGGCTTCCAATTTGTCGAGAACTATGCTTTGTATAAATAAGGTAAGTAGTTGTAAAAAACGAATCTTTGCAAACTCTTTTTCATTTCTCAGAAGTTAGTTCTCATTACCTAGTAATCCTTCCACCCTATTCCCAATTTTATTTGGTCGAGTCGAGTTGGCAAGTCTTCATCTTCCATACTCTTGCCATTATCTCACAACTGACATTATTTTCAGCCATATCTTTTATGTTAGTCCATTCCTCATATAGGTACTTATGCCAAATAGCTATTAGGCACACTTGTCTTTCAGAAATATCTATCAAATCCTTAAGAATATTTATAGCAATTCATGGTTACTGTACAATGAGATCATCACCAAAGGACAAAGTACCTTCAAACCGACATACTGACCCATGTTTTCCTTACAAACATACAGACACACAGCAATGCCAGTAGATTGTTTTCTTAAGGTCAGTCTTATTGATCTGACCTCCGCTTACGAAACGCAAGCAAAGACACTGCTTGAATGAAGATTGAACGATTAGACCGTCGATGGATTTTTGTTGGGTCAAAGAATTGCGACTTTGGTCATGTGGTTTTGTATTGCTAAAGGTCCTAAAACCTAAGTTTTACGGACTGGTTTGTTCCGTGAATGTACAATATTAGAAATGCAAATTAAAGACTAGCTATATTTCTTGGCAGTCAGTCGGTGAAAAATTTTCCTTGTCAGTTTAGAACCAGGAAAATGGTTTCGTCATATTTCTTGATCCCCCCAGGTATTGCGAAAACACAAATTTTCCTTGTTTAATAATGTATGTGCAATTATGTAATTTTCTTTATTTTATTACGTACCACTGTTCTATTTATATCAGCAACTCTTATATGGCTTTAAGCTGAGGAGAGACGTAGTTAGATAAGTAAATAAAACAAACGCGCAATAAATGTTTCCTATAACCGGACTGGGGCCCTATTTCCGAACATCGTGACCTAGGTTCAATCGCATTTGGTTACACTAGGACGATTCAAATAGGAATAAGAGTTGGTTTGTTTGATCACAGAAAAAAATTATCCGACTTTTAAACAAAAATGCAAAAATCTTAGCCTTGTCTTAAAAGTTGATATTACGAAGAACTCTTCGAAATATCAACTTTTATTTTGCCACCAGCATCTAAGTGGTCCCAGAATTTTGAAATCGGCCATCTTCCATTTCTGTAACACAAACTCCTCCTGTTTTGGAAGTCTTTCAAAATATCTAAGAGGATTACGATTTAGTGATCAATAGCAACCATCTCAAAGTAAGGGGAGTGAGCCAGTTGCCATCAACTCATAGCAACAGCAGCTTCCCAAATACAAATTAAAATTGAACCCAATGGGTGCTAGAACACTATCTTTAGCTGGGATCATAAACTCGATCATAGAAACAATGTTCTGGTCTTCATGACATATCTGTCATATTGATAGCGAGTAGCACTGTTTAACCAGCTCCATGTCTTAATTCTGAAAATCGAGTGAAGAAAAAAACTCAACATTAGATTCCTCCACAACACAGTCGGAGAAAACAGCGTTACATTAGTAGAGCATCGTTCAAGGTCAGCGCGTTCTGCGCTGGCGCATCCTGCTCGCATGGCGCCGATACTTTTGTTACGTTCCTTTTATTGCGCTCTTACTTACGAAAGTGGTGTCCTATTTCTTTGGGGGAGTTCGGTTTTTTGCTGGTGAAGTGTGGGGTCATTGACCAAGCAAGCTTTGTACGGAGGATACTGTGATGGGATCTTTGTCGTGACGATAAAGGATCCTTAAAGGTTAAGTTGGTCCTAGTTGTGTGTGGAGCATGTAGAATGTTGGGTTCTGCTAATTTGTAGAAACTCCTGCAAGGATTTCTTAGAACGTAATTGTTTCTGGAACAGTAGCTTCTAAGGTATCTTAAAGACATAGAAAACCTTACCCGAGGTTTCTTTATAAGGAACTGAAGCATATAATCTACATGGATGATATAATTCCTATTCGAATACTGACAAGTTGAAAAAACACCGTGCAATACTAATTTGCTCTTGATAGTTTACTGAGTATATATTCATAGTTATGCTGACAAAAGAAGTATTATAGCTACCTACTATATAAATAGTTCAACCTACGTAAACAGTATGAGTCACTTTAGGAAAACGAAATACTATAGCGTACGACCTTATATTACTTCCGTAGTAGAAGATATACTTCGACTCAATACAAAAACAATTCTTGCTCAGCTATTTTTGGTCGCAAATACACTGTACGAACGTGATTTTTTCTAAGTCACACACTAGGTATTTTCTAAATAATCTTACGGAATATGTATCTTGTGCCTTTAAACCAAGTTTATTTGAAATCAGCGCAACAAGTTATCTTCTTCCATTCTCTTCTATCTGGCATCATCTCACAAGTAACATTATTTGTAGTCCTATCTTCTTTCACACCTTCATCTATAATTTTTTTGGTCTTGCCATGTGTGTCCATCCATGTTCATACTCTCATAATTTTTCATGATATTTGATATAATGTCTTTATATTGCCTTTTTTAATAATCTGAGAACACTTTAACGCTCTCAATTTGAAACACCTAGGTACTGATTTTCATATAAATATTTTTTTCTTCCTTGTACCCATCGATGTAAATATGACCCGTTTTGCCAACAACTGTAACCAGGGCACGGCTCAAGGGATTTCAATTAAAATACAGGCACACAATACCTTTACCCATCCCTTAGAGAATTGCAGGCTTTATTGGGATTGCAAGAATATTCAATGTTTGCTTTCTTTTCTTTACACAGTTCGATTCAGCACTTGCACCTGATATAGGTGAATTTTGACCACTTCGTAGTGAAAAAAAGGAAAAATACCTACATTATTTATCATCTAATGATCGCCGTGAATCACATTTGAATCATGGTACAGAAAAATCAATCTAAAAGTTGAAAAGCAAAAATACAGATAAATATAAATACTATTAACCAACAATTAAACATAAATGATTCACAATAGAATCAAATTCGAATAAATATGTTATCAATTGACGTAACTGATAAACCAATCAGAAGGTTATCAATGTTCTAGGTAAGTAACATACTGACTGATTGTAATCAAACAAATGACCACTTTATGATTAAAACTACATTTCGAGTAGTATCAGTTATTTGAAAACAAGTGGGTGCCAATTATTCCGTATCTAGGCTACATATATTTAGTTTCTATAATAGGTACTACTGTGTACAACTATATTACTACAAATATAATTCTGTCAAGTTTATGTCCCTTACTACCTATGCCTTAGTCATCTATTTAGCAATACCAATAGGTATTTTAAACAGGATCTTCCTTTTGCTCTTTTGCTAACTCCGAAGCTGCAGAACCGAATTGAAAAATGCTTTCTCTATTTAGGACACTGCCTTATTCATGGGCTGACTTAATGTAGGCTGTATTTTATCCGGATACGGGAAAAAGTTCCTCTCGTGATGAGAGTGAAACTGGGAAAAACAGCAAATATTTGTTTATTTTCCTTTTAGAACAACCAATTTCAATATGTACAATAGTTAGGGAAAATACCAATAAGATCTAATAAATACCCTAAAAAAATAAGCAAAGAAGAAACGGGGCATTTGACTGGTTGAGAGGCCGTATTCCTTTAGCAAGGCATTTTATATCAAAAGCCCAAGGCTCTTTTCTTCAAAATATTGTCATCTCAACTTTTTTCCCATACTTACTTAGAATTTCGTAATAAATACACAAGTACAATAGTACTCTATGTATGAACGAAATTAAATTCGCGAACGATCGTCTAATCTGACCGACCGGTACGTACCGTACAGTGTAATTTCAACCGTGGTGACCGATGGACGTTCGAGTCAGTGCTGTGGGAGTTTCAAACGCGTGTTTGAGGAATATCTTAATAATGATATTTGAGTGATATTTAGTGCGTTTTAGTGATATTATTGGATTTGGTTTTGAGTTTGAGGTATGTTGGAATTTTGAAGTTTTTATACTTAAGTATTAAATGCGTCAGCTGTTAGCATAAGTAAATACTTATTTGGGAATAGTTTTTTGTCGTTTGTTATGGGAAGTTTATTTTTTATTTTAACTAAGTTTGTTGTGAGAACATATAGTGTGAATTGACCGTGACATTTTACATTTACATTTGACATTACACAAAGTGATGACAGTAAAAAAAAAGTAAAGTTGAATGAATAGAAATTGAATGAATCACAACCATATTCTGTTATATGCAGTAACACTTTATATACAGATGTAGACATAATATAAGTGTCCTTATGACTACTGAAAATTACTCATTTCCCTTCAATGAATAGACAACTTTCGCGGAAAGATTAATTATTTCCTTCGCGATATAGAGTTGTTAGAAATCTTATGTTTATTTAGGTATTTAGTGAAAATGTAATGTTGATACTTAAGTAACGGACATTATTTTTTTTTAATATTAATAGTTTCCCGCGGTTTCACCGGTGTCCCGAGGGAACTTATGTCACTCGGGGATAGTGTAGTCTCAGAGTAAATATTTTTTCAAAGCGTGGGTTCTTTCGAAACCTTTAGGGTACTAAGAAAAAAACAATTTTTCCTCTTTATTATCAGCACCTACCTATATTTAGATATTTTGTAGTCCAATATTAAGCGTCAAATTTATAAAAATCCGTCATTGCAGTATTTTTTAGATGATAGGACTTTATAAGTTGGTTGGTTGGTTAACTACGTTGAGCTGCACCTGCCGTGGTCAGTCTACGGATGGGTACCCATCCCCTTTTTTTTTTTTTTAATGACGTCAAAAATCATCAAATGACCCCTCCCGCTGTGGGTTAGCAGCGGAGAGGGAGTGTCAGATTCTTACTGACTAAAAACCGTCGTGTTCCGTCATAGGCCTTTTGTGTACCAGGGCCACGGTATCTCTTTCGAACAACCCGCAGCATGGGTACCCATCCCTGACAAACGGATAAGGGATAGTTAGATGAAATTCGTCAGTCAGGTGCAAAAAACTATTAGGAATATTTTGTAAATGCAATAGTCGAGGTAATGTAGTAGTAAATATTTAGTTTGTTTTTTTTTTTGAAATTATTATGTACATATACCTATTTAAGGTTTTTCCTTAAAGTAAACAGTTTAAAAATAAAAAACTGGTTTATCTAAGTAAATTCCTTTGTTATGTAGTCATGATGATTAAGGTGCACCTTGCATGAATGGTAGTGACATAATCTTATCAGTTTAGTATTTTCTTCATGACGCCGAAGCCGGTATAGCCGGTACTTACAGCTTAGATATTGCAAAATGAATGTGTTCAAGTATTGTTCAAATAAACCATGAAGACATCTCATCATAATCCTCCGAGCCTTTTTCCCAACTATGTTGGGGTCGACTTCCAGTCTAACCGGATGTAGCTGAGTACCAGTGCTTTACAAGGAGCGACTGCCCTATCTGACCCCCTCAACCCAGTTACCTGGGCAACCCAATACTCCTTGGTTAGACTGGTGTCAGACTTACTGGCTTCTGACTACGCGTAACGACTACCAAGGATGTTCAATGACAGCCATGAAGACATATCCAAGTATGAAAAAATTGAGTATCTGAAGGAAAAACAAGCTACAAAAATCACTAAAATTGTTAAAGAAACAAAAATGAAGGCAGCATTTTATGATGTTTTTTTTTTGAATGCACGGGTTGTTGTCCATTTATTTGTGAAAAAAGTTATTTTTATGAACATCTGTATGTATAAATTAATCAACTATTACGTACAGAAAAATACTTTATTTTAAAGCCAGAGAAAGAGTAGCCCTTATCTTGATACATCAATGTGACTCAATGGGCGGTCTTATCAATGACAACAATCTTTTTTATTTTAAATTCATTCAAAACAAACGTAGTATTGCAATCGCATCGCTGCACCAACTGTGTCGGTATTTTTATTAGGCACAAACTCCATTTTATAAACTTGTCTGTCTGTTAGCTCTAACTTATCAAATACAACATAGATTTTCATGCAGTTTTCACCAATATAAAGTGTGATTCCGGAGGAAGGCGTGAGTGTATGTAGATATATTTAAACGTGACTGAAGCAATATAAAAAATAAAATTGAAAAAAATAATGAAAACATACATTTAGATAAATTTCGTATCATACATGGTTTTCCTCTGTAACTGAAAACTAATAAGGTACTACACTACTTAAAAGTGTTCCGATATTGCAATAAATTTCAATAAAAGTCCATACATAATAGACTTCTTTTAGAACCTATAACTTAGAACACAATGTTTATTATTAAACAAACTCCACTCAAGCAAGTCACTCCCTCGGAATTTACTTTACAACGAAGAAATCTTAATCGTGAATAAATAACTCTTATCGACAAATATTATCGATAAACACTATCGATAAGTATCGATACATGTTTTATCTAAACGGAGAATTACATTTACCACGATTGTTTATATCGATTTGACCCGAGCCATGGAAAACACAATGATTAGCGGAGGTGTCATAACGCAAAATCTCCTAAGAAAGTAGCGCACCAAAATGCGGATGTTCGGGGGACGAGGAACGTTACTAGCTCCGCCCTTACACGCTTTTCTATGGAATCTGACATTTATTTTCAAAATAAAATCACCAAGCAATCCGGACCAATGTTTGACTGATTGATTATGATTTGACAAGGAATCCGAAAGCCTCGTTACTTTTAGTTTTTTGATCATACCTACCAAACGTTGCTTGACCTACAAGAAGGCTTGACCTACCTTCCTTATGGCATCTCCGCTATCTTTCCTTCCTCCGTGTTTACATCAATTTGACCCAAGTTTAAACGCGGGTCGCACTGTGCGTTAACCTTTGATTAATAAATCATTGGTTATATTAAGATTAATGTTAATGCTCTGGAAATTGGTTACGTGAGTTTATTGCTTGAACTATGATTAGAAGAAGGGTTAAGTGATTTTCATTTTCAATTTTAGTTGCCTTTTAATATTTATTTCAATTTCCAATAGGTACGGTTTACATAGAATGTTATATTTTGATGTACCTACTTCGTTGTTTTTATATCATTACTGGCTATTCCCTGCGGTTCCAGCAGTGTTTTAAGGGGCACTTTGCGCACCCGGGTAAAAATTGACCTTTGTTAATATTGGTTACCTTTGTTAGTGAGACTAGAGTTACTTTCACATACATAATATTAAGTAAGGATAATAAGTACTAGTACAAGATTCTTTATTAATTTACCTAGTAAGGCAATATGCGTAACTAAATGCATTAAAAAGACAACAATGTAAAAATAGATGATGTAGCAATATGATTACGATTTTATAGGCGTTGTTAAGAGTTTTTACTTTGTACCGTATTTAGCTGACAAGACGGCTTAAAGATTAAAGAAATCAACAGTTATTGCTGTAAAAGTTAATTAACAATCTTCATGCTGAATATAACAGTTAAAATCGGAAAAACTTTCTTCAATTTCGTTTGACGGTCGTAACTCTTACCAATAGCTAGCTATACTTACTTAGTTGGCCGTGTCTCATTATGATCGTTATTTAACGATAATTTTTAATCTACCAATATAATATGGAAACAAACATGTTTTTATTTGTTTGTAAAAGCTCCGAAACTACTGAATCGATTTGAAAAATTCTTTCACTGTTGGAAAGCTACACTCTTCTCGCGTAACATAGGCATACATCAGGTGTGTCGTTCATAATCACATTAAATGAAATGCGTTAATATACTGGTTAATATATGTCGATTAACACAAAGATAAAAGAAAAATACGTAAAAATAAAAAAAAATGTTTTTTTCAAACAAAGTAAATGGAATAAAAATGTGCAAAAATTAAAACACCATATAAAAGTCAGTCATTACAAACAACTGAAATTCTCCCTTGAAAACTGACAGCTGTCAACTTATCAAAACATACGATACTCCTAACTTTATCTCTGCTTTACACATGATGTTGTAAATTATAAAAACGAAAAATGACTCCTGTGGCTAAACCACTGAATGGATTAGGTTATTTTTTTTACAATTGTCCATAGAATATCATAAACTATATGCGATATGATTTAATGTGATTGTGAACGACACACCCGATATTTTATCCCGGTACGGGCAGCAATTTCCACGGGACGCGGGTGAAACCTTGGAGAAATCGGCTAGTTTTAAACGAGCGAACGAAGATACCTATAAGATCTTGTTATTATATTTCGTAGCTTTAGCCATTACAAACTGAGATAGCGTGAACAATTTTTAGAAAGTCGACCAATTTTTCGGTCGAAACTTTTTTTACGCAAATCTGCTATAATCCGTTTTGCAATAAAGATTTTTAACCGCAGTTTTACGGTTCAATCGGCTTATCGAGGTGATAAAATTATTTCATATTTTAAACTTTATTATAGAAACTTGAGATTAGTTTTTATTTGATAAGGACCCCAACGCCTCGTTAGTTCTAGTAACTGATCACGACTATCATACATTGCTTGAGATACCTTCCTTATGACATCTCCGCTATCTTTCCTTCCTCCGTGGGATAACCTCAGCATAAATTAAATACTTATGTACCAAGGAAAACCACCATCAATTAAAACTGCAATTATAAATCAATATACATAATTTTGTGCATAATTGCTTCTATTTAATGAGTCATTCGTGAGTCAGGTGCATTTTTGTGACACCGAAACAATTGAACGATGTCACCCACACAGACAATGCATGATTAAAATTAGTTAACAATGACTGCATTTGTTTTACTGTATAACTGTTATTTTTAAAATTGGTATGAACAAAATTGCATCATTTTTGACATAATATGTTAGCATAGTAACTTTAAATTAGGCTGGTAAATCTGCACTTTTCGAACGTTAAAAACAAAAGACAGATCAAAACGCCCACCCTTCACCTCTTCCTATGTGTTTTTGCTGGGAAGAAGAAGTGGTGGAACACAACTCCCCAGCAACACATGTTTGTCTATTAGGTTTGAAGAACCAGATTTAAGTTTCTATACAAAATGAGTCTAATCTTTGCAATTTTTTAATTTTTTACATCTTCAAGGTGTCTTTATAATCCTTACCTTATAATATAGGTAGTATATCAGCCGTTTCTAGCATGTTTACCCGTATCCCAGGTGTAATAAAAAATATAACCTATGTTATTCGAGGATAAAATAGCTTCCTAACAGTGTAAGAATTTTCAAAAAAATCAGTTCAGTAGTTTTGGAGCCTCAACGGATAAAATGCTGCTGTTATTAAGTTAGTCAAACCCGTGGTCTCGGGACCTTTAAAATCACAAATCGCCATAAAAGCCGGGAGACAAAGCTGGAACATCTTAAGATTTACAGTTATACCCAGTAAACAGTAAGTTCCTACAAACAAAAGCATTCCTGCTGCATGTGCACTATTCATTCTTTGGGTGCATTTTTGAGATGTCTCAATTTATTTCGTTCTTGCAAATAAATGAATTATAGGTGATTACCACTCAATCCATCTCTGTGTGGAGTTGGCCTGTGCCCAGCAGTGAGCACAGGCGATAAAAGGCTGATGATGGTGAAATAAACTCATTGAAAACATAAGGATCTATCTCAATCTTCATCGCCACGGTAATTCTTTTTAAAAGTCTCACAGGACTCGTATCAAAGAGAAAGGAAACGAACGTTAATCACCAAACTTGCAGACGAATGAAACAAACGATGCAGACAGAATAGTTAATCAATCGGTGTGTGTCACATATGACTCATGGAACAGAGAAGTTATTAAAGTCTGGTGGCCTTACTACAAAAACTTAAACGTCTGTTTTACACTTGTCTAAAAAAAATGTGGCTGCAAAATGAACCATATGTCAACGTCATAATCTGACATTTTTTTAGACAAGTCTTAAACTGACGTTTAAAAGTTTTTGTGGTAAGACGGTAGGTCTAAGTTTAGGTTTAATCTGTAAGGTTAGGCTTATAGAATAGAGTGGTTTCCTTATTTCCATAATGCTGACAAGACAGTTCATCTCTATTAGCATAATCGAGTCCGATGATGCGAAGAATTTAAGCGATCTGCTTACATTCTTAAATTATATGATAGTTTATGGCCATAGTTGCCTACTTCTGAATATGCTCATTTTCCAACAGGGAAAGGATTGTTCGAATCGGTTTAATAGTTTTTGAATTCATCCATTACAAACAAACAAAATAAAAAAAATCCTCTTTATAATAGATATTATATAGATGACTTTCAATCTGCAATTGAAAAACAACAGATAGTTCGATTATTGCAATCCGCGTTAACTCACCAGTATTTCGGTCACACACCGAGTCAAGAACCTACAGTAATTAACTTAGACTAATTACATTACAGCATAAAGGCATACACCACGATACGTGTTACGGTGGCTAACTTCGCACAATGGGACGGTACGGTGGCCGGTTTGTGCGAACAAGGCCTTAGAACTCAGTGGGTATATGCCTTTATTTTGTTTGTATAACCTTTTTGGAATGGGGTCATGTTTTTTTTTTTAATTCTGATTGGCTGTTTTTTTTTTCGTTTTTCATTCTTTGACCGTTAATGTGGTTTAGACTGTATGTATAACACCTATGTATGCAGTAGGTACGTTGGTACATACAAATAAATTATTACAGTTGGTATATATTCAGGTACGTAGATACAGTAGGTTTCGATTAGTGAGAGATTTGGAACAAGTAGAAAAGGTTGGCAGATTATAGCACAGATACAGACTATTTAGAAACAAATTGTATCGCATTTTAATTGATAGTGTCAAAAATAGATTATAACAAAGACTTCGCAATATTTTTGAAAAAAAAAAAAAATCTCGCTGATAAATGTCAAAAACACTATAATTTTTACACTTCACTCCAAAAAAAAGTACCAAACCACAAAATATTTCCTTTTTGTACAAATCGAGTACGCAGACGCGTATCTACAGTCACGATCAATCGTGATACAAAACGCTTTTTTACTCGACTGTACCTTGGATTAGTAAGTACTTGCGTTTCGTAATTGTTGTGTTACCAACTTATTTTATACAGAGTGATGACTTATCAATTTTGTTCGAGCTGTTTTTGAGATGGTGTTGATATGCAGACAAATTGTTAGTTGGAAGCTTAGTGATATGTAGGTAATTCATTATCGATGTTGTTGCTTTCTTTAGTTTTTGGTAGTTATACTTAAACTTCCATATTTATGAAAAAAATTGCATTAAAATTAAAATCTTTTAAAATAATTACGTATTTCCATATAATAATTTTACAACAAGTACCTACGTACAATACCTACTTATGATTTACAAAAAAGTGATTATTGACAAAAATTATATTACATAAACAATTAAAACCTAAATTATATTCTCCAAATCTCTTGAGGGCCAAATCAAGACCGCATCCCTTAAGAAACACAAAACCTCCGTCATTAAGAGAAAATATCAAATTCCAGTAAAACCACACCCTGTATAAATATAATGGCGTTAGTAATATTTTTCACAGCATGACTCTTCGTGGTTCAATTGCGTACAAATTGAGTATTATGGAACATGGAAAAAATATACAAAAAATTGCTAAATGTGTAGCAAGTTTTGGGGACATAATATTGGTTGAGGAAGAAAAATAAGATTATTTACGCTTTTGAAGGACGATTGATTATAATAGAATCAGTCCTGCATAGTTCTATTCCAGCTCAGACAATAATACCAATACCACTTTTTTAAGTTTGTATGTACCTACTTTCTAAGTGTATCCTGGACACCAATGACTGTATTTCGGATAGGGCTGCCATCCGTCCGGGTTTCCCCGGATTTGTCCTCGTTTGGAGGCCGTCCGGGGGCCGTCCTGGCAGGGTTTCAAGAAGTGTCCGGGGGAAACCCGGACACTTTTCATGTAAGGAAGAACCTCATTGAATTTAAGTATATGTTAATAGTAAATGAATTACAAATTAGGTATTATTTTGTTTAAAAAAATCGTACTTGTTCGGGGAAAAAATGCGATTTACGCCAAATGTCCGGGTTTTTTAAATGTTTGTCCGGGTTTGGCGAAATTTGAGATGGCAGCACTAATTTCGTGGGACACGGTAAACTGTAGATCCCGGCTGCGTTTGAACATCTTTGGCAGTCGTTACGGGTTGTCAGAAACCAGTACGTCTGACAACTAATCTTACCTAGGGGTTTGGGTTGTCCAGGTAACAGGGTTGAGGAGATCAGATAGGAAGTCGCTCCATGTAAAACACTGGTGCTCCATTCTATTCGATTAGACTGGAAGCTAACCCCAACATGTTGGGAAAAAAGGGGTAAATATACCTCGTCAAAATCAGTTCAAGAATAAATATGCTCTTCTTGTAACTCTTACTCTTTGCTTATTTGTAATACGTATAAGTAGACTCATTTTCAGACTTTAGTTAAAAATCTAGGGCAATACCAGCTATATTATACCACCTTACTCAAAGTAACCCGATGACCAACTTTCGTTGGAATGTTATTTGTTTGCAGTAAATGCAAAAAACTTGTAAATACGCTTGCGCAAGCACGAGTGCGACGTGTAATGATACCGCAGCAGAATGTTAAGTTGAAGTTCTGTAGTGTACATGACACGTTCGCTTACGTAAATAGGAAGGTATCTGTGTTTAGCATCATCAATGCGTGTGGTCTGCCAATGAAAAGTAGAGAACTTCTTTTTAGCACGAAAATGCAATAATTTATTAACTAATCCACACAAATACTATAAAGCTAGAGAATTCGTTTGTGTATGCTCTAAGCTCTAGAAGTGTACTGGAACGATTTGTTTTTTTTTTTTCATTGTTTGATGGCACTACTTTAACTCCGGCTTTGAGAGGTCTGTTTCAAACTGCCTATGACTGCCGTATCCGAAAATTGGCCTGGACAATCTATTTAGGACTTTTTCTTCCTGACTACCAGTGCCGATAAAATCAAAGATCTAGTCACAAGGAGAACCTGGTTCCGCTTAACGTGCTGTCTTATGTACTGTTCTATATAAAACATATGTATTTAGTTTAATATGGACCAAATATCTTTCATTCCAAAGTTCTTTCCGCTACAGCAGTCGCCGTGAGAATGATATAACTCAGTAGAGCGAGAAGCGACTAGAAAATTATAAATTTTAACTACATAGTAAAATCTATTGTTTTACAACGATTTGTGGCGTTTAGTACATTCGATTTGTGTTCAAGTATATTATTTGGGCGATAAGAATCTTGTAATGGACGTGTTAACAGTAGAATTTATCGTGGGAAGTGATTGGGTAGTTTTGTATCTATATAATAAATATGTTGATTATTGTAGATTGTAGACGATGCATTCCTTTTTCGATTTTTCCTTAACTATCCTTACTAAAACCTTATTAAGTATGTCTCTAGCAGTGTCTTTAGTATTTGGAAGGCGAACGTAGGGCCGAAGCCAACACGCTGAAGCTCTTTTGAGACATAATGAAATGGTGACACAAAGCCGATGATTATCTCTGTATACACTATAGAAATGTACCCAAGGACAATCCCCATTGCTAACTTAGAAAACTACTTGGCCTTTTATGATGGGATATTAGTATATTAGGATAGTGGGAAAATTTTACCCCTTTGCTTACTCGATACAAATACTCATTCGCAAAAAAAATATATGAACTATATAAAGGTATTATTTAGTTTACCCCGTAAAAACTAGATGGCGTTACTATACGTTATGGTTAATTTAAAAGTACTCCATGCTTATCAGCAAAACGACATGGTGACCTATTTCTGCAGTTCATGTAAAAGATAAGATTGTTTCTTTTAAGCTCATAAGTAATACCTTTTAATCTAGTTCAACAAATAATGAAAAAAGATTAAAATATGTCTGCTGTTTACTGTGGGGCAAAGAACTGTTAAAGTAGTTTTTAATGATGATTTCTGACTTAATTTTGAATGCGTTGTGTTTTTGAAAATTTGCTGTGAAGTACTGCTCTCTTGTTATGAGTCCCATCGGGCTATGAGAGTTAAATAATAGACAGTGCACAGTGCACCTGTTTCTGCGCAAATGCTCGTGCACTATGCCCTGCGCTGTTGGCTGATCTCCTTATACACGAAAACCGCCGCCTTGAGCGACAAATCGGCTAAGAGGACATCATCCTCATAATCACAAATCTTACTATCTTCAAAGAGCTATTATTACTGGATGAAGGTCAATAATCCATTAAAAGAATTGAAACATATCACACAAACAAAAAACACTGGTCAAAAATGCTGTTTAAAAAAACCTACTCTCTAACTATTACTATTCTAATAAAGTTGTCTAAGACCACACAAACACTACTAAGAACCTAAATCTAAAAACTTACAAAACATTCTTATGCAAAATAAACCTTAACTCTATAAAAATAAAGTTCATTTCTCCTTAGCAAAAGACAGCTAATAAACAGCTAGCACAATAAGTGTTAATGAACTCGTCTGCCTAGATTCTTACTAGGAAAACGTGTTACTAGACTAAATACTCACTCGTGTTTGTAAACTCACAAACTGGCTTATTTGCTTTGCAGTGCTTACATACTAGCGGATTTCACGCTCGGAAAAGCTGAGCGCGATATTCGCAATGCTCGGTTCGAACGGGCGTTGTCTGTTCAAAGGATGATGTTAAAAACCGCGCGATAGATTTTGTCACCGGATTGAGTCGTACGACAGAATTTCGCTAGTGTGTTAAGTGTGCGAAATGTCTGTGAAGTCAGATCTTAATGATAACTTGTCTTAATGGAGACTCGAGTCTCTAGGGATGATTTAAAATGATGTTGACCCTAGCTTGAAATCGACCCCTTCGAACCCCTTGAATGTCATCGACTGCATTTGAGATAGCTCTTATCCTGACTGTTCAGAGAGCAACATTGAATTGAATTTTAATGTTTGATTCAATTTATAAGTAATATATTTTCTATGCTTATCTATGGTAATAATACCTACTTCTAACGTACTATCTAACTATAGTACACGTCTATTACAAGCAGCATCCCTACCAACTATCTCGTGACGAGTATTTTTCCTATCACACAATTAATCATAGATGTGATAATTTTATCTTATCTCTGGTACTAAGGCATACTAATTAATACTTTAACATTTTTCCTAGACGTGAGGCGGTGTGCGCGTGAGTGCCTGCGTCCCGAAAATTCCCGAGCGCCCCCGACGTTTGCCGATTGGTTCCAGAAGCTAGAAAATGAAGGGGTGGGAACTATGCCTCTTGGGCCTTTTGGGCTTGGCTGTGGCACAGGGACCTGAGAAACGTAAGTGCTTTTAATAACTTAGATTTTTTTTGCATAAAAGATTTTCAAGTGGGAACTTAGAAATCCCTTCATTGTGGAAGATAGTCATGATATTAAGTACTGACTGATATAAAAAAAGTTTTAATTTAATTAAATTCTCAGAAGGTTACGAAGAAGTAATTTTATAGTTGCCATTTCTTATATCTTTAGGGCTATTTTCAGTCTATAGTAGATACAAAATAAATTATTTCGGTCTGAAAACAAAATCTCAGCGTAACTTTAATTAGTATTGATTGCGTAATTTATTTTTCGTAAAAGGTACTTACATAATTACAGTCATATAAAAATATTTTTAATTAAGCAACTGCATCGAATTTTTCAAGCGTTTTGCACAAAACAACTTTTTGATATAACCTTATCGGCAATATCGGTATAAACCTCAATTTTACGCTGTTACATACAACAATATTATTCCGTCAATTATTATGTAACCATTACAATTTGATCACGCGAACAATAATTGAAAAACCTGTGTACTTACAAGTAAAAGCAATGGTTATGTTAATGGTACAAAAATAAATGGGCAGTACCCACATATTTTACTTGCCTACGTAACATTCACACTTAATTGTACGGGATTGAGGAGATCAGATAGGCAGTCGCTCTATGTAAAAAAAAACTGGAAGTCGACCCATACATACTTAGTTGGGAAAAATTTAATAGAGAGATATAATAGCACATTTTAAAAGAGAGTGGTTCTTTCCTGTTCTTCACAGTATGAGTAGGAAACTAGCTGTCCCCCGCAGTTTGACCCGTGTATCGAAGGAAGTACTTCTCGCAGCCGGATAAAATGTATGTCTATCGGGCTCTAGACTATCTGCTTACCAAAATCCGTATTTTGCCGTAAACGATCGGCATATAGACAGGCACTTTCGCGTTCCATATTTGCCCGAGTTACAAAAAAACAAGTCATTTTACAACATAGGCCTATGTGTAAAACTTCAGTTTCATCATATTTGCGTCAAGGCTTTATACTTTAATGTCATTGCTTTGTTATCAGTATAAACAATGGGAACGCTTATCAATCTTATTTAGGCTGTAAATCACTTCACTTCGGTCTTCAGAGGCCGTATTGTGTATGTCGCTATGCGGATTCTAGCACTGCTATTTTTAAAGCTAGATCCTTTATACCTACATTTTCTGAAAATCTATGTCTAGGGATATAAGTACTTCTCTGTGTAGTAAATATGTAGAAATGTACCTAAGTAGTAAATTAACTATAATATCGGGCTAATATAATAAAGAAGAAACATTATTTATTTGTTTGTTGAAACAAGAACTAATTTGAAAAATTATTTCACTGTTAGGGCTCGACGAGCTCCACTATTCCCGAGCAACATAGGCTATATTTTATCTGGGTAAGAGCACAAGTTTCCCCGGGATGCGGATGAAATCGCGATAAAACAGCTGGTCGTCTATAAAGTAGTACTATCTGTTACTATTCAAACACACGTGTAAGGAAGAAAAAGAGCTGTAAAAATCTTAGTGCCTGGTAGACCACCTTTCAATTCAATGAATAAGTGGGTACCTAATATTTCTACTTCTATCAATTCTTCAAACAGATCCTAAAATCTAGAATCTAAACTACATTGTTCACATAACACTTAGTAAGTACTTAGTTAATAGGAAATTAACACAATCACTGTGTTACGTACCTATAAGTATTCCCACGGTGTTAGGAATCACTCACCCAGTTCCTATTTCCTCGCAACACTGATATTATCGTTAATTATATAGTAAAGCGGCTTGTTATTAATGAAGTTTCTATAGATTACAGGCTTTTTTTATCGACGACTGTTGTTCGATAGTTGGCATATAGTTTGAACTAGTTTGAAGGTTCGATCAAACTTTTAGTCGGGCGATACCCGAGCGTTGTAATGTCTTCACTAGCATACATCCATACTGATAAACGGTAGATTTCAATAACTATAATCTTTCTGTTTATTTGACTAGGTAGGTACTAGAGATTTTGACATAAGCCTTATACAAGCAATGTCTTTCGTCTATATCTCTTGCAAGTATATCCTCAGGTATATACGAAAACCCATTCGGCTTCCTTCTTCCACTCTACAGAAATTTGACCAGAAGTTCGGAAATGCACGAACAATGTTTCCAAAATGTTTCTTTTTAGGTGGTTAACAACGATGCGTACACGCATATTAGCCAATTGTAGTGACTTACCCGATAAGAGACGTAAGGAGGGCAAGGCGACTGCACTTACGACGTCCTATTAGGACGTTACCATTTAGCGTCGTGGTGAGTCATAAGATTGCAAGGTGCAGGGCAATAAATATGTATGGGTACAGCTATAGAAATTGTCTTCGAATAGTCAAAAAAACCACCTTGGACACCAATAGCTGATAAAAAGGTGAAGGAAAACATCTTGAGGAAAGTTGGACTATACAGTCCGAAATCACCAACCCGCATTGAGGAAGCGTGGTGATTATCGCTCAATCCTTCTCCATGTGAGAGGAGGCCTGTGCCCAGCAGTGGGACGATAAAAAGGCTGTAACAACAGTGAAAAAAAAATATGGGTGTAGTAGAATTGTCTTCGAATATGTCAAGTTTGATGGAGTGAAGCGAAGATTTAAAACTAGTTTTGACAAAAAAAGAAAAGGATTAGATAGCTTTAACTGCACCACCTTCAAAAGCATATTTATAAAACACAGTTGTATTTTGTTAAATAGTGCCTAGCTAGACAATAGGTATATGTAGTATTACGTTTGTGATCGCCATTTGATAGCAGTTCAATTTTAGTAATATGTTGATGTACAGCTATATTTTGACGACTATATTATTAAAACAATGCTTATTATTCAATTGTCAAAATGATGAGTATGTTGATCAAAACTCTCAGTTAAACATTTCGGATCGTCATTCTTCAGCTGATTGAATTTATTTATATCCAGCCTTATTCGCCAATACAAAAAACACGAATTACAACAGCCATAAGCCACCATAACAATAAGCGTCACTAGACATTCCTCAGAAACTATCGAAGACAAACCGTTATGAACCATTTGCAACAGTCCATTCGTTTCATCTGAACCGGACTCGAACCCGCACCGTCGCACTCCGTCATTGGTTGACAATGCACACTACAAACTTTTAGTCGGCCGATATTTTATTTCGGCTCTTATCAGTCATCTGCATAGCCTTTTCTCAAATATGTTGGAGTCGGCTTCCAGTCTAGCCGGATGCAGCTGAGTACCAGTGTTTTACAAGTAGCAACTGCTTGTCTGACCTCCTCAACCCAGTTACCCGGGCAACCCAATACCCCTTGGGAAGATTGGTTGACAGACTTACTGGCTTCTGACTACTCGTAACGACTGCCAAAGATGTTCAATGACAGCCGAGACCTACAGTTTTGCCCTCTGTGCTCATAAATCTGTATGGAAATGAATTTCAGTACGCACATAACAACGATCATGTATTTGGCCGGTATCAGACCGATTGAAAACTTTGATTGGATTCACAATTAAAAAAAAAATGTTTTCCAACTCTCGGGCAAGTTGTCGGCCGATTGTTTAGTCTCCAGTGTGCGGCTACTCTAACTGCGGGCGATAATTGAAAACCGCGAATAACTAAGGGAAATTGATTTTTTACTATCTCTGCTCTCTAATTTTTAATTTTTGTGTAACGGTGCTCTATCGTTGTGAAGTGAAAAATGGTACTATGATATTTTTGGTCGATGTATAATTTTATTATTCGTCGTTATTTATAACTATCTCACTTATTATATCGTATCGTATTGACTGTCGATATGCAAAAGTGATTGTTGATGACTTCTCACAATCTTCTATATGTACTTATTAATGTTTTAAAGCTGAAAAACTTCTTCCGCTTTCTTCAGTTTGTATGGTTGTTTAAAGTAGGTAGCAGTAAGTAAGTAATCTCAGTAATTACAGAACCAATTCTTATTTTTATCGAGCCATTCTATCAGTCAAAACATTCACCTTAAGGATGCCCACTGACCTGTTTTTTGGGTATTATTTTGTGAAGCTTTTATCTTAATTTTCATGAGACTAACCTCCCCACTCAGAGACATTTAATGATTACTTAAGTCACTCCTTAGTGACGGAATGTCATACAAATCCTTCACTAAGGAATGGCTTAAGTAACCATTAAATGACTCTGAGTGGGGAGGTTACTAAGATACCCAGATTTTATTACTTGTCATGATAATCGAATTATTAACAAAAGATGGTAGTTGATTGCCACTTCGTCGCACTTGTTTCCAACTGTCTTTAAAATCTGAATTCGACTATTTCACGGCTAATCATACTTAAAGAAAACTATTTTATTTACCAACTAACATCTTCAATATTCTCTAATCTACAATATTCGGTCAGCCATTTAGAATTTCTTGTGTCGCGCACGTCTCTCAATTAATCATTTTGAGACCATTACTAATAATGGTTTGGTACACTTCGTTAATACTAAAACAATACAAAAGAACTATTCAAATAAATAGTACAGCTTGACACGGTTTTCATGATCCGAAAAGATTATTTATTAAACTGCGAAAAGAGCGTTTTTATGGACTAGCTTCCGTCAATTTTTTCACCCGCATCCCGTGGGAAATACTCTGTCCACACAGAAAAATGGGCTGTACCCTTTCTCTATAAAATGGTTACTTAACTAAAACTGAAAATGTAAAGATTTCCAATCGGACCAGTACCTATAGTTACAGAGATATGCTCTTCTAACTCTTCACCTTTATAATATTAGTATGGATAAACTCAATATAATTCGGCTGCTAAGAAAATATACACTATATAAATATGTAAGTACTAGTTCTAGGACTACACTGTTTATCTAGATAAAAGTTTAATCCAAATACTTGTTGTATTTCCTTGATTTGAAAGCAAAAACACTTTTCTAGGAAAAATGACGACTTTACAATTCGTAGAATGGTGTGCGTCAGTTGGTATCAGAGATAATGTTCTCTTTGTTGTTATTTAAGTATTTAATACACTTGTCTAATATTTATGTACTACTTACATACTTATCAAAAATAGTCATCGCAGTGTCCAAATATTACTTAAGTACCTGAACTTTCCACGTGAAAAACTTCATCTATATTGAACACCGCATGAGATCTATAGGTACCCTACTTGATACTATTATGATAAAGAGGTAGGTACACTTTAGTAGCGCTTTCCTGGCAGTAGTTCCAACGGAACGCGAGTGGAACCGCGGAAAAACAGCTAGTATATGATATCGCGAACAGACTTAGTGAAGGACTTCTTTTTAAAATACGTAGCTACTAAAGGTAATAAAACCTTATCACCAACTATCGGTTACAAGTTTTTATTAACCAATAAAAAATCCCTTAAAACAATCTAATTTATCTAGATTAAAATAGATCAGCTTCGCAAATTACCTTGAAATGAACAAAAAATATAGGCAAGGTACACTTCGAGTCATAAAATAGAGGCTTCCTACAATAGTTTGTTCAGCACTGATTACACTAGCTTGCAAACAAAGTTATCGCGAAATGACTGATAGTACTAACATTTCCTTGTTGTCATTTGAACTAGAAGAAAGAGTATTGTTTGCAGTTGTTCGTCATTTATTTTTTCAGAGAGATTTTACATAAATATGTACATATGTTGTTGTTATGTGGTGTGGAGGTACATTCACCTAGTGATATCAATTCACTAGTACACAAAGGGCTCCAGAAAGAACATAGTGGGTTTTAGTCAGTAAGAGTCTGACCAGTCTGTCACAGCGGGTGGGGTCATTTGATTATTTGCCACTAGGAAAATAAATCATGGTTTTGAATCTAGCTAGTTCAGTTAATTACCTATTTCTTTATTTTTCTTTACAAATATATACGATTTTCTTTAGATTAATTTATTGTGCCCCTTGTCTTTGTTTTTTCAAATACATACATACCTACGTACCTACTCATTTAATCCCACAAACCCACTTTAAAACAGTTGTTTAAGTTACAAAAACTTGGCTAAATAATTCCGTATTTCAGCCCGAAATAACAACACCAGAAATACACTGAATTAATTTACCAAATTAGCATATTTTGACGCTTAATCTTGAGTCACGTCATCTGAATAACTTAAAAACAAAAGAGTGACTACAATAAAAAAGAGTTATTGCTTATATTTGTCTTTTTAATTTTGATAAAGCAATATGCCTCGTGACGTCAGTGGAACGAAGCAAAAATGCTAGTGTGAATTGGACATCCATTTTGAAAATTAATCATTTACGCTCTTTAAGACAAGTCAGTTAGACAGACAAGCTAATTATTCATTTACTGCGAATTTCTATAATCTTATCTGTTCTTTGTTTTGCGATCAGAGATTGGGCATAATTTACATGGAGCTAATTTCAAAAGTCGATCTTGAATCGGACAAAAAACCGATAGATTGTTTAAAGAAATCCTCTTTTAGCTGTAGGTACTACTTTGACGGAAGCTGAAAAGTCTCGATTTTCAGGAAGAAATAAAGTCAAAGAAGAAGTAAAACATCCAAAATACTAAGTTTTTGAAAATTCACATAGTATTTGAGTAGTTGTATGACGAACTACAACTCAAATCCTATATACGAGGTATCAGAATAAACTGCAGACGGTTCATTTCTAAATTCTTACTATTGTTCACAGGTCGGACGGGTAACGTCTGTTCCGTGGACATGGATTGTCCGGACAACGCGTTCTGTCGGCTCGGCAGCTACTGTGTCTGTAAGGATGGGTTCGTGTATGCCGCTGTCAACAGCACACATAAGGGCTGTTTGAAAGGTAATTTTAAATTTACTATAGATCATTCGTGTCATGTTCTTCTTTTCAACCCTTTTTAATTTGTAACTTGAAAACTTGAGACGACACGCAGTTACTTTATCAGAATAAAATAAGTCTGACAGTAAGGTTTCTCAGTCAGAAATTAAAATTCTTGTTGATAATGCAGGGGATTTGTTTTTTGTTGTTTTATCTATCTTCAGCTCTACCTTTCCTATCTTCAGAAATGGTAGACTACCTACTCAATGTTCCGAGCTTCAGAAACTCCTTCCTTCCTCCTTTCTAGTCCTAGTATAGTTCCTTCTTGGTAGTCTTATTAAACGAGCTACAATCTCAGACTTCCAGATCCCCAATCAATTCTTCTAGATCCTTCGGCAAATTCTTTGCATTAATACCAACATTCTCGCACTTCCAGAGGCCCACATCGGCGAGGAATGCGTGCAACACATCCAGTGCCACTCGACGACTGGCATCCACTCGGAGTGCGCTAATGGCGTGTGTGCCTGTGCACCTACCGCGCACTTCGAAGACGATCGCTGTTATGAGACTGCTGGTAAGCTTGGCTGGTTTTATAAGTTAAAAAAACGGATTGAGAACCTCTTCCTGTTTTTTGAAGTCGGTTATTATAAAGTGAGGAGTGAAGGATGTAATTTTTAAAAATAATGGCAAAATTGGAGACCTCTGTGTCGAAATATGCCTTAAAATGGCTGTAATTATTGTTTGTACTATAGTGCCAAAAACACAACTTAAAAAATCTATATAATATAACTGAAGGTATGTTCTTATTGGCAGTCGGGTAAAAACTGCAAAAATGGATCTCATAATATTGCGATCCTTATTTCTAGAACAAGATATAAATTACCTGTTTAAAATTAGATTAACTTTTTTACCCGCACCTATTTGAAGAGACCAAGAAATAATTGAAGTTACTCTAATAGAAGTTATATTTGGAAAATAACCGACGAGTTACGGTGCGGTTCGTCATGCGATCAAATAATGACTCGCTTCCTTTGCCATCTTGTACCGTGGTATATTGTTAGATTGTGTGTGAATTTTTCTTCAGTCAGAAATAGAAAAAAACACTTTAGAATATAAAACATTTTTCGTTTTGGGAATATACATTGATAATGGTACGGAAATATTCATACGCAAATCCGACTCACACTTTTCCGGTTTTTACTGTTTTACCGGTTTCCTTCTCTAGCTTCTATTTCTCTGGAAATCTGCGTAAACTACTTACTGTGAGAATGATGAACCCATCGTAACCGAATCCTTTATTTTTCTTCCAGTAATCGGCGACCGATGCGTGGTGGATCAAAACTGCTACCTAGGAGACCAGGGGGCTGAGCGACAGGCCTTCTGTGTACGAGGGTACTGCACCTGCCAGTTGCAGTTCAGTCCTAGGGATAATGGCACAAGGTATATAATTCTAGAGCTTACTATCATGACTTATAATCATTTCTACTTGTACACGGGGATGCTTTTTTATAATCTTTTAGACAAAATAAATATGGAGTTTTTTAGAAACTACTAAACTCAGTTCTACTAAATTCAATCCTATTCATATTCAAGAGAGACGTTAGAAATTCATATTCATTGAATTCATGTTCTTCAAAACCTTTAGATTCTATTATATTGTATAAGACGCCCATTCATTCTTAATTCTGAATCTAATTTAACAGACCTGTGTTATTTTTTTTACCAGCTACTCTCTAAGCTTGCTTATACAAAAAATAATTTCCATCCAGATGTGTCCGCGACGCGACTTTAGGCGAGGAGTGTGAGGATCAGCTGCAGTGCGCGGGCGCAGGTCTCGAGTGCAGAGGCACTTGCAGGTGTCGCGACAACTGGGTCGCGCATAATGGCACCAACTCCTGTGTGGAATGTAAGTAGCTTTGAGTTTTGATGTACATAGTTTTAAGTTTTGGCGACAGCAATTAATGATGATATGTTAAATAATTAATGGTGTCGCACAATAGATACATGCTTCTTCACTAAGATTTATCTATTTAGTCGGTGACAAAATAAATATAGTCTGTAGGAAGTGATTAATAAGAAACTTTAGCACGCCGTATAAGTTTAACATCGACCATTTGTGGAAAAAGTAAATATTTTTCACATTTCTGTTTTGGTTGTTTCTGATTGGAGTTCGGTTTAAACTAGAACTCCCCATTGGCACTCGATGTAAAATCCAAATAATTAGAATTCTCTTTTTCCTAATTAGACAACGCTTGAACTACGGTTAATCAATTTTAAATAGATGTTAATCAAGCCTTGGAATTCCAATCAGAGCAAAATATCTTCGATTAATTAACAAGCCCTTGTGCCCTTAATTCTTAGGGCTAATTGGCAATTAAATCCTACATAATAATATGCTAATTACATGAACTTACATAAAAATAGGGTCAAGGCTTTCTATCACACTTTAGGGCCTTAACTTCAATGAAAAAGTAATTCGATTTTTGTTAGATGCTGCTAATTTGTGGATTGCTCATCTAATTTGGAAAGGGTAAAACCGATGTTATATAATTATTAACATTAACTACTGTCAATTACTTAGCTATCTGTATTCCAAATACAATGTTTAGGTAGGTACAGCAATATCATGCGAAATGTTGTCTAAATGTTACCAGCTATATTTTGACCGATGACAATCATAATAATCACTACAATATCAAAATTACTGGTCCACCTATTCCCACTCTCATCACCATAAAATTAATTTTCTTTTCCTTCTATTCCAGCCGTAAAATCTCTAAACGACTTGTGTGAATACGACGTGCAATGCGACGGTCTAGCCGGGTTGCCTGAAGCGCGGTCACCGGGCGCCGCGCTGTGTCTCGGAGGGGCCTGTGCTTGCGCATACAACGCTGTGCCGGCTGGTAATCCGCCGAGGTGCTGGCATCGCAGGCGACCGGGACAGGAGTGTAGGAGAGATGAGGTGAGCATGGGCGTAGCCACACTGGGGCAAGCTGGGGCACTTGCCCCACCCTGAGCCCTGGCTCTGACCTATAAGGTGTCTGATTAAACAATGTTTTTTTTAATAACTCTAACTAACAACATCAACAATCATACTATCCGTAAGTTATTGCACAAAAAAAGGTTGTCGACTTTGAAAAGAGCGCGATCAAAACAAAACGCACGCTCGAGTTCCCGAACGTGCGCGGTGCGCGCGTCATTTGAAAGCGAGCCGTATTCCCTAAAAGAATAGGTGCTATCGAGGACCCGTCCACCTAATCCAAAAAATAATGCATTGAAGGAGATGGAACTAGTAGATGTGATCAAAATTTCAGAAATGCAATTTTATCCTAGTGTAAAAACCGCGCTTGCTATTTGGCTTGCCCAGCCATGTACGACCTGTACAATAAAACGATTGTTTAGCACAGTGGTTCTTAACCGGTGGTCCGCGGACCACTGGTGGTCCCTAGAGGCATTCCAAGTGGTCCGCGAAGCTTAGCTGCGCGACGTTGCTATACGTTATCTAACTTTATTTTTATCGACTTATCTATGCGAGCGAGGGGGTTTTCGTATGGACGTATATCGGGTGTGTCGTACCTAGCCCCCCCATTCATGAAAATGTATATTTGGGCGACATTAGTAGTTTTTGGTTTTGTCTTAAAAAATAATTAAAATTTCGCGCTCGCTTCGCTCGCGTATTCAGAAACTATATGCCCTTATTTTTGCATTTGTCAACAAACAAAAAGTTAAGAGGACGAATTGGAATTTTTGGCGCCAAGGATCTCAATTTTTCTCAGTAAATACAAAACGGATCAAAATACAACTTGGTTACCTGAAAGTTCAAACATGATTAGGTAACTTTTATAACAGAGAAAAATATATCAAACATACCTCTTTTTAAAAAGAGATTCACATATTATGGGCAAACGGGACCGATTTAAGCCTCTTAACTTTTTTAGTAGTTGAATATATACATACTCTTTAAAATTGTAGAAGGAATTTTTATCAAATTATCATTTCTAAATAATAAAATTACAAAACCATTTTGTCGCTTACGACTTTTAGTTATAAGCTAGCGCGCGTATTGTTATCCTCGCCCCGCTCAGACGCTCCGACCCCTTTTGGCGCCTTAGATGCGCGTGCCGGTTATGGAATTATTGTTGACCAATTCGTCGCCTTAAATACGTTTGGGCTAAATTTTACGTAATATTTGGTTTAAGTCCGATAAAAATTTCGCGCTCGCTTCGCTCGCGTATTTGGAAACTACACAGGCATGTTTTTCTTTCTCTGCATTCGCTTATCTAAACAACTGCCGACATGCGTTTAGCTTTGAGTAGTACTGTACCAAAAATTCAGAAATTAGTAAAGAGAATGCAGTCACAAAAATCTCATTAAATTAAAATCTGTAACTTTGAGTTTTTTGCTAAATAATAAAGAAATGAGTGCTAATTATAAAGTATGCTTGTATTCTTTATTATTTATTGCTTATTACAAGGTACATTATATATTCGAAAAGGTACAAAATGTCCAACAAAACTCATACCTAAATTGAGAGTAAACCGATGAGGTGTCCCCGGCAAGACAAACTGTTGGTAAAATGGTCCCTCATGACTAAAAGGTTAAGAACCACTGGTTAGCACATTACGGCGCACAGTGGATCCAAATTGAAAATTAGTGGACATAGGCAACAAAGTTCCAATATCGATTCGATATTTTTTTATGTGATTCTACATGATATTCCAGACAACTTTTACTCTTGTGAAATTTCTTCTAAAGTCGATCGTTTGTCTGAAAAAAAATAAATTAGATTTTTTTGTATGGAGCGAATCACGTTTATTTTTTTTTCTTCAATTGTACGAATATGTTAGGTCTGTGGCATGAGTATATGATACCTAGGGTCATTCTCTATCCAAGAAAAAATATATCAGCGCCGGCCATCTGCAGCCGCGCGAGTAATCATGCGGTGAAAAAATAATATTTTCTATGACATTTTTTGCCTTTTAAGATCAATTCAAAGTATATTTTCTGTCTCACTTGGCTGTTTTCACCTTATTTTTGGTTAAATATATAGTTTCAATGGCTCACAACTAGTAATTCTAGCAGAGGTTTTGTTATTATTGCATGTTATCGGTGGCACCTGCATTGTGATTGATGACTCATTTTTGTTGTGCGCTCGTCTAAGCGCACAACTAATTAGTCATCGAAAAATGCTCGTCTCTGATTGGCTGTAATTTTTTTACTACCTGCTAGTCATGTTAATATGTTCACTACTTGAGTAATTAACACTGACTATAAATACAAAGACATTTATTATGTCCCTCTAGTTTCGCTCTTGTCGCTTATTTGTGAACACGGTGAAATACTTTTATTTTAATATTTACGTTAGAACTATGGCTGGATTTTGTACCAACCTAGATCTTTTAGTGAAATTAAGAAGTGGTGGTGATCTGAAAAATTATATGTTTCTATATGAAAGTATAATTTCTGTTTTGAATACCACAGTTTCTGAAGAAGACAAAAACCTAATCAAGGAGTTCTGTCGGCTTTTTTGTGTAAGTCTAAATAAAAAGTGGACAGAGTCAAGTAGAAGTCAAAAAACTTTTATGAATCGTATAAATAATCGCAATTGGTTGGAAAAAAATATCAACTGGCCTGTTTTTGACAGTGTTGACCTGAGAAGTGAGTTGGGCTTTTCGGACGTAGACTTATCTGAGCCAGTGGATGTGAATTCCCATGTTCCTAATCTTGCAGTATGTACTACGGAAGCGGTAACATCTACACTCTACAGAAAACCGTTCGAAGACTTATGTAATAAGCAAAAAAAAAGACGTTCTACTTCCATAGTAGAAGAAAATTCAGAGGAAGAGTTGTAGGACTGGTACTTAACAAAATTGAAAGACAACGGCAAAACGAATCTGGCAAAAGTAGTCGAATACCTTTCCAGTAATCCGGAAACGCTATCCCAAGTACACGAGCGACTATTCAAAAAGCAGAGCCTAAGTACCGTCTCTGAAGATAAGTGCTTAGCTCTTTATACCTCACTTGCGCTCTCGAGATGGAAGTACTTAAGACTTCAGAAACGTCAGAGAGAGACAAACTCGGAAAACGGACAGAAGAGCAACAAACGAAGACATCCTCCCATGGACTTCTAATAAGCGCTGATCCCCACATATCCTACATAAGGCCTAAAATAACGAAACAGGTTCATGGTGAGTTGTTGCCTGAAGCAAATCAGTTGTTACTGACTACCGAGCCTCCCTGTGATAGCGAGATTATGGAGGAAGAAGAATGCCTCATAGCAGAGTCCGAAAATTTGCCGGACCCACTTCTGGAATAAGAAATAAAGTGATCCGGCTCTGGACTGTTCCCACAAAAGCCCATCAGGGCTGGTATGATAAACAGCCCCTTTCAGGGCTTTAATAATTTCACAATGTTCTTTCGATCATACGTACGATAACTTATACTATACTTTACATACGCTTGATTGTGTAGATAATGATTATCAACGTCTTGCCCATAAAAAATCAAACTATTTCACCTATATTTGACAAATAATATTTATTTTACAGGTAGCAGGTAGTAAAAAAAATTACAGCCAATCAGAGACGAGCATTTTTCGATGACTAATTAGTTGTGCGCTTAGACGAGCGCACAACAAAAATGAGTCATCAATCACAATGCAGGTGCCACCGATAACATGCAATAATAACAAAACCTCTGCTAGAATTACTAGTTGTGAGTACCTATGTGCCATTAAAACTATATATTTAACCAAAAATAAGGTGAAAACAGCCAAGTGAGACAAAAAATATACTTTGAATTGATCTTAAAAGGCAAAAAATGTCATAGAAAATATTATTTTTTTACCGAATGATTACTCGCGCGGCTGCAGATGGCCGGCGCTGATATATTTTTTCTTGGATAGAGAATGACCCTAGGTATCATATACTCACGCCACAGACCTAACATATTCGTACAATTGAAGAAAAAAAAAATAAACGTGATTTGCTCCATACAAAAAGATCTAATTTATTTTTTTTCAGACAAACGATCAACTTTAGAAGAAATTTCACAAGAGTAAAAGTTGTCTGGAATATCATGAAGAATCACATAAAAAAATATGGAATCGATACTGGAACTTTGTTGCCTATGTCCACTATTTTTCAATTTGGATCCACTGTGCGGCGGGTCAAAACGTGGCTTCGCTCAACCATGAGCGAAAATCGCTTAAGCGGCCTGTGTATGCTAACTGTGCACAGAACAAGGGTCTCAGAATCGAAAAATATTTTTTTAGAAGAAGTGCTTAACAGGTTCTGCCAGAACCCACGCCCTCTTCTCTTGAAGTAATATTACTCATACATATACTTAGTTAAAACTTTAACTTATAAACACGGAGTATTCATAAATAAATAGGATAGGTTGACTGCTGCCCCACCCTGAGCCCAAAGCTGGCTACGCCCATGGAGGTGAGGGACTATGGTTTTGAAGTGTTTTTATTAGATATCGTGGGGGATAAGTAAATTTGGCCTGTCCACGGAGTAAGGAAAGATGAGCGGAGATGCCATAATGCAGGCAGGTCAGGCGCCTTCTTCTAGATCAAATTCGTACAGTGGGCATGACCAAAACGATCAGTTACGAGTGAACTGACGGGCATTCGAGTTCTTTGAGATTTTATTACAAAAAATGGTCCAAGGAAGACTTATAAGGGCGAAAACAGTAACTTTCATCGTCCCCTGCTCACCCGCATTTTGGCGCGCTACTTTCTTAGGCGATTATCCGTTATGGCACCTCCGCCAGTCATTTTGTTCTGCATGGGCCTTTTTTTTTTTTTTTCCGACGTCAAAAATCATCAAATGACCCCTCCCGCTGTGGGTTAGCAGCGGTGAGGGAGTGTCAGACTCTTACTGACTAAAAACCGTCGTGTTCCGTCATAGGCCTTTTATGTACCAGGGCCGCGGTATCTCTTTCGAACAACCCGCAGCCCCGGCAGGCCTTGGCCGTGCTGGGCCCCGCTGGGGTTGCTGACATCTCTTTGAGGAGCGCGTGGAACAACGCGCGCCGTCGACACGGGTCTGTCGTCTAAGTAGACAGAGGGACGATGAGCCACCCGAACTCACCGCCCACAGACCCACGCCTACGGTGGCCGGGAGTCATCTCGCGACACCCAGCGCCCATGGTGTCTACCTGGTCCAGTCGGCGGCCGGGATGAGAGGTGCGAACTCTCTGGCGTTCCGCCTCCTCCTTCTCGAGCATGACGGCTTCGCAGAAGGAGGCGACGGCATCCCATTCCCTCTCGCCCCGGACCATGGCCTGAACCAGGGCCGGACGCGAGAGGTCGCCGCCGCCCAAAGCCTCGACGAGGACCCGGCGGTGCCCTTCCCATGCGGGGCACACCTGGACTGTGTGGTCCACCGTGTCCTCGGGGCTGTCCGCACAATGGTGACACCCGGGTTCTGCATGGGCCTGTCCCATGACTTGTGTAACCTACTCGGACACCATTCTATAGTTAGGTTCTGCCCGAGTTTTGTATTATCTCGAAAGCGTTTGTCGGTCTTGGTAATACAACTAAACGTCATGGCACATCTTACTGTGCTTTCACATGATATTTTCCGCACGGTATTTTTACGCACGACAAAAACCTGTCGCTCGGTGTTTCACGTGTCATCATTTGGACTGGTTTTCAATTCACCGCCCGTACGATTGTCTCGGAAAATCCACTAGTGTAAAAACCCTAGTAAAATACATTAAAACAATCCCTTTTTTTGTTTCAGGAATGTGTATCCGAAGAAAACGAGCCCGGCTACTGTTTAGCTGGCCGCTGCACTTGCAAGACTTGTTCACCAGACGCTAAAGACTTCGGCGGTGCCTCCACGTTTTCCCGCCCACCATTATACCTCTCCGCCATTTTGTCCGTCGCCGCCATCTTGAGATACCAGCTTTGAGAAACAAATTTTTAATATTATTACTTGTTATTAAGTAGATTTGTTTAAGGAAAGATGATATTAGTCGAGTGTTTTAAGAAACGAAATCTGCATATTTTTTTGCTGCAATTGAATCAACCAGTGGGAAAGTAATGGTGGTCGAAATAAATGGATAAGTATAAAAAAGGTGAAAAAGCGTTCAGAAATCATGAAATCGCATTCCATAGAGCATAATATTCTTTTAATAAAAGATTATATAGTGAATGTCAATTATAGGTACGTAAACAATATTAAGTATTTATTTAAAAGAAAATTTTTAATGAAACAGTTTCAATATTTTCCTACCTAAATTATTTAAAAGTATAATCGAACAAAATGTCCAACCGAAACTGCACAGTGTTACAAAAATTATATTTTATAGAAAAAATTAAAATATTATATTTCCGCACAAAGCTTAGTTTATAGGATGTTACATTGTTCGTAGTTTATTTCAAAGTTTATTTAAGTTGTAAATAATATTGTTGTTGTTAAACTTTGTAAATTTTAAGCGTAGATATAATAATTTCACGTAGAAACAGTATTTTGCGAGTGCAATTTTATATATTTGTTTTAATTATGAATGGGTAGTGTTCATGCCAAAGAAATGTACACAAATATTGAATGTATTGTGTAAATAAATATTATTTATTTTAAAACTCTGAGTGGTTTGAATTTATGATTTTCCTGACTGAGACAGGAGTATATGACAGATGGGGAAAAAATACTTATTTTTTAAAGTATTTCTTTAGATGTAAGTGAAGTCGTGGTGGCCTAGTGGGCAAAGAACCAACCTCTCGAGTGTGAGGGCGCGGGTTCGAATCCAGGTCAGGCAAGTACCAATGCAACTCTTCTAAGTTTGTATGTACTTTCTAAGTATATCTTAGACACCAATGGCTGATAAAAAAGGTGAAGGAAAACATCTTGAGGAAACCTGGACTATATAGTCTGAAATCACCAACCCGCATTGAGTAAGCGTGGTGATTAATGCTCAATCCTTCTCCCTGTGAGAGGAGGCCTGTGCCCAGCAGTGGGACGATAAAAAGGCTGTAACTGAGGTAACTTGCCATGTCTCATGAGTTATACAAAAGATAAAAATGACTTTTCGAAATATTATTGTAATCAAGGTTTCGTGACCAGAGGAAGGGCAAGGTTTTAACAGTACCATATATTAAACAATCATTCTTCATTCCAATTTATTTATTTTTAAATAACTTAAAATTCAATTACAATATTTGTCATCGTTATAAAAAAATGCACATTAGTATTGATTATTCAGTCAGGTACATTACATTTTTATGCATTTATACATTTACATTTTTTACAGAAATATAACTTACAAAACAGAACATACATACATGAGGTTTATTTTGTCACTTTTTAGACCATTCTGTATATAGCTCGAACTCTAATCATTAAATGGTCATCATCATCATCATCAAGACTTGTTCACCAAAACGCTTAAGGGTTCGTTGGGGCCGCCACATGTTCCCGCCCGCTCAATATACCTCTGCCATCTTGAGCTCAGCTTCCACTGTCGCTTGTTCGAAGCTTCAACTCTGAAAAAACAATTTGTTAACTGTCACTAATTCTTAGAATTTAAGTATTAAGTAGATTTGTTTAACTAAATGTTTCACGGTAAGTACAGAGGCACGAAAATTGCTTATTTTGCTGCAAATGAATTAGCAAGTGGGGAAAATGATGAAAGGGAAATAAATGAATGATAAAATATAGAATAATTAAAATAAACCCTTTACAATAGTTATTCCCTTTCTTTTTATTTTTATTTATGGCTCTTTCGTTATTTTCGAAGACTGCCAACGCCAAGGTAAGAAATGACACTGTGATTGGTGAGAAGAATAAATAAATTTCCTTCCTAATCATTTATCTAATGCCCTTTACGTATCTTTGTTTGTAGAGTAAAAGTAGGATCGTAAAATGATGTCCTCACCTCACCGATTTCTAACAGCAGGAGCGAGCTGCACGTCAGTTCTTCCCCCACTTGACAATGACAGCTGCAGCGCTTGACGGACACTGGGTGACGCGGCTGCGTACACCAGCGGATTCAATGCCGAGTTGATGTACCCTAGCCAAGTGCACCACTGCCAGATCGAGTCCCATACGCAGTCGCAGATGGAGTCTGAACAGAATAATTTATTTATATGAGTATAATATAATATAGGTATATAATATTATATACCTATAGTATAGTGGTACCTATTTGCAGTGACCCTCAAATCTAAAGTATTGGTTTTGTGAATGCGACAAAAAATACGTCTGTTTGTCCGGCACACGGAAACCACTGAATAGATTTAAATGAAAGGTGCACAGATAGTCTAGCTAGAGCCTGAGAAATTCGGGGTCGCGATGTACTCCTGTCAGGTCGAATATGGACAGCTGCTAGTTTTTTTATATATCTAAGTGTTTCTTTTTTCTTAGATATTATTTAGCAGTATTCAATGCAAAGACTGGTAGAGACCAATCCAAAGGCTGGTGATAATTTGAAAGAAAGTAATACGTAATACGTAATTATGTCAAGTTTTATAGCATGTGACAACGGACCTATAGGCAACGCCAAGAAGAAAGGCGTCCAGCAAAACAGGAACAGCCCCATCAGCCTGATGATGGTCCTCGTTGCAGCACGAACCATTGCCATCTGCTGCTGAGAGAGGCTGCAGCAACTAGAAATATAAACAGTGACAATTAAATTGATAGCAAAATTACTACCGGGTGTGTATATAAAGGGAGTGCATAAAGGAATATATAAGTGGAATACATGATAGAGTGTATAAGGCGTCCCTAGAGGGAGTATACAACGGGACGATGTAAGGGCAGTCCATAAGGGAGTATATAGGTAAGCAAGGGGCAAGGGGATTACAAAATTATACTAATCGCTAGGACTATCTAGAATATCGAATATAGTCGCATTTTAAACTTTTATATATCAAGAAACTTAGGACTGCTTCTACCTCGAGGATAATGCACGCAGAAGGAAGAAGTATAAATTGACTTACTGAGCCGGAGACTGCTTTAATGGTGACCGTGGATCCTCCCCAGAACCTCCAGGAAGATCGAGACGACAAGCCTTAGGTGACACTGCTCTGCAAAGAAAAAAACAACCAAAATGATAATTTAATCTGATTTGGAACGAATTTGTTGAAAAAGTTATAAACATAAGGAAAAAACAAGACTTACCCAGAGTTTGTTTGCTCCATTTCCAAGCGAGTTGGTTCTGTAGTAGCACATTTTTTCAAAGCAGTTTTCGAAGGTTTGCCCTGAAAAAAAAAAAAACATTAAAACTAACTTAATCCTTGAAAATAACAGTGCTTTCTCTCAAAAACGTCCCTTAGTCATGTGCCCCCTCAGATACTCCCTTAGTATTACCACAGTATCATCCCTATTTACTCCTATTATTTTAAAAAGAGTTCAGTTTCACACAACCAAGTTACACCCATTTATATCGTCCCACTGCTGGTCACAGGCTTCCTCTCACACAGAGAAGGACTGAGCGTTATCACAACGCCCTTCTTAAAATTATTTTCCAAAACTTAAAAGAAAAGGATGTCTAATGGTATTTCTTACCCCTTGTCCGGTATCTGGGCAAGACATCCCGCCTCTATGCGCGCGGATTTGCCGCGGTTCCGACAAGGCGCATAATATCCGCGCATACAACACTACCATTACGATAGCGGGGAGATAAAACGATAGGGAAGCACTGTAGAACACATATCTGAAAGAAAAATAAAGATTTCAGGAAGTTAAAATTCATAAGTGACATTAAATAATTCAGTACATATATGTGAGTTAACTTGGATGTAAACTTGCTTTGCCCAGCTTTTATTGTAATCTGTTACCCGCGGTTCCACCCACGTTTCAAGGGAACTACTTATGTACTTCCAGTACTCGGCTAAAAACACGATATCCCTTATCTGGCTCTAAATAACTATGTACCAAAATTCATTAATCTGTTTAGTACCTATATAATTTTGCAAAGGGTGAAACTGCTGACGGAGCGTCCGCTAGGAGGCAAATTAAAGTACAAATTACAAAAAGAAAATATTCCAACTCACACAATATTCTTATTATCCGGACATCCCTTCTCACTTTCATCTTTCTCAAACTCGGTCGGTGACCCTATGAAAACCGCTGGCAGTGCCACGACCAAGGAGATCGGCCACACGAGACAGGCAAACAGTCTTGCTTGCTTCGCTCGTTTGGCTCGAGCTAGGGGTGCTGTGATGCCGGACCAGCGCTCCCAGCCGAGGCAGCAGAGAGACAGGATCGAGGCAGTACAGCACATCACGTCTAAGGTCTTCCAGAAGCCGCAGATTACGGGTGCTGAAAAGTAATGATGGTAAAGACGACCATAAGACTAAGTTCAGAGCCCAAGTTCAGATACAACATAAAGGTATTTTTTTCCGCTAAAACGCCTAAGTAAGTGGTACATATGTAGCTTATAAGAAACAAAAAACATCATTATTTGACAACCTACACTCAGGTACCACTTGGTAAATGTATTTTTAAGTTCTATTTCAATTAGTTAATAACATTGCCCATCAAAAGAAAAAGGTACATTAGATACAGTTTAATACATTAAATTTTAATAATAATTAACAATAACAGTCCCGACCCAGGTATAAGGTAAACCACAATTTGAAGAAGTTTGAGGGCAGCTTATGATGGCGGGTTGCCAAAGTCTTACACAGTTGACGCTCAAGAAAAGTCCTCAAATCTGCACTGACACTATACTTCATACTCACGAATTCTAAACACAAACAGCTCTCTCACAGAAGCGACCGGCAGTACAACTTCATACTCACGAATTCTAAACACAAACAGCTCTCTCACAGCAGCGACCGGCAGTACAAACAACCCCACAAACAAGTCAGCGGTCGCCAAACTCGCGAGCGGGTAGTGAGCCGGGGCAGTGCGCGCGCGCCGTAATGCTACCAACACGGCTACATTGCCGATGATGGTAGCCGTCGATAGGGCAGTCAGACACGCGCAAATCGCGCACCAGAGGGGTGTCAGACCACCCCGAGGGTTTAGCGAAGTCATTGTGCATCTGGAATTTAAGCTGGATTATATCTATAGAGCTGACGTAGCCTGTATAGCGATAAATTGGTGTCTAAACGTCAGGCTTGCTTAGTTTTGGGCCAATTGTAAAATTTACAAAGTTTTGGAAAACAAATGATTTTGATTTGATATTACTGTCCATGTTAGATCTATGGACCTTTTCTTGAAAGGTTATTTTAATAAAGGTATTAAATGGTTTCCACACTATCGAGTTCATTGTCAACAAATATAATTACAACCATAATTGTGTTCATTGGGATATTCAATAAAAAAGCTAGGTTTGTAGTGACGATCTACCATATGTACCAGGGACAGATGTAGCACTCAAGAGTTTGTGAACATAATCCATACAAAGTCGACCACAAAACGGCATGCGACTTAAAACACAAGTCTACTTACATGAAAAATATAACCACACTCACAAAACCCAGAGAATTGGTACTACGTAGTTCACGTCACTATTCTTAATCCATGTGTAAATATCATTTAAATTATATCTTAGCTCGGTTGTAAACGATATCACTCACTGCACTGGAACGGGTTTTTAAAAATACTTATTTTACTATCACCGTCTATTAGGGAAGCCACATATATTTTGAACTACCGTCTTCACAATCAATATTTGTATCGGGTATCCTCTTTCTTTACTCAGTGGGTATTCTAATGTTAACCAATTGCAACGAATATTATATTGTTTACATAGCAAAAATGCATCAATTAAGGTATCATCACTGATCGAAATTTTGAAAAATCGGTTAAAAGCGTGTCGGGCGGGCTACGCTCAGGGCCCCGATTCTCCTAAGTTAATAATGTCAAAATCGAATAGAAATCGAATCGCAATATGATCGCAATAGCAGTTTTAACCATATCGGGCATTCTGCTACTAATAAAAGACCAATCGTATTCGATTGACATTTGATTGGTGTGCGATTGGTCTGTTATTTTGGTGATTTTGGTCTATACGGTAGTTTGCTCTACAATCATATTGCAATCGTAAATCATTTGCAGACAAAATGATTCATTATTGAATGACAGAAAAGGATAAAAACGTTTATTTCAAAGAAAAAATAGTGGAATGCCACATACGCTTCAATCGTAATCGAGTCGGGATTGGATCTCAGTCGAATCGAGTCGAACGTGAATCGTATGCCGCTTAAGTAAAATTAGGAGAATCGGGCCCCAGTGTGTACTCCGTAGATACGTTTAATGTAATTATGTAACTCAAAAAATCGTAACAGCTCGAAGTAGCGCAAAGTACAACATCTCTTAGGAAATTAGGTAACTAATTTGTAAAAATGGAATAGGTTATGTACATAACCTATGTACTTTGGGTTTTCGGTGATATTTTTGAATTGCGTGAAGCGATTTTTTTTTAAATTACTTTTAGTTGTAACTAGGCCAAACATAGATTTATTGTAAAGAACCCTTGCCAACCATCGGGAAAAAACAATTAAAAAACCAAAGTTTTATTTTATTCCTTTATTGACATTACGGGAGAACATTTATTAAAATTTCATTTTTTCCTTAAAAATTAAATGCAATTATCTTCAATGAAAATAATTGTTTAAAATATATTTACAAGTCTTATGGCTACTGCTAAGAAACTAAACTAATTTAATAGTTTAAATTACAAACATCTTAATTAAAAGGCACACGGATTGAAGATCATTTCTCATCATTTTATTCCTAATATGCCTTCAAAGTGCATTACAATTTGTGCCAGTGTTTAAAACATATGCCAGTTTATTTTCCCTTTTTTACACACACAAACAAAAATATTTTTAAAAAGAACATGTGTTAATCTTTATGAGTATAACGTCTGCACTTAATTTTATCTTTTACAGTCTTAGATTTTTGTCAAAAGTTTTTTTAGTGTTACATTTTATGTCTTGTACTTCAAGCCAATTCCTACGTGTCACGGCCATTTATTGCTTAATCTTAAGCAGTTAGGAAGCACGTTTCGCTTAACCATAATATTTATTCTACAACTAGTAATACACAAGTAAATGTTCTGTGCTTTTCACTAACGGTACAATATTCAAGTTTGCTCATTGGCACATCAAAGATGACACAAAAATAATAAAAACTATGAAACTATAGTAAAACTACGAAGATCAGTTATTTCATTCGCATTTAAATATTACTTAAATTACAAAATAAAAATGATAAAAATATTTACAAGGATGCAGGCGTACAACATCGGAAGCTATAAAACTATAAAAAAATACTTAATAATATAAAATATATTACAATATAATAGAGTATGTGTGGAATTGAGTAAAAATTGAGCATGAGTGGTCCCGCTTCAATTGCTTTTGTAATTAAAATAATAACAAATCAACAAGTTTTGTTAATTTAAAACGAAAATGGAATGAATGAGATCTTATATCAATTAGACATATGCATTGCAGGATATGCGGGAGGCGGCAGAAGTGTTGTGGAATTAATGGCAACATTGTTTATGGAATGGCTTAGTGTTGCTAGTATATTAACAAATAATACCAACAAAATATGTAGCTTAAAGTTTTTTTTTCTAAACAGCCACCTCTGCACATAAAATTAAAAATTGGAAGCAAATTATGGAATGATTCGATAAACGGAAGATATGTAAACTATAACATAATATTCAAAACTGAGATTATTGCCAGATCAAATAAAATAGTCTGCAAAACAAACAAACAAAAATAAAATTACTAAAATAAATGTGAGAAATGCGATGGCGGCATCAATCTCAGTCAATATTACATTTAAATACTAAATTAACGCAATTTGTTTCTAAAGCCGATTTAAACGTGTTTTTCATAAAAACTCTTTTGATTTATTTTTGCCAAAACTCCATTGAAAGCCATGCTTATTAAAAAAAAACTAATAATTATTATCTATTAATTTTATCCCAGCTTTAGTAACAAATCGAAACTATCTACACACTAAAAGCGATAAAATCCTAAGCTACAGAATCACACATAAATAATTTCCGTACAAATGTGTTGTCGACGCGTACCGGGCAGCCATCTTGTGACGTCATCGACCGCACCTAACAAATCTCATATGCGTTGAAACCAATGTCCAAAACACAGCTTACAAACAAGTAAATAATAAAAAAATCAACAACGTAACAAGTGTGTCATTAATCAATATGTGATTATTTATTTATCGGTGTATTTTTTTTCCTCAAAATTATTTTATTATCATGACAATCCATTTTTAACTTACTTATTTCATTTGCCTAATATGTGGCGATTCAAAGTAACAACTTCAAAAAAACCTGTACTACTTCAGTACTATAAATTTATCGCCAATATCATTCAGTATAAAAATTACCTTTTTCTAAATTTTTTAATAAAAAATACACCGAAAACAGAGGAATGCTTAAAATCACGAGATTACCAAATGTTAGTGCGTTCTACACTAAGTTAATCTATACACTCGAGTCATGGCTGTACAAGTCAGTCTATGTTCACGTTACCGCCGGCCGCGTGCAAGCGAAGCCGCAATGGACGACGACCGGGCAATATGCACGTCTGTACATTTGTCTTCTTTCGTATGCTGCTGAACGTTCTTTTTTTGTGGTGTTATTGAAGTTGAATGTTTCCATAAAAAAACGACTTTCCAAAAAGGAAGAGGTTCTTATTTCAAGATGTCTGAATTTTTTTGCAATGCATTGTAAAGTGATTATGAGGGAAATTAAATGAATTTTTATGACTGTTTCTTTTCTGAATTCATCATCCTCCGAGCCTTTTTCCCAATCATGTTGGGGTCGGCTTCCAGTCTAACCGGATTCAGCTGAGTACCAGTGCTTTACAAGAAGCGACTGCCTATCTGACCTCCTTAACCCAGTTACCCCGGCGGTTTCTTTTCTGAATTATATGTTGAAAATTTTGTGTAGTTTTGCCATTTATTTTATCCAGTATTTTAGCACCAAAAACGTGGCAAAATATTTTAAAAAAATGTTCAGACCCAACAACAAAACACCACTTACAATAAGATTTACAGAACGTCTATAATTTTTCTAAACCTGAAACTTAACCTATGTTTATATATAGATGGCTTCCGTCGCCCCCTTATTGGTCTGTTGGATGTCGTTGGGGGAGAGAGCGGCGCGGTCCGACCAATCAGAGTGCGGGGATTGCGTGAGGGGAGTCTGCGGGGAAGGAGTTGACCAGTGGTCGGGGGATTCCGGTGATGGCGTCGGGAACGTGTCCCCGATACCCCAACCTCCGTATAGACCTGTGGAAGAAAGGTTTATTTAGTAAAAGTGGAAAGAAAGAATTGGCTAGATCCGTCTTAAGTCGGCTAAAATGCGAGGAGGAAGAAGGAGGCCCAATTTTATTTTCACATGACAATCTCAAACGATCATATTTGAAGTAGGAAACAAAAAGTGTAAGTCACCACCATGATTCTTCCATTATCAAAGTGACATAATAGGTATTTTCTCAGCCGCAAGGCCAAGTACAACAACAGCAGTTTGACGCAAGAATTTCACAATAAAAGCCCAAAAAAGGGCCATACCATAATAACAAAGCTAAGTTTGAAGGTGGCTTGTATAGTGGTGGTTTAAGGTAGTTTATTATTATATACCAAATCCTAATTCTCATAACCATAGTTCCCTGCCATACAGTTTTGCTAGTTAAAATTAATGGTACTTACTTGACATCATATTGGTGAGCGCGGGATGCTGTCCCTGCACTTGTCCGAGCGCGGCCGCCTGAGACATCACCGCTTGAAACTGCGCGTTGTGCTGATTGTTTGCACCTGTTGAAATTAAATATTGATTAATAACCTTATCTATACTTCTATTATAATAATAATAGGCATAGAATTCTTTTTGATGTTCCCTAAAGCCTACGAAAGAACGGAATCGAGTTGATAAATTATGTCACTGTTAGGAACTCTATCTCCGGGTGCTATGGAAAAAAGTACATTTAAATGAAGAATGTGTCAAGCAAGGATTTTTGTTCAAATGAAATCACAGCGAAAAGTTTGTTGCTGGAAGAGTACGTTTTACGGTTAATAAAATGGTCTGTACACAAACATCTAGGTATTTGAATTTAAATTACACTAGACGAAAAATGATCAACATTAAAACTCTATTAAACATGTAATGTATGGCCAATGTGTCCCTACAAAACAATAACCTATCATAAAAATACAAGCACTATATCAAGTATACTAACTCATCTGCGCAAGCGCGGAGTAGGCGGCGGCGTCGAGCTGGTTCTGATGCGAGTGGCGCAGCGCCGCCATGTGCGCCGGTGACGTCGGCAGCGACGGCCGCGACTTGCCCGGGGACGGAGATCCTAAAGATACAATGGAAGGTTTAATATAAAGGTATATAATAATGTCATTTAGGTCAAGTTCAAGGAGCTCGTGAGTTTGTAACAGCAGCATGGGTCGTTCGATCACGAGGTTGGTGCGGTCGAGTCGTGCATAGGGGACCATCCTTTAGAACGAGCAAAAGCACGTTCAATTGGTGGATCTTGGTTGTCCCTTGAACATGTTTGGCACTTATCATGTTTACTACAGCTAGAAAGTCAGACTATCATTCTTAAAAAGAGGTATCGAGTTGCTGGCCAAATTGACTGGCTCGAATAGGTACTCGCTCTATGATACCGATGCTCAGCTGCGTACTGGTAGCCGACCCAAACATATTATTCTTTATTGCACACATAAATACATTTGACACACTGAATACAGAGAGATAATGTACAGTGGCGAATGGCAATGTAGCATAGTTGGAAAAGGCTAGGCTTAAGAGATCTGGTTCACGGCACAATTTATTTACATAACACAAAAACAAGAAGCCTAGAGCAGCCGTTCCCAAATGGGGTTCCGCGGAACCCTGAGGTTCCGTGACAGGCCCTCAGGGGTTCCGTGGAAAATTCAAGATTTCCATATGGTAAATCGTTTCACTTTTGACAATATTATATTATTATTCATTTTCAATTAAATTGTTTTAAATATTGCATTCCAAAATTCCATTTTGGCACCATGTAGGTTGGTACCACTCGGGAGTGTAAGTCTCGTACTTTCGCGACAAGTGGCGGGGGAAGGCCACGGCAGCAGATAATTAAATTCCGTTTTTTAACAAATTGTAGATTAACTTAATACCTCCAGGTCTTCAGCAATCGGCAAAAGTAGGTAGCGAGGCTTATTTCATCGCCAGGATTATACGTTTTCATACATTTGACAGGACGTGAAATGAAACGGCATACGAGTATTTCCAGTGGCTATTTTTACCATGAATCAAAGTGTGACATTATTTCCAATTTTTGCACCTCCGCGAATCCGAAAATTTCGCGCTCGCTTCGCTCGCGACTCCATGTTACGTGTGATGCTTTTAGGTTCGTTTCATTGCTCAAGTATCCAACACAGAAAAAATTTCGCGCTCTTGCGTCGAGTTTTCCTTTGATGTTTATTTATTATTCCTCTGGTTCAGAAAAAGCAATAGCGCTTTCTTCGCTAGCTGCTTATTCATTTGCATTTGCTTTTTTTGTGGATTGTACTTTTTGAGACCTTATTAATTTACAGTGGTTTTGTTTATTTTGTGTAGGTACTTAAACTAAAAAAAATTCGCGCTCGCTTCGCTCGCGATACCGGCTACCACTGAATGTCTTTCAATGCTAGCGGGTGCTTGGAACTTCTTTTTTTAGTTAAAAAAAATCGCGCTCGCTTGCCTCGCACCTGTACAAACCCAATCTATTTCTTTTTGCGTTTACTTTGTCAGTCTTCAAACTGAAAACTATACACATAATACACAAAGTCAAGGGCGGCTAAATTGTTTTCTGGCCCTTGTGGCAGATAGGTAGCCATGCTACGCCTGAGTATAATGAATATGTCTCTAACCATATAACCATTTGGTGCGCTACCACACGCTACGAGCCGTACCTAAGTGTATTTACGTTTTTAGTTTACTTCTTACTTAAGGTAAGGTTCCGCCGAAAAATGGTGAAACGAAAAGGGTTCCGAAGCCAAAAGAATTCGGGAACCGCTGGCCTAGAGAACTAAATTAAAGTATAACAATAAAAGGGAAACTTACCAATATAAGCGTGCGGCGACGTAGTATGGTTGGAGTGCGTGGGCGAGTGGTTGGAGTAGGGCGGCGACAGCGACGCGCCCAGCGCGCCGCCGCCGTACGACTGTTGCAGCGTCTGACCCGTCTGCGGGACGAAGCACTGTTTCCATTAGGTTTGGAGTTAAGAAAATAACAGTTTTTTTGATATAACAAAGTGTTAACTAAAGATATTACTAAAAGGTTTACAAAAAGGTTCAACATTTCGAAATTAAAGCGCGTTTCATCGATATAGGAAATGATAATACTAACTTAGCTGGTAACTTTTTTGTATTTTGGATTATGGAGAAAATATTGATTAGCGTGATTACCTAATCATAAGGTGAAATTAAAACTTCGTACGAGGTAGATTATGGTACTGCAGATAATGATGGAATATCAAAACAAAACACAGTCAAGTGTTTGGTGGCACAAAAATTGGATCATAATCTTCTTCTTTACCCCACATTTCACTTCTAAATTCTAAGAAACTCCCATATTGCTAAAGACAGCAAGCCATATGTATTACCTTGACGCAGTCCTCATAGCTTGGCGGCTGTTTGTGCTGCACGAGCTGCTCGATGCCTACGAACTGCGCCATCGCGTTCGAGTACAGGGACGTTGCGTCGTACGGCGACGGCAAGTCCTACAGACAAACATAGATTTAGTTAGATATACAAAAATACTTAATAATGCCGATTATCGGCCATTGACGCTGTTCTTATTTAAGGAGATTAGCCAGCTCTACAGTTTCGTTACGGGTAGTCAGAAGAAAGAAAACCTACCAAGGGAGTTTTGTTCAGATAACTGGGTTGAGGAGGTCAGATAGACAGTCAATCCATGTAAAACACTGGTACTCAGCTGCATCCAGTTAGACTGGAAGCCGACACTAACTTAGTTGGCAAAGACTAGGCAGATGATAAGGTAGAATCCAGTTCAATAATGACGGATTTCATTATTTCAACAATGACTTTTGTAAAGTGTATGTCGAGTATGTTTACATACCTGTAAATTTTGGAGCGGTGATTCAACGGGGCTCAAGCTGGAGCCCAGACTCTCCACGCTCTGCGGCACTTCCTGTGCCACTTTCTTATTGTTCTTTTTTACACTAGGTTTCCTGAAACAATATTATATGGGAATCAGTTAAATGTAATAGAAGGACTTAGGTATTGCTCCTGCCCTTTCTCTCTCTCTCTCTCTCTCTTCTGAACCGATTTGAAGAAAGTTCTTCCAGTGTTAGATATCCCAATAATCGGAAGGCTTATTTAGGCTTCTTTTTATCTGGGTGCGCTACTTAGTTCCCACGGGACCGGGCTGAAGCCACTGACAGAAGCTTTGTAGGACATAATAAACACAAGCGCCTGTTTTTAAAAATTGACAAAAGGCCCTAGCGGAGTTCCGTAATTACCTAATGCGTTTTTTTTTCGTTTACCACTTACCCTATACTACCTATACTTGCAGGATGTAAAAATTTTTTGAAAGTTGGTTAAAACATACCGTCTAATCTGCGTAGTCTGCAAGTTATTGTTGTCGTAAGCTTGGTCGGGGCTGTCGGGGCCGGCCTTCGCGCGCGACTTCTTCGGCTTGCCCTTAGCGGCCGTGCTGATCACCGTCGGCTGGCTGATCAGCTGCGGGTGAGGGTTTGGAGATGCTGCGGGAGAAATGTAATGTTAGTATAGTGGATACACAGGTTGTTTAAATAGATGAATGGAAGTATCGGCAAACTGGCGTTTTTGAATGGTCTTGTTAAGAATTTACTCTGGCTATTTAGGACCACCAGATTCTATGTGGAAACTGCGTCAACCATACATAGGAGAAAATAATAAATCAATCAGTAAACCATTATTGGGTAACTTAAGTCACAATATTTTGTAGACTATTCTCCTGAATGAGGATAAGTTTCTTGCCAATGTTTGTGTACCATTGGGACACATGTCTTGGGTTTATTCTCAGCAATTGCAATTTCAGCCTCTTCACTAAAAAGTCCAATTGCAAACTCCAACTTACACATAAGATGATGATGCTGCGGCGGCGGCCTTGGACAGTGTTCATCCAATAGCCTCACGATGTCATCATGCATCCTCTCCTGGGCCACATCCCGTGGCAGTCGGTCCATATGGTCCGTTATCTCTCTGTTGGCCATAGCGTCCAGTAGCGCTCGGCATGCACCGTATGAGCCTTCGCGAGCGCCTAGGAAGAGGGGCGTTTCGTCCTGCGAAGAATAAGAGAATAAGATATTTTGTAAGAAGAAATACGAGTATATAAATCTTAAAGCTTGATTAAGATAGGGATAAAGATTTGTTTGCTGAAATGCATGAACGAGCTAATCTCAGAAAATACTGATCCAATTTCAAAAATACTTTCAGATTTACATAGCCCACTAACACGGGAATGCAATAGGCTTATATTAATCCTGAAATTGAATAAAAGTATGTGTAAAAGGACCTTCATAAATCAATTTTTGTTTGCTTATCACAATTTACAATATCACTAAGCGACACCCGTGTATTTAAAGCTATGTGAAGTATGTATTGGCTACAAACGTAAATTCAGCAGTAAAAAAGGTAATTGTTGAAATAATCCGCATTCATTATTATTCTCGATAATCGCATAACTTAATAAAAAGTCTCAGCAATGGTCTTCCTTCATAAATATTTTCAAAACTAACCTTATCATCCTGAGCGTCTCTATTAGCTCCATGAGCCAGCAACACATTGACAGCATCAATATTATTAACAGCGGCTGCCCAGTGCAGTGCGGTCTTGCCGCTGTTGTCAGCTGCGTTAATGTCTGCGTCTGCGTTGATTAAATCTTCTACCATGCCTTCTATGGCTAGCCTGGGGAGGAAAGAAGTAACATTAGGAATTGGTCTCAAAGTATCAGTACGGTTTGTGAACGCTTGGTCCTTAAAAAATATAGCTCGATTAAGTAATACTGCCCTCAAAAATATCAGTTCTAAGTTTCCTCTCAAAAACCTAAGTAAGAATGACATGAAACTTTTTTCGTTTTGTCGTGATGTTAAAAGAAATATTTTTGACTGTGTTCTGAGCTTTGGTTCTAATTGATTTTTCTAATTGAAAGTTACTTAACAAAGTCATCATTTCAATCCTGTGATCCTTGTGTCTATTGCAGTTAACATTGTCAAGTCAAATAGGTAAATATTCTTACCTAGCAGCCAAAATAAGTGGCGTGGTTCCATCATGCATCCTAGCGTTGAGGTTCGTGGCTCTATTCCGCAGTAATATCTGGAAGACTCCCATGGCATCAGCAGCGACGGCCGCGTGTAACGGTGTGCGGCCTGTATTGTCTTGTGAGTTCGCGTCTGCACCCGCGTCTAGAAGACGTTTGGCTGCGTCTGCACGTGCGTATCTATAAGAAATAAGGATAAGTAAGTGATATGAAATCTTCTTCTTCTATTTCTTGGTCGGTCGATTGTCAATCTAGCTTTAATTTTGGACTCAATATTTGTATGTTACATAATCATGATAAAATTATACAGGTATTTATTAAATGTTAGGTAATGAAAACGGATAGTAAGGCAAATTTAGTTTGGGGGAAGGACATCTAATGATTTCGCGTGTCCTACAAAATGTTAATTACGACCACTAATAAAAATTAATAAGTTCGTCAATTATTTACTCATTAATGGCTGCTGACTGACTACATTAAGAATTTTGTTTTATTGTTTTTTTACACAGAAACAACTCTTCTTACCTCGCGGCCAAATGCAAGCTAGTCTCTCCAGTCTTATCCATTGCCGCATTCAACTGAGCACCTTGAGCCACTAACTCCGATATAATATGTGCTGTCTGTTCATCTTCAGCATCAGACCCTGTGTCCAGTCCACCTCCTCGCACTGCTGCCACCATCAGCGGCGTCATGCCTAGAGGACCTCGTGCGTCGACTTCTACGTGACCATCATGCTGGAAGAATAAGGAAAACACTGGTTAGAACTGATTAAATAAATCTATACTAATATTTATAATCTTGAGTGTGAGATAGCCTCAATAAACAGTATTTAATATGTGTGTTAGAGGAATAATTAGTATGGAATACTTACGATAGCAGGCGGTGTCATCATACTAGGAGGAACTCTGATATCAGCAGCATCAAGATGCTGTTGGGTCCAAACTCTTCCGTCATGGCCGGCTTCCTCATAATCCGTGATAGCAGTATGGTCTGACGCATAACCTCCAGGTGCACCATTAGCATCCCCTGGACCTCGAGCACGCTTAGCCCTGGGAGGCGCTGACCCATCATCATCTTCATCCGACCAGTGATGAGGAGGTCCCATATGACCCCCATTGATATCCACGTCAATACAACCGATAGAACCTTTGTTCAAGTTTCTCATCTCCTGTCCATCAGGACCACGTCTTCGTGATCTTCGTCTGGTCGAAGAGTTGTTGCGGATGAAACCTTCTGGGAACCATGTTATGCCGGCTGCTCGCTTCCTTTGAGCAGTCACTAGCACTCCAATCAGTAGTCCAGCAAGGAGGACCAGAATCACTCCGATGAAGACGTATTTGGAATTGGTTGGGACGTCACTAGCATCATCGGGGGTTTTTACACCCTTGACTTGGAATATAGGGAAGTCAGGTGATAAGGAGTGTTTAGATGCTGTAGCTGCTAAGAACTCTGCGGCTTCTCTCGCTGAGAAGAAGCACTCGGAACTTGACATTGATGTACATTTTCTGTTATCAATTTCCAAGTAGACTTGGACTCCTGATTGTCCTCTTTCCGTAAAGACGATATTATGATTCTTTCCGAACTCTGTGTCTTGTAAGCCAACATCTGTCGATCCCTTCCATGGGTAGACCATATCATTGCCTAGGTGATCTTTCTTTATCAAAACTGTTGTTCGTAGCTGATGGCCCAAATCTCGAAGGAAAGCGACGGAGTTCTCCTTAAAGGTCCTGACATCCATCAGTAAAGTTACTGACATGACACCTTCGGCCAGATGTGGAGGTTCGTTCTCACAGTCGAGACCGTCCCAGTTACATTCAGCGTTGTTACAGCCGTAGTCACAATGACCGTTCGCGTAATGTTTCTGACAATACGCATCATAGATTGGATTACAGCGTTGTAGGGACTTCTGACAATCTCTTCCGTCGAACAAACAAGCCTGTGTGTTGCATACTTCGTTACATTCACCATCCATGAAGACTTCCCAACATTTGATAGGTGCTGTGCAGTTTGCCCAAGGATTCAGCCCTAAAGAGCAGTCATTACCGTCAAACTCACACGCGTATGTGTTACATTCTTCGTCACAATGGTGGTCGCCTTGCTTTTCTTTGCAACCCTTCTTTACACACTGTTCTCTTTGGAAAGCCAAATCTAGTTCTTCAAAACTTGGTCCTGGTTTCTTAGGGTTGAATCCTCCAATTACTGGACTTCCATAGCCTCCTCTGGAGTGTGGGTCATGGATATCACAGCTCTTGCCGGTCCATTGTCGTGGGCAGTAGCAGAGGTAGTCGCCAGCTTTGTCAATACATCTGGCTTCGGGATGCTTACAAGGGTTGCTCAGACATTCATTCATGGAGTCAATTTCGCAGTTGATTCCTGATAAGCCAGATGGACAGTCGCATACATAACCTCCGATTTCTGAGATACGACAGTATCCTCCATTTTGGCATGGGTTAGAATCGCAAGCGTATCCTGAATATTCGCAGTTCTTGCCGTAGTATCCATCACTACAAAGGCATTCGTGTCCTCCCTGAATAGCAGTGCATCTTCCTCCATTCTGACAGGGGGAGTTAGCGCAGAAGTTTACTTTAGCATCACAGTGTCTTCCCATGTACCCAGGCTTACAGTTGCAATGGTAATCGTTGACAAGTTGGACGCAGTCTTGAGTACCAGGTATTAAGCAAGGGTTGGATAAACATTCGTTGATGTCACCCTCACATCGTGGGCCAACGAAGCCGGGCGGACACTTGCACTCAAAGCCCCCAACTTTGTCGATACAAGTACCGTTGTTGTGGCAGGCGTCTTGTTTGCAGTCATTCACGTTGATCTCGCATATTTTGCCAAGAGTTCCGAAGGGACAGGAGCATGAGAAGTTGTTGATCAGATCGTGGCAAGTTCCTCCATTTTGGCAAGGGTTAGGTAGGCAATCATTGACATTGAGCTCGCAGTTCTGTCCTTGGAAACCTTTGGCGCATTGACACTGGTAGGTTCCTACCAGGTCCTTGCACAAAGCTCCGTTCTGGCATGGTGCTGAGTCACACTCGTTGATTTCCTTTTGGCAGTAAGACCCAGTGTATCCTTCAAGGCAGTGGCAGCGATGGGAGTTGCCAATATCTTCACATGAGCCGTTATTGCAAAGCTGTTTTAGTTTTACACCTGTGGACAAGGAATATTGCATTAGCTTAGGTAAAACTTAACGTGGACAATATAAATAATTTAACTTAAGTGATTTTTTGTACAAGCCATAATTTTTTTTTTCCCGAAATGGTCTTAAGATAATTAGAAGTATGTAAGTAACAGTAAATTACCTCTGTAATCCATACCTTTCCTGATAGCCGCATCTTTACAGGACACCATTTCGACGTCACAGAGTTTGCCGGACCAACCTGGGGCACAGGTACAAGTATACTGTGGGCCCTTCTGCGAACATGTGGCACCGTTCTCGCATGGATTCACTTCACACCTGAAGGAAAATTTAAACATGAATTACTATAAATTTTAAACTTGGTAAATAAATTTTGAAGATAACATAAAAGGATAGAACTCCAACAGAGACTGGTTTCAAAAACTATTGTGATAAAGTCAAATATTACATAGCGAAGTAAGTAGAAGATAGAGATATTATGTAGAAATGGAGCTATAGAAGTCGAAGTCGTGAAATCTGGTCAACAGGTTAAAAATAATATTATGCTTATGCATGAAGATCGACACAGTAGTCTTCACTTCAATGTTAAAAGGCTAATTTGGTCTCCTAAAGATTAATTAAGACTAGCATTAAAAACTCTTAACTTACCAATCAACATAAGTCTCGCAGTGCTTGCCAGTGTATCCATACGGACAGTGGCACGTGTAGTAAGTGATGTGATCGTGGCAAGTGGCGCCATTGTCGCAGGGAGAACTGTCGCACATGTTTATACGGAACTGGCAGTTGGAGCCCGTGTAGCTGTTGAGGAAGAAATAGGAGGTAAAGTAATGGTAGAAGTAATACATTTTAATGATATGAAATGTGATGATAGAAGGACCGTTGCTTAAGTTACTGCTTAGGATAATGATTTTGGTACTACAAGTAATAATGTAATAAGGCAACAAGAAGTAAAACATAACCAGAATAAAAGGCACACTCAATTTAAGTTGCGCCGTGTTGATTTTTATTCAATTTGTACTAATTACTGTCTTAAAATAATAGGATAAAGATAAAACATAACAAATAGGTATAATAAGATGATCTGACGAAAATATAGGCTATATGCCAGAGTAACGATGACCTTTGACGATGATGATCTTTGAGGATCCAAAAAAATACAAAATCTATATATGATATAAAAAGCCTTAAAGATCACCAATAAAACTTACCCAGGAGGACAAGAACAGTTGTAAGAGTTGATGCCATCGATGCAGGTGCCACCGTTCATGCAGCTGGACTCGGTGCAGTCCTCGTCGTTCGTCTGACAGTTGATGCCCGAGAAGCCGAGAGGGCAGGTGCATGTGTATGATGCAACGTACTGGAAGAAATAAATAAAGTTTTAGGTAAAGATAGATAAAGGAGATTTTGGTAGATGATCTTTTAAATTCTGATCTGGGAGAATGGACATAGGAAATAGGAAAAACGATAAGAGATTGATAATATTTTATAATTCTATTCCATTATTTAATGAACTCTTTTTGAAGGATAAGAAGGAAAGAGGTATTCAATATATGGGAACTCATATTGATAAAGGACCATATCCTTGCCTAAATTTTGGTACCTGCCACTTGCAATATATGGGTGGACAGTAGAAGTTCTTTTTTGCGTTAATTGAATGATTACCTATTTTTACCTTTCCATATTCAAATCGATGTTTACCCTAGTTTGAAAATGTAAATATATTTAGTTTCTCACCTGATTGCAAGTAGCGCCGTTCATACAAGGCCTAGACTGACACTCGTCGATGTCCACCTCGCAGTGCTTGCCCGCGAAGCCGCTTGCGCACACGCAGTTGTAGTCGCCGATCGAGTCGAGGCACGTCGCGCCGTTTTGGCATGGGACTGTGAATAAAAAGATTTATTATTATTTAGTATTTTGTAAGATATTTAAATATAAAGGAAATTAGATTATATCAATGTTAATGAAAAAAAAATATTATAACATATCATCTTATATGATTCATAGGTTCATGTAAGAAGTTTATTTTTATTTTAAGAATTAGTAAACTGGAAGGCGATAGGTAGTATTAACTACCTGTACATAACTTGACGAATGAATGGAAGATAATTTATAACTCCTCGTTGCAGATCCCCATTAGACCCAAATGCATTGAAATGATACATCAACAAAACTTTCACGTATTTAGACACCTAAAAAGTATTAAAAATAAATCTTGCATACTCACATGAAGCACAATCATCAGTATTAATAGCGCAATCCTTCCCCTCGTACCCCCTCGCGCACAAACAGGCATAGGACCCCTCAGTATTGATACACGTGGCCTCGTTGTGACACGGGGCTGTCACCGCACACTCGTCCACGTCACGTTCACAGAGTGCTCCTGTCCAGCCCACTGGACATTGACAAGTGAACTCAGCGTAGGATGCTTCGGCTACGCAGCGGCCGCCGTGACGACATCTGTGGAAGAAAGGAATGATGTGTTAAGAGTGCTTTATGTGAAATAGTGCAAAGACCTATCCTGCCCTCATGGCAGCAAAAGTTAGATATAAGGTTTTGAAAATTTCATGATGATAGGGTTAAAAGTTCTGAGTGAGCAGTTGTTACTTCTTATTTGTTAATATGGTTTTAAATATAACAGAAGGTGGAATTAATGGCGGTAGGCTGTTATATGACACGTTACGTCAGTTTGAAGAGTACCTACAAAGGTTTGAAGAGTTTGAAGATTGCAATATGTATACCTATTTCTAACTTCCTAAAATGTATCATGGTCTTCAAAAAACAACGAGCTTGTTGAATAAGGAGAAGAAATTACGTCACTAAGTATTGCTCGTCACTATGTAGCTATATGTAGTTTATCAGTTGTGTTAGCACCCATAACACAAGTTAATTAATAACTTAGCGTGAGGCTAACCGACCGTGTGTGAAAAGGTGTCCCGACATTATTATATTTATTATATTACTTACTGGTTAGGCGTGCAAGGATCAAGAGTGTTTTCACAGTTGCGTCCGGAGTGCGGCGGTGCGCACACGCAGCGGTAGCCGTTGACGAGGTCGATGCACGAGCCGCCGTGCAGGCACGGGTTACCGGCGCAGTCGTCGATGTTTGTCTCGCAGTTCACACCTGAGAGAGAAATAAGTGTTATGATGATTGGTTGTGTCATAGGTGTAACCTTAGGTGTTATTAAGAACCACTAAATGTTACGATGATACTTATGTATTTGCTAAAATTATGGGTAGAATCAAGACTCAGTATAATTGTCTACCTAGCTTAACAGAAAAAATCAACTTCAAAATGAATGGATGATAAAAGTTGCTGAATTTTCTGTTGCTGAGTTGACATATATGAGGATCATTAGTAGGCAAGAAAGTTTAATCATGAACTAAGATGATCATGACTTAAGATCATAAATCAGACCGGTCATACCTAAAAGCTTTCTTGGTTGCTTGATGAAGCCATGTCTACATTGTATTAAATGCTCAGAATTCAATAAATTGAACTTAGTGAACTTACCAGTAAATCCAAGTACACAATCACACTTGTAAGCATTGAGCCTGTCGTGGCAAGTTCCTCCGTGCTGACACGGGTTCGAACTGCATTCGTCAATATCACGTTCACAGCGTTGACCTAAAATAGAATAAAAATGGATTAACTACCAATTTCCACATCATAAAATTGGTAATCCCGAGAAGAATGAATCTTTAACTCCTTTAAATCTCTATGTTAATTAAACACATTTCAAATTATAACAAGCTTCCTTCGGTGAAAGTATGGAAAATTGATTTAGGTCCAAAACCAAAAAGTCCCATAAATATCTCCAAAGTGATGAATTGACCCAAGACAACGGCCCAGAGCCAATCCAGGGTTAGCGAAATAAAACATGTCATGAATATTCAGAACTTACCTCCGTATCCAGGTAAACAATGGCAGATGAACTGGTTCACTCCATCTTCGCAGGAGCCGCCATTGATGCAGGGGTTCGAAGCGCACTCGTTCACGTCTGAGAGGCATCTGCAGAGAAAATATTTAATTAATATCGTGTTCAAATTATCAGTAAACAGGTAATAAGTAGATGCATTAAGAACTTAAGCTTAACTTTAGTTATTAACTTAAATTCCTGTTTTACTTGATCTTACTTGGAGTTTCGAATGTACTTTTAGGTATAATTTAGGTATCTGTATCGTACGCAACTCTATGAATTTCTAAAGACTGCAATGTTAACAAGGTGCGAAGTTTCGAAGACTTAAAACTAAATTATTTACTAGAACATCTTTTATCGACGCATTTTGGACTAGTTTCAAAGCTATAGTCCTACTTATATTATAAATGTGAAAGTTTGTGAGAATGTATGGATGTATGTTTGTTATTAAATCACGCAAAAACGGCTGAACCGATTTGATTGTAATTTGGTATGTAGATAGGTGATACCCTGGATTAACACATAGGCCACTTTTTATCAACACACCACGCGGGCGAAGCCGCTGGCGGAAGCTAGTATGAAATAATTTCAGCAGTTGAATCCTTAAAGTTTATAATTCTTCTTCTTTAGTTAAAATTTTGACAGCACTCGGTAAATCTAATCCCAAAACCCTTAAAGTAGTCCGGCACCCGCTACCGTCCGTACCTAGCGTCATAATACCCTCTAGGGCATTCACACCGAAATCCGTTGATCCTGTCCACGCACTTCCCTCCGTTGGCACAGGGGTTCGACAGGCACTCGTTGATGTTCGTCTCGCAATGCTGGCCAGTGAACCCTGGGATGCACTCGCAAGTGTACCTGAGGAACGGGGTTCACGTTAGATGGATTTGAGGGTGTTTTTGGTGTTGACAGCAATGATGATGGGGTGATGTTCGGATGGGTGTTTTGACTTTAGTAGGATCAGTTACTTTAAGAAGTTTGTGGGTTATGGACACACACTTGGAAACTTTTTTTCTTGAAATTCGTATTTCTACTGAAGATTTCGTGTGACTGAGAGAAGTAGGGTAAGAGATAAGTAAAATATCACTTAAAAGCAATAAAGTCATATACTTAAAGAGTATAAATAGGTAAGGGCGAGCCTCAGCTACTTACCGGGTCACAGGTGGCGGATAGTGACACGTCCTATAGTAGGTAGGATAGCTGCGAATATAGGGAAACCTTAATAAGCAGTCCCGGACCGAGGCGGTAGGGTTATCAGGGAGCGGCGGGATGTTGAGTGGCATCGGCATCTCCAAGAAAATCCGCAAACTACCCAACGACGATCCTATGACATGGCGAGTTAGTGCCGCCATTAAATAAGCACTTAGCCCTGGCAGTGGGAAGCAGCCTGCCAGCCTATCTTCGAGCGGATTTCGGCTAACGGGATTTACGGTCAGGATAGAGATTACCTGCGAGCGCGAACACATATTGTTCTCACCGGTTGCAGTACTGCGATCACCAACTCGTCGTGGCTGGCGCGGTGATTATTGCTAAAACCCCTCCAAGTAAGAATGTCAAAGAAATCAAAAAATCGACCCCGAGTTCCCAGCGCTCCGTCACTCCTTGGTTCGAGCAGTGGCCAGGTGAGATGGGGCAGGGGTGCGAAAAGGAATCCCTGGGAGTTGACTAACTGCCGTAAACAACGACTACTTATTGCCACTTATAACATCCGAACAATGTCATCAGAAGAACATCTACTGGAATTAGAAACTGAACTACTCACTATAAAATGGGATATTCTTGGACTATGTGAAATACGCAGGTCCGGTGAAGCAGTGACTATCTTACCATCGGGGCATATGTTGTACCACAAAGAAGGCGAAAAAGAAGGGCAGCACGGAATAGGCTTCTTAATTAAAAAAGACCTAAAACATCGTATATTAGAAATTGGTTGTATATCCAGTAGAGTAGCTTATATGAAACTTAAGCTGTCAAGACAGTACACATTAGCAGTCATACAAGTATACGCACCAACCAAGAGTGATAAGTACACTGATGAGGATGTCGAAAAGTTTTATGAGGATATAACATCTGCTATGAAATTATGTGGTTCTCCGTTTAACATTGTAATGGGAGACTTTAATGCCCGTATAGGCGCGATAGAATCGGACCACGAGACGTGTATCGGAAAATTCGGCTTGGGTTCTAGGAATGACAGAGGTGTAACTTTAGTCCAATACCTTCAACAATCAAAATTGTATGGCATGAATACGTTCTTTGACAAGAAGCCGCAACGAAAATGGACTTGGAAGCATCCAGATGGAATTCACAAAAGCGAATACGATTACATCCTTAGCAACAGGAAGGATATAGTAAGGGATGTGACAGTGCTAAACAAGTTTGCAACTGGAAGTGATCATCGGTTAGTGCGTGCGGAAATAGAAATTAACATCAGCAAAGGAAGGAGAAATTTAGTCACAAAGTCCGCAACACCACGAGATGCTACTGTCGAAATCCTTAGAACGAATGCTTTAAAGTATCAAGAGGTAGTAGACGAAGCACTTCCTGATCTCTCTGAACTGGGGAACATGGACATAGATTCCTTGAACGAGCATATTAAATATAGCTTGACATCAGCACTAGAGGCAATAATCCCAGCCAACGTCAACTTCAGTTCACAGAAGTTAAGCCAGCAAACACTAGACCTAATGGAAAAACGGCGGCTATTACGAGAAGGGAATAAAAGTGATGACATGTCATATCGAGACCTACAGAGAGAGATACGAGAAAACATTAAGCTGGACCTACAAAACTATAATGAACATCTTATAATTAAAGCCTTGGAGTTAAATTCAAGTAAGAAAGTACTGCAGACTAAATTAAGTACAGGCAGGAAAGAAATATTTCAGCTCTATGACCAGCAGAATGTACTAGTATCTAATAGAGAGGAATTGCTTGAAGTAGCGAGATCATTCTATGCATGCTTGTATGAAAGTAAAGTACTGGACCCACACAAAACTCCACAACATAGGCCACACCGTCCACCTATTTGTAATGTAGGATCAGAGGATATTCCGGATATTGCGACGATTGAGGTCAGACATGCGCTGAGTCTAATCAAGAACAGAAAAGCACCTGGTCAGGACAGGGTTCTGCCGGAAATGCTCAAACTCAGCACAGACAAGCTTTGGCAGGCTCTAGCTGTTTTGTTTACTAAATGCTTAATGGAAGGCCGAATACCGCAGGACTGGAATAACGCTATAATTACACTAGGTACTTCACAAAAAAGGTGATATTCGTAAATTGGACAACTATAGACCCATCAGCCTCTTGTCGCATATTTACAAGCTGTTTACAAGAGTTATTGCTAACCGGCTGTCCAGGAAACTTGATAACTATCAACCACGAGAACAAGCTGGGTTTCGTACGGGATACGGGACAAATGACCATTTGCAAACGCTGAAAACGCTCCTCGAAAAATGTCACGAGTATCAGAAAAAAGTAATTTTAACTTTCGTAGACTACGAGAAGGCGTTTGACTCTGTGGAATTTTGGGCGGTGGAAAAGGCTCTTGCTGACTGCAGAATTGATGAGAGATATATACGCGTAATCAAATATATGCAGACTCATGGCACATCCTGTATCAGGCTCCACAAGTTAACGAAAACATTTCCATTAGGACGTGGCGTACGGCAGGGCGATACTTTATCTCCGAAATTATTTACCGCTGCACTAGAAAATGTTTTTAAGGAACTAGACTGGAGTGATAAAGGTATCAACATAGACGGAGAAAGGTTGAGTAACTTAAGGTTCGCTGATGACATAGTCCTGATATCCGACAGCGTTGATGATATGCTTAAAATGTTGGAAGATCTGCGTAAAGAATCATCACGCATAGGATTGAAAATGAATGTCGGAAAGACGAAGATCATGACGAACATACCTGACTCTCGTAGATGTGACATGCCTGTGGAGGTTGTTGATGATTATGTGTACTTGGGCCATAAAATATCTCTTGGCTATAAGAACCAAACAGCAGAGATCGACAGAAGAATTGCACAAGCATGGTCTGCCTTCGGTGCGAACAAAGCAATACTCCGCTCAAAGAAAATTCCGCAACACCTTAAGACTAGAGTCTTTGATCAATGTGTCCTGCCAGTATTTACCTACGGGATGGAGACAGCGACTTTAACACAGAAATCGGCCGAAAAGCTGCGTGTAGCCCAAAGAGCGATGGAGCGTGCAATGCTCGGCATATCGTTGAGGGATCAGAAGAGGAACGAATGGATCCGAGAAAAGACCCGTGTTAGAGACGTTGTTGTGGCAATAGAGCAACAGAAGTGGAGATGGGCAGGACACATTGCCAGAATGGAGCAGTTCAAGTGGACCAGGAGGCTAATGGAATGGCGACCGTGGGAGAATCGTCGCGGCAGAGGACGTCCCCCTATGAGATGGGTCGATGACATATCCAAAATAGCCGGACCAAATTGGATGAAAGTGGCAAGAAGTAGGCAGAAATGGAAAGATTTGGAGGAGGCCTACGTCCGAAGACGGACAACCTAGGGGCTGTGATGGATGGATAAATAGGCTTCAATCGTTTTCTTAACATGCAGTGTAAAAATCAACCAAAAAAAACTAAGAAACTCAACATGCTTTTTAATAAATGATTTGGAAACTTACTCAAAATAATTGCTGCATGTAAAGAAAATAAAGAAGCATTAATATTATAACAATACGTAGTGCAAAATATGAAAACAAAAGAACATTAGTGATGAAGGCATAGGATTGAAATATAAAACAATAACATAGCATGCAGTAGTTACTATAATAGATCGAGTGAAGTAAATACGTGACAGATAAGTACACCATAGTGCAGTTTATAAGTAAAGAACAATCAATGAAAGACGAGTGTAAGCTAAACTTCTAAAACAAATGACTAATCCTGACCTGTTGATGTCATAGTTCAAAAGTAAAGAAGATTCAATGAAAGATCAATCCTTGATTGTATGCCAAACTTTGAAGACAAACAAATCTTACCTGTTGATGCCATCGATGCAAGTAGCACCATTTCTGCAAGGGTTGGAATAACACTCGTTGACGTTGATCTCACAGTTGCGGCCGGAGGTGCCAGGCTTGCAGCGGCACTGGTAGCCACCGATCAGATCTTCACAGTGGCCTGGAGAGAATTTGTGAGGTCAATTAAAGACATGTACAGTAAATACGTAATAAGGTTAGTAAAATTGATAAGGAACATGATCATTATTTCTCCTAAGTGATGCCCATAAAAATACGAAAGTTGTTAATTTAGGACCTATCCGAGGGTCAAAATATTTTGTTGGACATCTGTTCCTTTTCATAGCAACTATGTTTGATCCGGAAGAAAGTCAAATGTTGGATCTTCGTCCTCTCTCTTCTTCTACAATCGCATTGTCAAACAATGCTATTGAAATAAACCAGGAACTCTTCCTAAAGGCTTGTTAGAATGTTCTTACCTCCAAATTGGCAAGGGTTAGACTCGCACTCGTTGATCTGGGTTTGACAGACTCTGCCGGTATACCCAGGGTGGCAGTTGCAAGTGAAACTATTGTCACCATCGATGCACTCTCCTCGATGACACGGAGCCGACAGGCAGTCGTTTATGTTGGTTTCGCAGGACATACCTGTGGAATAATATTATAGATTAGAAACATAGTTGTGGTATTCGGAAGACTTAAGTTTTGGGAGACAGTTGCCATGATTTTGTCAAATTCTATAACTGCTTTCTTACATTTTCTAGCAACGAAGTTTTTATAAATAAAGCAAGCAAGTATTATTGAATGAAGTTACAGTGACTGTTGTTGTTGTTTTCAAAGAATTATTTTCAGTACTATCTATCGCAAAATATGTTTGGTGTTGATGTTTGAACTATTATAGTGTCTGTAATTTTCAAAAAGCTCATGATAACTTACCAGTATACCCAGGTGGACATTCACAAGTATACCCAGCGACTGAGTCGTGGCAAGTCCCGCCATTGCGACAAGGACTCGAAGCACAGTCGTCTATATTCACTTGACAGCGGGCTCCGGTGAAACTGAGGATAGAAAAAATGAAGAAATTAGAATTATCTCGAGTATGTTATTTACAAAGAAAAGTCAACTAACGACCTTCAGAAATCTAAGATACAGAGGTTAATCAATATTCGGACCGTTTTAAAAAGCAATGGGTCAAAAAATATGTAGACCCTAAAGTTAAGACACATTTTTGGAGACATAATGCCAAAACAATTTTGATCAAGGATAAGCTTGCCAGGCTAAATGGCAAATCTTATCCTGTATCCAAGGTAAACATTGCGAGTTGTTTGTGCTGGTTTGATTTTCTCCTTATAAAATATTGTTTTACAGTTCTTGATGCATTCCCTTCTACAAATAATACGAAATGTGTACTTACCCAATAACACAAGTACACTTGAAGGCGTTGATCATGTCGTGACAGATGCCTCCGTTCAAGCAAGGGTTGTTCGCGCACTCGTCAATCTCCACCTCACATTGGGTTCCCGTGAAGCCTAGAAAAGAGAAACAGATGAAATTAGCGTAAGATAAAATCATATTTATAGGCCCCTTAGATTAAGGGACTCTTATAACTTTTTTTTTTTTTTTTCAAACCCTTGTCTTACCAATTGATTGACAAAGCATCTGAGTTCAGAAAACTTGAAAGTGCTTAAAGTAACCCATTAATGACTACATATTTCATTAAATAACATTGCCGCCGCAGCTTAGTTAATAGAAGGTAATTTCAAGATAGAAAAAACATACGGACAAGCACATACTCCGGGCTGGATGACTTCTAGACGCTAAATCACTTGACTATAACAACTTACTTAACCAAATATTTTATTAATACCTAATATTTTTATTTACACACAAGAACGAAATCCTCTTCAAAACGACACAACAGAACATAATACCATCTATTTATAGCTTAAAGTTAAAGTGTAATAACTTGAGCGAGTGACGTAGTTTAAAGTGCGCTTCAAGTTATCGGAGCATCGTAAAACGTAAAGCCGATGGCGACTACAATGTTCACTTAGTAAGTTAGGTACTTTACTTAGTTGTAACTTAGTTGGTATGTACTCTTGATATAGGTTGGAATTTTCTGTACCTATAAGCTATATTTACTCCTATTTTGGTTTGGTTTGTTTTGCTAAAAATTGCTTGCGTATTCAAAAAAAAAATTAGTATTTAATAATGAAAAGAGTAAAGAATATCATTAATATTTTTCTACTTCAAATTTTTCCACATTTTGCTATGCCTGAAGGTTTTTGTAAACAAGGATCCATTCGTTTATGATAGTGTAATAGACAACCAATGCACATAAAATTACATTCCTATAACCTAACCTATAATGAGATGGAATAAAACCTCACAAAACTGAAGCCCAGTCCATCATACCATTGTCCTAAAATCAAATTATATATTACAATAGACCCCATACAATAGTCCGTTCAATTCATACGGACTTCACATGAATACCATTATGACAGCAAAGAGATTTTATGTTTATACCATAGACTCGTCTCTGAGAATGCTAATTGACGTCAGTGGTCCAGACCCATCAAAACCATACCATCGACCTTCACATTGGAAAACGTACTTTAAGTTAAGGAGGATAGTTCTTAAAATTGAGTGGCGTTTCCACTGTCCTATGTTCAACTGGAAGTTGAGAAGCGACAAGGGGAATTGGACTGAGTAACGAAGTGGTTAAAGTTCAATTTTGAAATAAGAATGAAGAACTGCTCGAGGCAGGGCAATCTAGCTCCAACCAGTATCGAGTGTGCCCTTTTAAAGAAACAAACATAAATCTGCAGTTCCCTGACCTCTATTGTATAGACATAAAGTTTATATTTGTTTGGTTATATGACTTGTTTAAATGGTAATATCATTCTTAAGAAAATCACTATCCCGCCAAATTGGGAATGTGGTTCTGCATAGCAAAAAATTAAAATAATCGCAGTTGAATGACTCTTATGGTCGTTGTTTTAAAGTTCATTTTCGTTTTGTTTTAATTGGATTGTTGCGAGTAAATTAAATATTTAAATAGCGCGGTTCTTGAGTAGCATTTTATATCGTTTATGGAAAAAGACTGAAATATCTTGTACAAATATAAAGCTAGACAGAGGCATTGGAATCCTACTTAATAAAGTTCTATTGAGTAAGAAAGAATGTACAACTTGTGGAAGAAATAAAATATTAAGAGATGGCAAAAAAATCGTCTCATAGGACAAGTTACTTTCTGCAAAACCCGATTTGCAAACAGAACCTAGGAATATGTATAAAAAAAAATAAAAAGAAAAAAGATACTGCATACATTTTCATTAACTCTTACATGGTCCTACCCCAAAGGAAAATGACAAAAGACTATCTATTATTAGCTGATGAACAAGCGAACATACGCGTAGGCCTGACAGCCATGCTAATTCCGCCTTACGAATTACGATTACTTAAAACAATGACAATAAAATGTGTTTACGAGTAAGACTAGCCGTGGTGGGTCTATGACTTAGATAATTTTAACAACAGGAGAAGCTACTGCCGTGCCTTCCCTTCTGTTAGCTTGCGTACGCTTGATACGTCTGTACTTTTTATTTCGTAGTTATAGGTGTTTGAATCGGGTGGGTTAATACTAGGAATGAAATGGCAGTAAGATTCTGTAAAAGACTCCTCAAGTTTATGCTTGTGATTGTCAATTTTGCTGCATACGTGCGTAACGATGTGATCGAAAATGCATGAAGAAGCTATCACTATTTGTTGTCTAGCCACCTGCGCGTAAATTGGCAGACTTTTTCGCATACAATGTGCTTATGTAGGTTCCGGTTGGTTTAATGATCTAAGACCTATGGACAACATGGACTATGGTGACGATGGTAGGGATGCCCCGCCTCTAACTAGTGACCATTTTGGATTTAAGGTATAAGAGATCAGCGGTTTTGACCAGGTAGGTTTGTTTGATTGACAGGCGTAACCTTGTAACTGCTGAACCAATTTGAGAAAATTTTGTGTTAGATAGCCCATTTATCGAGGAAGGTTATAGGCTACTTTGTATATGGGAGTACAAAGTAATTACTACTGAACGTGGGTGTACCCGCTGGCAGAGACTACCTGATAAGAAGCAAGACGTGGGTGGAACCGCTTTCAGAATCTAGCAATTGATAAGGGTCAATTTACCACCTTTTGCACCTCTCAAATCCTTATTCCAATGTCCAGAATATTTATAGATAGGTCTTACAATATAGCCTGTATATTATGAAGATATCCTACAGTTTACGCCGTGGCTCGACCGTCACGATTTCGGATCACAAGCCACAATGAGAATGTTTGGTGAATGCTAATAGCTACTATTCGCATACATGAATGGCTAATACCAGTTTTAAATACATATGCCCAGCTGGCTTTAAATGCTTTAAATATTATGTATTTATTACTTTGTGGGTATTTGTTTGGGAAACCCCAAAGATTGTGGGAATTATTTCTGGAGGAAGAAGGTACCTCAATTAGGTATCTTAATGAGGTATCTATTTTGGATCATTTTGGACTTACATATGTTTAACATGGATTCGACTACTTATTTGACTGCCTTAACCCGGTCACACCCAACTTGGCGACCCTTCGGTAAGATTAATTGCCAGACTTTCGGGTTTCTGACTATCCATAACGACTGCCAAAGATGTGTAAAACGATAAAAAGGCGATAAAATATGATAAAGACATATTTCTAGAGTTCCATTATTCATATTTATACTTAGCTTCTATTCCATCATGCAAACAATTCCTTGTTCCGTTATATTAAAGGCAATAAAATAAATTGAATTAACAAATTATACTCCAAGTATGATACCTATTTGAAGTAATAGACGCCGTTAGCTTAGTTTTTCTACTTAAAATTATTATGGCGTTAGTGCTAATAGTTTTAAAGTAAAAACTGAGGAGTTGCCTCTTAAGAAATATGATTGATTTATGGTGTTAAATGAATGAAACGAATGATGAATGGTGTGCATTTTTTAGTTCACTAACTGTATTGCACATAAATCATCGCATGTACGAAAAAGTAGCTTACCGATGATATTTTCAATGATATTTCTTTTAAAAAAAGATGCATCTGGATGTAAAGTTGAATACCTATTTTTGCCTCTTATTGAACAGGTGTAAAAATAACAAGTTACAGACAACAAAGACTTTTAAAACGACAATTAAAAACAGGCAAGGGTCCGATATCAAATTATGCAGGTCAAAGACCTTATAGATGTTTTTATAAAAACTATAATGTCGTCATACAGTGCAGTCATGCCCTTATTTGTACTCGCGTGACAAGTTCGAGCTCAGTCGAGCATCGCGAGGTGCGCGGGCGCAGCAAGATGAACTTGCGGTCTCGTGTAATGATGCCTCAATTCCTTGTTGTTTTAACGTTTTATTGTAATATTACATGACATTATTGAGTCTTCTTTGAGACGGGAGAGAGCTAATGCCTTGTTTTGTCGTTTCTATGGTGATTATGTAAAATGGTGGACGTTATACGTCATTAACTCTTCCGTTTAATGAACTGACTTACCTGTAATGGTAAGCAAAAAGGCCACTAACATTCCTTATAGAATTTATGAGAGAAACTATGAGGGTGTAAAGAGGTAGGGTGCAAATGCAGACCTATATAAAGTCTTGTTAAAGCTAGTATTAAAAGCCCTAGCTTCATTATTCACCTTATCTACAGCAACTTTTACTTCCGTAGTTACAGCCTCTAAGAATAGGCCCACGTGGCAGGCAAATAATAGTCATATAACTTCGCTAAAAGCCAACAGTTCAACACCTTCTACAGGAAGTATGGGGTTAAAGATCAGAAGCGTCACTAACATACTCGTAACCCCCCCTGGTACGCCGTGGGATGAGAACATAGTGAATGAAGATGGTATTGAAAGTTTTCATTCATAGGTTTGATAATAATAAGAACTTAAGCAAAATATAATGGAGATGTTTTAGGTACCTAGTATTTTACTTTTTCAATACCCTACAGTACGTCGATTCTATAAAATTCAGACAACAACTCGCATTTCACTTCGCATTTCTCTTCGCTATTCACTCTCATTTCGCATTCGGTTCAAAACGTTCTAAAACGAAAACGTTCATCTCATACTTTATCTGTCAAAATCTCGAGTTTAATTTAGTTCAACTCGCAAACACGCTCGCAAGAATAGCGCTGGTGTAGTAACTCACGGCGGATTCAGATGTGAAGCTTAGAGTGAAGTCTTATTAGAATCACACTGCAGAGCTATCAAAAGAAGACAATGTAAATAAACCGATATCTCCCAAATTATTATATTTGGCATTCTTTACTTCTGATAAGTAGGTACCGAATATCGGCTTTAATTTTGCTTACTACAGATAGGAATTTGGCATTACTTGTATGGCGTTATTGTCATAAGTCTATCTCTTTTAAGCAAATAAGCAGATAGATAGAATATAATTATATTGGGAATTGCCGCAAACTAGATATGAATAGCCCATAATAGGTTGATGAACCAATCCCTAATAACCAACTTATTAATCCACAAACAAATTCACACGGTTTTTAGGTCATTAGAACTTAAAGAGACACCAAAAAAGATGAGCCGATGATACCCTTTGACACTTATGCAATAACAGATTGTGGCAAAAGATTTGAATATTTTATACCATTAATAATGACGAGAAGCGACTTTATCGCTGAATAAGTTTCCGATTTCCTTTTGTCTTTTGCAATGGAGGTGTAGCTTGTGAATGGGTAATGAATGGTGGTAGAAGGGGTATGAGTAAAGCTGAAGATAATTTGAAATGAGGCTACCATTGTATAGGGCTGTTTACTGTAAGGATAAAGTATCTCCTAATTCTTGCTCCTCATATATCTTCACAATTTCTGCTGGAGATTGGTATTCTATGTAGTTTCAGCTTTCTAAATTAATGTGCCCTTAGTGTATATTCGTCGTCGTTACAACACATATAAACCTGATTATTTATTATTCCACTACCAACTACACATCTATTCCTTTCCCAACCTAACACTTAGGTACATGTCCGCAACGCAACGCCACCCAACTTCCTAGCCATCTGAATGAAAACATAGGGAGCTAATACTACGTATTATAGCGTTGTGCCTAGCACACCGTGTCCGTATTACGTTAACTGTGACTCTGATAGCAAGGTTTGCCAGCAATCGTTTCCGCGTCAAGACAATGCGCGTGAGCAGACGCTCTCATCGCTATGGGAATTGGGTCCGGAATAGGGCTGCCAAGCTCGTAATTGGACCAATTAATGCACAGTAATTGTAGGTAAAGCTGGACTGGATGTAAATAGTAGTGTTGATAGATAGTTGTTAGGTTTATGTCCTGTCGTTTGCTTTTATAATGCGGGAAAAGTGGGATTGTGATTTCTGTATAGTTAGATGGGTAAGCATACGGTTGAATGCGTTTGCAGTTTTATTTTTTATTCAATTAGAGGGTGATCCTAATATTTTTAAGTGCCAAAGACCTTGCCAAATTATACCAAATTATACCACCACATTACCAAATGTAACAAATGTATATTCATCTCACTACTAAATTTGCTTCAAAATAACTTAAATTTCAAATAGAATTTCAAAATAAAACCCAAAAATAAGTGTTCATCTACCAACTTCACTACCATCAAAGTCTAAATCAAAAATATTTATGTAATAGCAAAAGGTAGACAAAGCGACAGCCCTAACCCAGCAGTATCACCCGTCTCTGTCTAATAGGAATTAATGATAATCATCAAGCTTACCGTCAACTGCTTGCAAATTGTAAGCTAGGCTTCAGACCGGCCTCTAGAGAAATCGAGCCCTACGACTACTTACTACTAAGATAAATGTATGCAAATATGTATTAGAAATCTGATAATCTCCCTATAAGTTAGTCTGAATTTATCATAATTCCAATTCAGGTGAACTGTCCTACCAGTACCTATCATGATGAGAAAATTTCAAATCCGTTTGGGTGCTGTCGGGTTTATGCAGTTTTGTCTTGAAGATAGGTTAAAACTGTGAATGATACTGATTATCGAATTGTTGGTACTATTTAGCCATGTCGACACACCATAATTTATAATCCATGTCGATATGAAAGAAGTAATAATTCTGCAATGCCCTAACGGTACAAACTTTATTACAATGTACAGAAAACGTCCAAGTTTCTATGCAGATTAGTGAATATAGTCGTCGAGATGCTTGATAAGGCAATTTGTGTGTTTGTTTCACTAAGATAAGTTGTTTTGAATATTAATCAATTCCCAATGACTCACGTAGAACTGGTTCCAATGAAGGTATTAGTAGTTGTGATAACTACGACGGTTGTAACATTTTACATCGTTAAAGGCCTATTCAGGTATTTAAGTAGCTGTATATTTAGTGTCGTGAAAGTTCATGCATATCTAGGTGGATTTACTGACCTAATTTTAGTCACTGATAGAGAAAATGAATTTCCTTCACAACTGTTAAATCACAAAAAGACATATTATCCATCTTGAATCAAAAATTTTAACACACTTTTAATAAAAGATGTTGGACAGCTAAATATCAATATTGAAGGTCCACTTACCAGGCATACAGACGCAGCGGAAGGTGCCAGGATCATCGAGACAGGAGCCATCGTTCCTGCAGGGGTGACTCTCGCACTCATTCACGTTGGTCTCACAACGGGGTCCCGTGAACCCAACGGAACAGTTGCAAGCGAAAGACCCTGGAGTGTTCACGCAGATGCCGTCATGTTCACATGGTGATCCTGGAAATGAGGATTGGTTAAAGACAATGGCTAAAGTAAGGAGACCAGTCTGTGAATGGAAATCACATAAAAAAAGATCTTTCATTGAAACATAAGTTACGCCTGTAGCTCTTAGAGACAATTTTACGGTGAGTTGTACCATTAAATAATTTAATTGGGTCTTTATCAGCCCCTTACTTAAAAATGCAACATGTTCTTCGTTCACCGAAAAAAAAAACATCATAGAATAAACTGAAGTTCGATGCTTACCCTGTTCACATTCATCGATATCCTCAGAGCAATCTAATCCCTTGTATCCGGATGCGCAGGAGCAAGTGTAGGAGCCGTTTATGGGGCTCGTGTCGCAGATGGCGTCGGCATGGCAAGGGTTGGACGTGCAGGCGTCGTCTAAGTGGCAGAGTAGACCTGGGAGGGAGAAAGTAAGGGTTAATCAGCTGACTCTTCAAAAAGGAGGAGGTTCTCAATTTAAATGTTGGTTTTATTGCTAGCTTTTATTTCTAAGCCTTCCTATGAACTTAAAAGTAAGTAGGTAGAAGTATTTAATAATCACTATCATCATACTGGAAAGAATCGGGTATCATAATAGAACAACTATCAATACAACAAGATCCCTGACATTCAAAACCGCATCCTATATCCTCATACACATATCCTATTTTAACCACTTTAAAAAATGAGGTTTAACCTGTATGTTTGGTTGAAAAGATTTTGTAGCGGTTTTCAGCATAATATTTATCACACTCGAGCGAAGATTTAAGATAGAAATTAAATATTGAAGTCGGTTTTAATTATTTTGCAAAACAGTTATTTAAGTAGGTATATGCTAATACTCAAAATTCACTCACCAGTCTTCCCAGGAGTACATTTACAGTAGAAAGCTCCGACCCTATCGATGCAGGTAGCCCCGTTGAAGCACGCCGCCCCTGCGCAGTCGTCGATGTTCACAGAACATTCTGGACCCGTCCAGCCGTTGACGCAGATGCAGGAGAAACCGCCCACTGAGTTCGTGCAAGTCGCTCCGTTTTGGCAGACTAGGGGCCTGGTGACAAAAGAAAATTGTTAGTTTATCTATGGAATACATAAGAGAAATAAATAGGTGATTGATGTACATAAATGACACTTAAAATTAATGACAAACTGTGTCTAGAAGTAACTGAATTTAAAAATTTTGGTAAAATATGTAGCGTTGAATGTCATAGATTTCCGCAAAGTAACGTCTGATTCCATAATTTAGTAACAAAATAATTATATACATACATTTTCTGTGACCGTTAATAATTATTACAAAAAAAAGGTATCAACACATTCAGAAAACTAAAAGTACCTAAAATCAAAAGAATGCACATAAAAGAGCAATAATTTTCGCGGGAAATTACAAAAAGTAGCCGCCATGTTTTTCACCAGTTTTAGTTTTAAAAACCATTTAATGGTGCTTATTAAAGAGGTTTGAATATTTCGGTTAAAACCTTCGTCGTAATTTTTGGCCGGAATTTGGTGCAGATTTTAAAGTTGTCTCTGATCACCGTTTAGCATATCTTTTTATTTAATGGGACATTGTAGATTTAATGTGTAATTTTAGAGTTAAATTGAAATTAAGTGGGGAGACATTTTTGGAAAAGAAATCTACATACATTTTTTTTTGGAAGTTGTTAACGACAAGCAATGACTTCGGTTTAATTATATTCAACAGTTTATTAGGTTTTTAATTCGATATTTCTGAAATAGCAGTATAGTTTGTCGTATTTTGCTGAGCAGATACGAATAAAAATGATAAATCTTCCTAGGTTCTACTAAGTTACAATTCTTAAGTGCTAAGTGCCTAGGCTTCGTACAAGGCACCGTTACAAAAATATCAATGAATAATCATAGTAATTACATTTAAATATTTCCACAATAAAGGTTAAAGGCGCAATGTAAATCACTAAAGTCCGTATTACGAAAGATTTATGCGGCCACTCGGGCACAATCGGGTACGATCGGCAAGGATCGAGAACGGGCGCGGCACGAGCGCCTGCGCGTATCAGATCAAATTGCAAACAATATTGCCAAACCTTTAGTTTAATATATTATAGTTAAAGGGTCGCGCTTTGCTTGTGTCAGATTGATAAGTTAAGAACTTGTTGAAGTAGAAGGAAAAAGGTTTAATAGCAAAAACAAAAGCAGGCCTAAAACAAATGAAAGAGGAAAATTAGGAGACACTGAACACGAAATTCAAAATTGATAATCAAGAAGAAAGCTAATAGATAATTCCAATAGATCTACCGGATTAAGGTAAGGTGAGACAGATTTATATAGATAAAGCTACATGAATGAATTATACTACGGTCACACCCAGACACAATTTAATATTTCTTAGGCTTACCATCGTAAATCCAGTGGGAGTGTCAATAAATTCATAATTTTTAACCATTTCTGACAGCACTGTGAAATGTGTTGTAAATTGCATACCAGGTGACGGAAATTGTAGCTTATGATATTAATAAATTATTATTTTGGTTGGTCTGTTATAATTCATTTTGTGAGTAACAGTAGTTTTGAAGTTTTGCTTGTTTGTTTTTGATTAAGAACATGCTTTCTGTGTCTACGTTGATTACCTTGAATTCATTATTTTAAAAGCTGTTTTTGACAGGGGTGTCTTAAAGCTGGCTTGTATCCTACTGTTGGGAACAGTAACGGTGGGTATTGAAGATTTTAGATACACTAATAACTCATCCTCCGAGCCTTTTCCCAATCATGTTGGGGTCGGCTTCCAGTCTAACCGGATTCAGCTGAGTACCAGTGCTTTACAAGAAGCGACTGCCTATCTGACCTCCTCAACCCAGTACCCCGGGCAACCCGATACCCCTTGGTTAGACTGGTGTCAGACTTACTGGCTTCTGACTACCCGTAACGACTGCCAAGGATGTTCAATGACAGCCGGGACCTACAGTTTAACGTGCCATCCGAAACACAGCCAATGGTGTCTAAGATATACTTAGAAAGTACATACAAACTTAGAAAAGTTGCATTGGTACTTGCCTGACCTGGGATCGAACCCGCGCCCTCGTACTTGAGGTTGGTCCTTTACCCACTAGGCCACCACGACTCTTAACACTAATAACTGTACTTCTTATATCGGCGTTTCTAGTTCTGACTGATAATTAATATCCTTTCTAAAATCTGTACTACAGAAGATTGTATCTGTATGAGTATGCAAAGCCGCAAAGCCACAAAATGAAGTAGCAAACTGTTTTTACTTCAGTTTACCTGGCAATATAACTATCATCACTTATCTATCTATTAGACCGGGATGAGGGTCCATTCATCACGCTCTGCACGGAAGTGAACCGAGATGATTGCAGGGGTCATCATCATTAATCACTTCGCTTTACGGGACCCACTGGGTGCGCCGACGCCAGATCAGGATCGAAGATTCGATCTCTAGATGTAACTGGCTTTGATTTAGTTTCTATGATGCTACTGATAAACCTGATTATGTTGTTAACACGGGAAATTCATGACACACAACGGACAGTTATCGCCTACTTCCTGGTTCCCATCTGACAAATAATTTTATATTTTTAACTGCCATCTTCGAAAATGAAGTCAATCATGCCAGAATTCTTTAAGTGCGGCTTTATTTCTTTTTAATTAATTGGGAACGAATAAAAAGATGGGAAAAAATCTGACAGTAAAAATACAATATAAATAATTATTCGACCACCTACAAATACTTGATTGTAATTACTCCCTTCACGACGATCGTTTATCCACCCGCCCTTTCTCCCCACTTAAGGCAGCGGCTTCACGTACCCGGTAGCACCGCGATGCGCAAGCACAGACGCGCTTAACGATCTACGCCGCTGCGTGTTCAACGCAAATTGTGCCGAAGCAATTTCCTCATAAAAGTATCGTGTTCAAAAAAATACGGTTATAAAAGTTTTTATACGTACTACACTGATTGCTAAGGAAGGTACAGTAAGGATATTGAGTACGTAAAAAAAGTGATGAAGTTTGACTAAATAACGGGTTGCGAGAGACTCGTTAGTGGTTTGAGGAAATGAAAGATATGGATGGAATATCATTTCGAAAGCCAACAGAGAAATTGGCAAAGTAAATGATAAAATCACATCTGCCAATGACTTTTAGCTTTTAAAAGAAGTAGACTAGAATCAAATGAATGATTACAAATATGCAATCTAAAATAGCGAAGTTGTTGTAGAATGAAACCCCAAGTAATAAAGCAAGGCTTTATTAAATAAAAGCTCTGCAGACCAGTTTTGAATAACCTTAATAGCTTTTATCTTACAGCATCTGTAAGCGAGTGTACGCGTCTCCGAGCAGATTACTCCTCTCCATATAAAATAATCGATTAGCAAATGATTAATAGCCAATCGATGATGCTCAAATTGAATATCCTATCGGCGATCTGGTAGCCAGACAATTACAAATTATCGTAACGTCCCTAGAATGTTAAGAAATTGTTACTGTGAAAGACTTTTTTTCTTGTTCTGGGCATTCTATTTTAATAAATAAGGATGCTGTCGGTATGTATGTGCTTATCTTCAACGTTAAAAACATTTAAGAACTTAACAAAATAACAAGATGCTTGCTACACAAAACCATAAAGGCTTACACATCATCTGACTTTTACGACCTTTACAAGAGAAGAGACAGCTGTCGCATTCTTTTGCCTACAGCCCCAACCGGACAGTTATAATAGTGCGTACTTATGCGACAATTTCCTAGCCAGCCAATTCCTCTGGAATCGGGGTAAAAAATAAAATTGTGCGCCTAACAAGACGGTTGCTTCGTGACTCCGCCGACACGTTGTAAATCTAAGAGTGAGTAATTTCTTTGAGAATTCTGTAACTGTTTAAGGGTTAGAAGAGGTGAAGTTTTTTAGGTTTAAGTGGTTAGTCCTTCGTCTGTGGGTGTGATTTTAATTGTCCATATATTTTGTATTTTATGGCCCTCACTGTTACGTGAGATGGTTTCAATATTGTTGCTTTTAATGTTATTGGTCCTTCGATACGGTTGTTTATTGTTTAACGGCTGTCTCATAAAATGTCCCTTACTTATAACCAATTCTGTTTTCTTTTACCAACATTCTTATATCAACAAACATTATCGTTTGTTATAATTAAACTTTCCTCATTTCATTAATTAAAACTCACACTTAGGAATAATTGAACGGCTTTGGAACACATCATGAATAAACATGGCGAAGCTTAAAATTCTGGTTGTACTTACTATCAACATTTTTACCCAATAAGGGATAGGCATTTTAATTGTGACTTTCTTAAAGCCAATAGCCATACGGAAACAGCTGGATCATTAAAATGAATTGATAGGTAAGTATATATTCAATAACAAGAAAATATTTCCTCAATTAACAGAAATGTCCAGTGAACAATTACAGTTAGAATATTGATAGTCACTTAGATTTAGTAATCAAAAGCTTTATGAGACATGAAATTAGAGAGTCTGGTCATAACGTAGCTTATTTAAACATTACTGGCGAATAAGATAGTAGTCATAATTTAATACTAAGAGAAAATAGGACATGACTATTGGAATAAGCTGTTCCCCTGAGGGTCTGGCTATCTTTATAGGTACCAAATATTTTAGGATATGTAGTTTTGACGTAAAAGCCAGATAGACAGAAAGACAGAGGTACTCTCACATTTATAAAATTAGTAAGCATAACGATACAGATGAAACAATCAATGTTGTAGATAATTTTTATGAAGTCGCTGATGCAGTTTTAGCTGAGACCAAACATTTCTAAGAAGAAAGACAGACACAAGATGTAAATAAACAAACTAAGCGTAATGTAACACGATAGCAATGCCACCTGTACCGTTGCTACCTTCCGGCGTTAGCGGAGTGTAAATCTTGACTGACGTTAGATTATAGCCCTCAGGGGATGAAGGGAGATGGTGGATGAAATGTTATAGTTCATAAAGCTGTTGTTTGGTTCAGAACTTTACGTGGCTCTTTGTGAAGAAAATCAATTTGCTTTTTAAGAAAATAACGATTTGATGTTGCTAATTCCAAAAATCCCTTTTCAATCAAAGTTGATTTCTTTGAGAATAAGAAACCTAGGAAAGCACACGCATATATTTACTTACAGCTAACTTAATTTGCCTTCAACCGGGCACATATCCAAAACTATGGAATTCTGGAAATTCCAAACAATACTAGATTTGAAGGTATGCCATACAATGAAGGCTATATAATGAAGAACTAAATGCATTGACTATAAATATAACATTCCTTTTATATCCTCAAACACAACACCTAAAGCGCGACCCGATCTAGCATAAAACTTTATTATAAAAACTGTATCGACTTCCACCTCAAAACCAAATGAAAAAAAAAGCCTTAAGGCACCAAGACGTAACTTGATATTGGGCACGCATTTATCTGACGCGTTTCATGAGCCAGCGACTCGGATACTGTGACACTATCCCATGGAACAAACCCACAAGCAAATCTAAAGCTAAACAACAAAGGAATAAAGTCCAAAATTAGATAATCAAAGTCCACCCTGCTGTACATGCTACAAGTAAAACAAAACATAAGCAACAACACTACGCTAAAGTGTGTCCATACAAAGTTATCCTTTCAATTGAGAAGGGATTTCGTAATCGAATTTGAACTTTATTGGATTGTGATAAGAGTTATAGGAATGCAGATCAGGACGGGATTATAGGTTGTCTGGTTTCGAAAGAGGCCTTTGCAGCGGGAGGTCTAACAAATCCATAGATGGTCGAAATATTAATAGTTTGTATAGAGACGATTAATTCAAAAGAAATGGGTAATAATATTCATTTTTATAATCGTATTACTTTTATGACGTAAGCAATATATCAGAGGGACCAAAAAAGGAGATGTTTTGAAGCGGTCATATTTTTTTGAATTTTTCGGTAATGATTTCCACTTTGTTTTATGGAACGCCATTGGGAGTCCCTCTTGGTGGCCGGATTAGAAACTTTAGGGTCAAGTTAACTCTGATTAGTTTAAATTTGAAAACAGTAATAAAAAAGTATTGAATAATACATATTGATACATCTCCATTTACGTACAGCATCTAATCGCCTTCTCTCGTGTATTGTTGAAGATAAAAAGAAAAAAGATTCGTCTCATCTTTCATCGTCCCGTCATTCATCAATCTTAATTTACAAGCTTTTGAGGCGCCATAATATCGGAATGGTACATTTACGACATACTAGCTGTTACCCGGGGTTTCGCCCACGTCCTATGTAAAAAAAAAACATATTTAGATAAAACTAGCTTTTGCCCGCAACTTCGTTCGCGTGGAATAGTGACTACCAGCAGATTTTTGATTTGACCAATAGATGGCGCTATATGTCCGGAATAATTTTATTTTTATTTTTTTATTTTTTTGTAATAAAAACTATCCTATGTCCTTTCTCAAGTTTCAAACTATGTCTGTACCAAATTTCACACAAATCGGTTCAGTAGTTTAGGCGTGAAGAAAAGACAGACAGACAGACAGACAGACAGACAGAGTTACTTTCGCATTTATAATATTAGTTTGGATAACCCGACAAATTAAGAATGTTTCATATAAAGTTCAGTAGTACCGGAGCGTTTTGGGTCCAGACAAACGAACTCAAATCTTCTCTATAACACTAGTGTGGAATTAAAAATTTTGAGATTGATACTATCACAGTACAGTTAATCTTTAAAATATTCACGATTATGAACGATAAAGTGAATATTTTGGATGCCAACCATTGATTATGGCGACATTTAACTGTGAATAAAAATGATTACAGTTAAATTAATTCCCGTGCGAAAGACACAGTAAACCTTAAAACCGGAGGTACTGAAGAAAAGGTTTTTGCGCTAATTATGAAGCCTTTAATTCCGGACATACAGAAGCCGCATAATCTTTGCTAAAAATCTTGGAGGATGTGTATTTTGATCCGTACAAAAAGTTTGGTTCAGATGAAACAGAAGTCCAATGGATATCAATTTTCTTATAATCCGTTGAAGAAAAAACTGCAACTGTTAATAACAATAACCATGTTCAAGATTGTACACTTTTACCTGAAGCATCAAAAGTTTTTAAAGAGACCCGAAATACATATCTGGAGAAGGATAAGACATTACTTAACAAAATAAACAAACTATGCACTAAGTAATAGAAAAATATGAGAACTTAAACCATCAAGAAGTCAATTACTGGAAAAAATGAAGTCATTTGCGTTTACAGACGCCAAAGTATTATGAATACATCGCTATACTATTACCGTGCGAACGTAGGAACATCTTGGTGTTTTTTGTAGCCAATCATTAGCTAACAATTAATGAAGGAACGGCGCATCGCACATGGCGACTAAGGACGTTGATCCTAACCTAAGTTGCTAGCACAAAGCGGGGAAAATAGCTACCTGTCTAAACGAGATCAGTCGGAATGAAATATAGCTAAAAGTCGAAATGGTTGAAAGTTCAAAACTCGTAGAAAATGTCAAGGTTGAAGAACTAGAGATAAACATTGCATAACAATGACAGCTAAAGACAAAATAATAGCTAGAATAATAAATTAACATTCAACAAACGTTTTTGGACGAAAATTAGAAGAATTAGTTAAGAAAACATTAGGAAAAAATCAAAAGTACAAATATAACAAAAGTAAACAGGAAGAATGAAGCGTGTTCCGCTATTCTGTCGTCGCTTGAGACGCGGGGCCGTTGACTTCTTGACGAGTTATTTTGTAATTAACGCCCAATACATCGACACACAGCCACGATGATATTGTATCATACAAAAAACTATCTCAATACAGATGTAGATATCATTAGCCCGTTTATAATAACATTTGGCAGTAATTCGTTTCATTAACTTGTCGGTTTTTTAACGAGTTACGCAAAAAATACATATTGTGGACATAGTCGCATGCGCATCGTCATCCAAGATGGCGTCTGATATTGAATTACGAAGCTCAGGACGCGCTGTTGTTTTTAAAATTGTCCTGCTCCCAAATTTCGGCCTTGTGCGTCCGCAATAAAGAGTAATCTTTGGTTAATTCAATTTTTTAGGCGGTGCAATCATCCGATCCGTTCCAGACTTCGTTTTGCCGGGACGCAGGCTTAATTGGGCCGCGCCGATTCCTTGACAAGCGAATAATATCTCGCAACACATATTTTCCAATCCGAGCATACCGCGCCCCTTTCATCGGGACAATAAAGTCGATATTTCTATGACATGCGCTGGCGCAGCCGTAATATTTCATTGTCAATTATAGGCAGTGCTTCGAAGTCCAAGAAGGATACACGAGCCAACAAATTGGCGAGATGTAACTGTGTACATAAAATTGTTCGCGTATGAAAGTTTAATTCCCTCAAACTATTGGCTGACTCATACTCTAGGGACTCAGTTATTACCAACTTTCGAAAACCCAATAGTGACAAAGACTTTATAAAACTGCAATTAATTTAAAATAATTGACAGTATTTGCTGAAGAGCTTTTTCAAAGCAACGGTTCTTGCTTTGTTGATTCGCGCGAAGATCTTAACCGTCTTGATTGGCGGATATCTTCATTTATCTAGATTAACGATAAGATCTTTAATGCCGATTTGTTCATTAATTTTGTAATTAGTCGACTGGTTTTTAACTATGAGAAATGTCACAGAGGGCATGTTAACGACTCATTTATCAAAAAAAGATAATTGAAGAGCAACTAAACTTATGGTATTACCTAAGTTTAGCGATGATTAAAACAATATAGCACTAGCAAATGGTGATACGGACGTGAAAGGTTTCTGAAATGTAATAAACGCTATTATTTCGTCTCCACGTACTCACTATCATTCATCAACAAGCTATTCTCTTGTCATTCAGTTTGATTGTCAATATTGTCAGTTAACTTGACTGTCCTTTACGACTTGAATGATCAAAGAATGGCTCGGACTACGAGGTTAGAAAATAACTTTACAATTGTCTTGTTAACTTTCAATAAACAATACAACAGCGTTTCTAAAGTTCAACTTATATAAAGTGTTCGTTTCATGTTACGCCGTTCTATTTATTACGACTGTATATAACCTGTTGTTGTTTTAGGTAGACGTTATTTAGCAAGTTATCATTTACATAACAACCAACTAAAACTAAATCAGATGCAGATTCAAAAAACTGAGTCATCACAAGGTTAAGCAGGTCATCCTTGCTTGATTTCAAAGACGATAGATAACAAACAATCAACCAAACTTAACAAAATCTGATCTAAAAGTACCAGGACATCATAAAACTGAAGCAGTTAAAGCAGCCTTACCTGAGAGCGCACTCATCGACATCAGTCTCGCATAGTGTCCCGGTGAAAGTGGGCGGGCACTCGCAAGTGTAGGAGTTGAGACCGTCGACGCAGGTCGCGCCATTCTGACACAAGTGGCCGGGACAGTCGTCGATGTCGATCTCGCAGTTTTGCCCGCGATAACCTGGGGAAAGATGAGAGAATTTGATAATGGTTAATCTGATATACTGGGTTGTGCATCTGTTTCATTTATGAGAGAGGTCAACAATTAGAAAGGCTCGGTATGAGATATAGCCCTAGGAGAGCTTATTGCAGCCATCCATAAAAAGCTCAAATTTTTATTCTGTGTCATGTACCTACCAAGTTTAGTCACAAAGTTAACAAAGCAAAAATGGAAATAAAAGTCAATTCTAATAAAGTTAACAATATTTATAAATATACAGAAGAATGCAAGCCTAATGCAATTAAACTATTGAAAATTGTTTAACAGTAAACTTTAACTGAAATAAACAGTTTGAAAACAATCCTAAAATTCTTAGACTATGAATCAACATCATGAGAGTTCTTAAAAGAAATGGTTCCCAAATTAATTAGTCATCTACACTCTTAAAAAAATTTGATAGACTCTTTATTCTAAGTGTCAGGACATCTGTTTTCTATTTTCAGCTGAAGTGTTATAGTACCATGTTGATTTAAAACACGTGTAATTTATTACGTCATTGGCTTAAGTGTTAAAGAATCTATAACAACCATTTCTGATGTCAGACTTATAAAAAAACTATCAAGACCATCATTACTTAGCTAAATGATAATCTTTTTAATTCAAACCTACTGAAGCATAAAACTAGAACTTTTTAGTGCTAAAATTAGCCATGGCTAACTTTTTTCCTCTTAAAACAACACGCAAAGCGCTAAGTAGAGGAAAACAAAAAATATGATCAGACGAAGACAATAAGCTTTAATGAAACAAATGAGATCTGGTTAACAAATCTCACGAGACTTTCAATAGAAATCAATTTGAAGTTGGAACAGATATAGATAAAGATCCGATTACTATTGTAGTAGGTATGTACAAGATCAGTGGTCAATCCTGGAGTGTTGAAATCACACCACGGTTTACAATTCGATTAGCGAGTATAGAATCTCATTATATTCATTAAGCGGTCAGTTCCCACGATGCCACATGTGCTACTGTTTATGTTAGAAGCGCCTCGTTTAAATCTCTCGACGCCTTTTTTTGACTTGAAGTCAACGTGCGGAAAGTTGGGGATAAATATTTTTGTTAAGATACGACTGGAATAGCTTTTGCAGTAGACGTTGGAGTTTAAAAATAGAATTCTAAAACGGTTATTTATGCATTATTTTGGACTTGCTTGATGAAGGAGATACGTATCAACTGAATAATAAAATTGATTTTAAACAGTACAGTACAAAAAAGAAATAGAAATAAATAAAATGATTACCATATCCAAATGACGTCAAGACAATTCCCAACATATTAATAAGATAAAAGAGCTATAAACACAATCATAAAAATGAAGATTTCGTATATCTCAGTATAATTAAATGATTTAATCCTAATTAGCGCTTAATAAGATTGGAAATAGTTAAGACGAAAGATGAAAAATAAAACTGAGAACACTATAAAACGGTTTCGGTTGATACGCGAAAGTAGATTTTATCACCATACCGACAATTTTATGTGTTTTGATATAAAATTCTTGAATTTTATTGTACATTAACATTAAACCGTTGTGTTACAAGTGAGAGAAGGTGCATCTAAATTAAAGTTCCATTAGAAAATTAACATATTATATTTATGCTTCCTTTTAAGAGTCGAAGAAAACTTTGATTGGTTAATAAAAGTTGTCTTTGCAGCGATGAAGATTTTGCTGTTGATACTGGAATCTTTAATGTTCTGACTCACTTCCATATTGAAACTTACTTCAAGTTCTTAATCCACCATAGTACCGAGGCTTATATCAAGCACACTTATTCCCACTTCTTTCCCAAGAAATTTGCCACCAGCAATCACACCAAATATTTGTTCAAATATTTCAAATTCATCTTCATTACTTCTGGCAACGCTTCTTTCTCCATTATTTGCCTTTGTACGCCATGATTGAATACACACACAAACATTGGCTACAAATATTGGTGTTTCGTCTTACGTAAACTTTTTAGAATCTAAATTGACAATCAGATTAACATAATATAACAGTGTGAGAGATTCTCTCCCTGTCTTCCCATAAGTCGAGTCTTGTACGGAAGCTATTATTTCAGAGACACATGTTAGAACAGTTTCAACATGTGTTAATGATTCAAATATTAACTAATAGGGTTATTAATATTACGTTTCTAGTGTAGGAAATGACATGACACAGTGGATAGTGTTATGGTGAGTGATAGATGGTTTTTAAGCAGTCATAATATTATTTCTTTGAAATTTAGTCATATGAAGCACGTGTAAGCAAGTATATTTTTAAAAATTTTGAAGGACATTGTTATTCTTTATATAATAATTGTAAATATATTAGATTTAAGTGATTTGACTTTTATGATTGTGATCAAAGATTTATAGATTGCAATCTTAATTATCATTGGTTTTTTGATCATATTACTGAAACAGCTTAAGTAGACGCAAGTCATAATAATAACTTTGCATCAGAAAAATATGCATACGATTTTAATAATACACTAGATAATATAAACAACTAAGCTACTGCGACAGATATGAATAATAACGCTGTCATTGAAAATAGAATTCCATAGTAATTATGAATGTATTTATTACAATGCAGATTGTAATATTAAACATGTAATCAAAGGAGCCAGCGAAGCGTGCGCAGCAGTATTAAAATTATAGTTAGTTGAATGGGAATGCGGTAAAAACCTGACAATCTAGCTAAACTTGGTACTTGGGTACATTTGTTGAGTTATACGGTACTTGAGATCAAGCTTGATGAAAAATATGAAGCCAGACAAGAGATAAATAAACATAAAACAACATGGATGGCTACAGTTGAAAATTCTTACTCACCAACAACTAAAACGTTTAGAGTCAATAAAATTAATGTGAGTGCCATCATAACATTTGAAGCAGAAACAGAAACAGCTATTAAAGAAAATACAGATCAAACAACATCTTTCTTTCTTTTTCAATCATCAAGTGTTGTAGAAATGTTAAGTCAATAAACAAATACAGCTTCAGGTGTTAATTAACTGTATTACTTTTCCCACAGTTGGGCAAAGTGTGACGTCACTGTAGTTTAAGTGGTCGATAGCTGTCGCTGACTCTTGAGTGCAAGGAATGTATGGGAGAAAGTGCTTTTCATTGAATTGTATTGAGTCATTGGTCAATTATTTTGTGTGATACAGATGTCGGTTGGTCTAATTTTATGGCCTCTGATGTGTCAATGGTTAAACTTGTGACATTGTTTGTTTGTTGTGTTTAAATTAATCGTTACAGAATCATTTAACTTTTAAATCAATATTTAAAGAATGACCCTGTAAAGGAGCTCTATTCCACAACACTATTACAATCTATGTTGTAAACATCAGCAAAGAAAAACCTAGATACGTGATCATTCAAAAGAAAAACACACATAGCGTGTATCCTATCTCACCTACTATTGCACAACATAAAACAAAAACAGAACTCAGAACAAAACAAAAGCAAAACAGCAACAAACGGCTCTCAATTCTGTCTTCATCAAACTCATCTTCATATATATTTCCCTATTACGCAATTTCTTTCCCAGAAACTTAATATGGTGTCTCAAAATATGGACCATTTCAGCAACGTGTTGCAACTGCTCACCACCATTTTGCAACGGCGTAATGAAGCTAATGAATCTAGATGCGCGCGCGCAAGTACAAAAATTGTGACGTAACCGTTGCGTCAGTGCGGTTGGTTTTTAGAGAATTACACGGAGATATTAAAATAATGGCGGGTGTAAGTAATGGAGTTAGTTTATCTTAATATCTTTCCTCTTTTTCTATCAATTTAAAATTGCTGTTTTCAGACATTGTACACCCATACCTATGAATGGGTACCTATGTATGGGTGTACCGAAAGTCTTCGGTTTTGATAAAAAGCTTACTTGAATCAAGAAGCTCTTCCCAAGTGATACTTTCACAAACAAGTAAGTTTGGATTTCTATAATAAGTGATATTTTCTACAGATTAAGCTGTAGTTGAATTAAGTCATTCATCATGTTTTGTTGTACCCACAGAATATTTTCCCCATTAGCGTAAGTAATGACAACTTACAAATCGATCTGAGTCAATGACATGAAAATGAAATTGAAAGCCGTGATCGAGCGTGTACTATAGTGCCTTATGATCTTGGAATCCTGAATCTCCTCCGTTTATAAGACGAGGAAAATATGCTTTTAAATCCGTTTGTCGCTGAAACTGTGCTAGACAGATTTCCAAATTGTAGCGTACATATTGATAAGGCTATAATATTCCATGTGCAAATACCTCGGGCAAAGTCACAGGCAGTTATTAGCGTATATTGTTTCAACGAGGTCACAAAAATACACAATTCACTTATATAGATCATACAAGACCAGACCAAAGCCATTCACAACATAGATTAACATAGATAGCACATTAACATTATAGATTTATGCAGTATACCAATTCTGTGTAGCTTTCGTACCAGTCGTGGTCGCCTCGGGCCACGGTCGCCTTTAGCTCAACTTGTACTCTGTGACGTAAATAATGCAGACACGATTATGAATGTAAGTTTTATAGTTCGGTGCGTATGTTCGTGAGACTCGAAGTTTGTATAGGAATCTAGATGAACTGGTTTTTTTTTGGCATCTATGGTGTTAAATTTAGCATCGTTTTGATTTTGTGGCGGTTTTCCGCCATACGCGTTTTTAGGTGCAGCATATCCTTCACCTTTAGTTAATAGACTACCGGTACATATTAATCAAGTACGACTCCTTTATGCCTATTTAAGAAGCCTATTATGTTCCTACAATCGAATTAAAACCTCTGTTCTGAGAGCCGGTAGCTCTACCCACTATTTAATTTGGGTCACTTGAGTTTCAAAGCGTCTTATTTATTCCTAAGATGTCGAAGTATCCACTACTGAATACTACTAACCTCACTGATACCATCTCATCTTCACCATCGTTAAAATCACTAACTTTCCTATCTTAATCAACTCAGAATCCAGTAGAAATCAAGATAAAGAATCCATAATTACCACCATTCACATACAAATAATATTTAAAGGTAACACATAAACTCGGTGCTATAAGACGGCAAATATCTCGAACTTTCTCGAATCCTTTCAAGAGCAATGACATTACACAGTGTGAATTATATTTGCTTATGCAGTTTATTGGTATGAGAAATTTATGTCTGTTGGACCTTGGAAAGTTGGTCTAGTCCACGCAGGTTTAATATCGTGTCTAATAGAAATCTTGCTGTAATGCGTGTACTGGGAATTAAATTTTGAAATAGGCTTATTAGGTTAAGTTTTAGCAATGTCTACCGTAAAGTAGGTTTTATCTGCGTTATAAAGAATCCTTTGGCTAAAATTATGTTAATACCTTTTGCAAACTAGTACGCAAGTATTAAAAGCAGGTGTAAAATAATATAAACTGTTTGCGCAGGAAATCTTTACTCATAAACCAACACTTTCTCATTTAAATCATTACTCAGAATTAACACAAGACAGTAGCCTATCGTTATTACTCATGATTTACACGACACTGCTTACGATATTACCCATAAAGTTCCACCTAACGATGACCACGCCCTTTGGCAAACCAGTACTACATTGTACATCTCGCTGATTGAATAACACTGCCCAACTAGGATCGTAAGCAGTTATGTACGGGTTAGGATATGGTGAAATATCTAACACGCCCTGTTTAGCTAGTTAGCTTATTGATCTCGCTACTATTAGCATTAGAATGGAGTGAAATAGTGTGTTTGGTTTGCAGATAATACGTGTTGGTATTAGGTTGCTATAAATAAGTGAACTGAGATTTTATAGTTTAGTTTACAAGCTTCTAAAGTGGGTCTTATGTAGGGTCAGTTTTTGATAGTATCCAGAAATGTTGCTTTGCATTTCCTAATAAAACATAATGGTTTACCATATCAAACCATTCAACCAAAACATTGTCCTTAAGAATGAGCTTTTTATGGATGACTACAAAAAAATTAAAAAGAAATCTATTAAATAAAAACTTCACTTACCAGGCGGACAATCACACTCGTATCTAAGCTGGTCCAAAGGCGTGCACCTCCCATCATGATGACATGGAGACGGCTCACAAGGAACGTACTCCGCATCACAATCCCTCCCCGTGTACCCAGGCTCACACACACAAGTGTACGACCCGTGTGTGTTGAAGCACCTTCCATGGTGGCAGGGGCCGGAGCCACTAGAGCATTCGACCACATCTTCGGTACATCTGGAGCCGGTGAAGCCAGGAGGACAGGCGCAAGAGTAGCCAGCTGTGGTGGTGTTGTCAGCTACGCAACGCCCTCCGTTTCGACAGGGTTGGGACGCGCAGTGGTCTTCGTGGGAGCATTCGTCACCTGGGAAAGAGATTGAGATTATATAAAGAATAGAAACCAATTTTAAGGTTGCTTAAAATGGTGGATAATCCTAAATATAACACTACTCTTGAACTTGATAGACTACACCTACTACAAGGAATATGACTAACTAGACATTTTTAGGAGCTATTTTGGAATTGTATATTGAGCAAAACTATAAAAAACTATCAGTAGAAGTCCAGAGCAAAAGAAAAATGTAATGATACTTTTAAACATAAGCTTCAACGAACAAAATAAAACCTGTCATATCTTAATGGCTTATGCAAAACACGAACATAATAAGTCATAACCAAGGCTGAGATTGAGAGACACGGCTTTATTCGACTATAAGACACCGACACGAATGATCGAATAGGACCTACAGACATAAACAGCTAATCGAATCCTTCATAAACCATTAAGGACAGCTTCTAAAATCATAATTATCTAATCAGGAATATTAATGAGACAGAAGTGTGTGAATCGCTAAAACATTTGCATTTAAAAGCGCCGATGAGCAGATATTAATCGAACTGATGATTGCGATTCGATGTCGATAAGTTGAAGCCGATTGTTAATCGAGTAATTTAGCCTTCGATTGAAATTTTGGATTTGACATCGTTTTACAATTGAATAGTTTGGAGTTAATTAATTTATTTGCATAAGAATTGGAAGTATCTATGGGCGTTTTTGGAGAAAGCGTGGCACACTTATAAAGAGGCCGATTTTTCATTGATAATTTGAACTAAATTGTGTCAATGATATCAATGCTTGAAATTATGATTCATTCATTGTTATTGCTAATGTTGACCTTTATTAAAAGGCTGATTATAACAACAATAAAGCAAGTCCCAAAATTGTCGATGGTGTCGACCTGACCTCTGAAATTCATCATGTAATAAGAATGTTAGGCTGACTAATAGACGCCTAAACGAAAGAATTCGGTTTGATTGGTGGAACGAGCTCAATTGCTGTTATGGACACTTCTTCGATCCTAATGCAAGTTTAGAAACAAAATGTTTAACGCCTGATAGGTATCTGGCTGTGGTTGTTCTTGCAGGTCTTTTACGACGCCATAAAATAGATACTGCTCTTTCTGTAAATTGATCTGTTAAGTGTTTGAACAGTGCTGGATTTGTTGCAGACTGTTCCATTTTTACGACTGTCAATACCCACATAGTTATCATTATTTGCGGCACAGAAATGTAGAATAGCTTTATTGGTCGTTTCGTCTTTACACTTCGGTAGTTCATCAAGTTAAAATATAACGTTGTCTACACTAACAAATTAATCAACCATACGCATATTTTCCTCCAAAAATTCCACAATCATCAAAGCGGTAGCCGCCTCTAAAACAGTAAACCATCTAATTCATTAGTTGCACAAACAATTGTACGCCATTCGGTCGCATTCACACACCTCACCAAGACTGATATTCAAAAAGTATTACTTGCCACTAGTTATTCAGGAAATGACAAATTGCGGACTTTCTATAAACTTTCACCGACTCCCGTGTGATACGAACGCAGTAATATGTAATTTTCCATATAATCTATTAAAAGTTTTATTCGTTTAATTGAAAATTGTTCTTGATTAGACTCGGAGGTGGTTTCGTCAAGTGCCACTTCCAGTAGACTGTAATTGGTCTTTGCATGCAATGCTACCTGTTTCATTATTTCTAATTCATTTACTTTTTCTAGTGTTTTTTGTTTGTTGTTCTCGTTCATTTTGATGACGTTCGTGAGAGTCGTGACCACATTTCGACAATGAAGCTCAATTACATTAAAAGTTATTACCTTAATTAATACTTATTTTATACTATAAAAACGTTGCTTCAAAATCTCATCTAGGTAAAATAAAAATGTTTCTTTACTCTGATTGCTGTGCAAATGGTTTCAGAAACGCGTTCTATTATACCAAACCAAGATCTACTATAAAAACAAAATTAACGTTTTTTCACTCTTCAACAGAAAATTGGTCTAAAAGACCTTCCACATTTCCACAAAACCGTATTCTAAATCACTCGTCTCACTCATACAAGATTATTGAGCTTCTAAACGTCTGTGCGCGCCATAATTGCTTGCCTTAGATGGCGGCTGCGCTTACGCAGCGGAGGAGTTTTTGCCCAGATTCCCTTCTTATGGTGGCAACTAGCCCATGTAGACTACTGGTTTGGTAAGTGCGATGTGAGTTGTGGCTTTTTTTTGTCTTCAGCATTTTAGAATACTGATTTGGTCTGACTTAAGTATATTTAAAGTTATACAAGTTGACCAACGTGCGCTTTGCTTCGTCGTTAACTTAATTTTATCGGTCACTTTAGTACAAAATGGCACAAGTAATAGCGTACAAAATAAATAAATGATGATCTAAAGTAAACATCTGCCATATCTTTACACTATTATTATCTCTAGTTTACAGTACAAAATGATCAAGACCAAACAAATAAAATTTACTTAATAAGGACCAATAAAAGCTCCACATGAGTTTATTTTTTCTATCAAATATAATAGACTCTCATTAGAAAAAGCTTTATTTCATTTATATTATCCTATTTAGTATAAAAAAAATCACTAGTGACTTGCGCCTTGTAATAAAAGACCCATTTTAACAGTGCCATCTGCTTCTGGTCTTTAAAATATCCCCAATCATATACTAAATGATAGACCGTGATCCTCATAAGAAACAATCTCAGAGAGTCAGGGACAATCAAAACCAATTACGGTACTACTTAAGAAAGACATGCAATTAAAAATACGAAATAATAACAGACGTCCTGTTATTACAAAAATATTGTAGGACCAACTCAAAAATAAACTTTATTTAACCATGGCATCATTCTAACAATTAACGATATTTTATGGCTTTAAACTTTATGATATGAAACGTCATGACGGCAAATAAAAATAGTTGAGACATGACTGGTACTTAGCTTGTGGAGCAAATCCGTAAAAGGATATAAAATATGTAGTTAAGCTACTAAAGAATAAATCGCAGAAACATGTTTACAGTACGAAACAATTATGAAAATAGTTATTGTAACAAATGCAGTCGAGATAACAAAGAATTACAATACACTTAGATATTCAGAAAAACTGATCGTTATAGGAATTCTGTACTACGATTCACGATCGAATAATATTGAAAAAAGCAGAAGATAAGATGTGGATACTAAAAGTATACAATGTCCTACCTACACCCATATCAATTCACATGCAACTTCTGACCGTATTTGAAAACCCAAACTTGAAAGAGAAGATCGGATGCTTTTAAAGTTCACATCTAAACAAAGCGATAAATGTATCACATAATAGACTTTAAGTGCAACAAAATAAGAGTGTAGAGCCTACTAATATTATTAGAGTATTTGAAAGGAAACGACTTTCCAAAATTGACCAGTTACTCCTTCCTAAGGTTACAACATTAAGAGTCCACTGAATCATTACGATAACATAATTCTGAAACGAGTTTTGCTTGAGGCACTGATTGATCAAATTTCGCTTTTAGTTGACCGTCTTTTATGTTCGTAATTTATTTTATGCCAACTGTAATATAAAAATCTTCATCGTTTTAAATGACAGATTTATATTGACTTTTATTGATATCGTTTACGTTTGCGTTTCTGAGTGTATTAAATGTTCCCATATTTTGATGGTGATTCGAGATTTATGAAATTCATATCGTGATTTCTGAATGTTCTTTATTGGGTAATGACAATTTATAGCTTAACTTTAACTGAGTATGTTCGAATAAAGACGAATATTTTTTCCAAGCTTTTGCTCATTTAAGACAACGCTATAATGATAAACGATGCTGATTAATATTTTTATGTACATCCTGGATTTATGCTACAACAACATACCGTTAACGACAAATATGAATTATTATCGACAGCTCACCATTGTGGTCATAACAAAAGCCATAAATGGCGTAGGATAACCACCATAAACGGTGTCTAAGACGATGCCAATTGAAACAAAGATTAAAATCAATTCTTCATGTTCTAGCTGTATTATCTTTACCGTAATTTATAACATAAGTCTTGTATCACAAACACCTGTTTATTAGTCATCAAAATGCGTAACCAATTACGCATAAAGGATGTAAGATACAGACAGACGGACAGACAATTATTGTGATAATATCTAAACCATTTCTGAGGAAGAATATGAAGTGGATAATTGCATAGGTGTGAAGTAAATGGGATTAAGATAATTGAAAATTAAAGTAAAGCAATCCCACAAGAATAAGAAATGACAGCCTATTAGGGACTTCAACCATAAACACGTTTGGTGTTGATTGAAATCCAGGTGCATGGTAAAAAATCCATAAAATTGACAGAATAATACGAAACTGCGTCTTATAATGAATAAGATAATTAGTCTGATACTCCAGAAGTTTATAATTGATATGTGTCCAATTTGATTCCGTAAGACAACACCAATTTTGAACGCAATAAAAGAGACCATCACACTGAGGGTGTATGTTTAATATGACGACTTACACTGCCAGTGTTTAGTGCCTCTATTAAAAAGAAGTCATAAAGAGTGTGAAAATTGGATCAGGAAACTCACCTGTATAGCCCGGCGGACAATCGCATTCGTAAGTGTCAAGTGACGTCAGCCGGCAAGTAGCTCCATTTAAACAGGGAGCTGAATCACAGGCAGCCGGTATACTGATCTCACATAACGATGCGCTGAAGCCCAAAGGACAGTCGCAGGCGAAGGAAGGAGGACCTCCGCTGACTCCTGGCCTGACCCTGCAGGAGCCTCCGTTCTGGCATCGAGGACTAGACTCGCTGTGGCAAGGGTTCAGATGCTGGCAGAACTCGCCCGCGTATCGGGATGTACAGCTGAAACAAAGAAAGGCAATGTTAGTAATGTGAAAATAATACATTGAAATTAACAGATAATTTTTGACGACCTCGATGGCGCAATGTTCACCATGCCGGACAGCCGAACCTGAGGTCCCGGGTTCGATTCCCGGGTAAAGGATTGTCTTATTTTCCAAAATGCTATGAGTAGTGTCAGCAGTATTGTGAAATACCACGGTAAAACACAAAACACTTAAAATGTCTAGATTAACCTAAATAGACATTTTCAAATCCCTACTAGGCAAATAAAGATCTCAGTGAAGCGTTTGATAGCATTAACAAATCGGAATATCCGCTTTCCTCAAGTGAATAATAATCTCAAAGACTGCCACTTTAACCTGTTACTTATCCTTGTAATTTTATACTTTTGAGTCCATTGGCTCCTTTGAGAACAGTAACTCCTACCTTTTGTATATCTGTCCTGATTCATAGAGCTGTAGCCTTTTCTTGAAAGGCTATTTTACTTTTTGGTTTTGTATCCAAACCATTGGACATGTGTGAGGGTTTATGTATATGTGCTACTCTATTTAAAGTGCTAGTATTTATTACTTTGCCTCCGTTGGAGGTCTTTGTAACACACAATGGGTTTGTAAGCTTGGCTTTTTCTATAATTTGAGTGAATGTTATAGGTTTAAGCTTATTTTTATTTGATAAATTTTTGTACGTGTTATTTTCATTATTTATGTTAAAATGGTTATAAAGTTAAATTTCCGCATATCAAGTTACAAATTTTTATTAATTGAACAAAGATGGACGATGTGTCGCGACGCATATTATTGATTTTAAATTCACTTTTAAAAATTCATTATTTGGAACATGAGTTGGTTCTCAAGACCTTGGTATGCATAAATAATTAAAATCTATAAATAAATACTAATAGGGAATCTTTTACGTCAACAAAAAATATTGCATCATATTTTCCATTTTTACCTTTGACCAGACCAGATTGGCATTATTTATTCATTCATAAAAATTCCGAAACCCTGAAGCCTACAGAAATAAACTGGCATAACATATTCGTTGCATTATAAGGCTGACAACACACTAGCGGCTCGTACGTAGGTGCGCAGTCGTGCAGCGCGGGCCGGACGTCTACAATAAATAACGCAGATACGTCGCGAACACGACCACGTGACGTGTGCACGTTCAGCCCTCGCCTTTGTATCGCGTTTGTGCTTTTTTTTGGTTCCAATATTTGTATAAATGAATAAAAAATATTTCTTGGGTACATATTTTTAAGTGTAAATTATGTCTTCATCCTAAACGGGATTAAAACTTGCGTAAGATAGTTTTGAAACAGGTCATTATTTAAAAGGTAAATAAGAGCATTTTTCTTCTGAATTCAAAAATTAGTTTAGACTCTAGAAACGATTAAAGACTAAACAAAAAACAACTTAAGAAGTAAACAACGATTGAAATAGAAATACTAAGAATAAAACAAGCAACATGTATAATGATGGTGTTTTTGCAGATTGCTATAATGTAGGTAATCATGGACCGCTAGCTCATCGTCTAAGAACGCCATTAAGTAATCAATTTCCCTCAGTTATCTCCTACACCTTGCAGAATAAGCAACTTAATACTTTCTATGTTTTTCTTTTATGGCATCAGTATTATGAACTTTTACCTAACCAATCTCACTTGAAAACACCTCTTCTGTGTTTTTTAATTACATCAAAATTCGAATGGCATCGTCATGGTCAACTTGTTCTTATAAGAAAGAAAATAGAACTTTTCTATGTACTAAATGAGAATATGTTTTTGATAGTAAATAACAAAGCAACGGTCCAAAGCATTATTGATATGGGAACTGAGAAATTCTTGACACAATTCAAGCCATTGCACGGAGCTTAAGGTGCACCCAATACGGTCACAGATAAAATAGTCAGAAACCGCCCACGTAAGCAAGAAAATCTTTCCTTAGCAGTAAAAAGGTCGTATTATCATAATCTCACCATAAATTACAATGACATGATAAGTGAACAGAGAATACGCATATTAAATAAATCGTTGTCACTCCCGATATTTATGGACGTGACAGAATTCTGAAAGTGCAGTTTTGACGAGAAGAGTTGCTTGACGTTTTATTAAAAATACAGGATTTTTTGTAGCCACAGGTATTTCATCATCTCGATTTGCATTCTAGATTGATTTAAGATCTGCAATTCAGAATAAATACATAGTGAGATAAACGAAAAATCTTTGCGAAGGAAGTAACGCCCACTTTACTTTTATTATTATATTAGCTTGTATCACAGATAGCAGTCCCGATCTAAATGTACCCACCCACGGGTATGTTAATGTTCCCAACTTTAACGAAGTAAATCTCATTTATTGGTCCGTACCAATACAGACACTTTAAGTGTTGGTGGGAAAATAAACTATATCCAACTACCCATAGACGTTTTACACAAATCGAACATCATAAACCCATATTGGTTCTTTGATTACACATTCGTTCTAAATGGTTTGTGTATTTAATATTGTTTATAATATTTGTAACAATTATAACCTCCAAATTTATTGGCCGTAAACCTCATAAAATGCGTACAGATGTAAAGTTATTTATTTTCTAATAATTATGAATATTAATGTTTTATTAGTTTTGAGTCAACAAGGTTTGATGAATGGTGCAAGCTTATTAGTCGAAGACGAAACGAAACCTCCTGATACTTATAAATCTGAGAAGTTATATGAATAGCGAAAAATATTTTTAGACACAAAACTATCACCAGTAAAATATGCAATAGACTCCAAGGATTTGCTTGAGCAAAATGTTTTGGATCCAAACAATGGATTCCACCAAATACAAATGGCTTTATCGTGATTTCGTTAGGTTGGTGTACTGAAGTGAGGTGAGCTTGTCTGGCGTGGGAGGACGAGCCTGAGCCTGCCCACGCAGTGACCTCGCTAGAGGGTGCATGCACTGGACCTGCAACTCGCAACTTCGATGACGTTGTAGATGTTTCGGAATATATTTGCGAGTTTTGAGATCAAGAAACAAAAATATCTGTATAAGGACAGACTATTGAAATCATAATTAAAAGGGAACTTAACAAGCTAGTTATTTGTTCTATAGCCAATAATGAAAAAATAAAAATAGAGGTGGAAATCATCCCATAAAACCCGCTGAGCTTCCTCGGGTTTCCCACCTCCATTAATTACGACGTCGAAGGAACAATAACACTGTTAGATGACGATGGCCACCGCGCAAAAGATTATCTCTAAAAATTATAACCTGTCTTGAAAATAGGGCTTTTGTTCAGCTAACAAGACTGGGAGCTAAATCTTCATTATAGGGCTAACAATAAATCGTTATTATCGCTGATCTAATTATAGACGTGGATGAAAAAAAGAGATATCGACACGGTAATACGGGGTTTTTATTTGCAATTTCATATGAGCATGGTCGTCTTCGTCGTTTGATAATGACAGACTGTCCTGTTTGTTGACTGATAATTTCAATGTAATTTCGAGCTTATTGTTTTGAGAGGTTTTCTGCACCCAAAACAAAATTGGTCGTCAATGAAATTTTAAAATGCAGCATAGCTTATTATAAACTACCCTATTTATAAACTTAAATTTTCTAAATTCCATTGGTCTTTTACATTTCCAACTTTCTCAACAGCTCCAAACATCGCGACCGCATCTATGTTTGACACACGGCTAGTTGGAAACCGCGCCAGACCAAGGTTGGCTGCGCCGCCATAATTTATAGCTGGCGACAGGAGATCCCGTGTCGCAGCCAGTGCCCGCAATAAATAAATAGTTGCGTGCTTGTTCTATGTTATACGATACGCTGCAACGCTAGTGAACTTTTAAAGGGTTGCACCATTTAATGCTAGTGAGGCGATGAAAGAGTTGGTGCATTTAGATAGGCTGGATTTAAGCTTAGAAGTGTGGAGGATTGTCAAGGAGATAAAAATAAATTGCAATGTGCTTTAGAATTAATTAAGGCAGACATTGCTACTTTGTTTATTATATCTAGGTACTAAAATAAGACAGCTTTAAATGCATCGACATTGAAAAATATTATAATAACCGTCACGTAACACCTGTTCCAAAAATAATTATTTCCAAATGCGTTTGTACCAAATGTAACAGTACCTACTACAGGCGGTACATCATAATTAGCATGGGCACGTATGAATGCATGTATAATATGATTAAACGCGCACAGACGACAAATATTCCGTTGGGTTCGGTTCGTGGAAGCGCGCATAGCATCGCATGTCGTAGTTATCTGATGCGCGCGCTGACGGCCTGCGTGCGCTTAGGCGCACGCGCAAGCCTTGTATCTTGACGTTAAATCGTTTAGCGCTGAAGTGTCATCGATGTGAATGTTATTTTTGGCTGCTGATTAAGATTTTGTATCGGCGGATCTTTCGATTGAGATTTTCAGATTTCTCATCTCCTTTTGCTTTATTTGGGTGTCGTCGTTAAATTTTAAAGGCGGCATCGTCAAGGAGGAAATACGCCAAATATTATCTTCGATTCCGCGAAAAGCTCTGAGCCAGACCCATCATACTGCTCTGTGGTACATAACTAACATGACTTTACGACTACCTTTTTCAAACATATTATACAATTCAAGCAGCGATCCTATTACCGCAGAACTTTTAAGGCGATGGCCGATCCCACAGATCAGCTAGTACTAATCACTTGATACCAATTTGTAACGATAACGGTAACAAGCCGGCTGGACCAGAAAAAGTGTTTTTCTACAAGATTCCCCAGTTTTTTCCTGAGAGAACTGACAGCAGCCGAACCAGTTCAGTTCCTGTCATCATTAGGTGCGTCTGCGCTTCTATGGACATGCCCAGTTATGCGACCCGTAAAGGGCGGAAAAGAAGCAATGTACTCGTGATGTTCAACCGTTTTAATGAATTTTTGTATGGGAATTATGTTAATTGCCATTAATCGTATGAAGGCGTTTGGATTCAGCCGTTCTTTCTCGTTACTGTCATATATAGTCGAATAGCTTTTAGTATTTTGTGAGAATATTGTTTTAAAATATTCATAAACTAATTTTTTTTATGCTCGTGTTGCGGGAAATAATTCACAAAGGCAATATGTAATTGTGCCATATTAACAGAAAATACGAATTAGAACTTTTATATCTTCATCTGGGACAACCGTAAACCAACTATTTTATGATATTGCTATAAGACCATATTCATAACAAGTCAACCTGTTACTCCAAATTAACAGTCTCCTAGAGCCATATAAACTGTTCGTTGAAAAATAAACGAAACCCAATATGGCGGGAGCATAAAACGCACGGTAGCATGCGCCGGCGCAGCGCCATAGCTCATCGGGTGCGCGCGCAACTAAAACATTACATTTCGCTTGTTCAATAAATACTTCTCTTTTCTCCCGGCTTTGTATGCAAATTGTGGTTTCAATGTCTTATTTGTTTTGTGAATGGATTTTTAAAGCTAGTTTACGCTGTGGAGTTAGTCGTTTTGTGGTTGAAGGGAGTATATGGGAATTTTAACAGATTAGATGCAGAATCACTTGGCAGAGATTTTTAAGAAGAATTTTCAAACATTTTGCTTCTATTTTAGCTCCCAAAGAATAATAGCAAAAATGCTAATGTTTTTACACTATTATTTCACCATACATGTGTGTATCATAAAAAACAATTCGTGGACCCAATTCCCACATCGCAGAATGTTAGAACAACACGTGTTGTTAAACATGTGTAAAAATGCTGCCAACGAACGTCGTTCAGATTTCTCCTATTCTCAGAAAGATCTGTTATGTGAGGTCTGGGTACAGAATTAGATTGGCAAAGCTCATTGAGCATTGAATTAATTAAGTTTGCTTGAATTTACATTGCTTCTTCTATAAGTAATTGAACTTGACTTTTGTCACTTGATGCATTATTTTTTGTTTCATTACAAAACAGAAAAGAAACTTCACCAATAGACTTTCCTAAACATCTAATTTCACAAGAAAACCACAAAACTAAGGAAAACACAGCAGAAACTGCAGTAGATCCCTCTAAACCCTTAATTAGCGTAACAACAATTAGAGATACGAACACAAAGGCTGCGGATTGTATCTTGGACTCGGGAGGACCTTCCATTCCTTGTAAATCTTTCAGATAGCGCGCCGCAGACACCGGCCGATAAGAAAGCCCACACGACCCCAGTAATTGACGTAATAAGCTAAAGGTTTTTGAACCCCTATAGCAACTTTATGTCCTAGGATTTAAAATAGATAGGCCCGATGATAGTGCTATATTGTAGCAATAAATTGTCCTATCTGAGTTTCGTGCGAAATATTATTTGATATGGATTATTTTGAAGTTGGAGACGCTGATAGGATATGAATATTTATTTGTACTATCTCACACCATTTCATTATAAATCTGTGATAGTGTAATGGTAATCTTAAGAAGGAAAGCTTTCGTAGTATGTAAAAGTTAATACAATTCTCCCCTCCGGCCATCACCCATCTACAAAACCACCAATCCAGCATTTTGAGCACCATCCAACACAAACTTAGACAGTTCAAGCATCTAGATCGTCTAAATTCAGATCTATGTTAGTACGTGATTGGGCGAACGAGCGACGCAAGCGCAGCGGCGGACGCAATTTGCCGAGAGGCGTGGCCACGGTAGCGAGAGGGGGAAAGGGACACCCGCACCTACACGTAATAGGTAACCTCCGCGCACTCGAATTCTTCAAGTTTTTCTTATAAGGACCAAGATTTATTGTGATGGTGCTGCTAAATGAGATGAGTCTGTGTTTCTTTGATTAGCAAGATATTTTAGACATGTACTTTTTATTGCAAGTTTAACTACAACTAAGTAAATTACTAATGATATAACTATTGATGCAAAGGCTGAACACAATAGAAAAACGGAGGAACTATTTACTCAAAATAATAGACCAGATGACGATGAACTTAATAAACAACATCCAAAAATATAACATGAACTAGTCACACCGACAGAGCACAATTTACCAAGCGCATTAAAGGCAGAGGCGAATGGAACGCAAACAAATAATTCAGATGGTCTATGCTTGCTATCCGGGACAATGCTGAGCCACACAATGAGTGCAGTACTTTGTGCCTCAGGTAAGGCTATTGGTCGGATTTTATATTTAAAGTACCATACAAGTTCTTACAATGCAATCAAGAATAATTTTACGAAATGAGCTTTAATGGCTTTGATTTTAGGTTTATATTGCAAATCGTCTAGTAGATTTTCACTATGATGTTCTAAATTTGTTATTTTTGATTGTTGATTGATTGTCGTCTTTATTAGTTGTAAATTCCAGTAACAAAGTATCCAAAAGTTTATTTGCAACTTGATTTCTCAACGATACAAAAACAAATAAACCCGTTTACATTATTTGTTTAGGCTCAAATCCCGGATTTGGCAGTGCAGTTGGCAATCGTTCTTATAAAAGGTTAGCCAATGTAATAATACCAAAATTCGAGGTAGTTGCGAAATCGTGACTGAACAAACATTTGGCAAATGATAATGACTCAGAAAGGTGATTTGTCCAAGTGTGATGTCGAAAAAGATTGTATTCTATACATTTTAAGAGATTTGGGTCTTGATGATAACATTTATACTGCATTGGATGACGTAGATACTTTTAAAAGCAGTCTTGATTCAAAGATTGAAGATAATGAAACACCTAATGACGGTTATTAATAAAGCGATGATTTAATAAATAATGTCATGATTATGAATTCCTAGGATTCAAACAAGAAACTGAATGAATGGCTATGGAACGGAAAATGCATCATTTAACAATACTAAAACTGACATTTTAACAATCTTAATTATATTAATCTTAATTATATTAATCAGCATAACAAATTGTTTTAGTTTTTTGGGAATTAAGATTCTACAGAATAATATCCTCTTTCGTTTATTTGAAAATCATATTTGCCATTTTTCATTCTTCCATCGTCTTTCAACATCCCAACTTCAGAATCATCATCACCAGTTCAAACGTAATCAAATAGAGATTTTAAACTATTATTTACTGCAGTTAAGATACTCTTAGCATTACAGGTTACAGTATCATCGTGAAGTAATCAGATCGTGCAAGTCATATTTTAATCTTTACATCGGATCATTTGGTTGGCGATAGACAAATAGAGGTTATCTAATACGAGGTTTGGGAGCACTTACTGTTACTTCGTCATGTTTAACTTTTACCTTTATATGGAGTTCAAGATGTGGTTTTACTTTATTAGGATTAATAACTTGTGTGTTGTTCGACGGTTGTAGAGAGTAAACTCATATTTTAAGATTTATATCAGCAATATTTTCATCAGTACCTATAAACACAAGACGACTATCAACTCACATGAAATAAATTACAAAATGTTGGTTAATGGATCAACAAACAAAACACTGTCTACCCTAAAGTGCCTAATGCTCGTACCACAAACTAAAATAAGTCAAGTCGCAAAGGTAAAAAATGTTGATTTGTTTAAATAATTTACAATACGCGCATGTCACAATCCGCGCACGCGTCCGCCGCGCCCGTTCCCACGCGCACCCACACATGCGCACGCGTCGCGCGTCTGTGTGCGTGAGGCGCGCGCAGCTTGCGCTCCCAACTTTCATAGAGTAAAACATAACGCGAGTATAGCTGGACAATGATCTTTGCGAATACAAATTCTGATGCCACCAATAAATTATATCTATTACAATGTTTGCCAAAGACAACTTAACCACTTATACATCGTAATTAACGCCAAAGATGTCGATAAATCACGTCAGATTCTAATATATTTTAATCATAAAAATCTCATTTGAAATTCAAAATTTTACTCAACGAAAGAAAGATATAGCACCGCACGTTTTATATCATCAATCAACTTTTTTTAACCGGTTCCGATCAAGGTCAGCTAAACTGATGATTCCGAAGGTCCTAAACATGTTCTGGACTTTGGCTAGAATCCCTTGTTCTATAGTTTTGATTAAAATTGGATAATGGACAACGAAAATTGATCGTAAAATCTATAATTGTAGGCAACGCTGTGGATGGAGATATTTTTTGCAATGTTTCTTTTATCAAACATGATACAAACACTTGTTAGCAACTTGCTTTCGGATTATTTTTAGATGAACCAAAAAAGTGATAAGATAAATCGTGGACTTACAAAATACCAACAACTCTGTGAAGGCACAGCAATCCCAAATGCCGATGACCTGTCTTAGCATATTTTGTATGTCAACACGTGTGCCAAAGCTGCAATATATCGATCGAAATTATTGCATAGCAACATAACAGGTCGCAAAATCTTCTACCCATTTAAATTCATTTTTTTCACCATCATCGTAAAATCATCTACCATGATTTACGGAATCAAAATGAACATTTGGACTTTTCATATCTCCCAAACATTCACAAATGCCAATTTGATCATCGACCCCATTTTTGTGGTCTGACCTCACAGATGTTATAACATTGTTAACAAAAAGTATCGCATCTGTCGCGTTGATCTTTGTCCCACCCGCAGAATAACATCCGTCGATCCTATTGAGCATACGGCTGCTGACACCAGCAACGTCATCATCAAGGTGATAGCATTGTGCTTTATGAACTACAAATCGGAGGTTATTTAGTTTAATGCCCTTTCTAATGTTGGTACATCATCTATGTATTAGACTGATGATGAGAAATTAAGGATAGTGAAAGAAGCTTCAGACTTGATCCTAAGTTAAAGTTTCGCTATTAAAGACAACGAAGAAATCAAACTGTTTGGTGTACTACTTATGATGAGACCAATTGATTTCCATCTCCCTCCTTCCCAGCAATTAAAAATAAACGTTATCATCATACGAGTACTTATGATCGTGCATCTATTCATCACCCCCTTGCTTCATTATGAGACCAACAATACGGAATTATCTATACACCGGGATCGAGTTACTGCACACACGTGCAATACCCCCTCTCTCCCCTCCACCGTGCGCAGACGCGTCTCCGTGAGATCGGGCGGAAATTTTGCCTCACTGCAGTTTTGTCATGGTCGGTTGTTATGTAAGTAATGTCAAGATGATTGAAGTTTAAGGTTTCATGTGCTGTGCTGTGTTTTACATACGAGTACAGTTAGAAAGCAACTTTATGAGAGTTCAAACTGTAGATAGTTCTGTTGGAACAAGGTTTATAACTGGCACAGTAAATGTAAATACAAATGATGTAAACCTTCGACTAAATATAAAACCACTGCTTATTCTAGATCCATTACATAAAGAGACAGATAGATACAGACACTAATGCCCTTATAAAAGGGCTAACCAATAAAATCATTAAAAGACATCTAAATGCGAAAGATTATGTTCAAATCAACAAACAAAAGACAGTAGAAAATCCCATTAACTCTAATTGCAAGGAGGCATTTTAAAATAGGATCACATTAAATAAAGTAAAAGCAAATTAAATTGTCCAAGTGAATGGAACCAGTGTTCACGTCAGTATCACTTCTGAAGCTATTACAGTCGCCATAGAAATATATAACCTATGCTAATTGTCATTAAGGTCCAGTTATTAATCTCCTGAACGCATCCAATTAACTGACGTAATCGCTGATAATATATGGCTAACTACTTTGCCTGGACTAGTCTCTTAATCTTTATAAGGTTTAATTCGAAGTTTATCTTATGCAAAATGTGCATCGTATCTTTTTATCTATCACCTATTAATAAGTTCTCTAGAATTTGAAGTTTCAAATTATGTTAACTTTTTGAAATTAAGAAAAATTAAAGGTGTCAAAGTAAAGGTACCGTAAAGTAATAGTACCTTCAAAAATATAAACCACATAAACTTGATTGACATCAGCAAGTTCGCACCATCGATCAAAATCATGTTAAAAGTAACCTGAGACATTTTTAAGAGAGGGAGAAATACACTAAATTAATTACAGAACTAAATCAAAATGTAATTGGAGACCTAAAGGTACAGAAACCAGACTGTTCAACATAAACGAAGCAAGATATGAGATCAATCGGATCATTTAACGGCTTGCGAGAACCGCGTCCAAGCCTGAAACGGCAACTACGGTTGGCGCTAGATGCCAGATAACATCTCCAACAGATGTGTGAGGCTGTAATGAGAATCCTTTAATGTTTTAACTGTTTGAAGCGAGAATAACGTCAATGGATAAAGAAAAACATTGCCAGCGAATATTTATGTCTCGAATGAAACAAACACAGATGGTGAAATAAATTGCAGGGATTGCGAACAACACCTTCAAGAGGTACATAAATCAATGTTCAAAACCAAATTAGGACACCCAATAACGCTTCCAGGCAGAGGAAAATTTCAAAATAAATAACAGTCCGTATTTGTTTCGTAACGTTTGATAGCATCGCCGAATAAAAACAAAAGTCTCTCAATTTAAGGTATCAGCTTCGATCAGCATAAATATTAATATAGGCGTAACCATGTCATGTTGCATTTAGGAAAATTAATCATGGTGTTCAATTCTTTTTAAATTTTAATTGTGGACTACATTCGCGTTGCTATTGAGCACATGTTAGCAATTACTTAAGTCAATAGAGGATGCAAGCATGCGATCGTGATAGTGGTGTGACAAACGTATGGCGCGGGCGTCGGCGGCGGCGGCTCGCGGCCTGCCTCGCCCATAAATCTAAAAGCCGGCCCGAAAGGACGCGCGCAACCCTTTATTATACCGAGACATGATTGGCCTCGGGCGCTCGAACCAAACGAATGCACGCTTAGTAACGACCGTCTCGTATCTCTGCGACTTTACTTTCCGAGAGGGTTTTCTTTTTTTGAACCGCGGCGATTAATACCTCAAGTCAAGCGCCAGAGTTCAACGTATCACGCTCAAGGTCGCGGCTAACGGTCGCACAAACCGCGAATACAATAGTCCATGGTTTAGCAACATAATTGTTCCTTCACGATCGCTACGTGCGGCACCGGATTGTAAACAAGACATGTGGGCTCGTGTGCGACGTGCATACTGATAGCCGGGGAAACACGCGACCCTAGCGATTGTAACACTTTTTTGCGATTATCGAATTCCATCTTTTCTATAGTGGGAATCAGATCTATTGGTTGTTGAGTCGTAACAATTGTGTCTACATCAGACGTCGCACCACCGTCAATCATGTACTCACTCGTAAATACCTCTAGAGCACGACCGCTATTGAATGCGGCAACAAGAGAACGAAATGTAAATCGAACATGACATCCGGGTGCGAGTTCAAGCGAGCATCACCGCGGATTCAAAATGGAAACATTCACGGACGCCGCTTAATCTCATATCGAATCAATGAGATTGTTCTGGCGAGCACGCCCGGGGTCGGGTCACCGTGCTAAACGGCGCACCAACTCGAATAACCAACCAGTCGGTAGTTAAAACCATAAGAATACGTGAGTACATTGCTGTCATAACTCGTATACAAACAATTTTGAGTCGTATACCATTGTGATAAGAGTTGCTGAATATTTGCCATTAACACTGCTCGAATGCCGTGAGTCATGCGAACTTTATTTTTAATGAGGTTTAAAGTCAATAAACCTTTATTAAGTTTTTCTCTGTTAGCATCTCTGTGTCATATTTGGAGCTGCTTGCAAACGAGCTTCTGATTGTGCGGAGTAATTGGCAAATATTGAAGGAGCCGGTGTTGACACTGATGTGCTAAGTCAGGATTGAAACGTAATCTGGTCGTATGATGTATGGAGTGGCGGAGAGGCGCACGACGCTCGGATCTGTGCTCCAAATCTAAGTCGTGGTCGCACCGCTCAACCATTATATGCAAATAGTAAAGCCGTTCTTCAGCCTCAAGCCTGGTACGACAGCGTTAACTAATTTGGTATCGACCATAGCTGCGAGCCGCTGCTTTTGTCCAATCACCGCTTAGATCAAGGTGTCATTATAGAAATCGAAACAGCTGACTACATCACAGATAAGTATAAAGTACGGCCATATTATTCTTCAATGCTATGATTTGAAGACAATGAATATCTTATGAAGGTAATCTTGGAATTCCTGTCGCAATGGCGCATTACATTTTACCAGAACACCGTCTCGTCTTCCAAAGCTAGTGACTTGAACCATAGGCAAGCGCTTCTTAAAATAAATAACGATTGGGCAACCGGCGTCACCCTATTGTGACAGAAAGCCACGCTTAAGACGTTAAAACGTTCAAAACAGACGCCTTTTGAATTCACCCAGATTATTTCTGTGAATAATTGAGCAATCTTATTATGTATGTGAGAATGACATGTCGTTTGCGATTTTGTTTTAGAAAGCGAATAAACAGACTGTTTGTATAATGTACAGTAATAAAGACATTTATACGTAAACAGGCGCAGGGCGAAAGCTACATTTATAAGGCGAGATAAGTTTCAAACTAGAAACATTACTTAAAGGAGATTATAGTTTGTTCATAAAGAACAATCTTGAGCAATATATTCGAAATTATATTCAGTTCTAAGCAAAGATTATAAGATCTAACGAACTTGAGTTTATTGCGACAGGTAATGTAATGGTTGGCTGTGAAATTAATTATGGGGGACATAAAAAGGCTGAAACTATTGTCGATTTAAGTGACATGCAAGATCATGGTCACAAAAACAGTGTCTAAATTAGCCTAAAGCATGCAAGAGCAAAAAATTCAAACTCTATTAACAAAATTGGACCGAAATTTTCTTAGACCAAGCTAGTTATTTTAGTTCTTGATCGAAATTCGAACGGTACAGCCTAGGATCCAGGCGGTATTTACGCCTTGGTGGGAAAGAGGTTCGGCTCGCATGGGAGCCCTCGAGGCCTTCGTTCACTCGATTGGGCTCGCGCCACCGCCCCAGGCGCTCCGACCTGGCCTAACCACCGGTTGTTACAACCTTTTTTACATTGGAAACAATGTTAGTAATAATAATGTGTGGTATGATAGAATTGGAATTGGTTTATAATCGATTCCAAATGTGGTTTGAGTTTGTGATTGGTTTCTGGTCTGTGAATGAGGAAGAGATTTGAACAATGTTTTGATCTTGTAATGCTTTGTAATGATGGATTTCTGTTGGCTTTTATTTTTATCCTTAATATTCTGGAATACATTTCAACAGTCAGCTTTGGAGTGTTCATTTGCTATAAGATGTGTCACATAATAAGATATTCTATATCTACTTTTGTTACAAAGTTGTCCAAATTCAGCTCTACTTTTGTGTTTATAAACTCGTGTATTATAGTGAAATAACGAGGTGATACCTCAAGGCATTAAATAAATCATGATTTCGCCACGCGAGCTTAGCATTAGTGTGAATTGGATATTGAACGGAATATTTACTTAAGGTTTGTAGACTATAATTTATGTTGATTTTAAGAAACAAGCCAAAAATATATTCCCAAACTATGAAATGACTTTAATAATTAATGAGCTGATGCTGATAACTTTGGCTAGACTATTTTTAAGACTAATCTGATAAAGATATTTGTTGATAATAATAATGAGAGAGAAATAAATGAGTTCCTTACTGCTGACATCTTATTGGCAAATAGCAGACCAGATACAGGAAATATAAATAAATGTGAACAGTTATCAGAAGCCTAGATAGCCTACAAAATTATAAACGAAGTAGTTTTAGAAGTAGGGCATGAAAAACATGTATTATGCGTTCTTATTAAAGATTCAAATATGCAAGCAAGAAATAGTGGCGATACATACATATGTATACGGCATGTAATATGTTTATTGATGGCGTGTCGTTACTGATATTGTGCATAGTTCTTTACGACGCAGGAAATCTTGGGAACCAGACCATGATTTTAAGATCTGAAGAATTAGTTGGCGTCAATGTTAAAGAAAATTATCATATCACCCACGGCTTCTCAAAATAAATAAACGTAAGTGGCACTAATATGGACGTATTCCATTTAAGATAGTTGTAATATCATTTTATGATTGTGATAAATTCATGATCGATATTAGCTAGATCGCAGTGTGAGATCGAATTTCCATATGCAAAGAATGAAATTAAAAACATTCTTAGAGGAATAACGATATTAAAACTAAACTGAGATGTTGATACACAACAATCAGAATACAAGATTGATTTGTGAATGGATACCTAAAAGTTTTTATGAACGATAGAAGGAGGTGATTTAAAAAATGCAAATTATTTTGTTCCTAGAAGTAGCGTCGATATGAGAACGTTTGGCAATCAAATCATATTTTTATAGCAGGTAACACTATGGCATAAATAAAACATGTTTCACGTCGTGTGATATATTGTCGTATAGGATATTATGTAGATGCTGAATATAAATTTTGCGGTTACCATCTGATTACCTTGATAAAAGTTGTTTTTTTTATTAACTGCATTTTTCGATGAAGATGAACCTTGAAAATAACCTCTGGAAGAAAAAGACATGTTTGCGAGATATAATGTGTTTAGTTGTTACAAATCTAGCACATAAGATTCTTCTAGTAACCTTTATTTTTAAATCAAGTTCTTTCAAAGTAAACACGGTTCTAATATCATCATATCTCGCTAAAGAATCAGTACTTTATTGAAAACCTCCTAAAGCGCTATCACAAATCATATCATTGTCTTCAGCCGCTTGTCTAACATAAACTTCTCTTGCAAACTAAAACAGTATACTCATTACATAAGATTCTAGTTGGTTTTTATCCCTAAATGTGAAAGCATGCGACTTCACCCAAGCATGGGCAGAGGCCGCGGCTACGAGCGGCTCACGTGTAGATGCTATCAAAGATAATGCTATAATATGACGCCCCATCGCCGTTCACATCTTACGGAACCATATTTTTTATTGACAATAATAAATTAATAACGCTTCGACCCTAAAATTAGAAATTACTGTTATATCGTTTATAGCTCAATTATAAAACAGCTTTCGTGTTCTATAAGGAAAAACTACAATTAGACATATCTTTTTTTTTATCTTTTGATAAAATCTTCCAGACACTAACGGCGAGATTAATTCTAGATCAAATAATCGGTAGCAGATCAAAGGCGTATCGACATTGACCTTACCAGCGCGGGCGCAGTACGAATCGATTCAGATCCGACCAATGAGGGCGCGACGATGCTCAAACAGTGCGGCCGATGACCCGAAGCTGGACAATTTGCATACCTAGTTGCATCACCGGTCATAACTAGTTTGATGATAAGATTTGGTCCTCTGATTGTGTGGGAGATAACATAGAGCGACAGTTATTATTATTAGACGCTCTAGATAGGTTGGATGGACTGGAAATACCACATTTTCTATGGTCTTTAATTTTTATGGATTAATTTATGGATATAATGAACTAATCCTAAATGGTAATATAATAGACTAATTTGATAGAAATGAGTTGCAAAATTGATTTACATCAACTGAGGGACAAACAGCAATAAAAACTGCAGATGATGCAAATAAATCAAAACAGAACACAAACCACAAATAGAATGCTAATAGGTGTACAAGGAAACATGATGGCAACGTCAATTTAATATCCCACAGATTTGAAACTGAGGGCTTGTTAAATACTATAGTTAAGCATGATTCATCAAGAGGTAAGACAGAGGTAGTGGGCACCTGCCCGCCCAGCTTTCAACCTGTCATAATTAAAGAAGGTTCATCTCTGTATGGGTAATTAGCTTTATTTGAGAAAATTATATTAATATGGACGCTATTGGTAATTTGAGACGGGAAGATGAAAGCAGAAATTGGGATGTACTTATTACATCAATTATTTATTAAATGGGGTCTTAAGATCAAGACTTACTGTACATAATTAGATATAAAAAAGAGTTACATAAGGTTTATAATGCATTTTGAAAAGAATAAGCATATGTATAAATTCTGAGAACACCAATAGAATAATTTCTTACACAATTATCAAATCCCATATATCTCAGACCCATAGAGCCACCTCAATTACCCACAAATTAAAACTTATGGAATAATCCAATCGTAAAAATCACACACCAATAAAATTCATGGCACCATCCATTTTAGGAGACCAATTTGTGCATCAAACGTGTTCGGAGCGGTAAGGCCTCTAATAGATCACCTTTAATAAAAGCGGATAACGAAAATCAAAGAGTATTCAGATTTCTTTATGGCCTACATCTAATATTTCTTGACAAACGTGTGGTTTCATATTTTTACGACATCGCGAGCTTATGTGAATATTCACGAGTTGGGTTAAAAAGATCCTATGATAAGTCTGGGTTTTGAAGTGATGATATCATTAACTGCTGGGTTTTTACTACTTCAATTTTTACCATACCATCCTTTTAAACATCTAAATTGGATTTCTCATCACATAATCTTCCAGAATTCTTCAACATTTTAGCCTGATCTATGTTAAAGTTTACATCTATATCATCTTTCTTTTTCTTTCTTTTCTTCAAATCCTTGGTAACAATAAAGTCTAACAAGGTGTATAAAAGTGGAACTTCAACCGGTACTGCTACCCGGATATTGTTTACAGCTATGGACAATCACACAGGTTCAGAGATTGCTCTTTGCATCAGTAATCAGTTATTCTAGACTAACATCATGTTGGGCTATTTCTGTTTCAATCGATTTCTAAAACATTCTCCTACTTATTGGTACTCGCCTCTTTAGATCATTCTGTATTAAGGAAATCTTGATTGAATCAAAGCACAGGCTTATCGTCATACTTTTTACGCTCTTGTAATGTCCACGAGTAATTTTCTCGCCTTAAGGAATTAGGGTCTTAATCTGAATTTTAGATAGGTTAAGCCGCTTTGGCCCCTATCAACTATCTCCATTAATTTAATGATACGAGTACAGGCTGTAGTGTCGCTAGTGATGTTTTTTTTTTAATACATAGATATTACATGCACATAATGAAATTGATGTAGCACTATATCTGCGATTAAGAAAAACGCCTCACTAACTTGGTCAGTTATGATTTCATTATCAATTTATGATGCAAATATTTAATGAGCTTAGTATAAAAAATACGGTTCAGAACAGGCATAATTTAGTTGAACATTATGATGTAAATTAGAACATTGGTATTTCGGACACGTCCCACTTGAAAATTAACCTAAATGAAAATTCATGATCAGATTGCCATCGATACAAAATTAAGAATCGAGGTGTCCCATTAAAATAGCTTAAGACAAGTACATACAAAGTATTAATGGAAACTACATTAGTGACAGATAAAGCTGAATGAACTTGAAAGCTTAAACCAACGACATCGACCAATCAGGGCTTGTTCTTAATTCTTCCTGTCCTGTGATTGGTCGAACTCCCGCGCTCATCCTTCGATGCATTCGTTTTTTTAAAGCTGTATTTATTTTAGATTCTTTTTTTAATTTAATACAATTGCGGGGGCTTATTCAAATGAACGGGGTAATCGGTCGTCGGCACCGTATTAACGCTTTTTATGGCGTTTTTTGGTTCAAGTGAGGAGAAAGAGCGTTCCTCTGAAACTTTAGTACCTGACTGCTTGACTTTTGTATTCTTATTTCGTCCTTCAATGATGCGACATTATTCATAGTTTCTAGCAGATACTGCATCATTTTTAGCAGCTCCGTAATTGTGTTAATTACTTTTAAAACATTAATGAAAGTAGTCTCTTAGTTAGATACTATGTTTTGGGTTTTAATATCAAGTATATCTTCCTTTACATGGACACCGGTTATGATTAAAACTTTAAAGACTGCATCACCGCTTTCTTCTTTAACATGCACCAACTTAAGATTGTTGTTTTACCGAAATCTCATTTTAATTTTATTAACATTCAAGCACTGCTTGTGGACGATATCAGGAATACATAATTACTAATGGACATACCTTCAAATTAGAGACCTTTAATATCACGTGGATGTTATTATCTCTTGAAAAAATTTTAATACACAAGACATTCCGTGGACGATTAAAAATTAAGTAGCGTACAATAAATTTTCACTTTTACGATCACGAATATTTTTATAAGTTCGGATTATTTGATGTGGGACCTTTTTGCATAGGACCTTGTTAATATGTTGGAGTTGGCCCACAATTTATGGATAACAAAAAATGTTAATTAATATATGAGCATTTTATTATCTTTACATCTGAAATTGGCTGTCATAAATATTTAAGAAAGAGATTAAATCAAATCTAAAACTTTGTTGGTTCAAAATTCCGAAAATAACCATGAGGGCACATACCTAGCTATAATAACACAAAATATAAACTTACAAATGCTCATTTACAATCAAGACAACCACGAATCGAATAAACATACCATGTTTACAGTACAAGCAACAATATTATGACGCATCGAATCCACACAATCGATTGATACTCCACTCGATGTCATATCGATACCTGCTCAGTTCAAGTCCAAAGAACCATGAACACTTTTTTCCAAAATAAACATCCATCGAATCGATTTGGAACTTCATCTCCGAATGTTTATTTAGTAACAGTCCGTATTAAGAAATCGATTATAATATTAAGACACGCATTCCAAAATGCATCCTTAGGAGTAGATCTTAAAGTTCAAATTTAATTTCTTTAAACTTACAGCCTTGGCCAAAAGTATTGAGCACCCATGACATCTTTCAGTTTTATGCGGAGTATCAAATAGGAATAAAACAAAACGTTTTTTTTATTTGTAATTTACTATTTATTAATTGAAAATTAATATTTTGTGGGTCCACCGTTTGTCTTAATTACAGCAGAAATTCTTTTTGGTAAAGAGCTAACAAGATTTTTACAGTCTTCAGCAGCAATCGCGTTCCATTCTAGGCGCAGGTAGCGTTTCAATTCTTTTCTGTTGTTAATTGTGTGGCGCCTAACTCGACGCTTTAATAAACCCCATAAATGTTTTATGGGGTTCAGATCTGGCGACTGGGCAGGCCAGTCAAGAAGCTCTATGCTATTTTCCCGAAACCATGTCATAGTGCGGGCAGATTTGTGGCAAGGCGCGTTATTCTGCTGTAATTTATCACTATCCATGTTCGTGTCACCGAAAAGTTTCGTGAACGAAGGCAGCAACGCAGTTTCTAACACATTTACGTACTTAGAAGAGTCCATGCGGCCCTCACACAAGAACAATTCGCCAACTCCAGAATCGGTCATGCAACCCCTGACAATTATACTGCTGCCGCCGTGTTTTACGGTTGGGACCACACACTCTGGCTTAAATTCTTCGCCCACCCGGCGACGCACAAAGGTCACACCAGGTGTACCAAAAATCTGCAATAAAGAGAAAAATACTGAGTTCCGGAAATAAAAAGAACTTCCTCTATGCGTTTAGAATTTAAACCATTTTATATTATTTTGTTAGGGCATTATATAGACTTACTCACCTCAAAGTTTGATTCGTCTGACCACACTACATTTGACCAATCTGCAGCGGTGAAAGTTCGGTGTTGTAAGGCCCATTTGTACCGAGCTTTTTTGTTGCTCTCGGAGAGCCATGGCTTCTTCCTAACTTTACAGCCTTTCAGACCAGCTTCCTGAAGCCTTCTACGAGTAGTTCGAGCAGAAATTGTTTTCTTCATTTGTTCTGAAAACTCAGCAGCGAGCTCTGAAGATGTTTTTTTCCTATTTCTTAATGACTCTCTCAGTAACTGACGATCTTGACGGCCTATGGTAATGCGTTTGCGCCCTGTTCTCGGTCTATTTTGATGTGATCCGGTATCAGAGAATCGCTGAATAGCATAATGCACGGATCGGCGCGAATATTTCACAGTTTTGGAAATCTCTACTTGTGATTTCCCTTGCTCATGCAGAAGCTGCATCTGCACTCATTATTCTAAAGAAAGTTCGTTTCGTTTTGGCATATCACAACTATAACACTTAAAACTTTGAAATAAAATACCAAAGGCGCACTAGATCACTGGATGTTGTCACAACGAGCGATGGTAGCGAACTAAAAAATAAATTCAAAAATTGTAAAAGACAGATTTTCTTGCACCCAGGTGTTTTATTGTCCGCTGCGGCATAAGTCATTGTTTTAAAATCTTTGTAGATAACCGATAAATGAATACATCAACGATAGATTCGGGTTTCTCCCATAATTACCGTGATCTAGCGAAATTTGTAAGGTGCTCAATACTTTTGGCCAAGGCTGTAGGTGATCTTTATGAATTCATTTGTAAGGGATTTTGATCCTTAAATGCAGTCTGTTAGAACACATTATTCTTCAACGATAGATTTGTTCGGACTATGACATCCGCGTTGACAATTTCGGAGCAGTACACAGAAAACTAACATAGCCTTGAGTCTCAAGTAACGAGACAGGAAACTAGAGAAATAACACTTTCAAAGCAATCAAACTTGATTTAGAAAGCAATCGCTGATTCAAAATTGATAATAAATCTTCCTTACTTACGCAAACATTTAAATAATCACTTGCAATTTGTTTAGCAACAAATGAACTTGTTAAATTATATCATCTAGAGTCTAAATCTGTATTCTACAAGTCTAACTACATTCACTTTTGGGATTGAAATATTACAACAATTAATAGATTTAAAGAACAGGTATATGAATTAAAAGCTTTCTCGTCAAGAATTAATGCGAAAACATAAACCATACGAAATAATTTAATCACGAAATTTAAAGTTCATCTATTTAATTACAGAAACTTGCCATCTATCAAGGTAAGGCGTGGCGACCATACTGTTTTAACTTAACCAGTAATAACAGGTTAAAGATCAGCCACAATGTGTTACTACGAACTCAGACAATGTCTGGTTGAAAATACTGCAGAGACAGTAAACAGTAACAATAAAGGGATAAAAGATATAAATTGCTTTTTGAGTTGAGTTGTAAAGGTCGAACGAGAATATGGAACCATTTGTGGTCGAGTGGCATCTGGTAAACCACATGTAGTGACGATGGAGATATCGAACTGAATTTTAGACTCTGGGCTCATGCGTTTACGCGCTGAGATGAGGAAGTTTAAAATAAAGGAGAAATGACACTGGACTTGAATGACGCGCAAGAAGCGCCATTGTTTTCCCACTTCAAGGAACCGTAATGTTATGAAAACATTCGGAAACGTCATTCCGATCAATCCATTTAAAGGTTTCAATTAAAATTCTGCGTGTGCGCATTACTCAGTCGAATCAATCACGCTGATTGGTGGCACGATGTAATAATTTACAATACCAATCGTTTTCAGCTGCAATAACTTCCAATTAAGGTCCGTCATGTCCGAGATGGTCGATCAGACAATGGCGAAAGATACGACAGCAAAAAGCCGGTCAACTTCTGTGAAAAACACTATTTAACTGTCATCCTATTGGTAAACATGCATTCGTAGAAAAATGTACAATCTAAAATATATCACACGATAGCTACAAGGATCATTTTTCAAGAGAAAGAAGTAATAAAACACCCAAATAATACAAAAAGGTTCATCGACAGCTTATGTATGCATCTAATATTGAGTCAACATTGATACCTGTAAATGAAACATCCTAACAAGTCCCAGAGAAATTCGATCGAGTTGTTGAAAAGAAAGTAAAAATTAACATAACAACGATAAGTAAAAGCAATTAACACGCACAACCAGACACAGGGAACATTGTACACGATGAAGGTACTAACAAATATATGGAGTGACATTTAGTAGTAGTTAAGTTTAATATTCGTTAAATAGAAGCATCAGTTAAAATGCGGCAGCTGTTAAATATAGTTAATTAGTTATACGACATTGGAATGCTGTTAAATAGAGCACGAGATGATGTAATTTACGGAGTTTTAGATATTAAGTGGTTTGCCACGGAAAATATTTTGTTAAGGTTGATAATGAAAGACGACTCATTTTTCTTTTAGTTGTTTATGACTGAATACCAGATGTTTTTATTACGCATGCCACAATGATGGAATGTAAATATTAAGTGAGGTTATACATTGGCGGCTTATTAGTCAGCTTTCCTAGAAGGAGAACCTGGACTATAAACTCACAAAGTTGCAGAAGCCACAAACGATAATGGAAAAAACAAAAGGACTCCATTACACGTATCAATTTCCACACTGGCTAGTTAGTATGATATCATAGTATTACCACGGCTATTACTCTCAATATCAGCAGAGCCAATTGGGAGCCCCATGCTGCGTTACCACTTCACGCGCGAAGTAATTTTGAGAAAGATGCCACAAATATTTTATCATGGAACCTTAGCTCACAAGTATCACGGATTTAAGAAGATCGTGCGTAGATAAACGGTCGATGTTGAGTAAACAGTGCTGTAAGGCGTTTGGTCACGGCTCCACAGTAATCTAAATTCGAAATTAGTTTGTTTTTTGTCATATTGTTCGGGAACGGTCCATCACGTCTTGGGACTAGTGAGAAATTGAGAGCTATTGGAAATCAAAACCAAGACAGCAAGCTTGATAATGAACTTGGATGAACGAGTTAAGTTAAATAAATATTTGTTTTTAATATTATAGACAATGGAAATTATTCCAAAAACTATAATAATAGAGCATAAATTACATGTACTCGTATGACCGCTGACCTGAACGCCACTCCATTAAAGATGGCCACAAAACAAACGCAAGATAAGAAGAGCAAGCAAAATATGTACATTCCTAAACCAATAGACCTCTTCGGGTAAAGGTCGGTGACCTCCTGTTGATATTTACGTAAATCGTTCATGATGCGATGACTGACAAATGATGAGTATGATGCTCCGTGCTTTATACTTGAAGTTAAAGTTCAAGTTGCGTAAAGGTGCTGACGTATGATTCAATAGGATCGTGATCGAATATGGGCGGAGTCTTACACTTGTTTTCGAAAATCGACTTTGTAACAAAAGGGATAAGGAATGTTTTTGACTTTCTGGAATGACGTCATGGTTTTTGAAGAGTGAAGGGTATGTTCAGTGTAAATTATAACAAACGTCAAGTGTCTTTTCTGGAAAGTAATGCTACTATTTCATGCAGATTTTCAACACTATTTAAGATGACTTTCAAGAAACAATTCGTTTTGCTAGAAACTTGACCAGTTAAATAAAATAAACATTCTATAATACACGAACTTGATCTGTCAATCAAGTACAGCGATCAATACTACAATATTGTGTATACCCTAGCCATCATCCGGTCGTTAGATAACAATTTTATTCACGTCTCCATGAATCATGATCTATGCGGCCGTGTTATTAGTCTGGCACGTGTTGTCGATCTAACTATTGTACAACTTGAAGGAAATATAATAGGAGATGAACGATATAAAAATGTTGGGGCAAAGAATTGTGACGTTGAGGAATGTAGAACAAGTTTATGTGATGACGATTGTGATGATGGTATCCATTCTACAAATGGAATAGATTTTCTCAAAGTTGAGAATACTAGGAATACTAGTAAAGCAAAATGTTGACAGTCATTTATTTAAAATAAATATGTCAAATGAATCTTTAATAGCTCCAGTACATGACCTAACGCAACAAACACTACAGACTACACTAATAACAAATATTATTCAAGAAAATAAATCACACAAATTACAAAAAAACCTTTGACATTAGCCACAATAAAATTGCACCATATTACATCAAACTGTGTGAAACGAAAGCATGCGTGCGCGCAGGTTAGAGCTAACCTAACACACCATTGTTCTCAAGTTGCAATGGTACAGAATTGCGTGATACACGCCAGCCGGCGAAAGTCGGTAAACAACACTAGGCATTAATAGGGATGTGCCTTTGTAACTAATGATTAATCGACTAAATAAATTGACAGTAAGGTAGACAGTTACGATATATCGATATAATGAAGAGGGAATTGCGTTAGTAAATGTCATGTTAGGAGTAATGTTTCGTGTGATTTTAAGGCTATGAATAGTACTTCTGTGGAAGATCTTTAGACCGTAACAAGGAAATGATCGTTATTAGTCATTATTAAAATGAAATCAGTACAAATATAAAACAAACACAGGTAATTTAACAAAGAGGATTCACAAATGGGTACCAAGAATCGATTCCTTAAGTTACCTGTTAGCATGTGATTAGTTTGAAAGATTCTGGGTGATGTAAGCACCGATAAATTTAATCCTAACAATAGTGGTCAACTCATTGATGAATTACCAGCTATCTATAACTTTTGTATTCAAAGTTTAATAATATTAATGATAGCCGTTCACCAGCCGTTTAAGCAACGGTATTGCAACATCAACTAATGTTAGTGTTTTATTGCCCTGTAAAGTCTCTTGTCCATTGTTTTCTATCTGAATATAATTAATTATAAATGTTCTTTGTTTAGAAGCCCGTGTTCTGATTATGTGAGAGAAATGTCTACTGTGAATGGCCATTCATAAAAAAATATTTACTGATAATTTTTCAAGCGGCTCGAGTGATGTGCATTTTAAAATGTTAATCCAAATAAATAAATATAAAACAATAGACTTTATAGAAGAAGGAGATAATAATAAAAATAAAATCTATCTTAACCCAACAGACTTCTAAGAAACGGGACTTAGATAGGCAGAAGCAATCATCAGTCAATAACATCATTACAAAATCTACAAACCAGAAGCATTTGCAGACACATCCATTAGTCTTACTGGTGAACGAAGGGTTATTAACAGCAATCGCTCATAAGATGCTCATTGTGTTGTTCGTTAGCAGTATACGAACAACACAATGTTATAAACTACTAGAATTTTTCTAGACCTTGTCGGCGTCCCGAAGGTGCCCAAAATGAACCCATCTTTGTCTCCAAGGTACCACCTATCTCCATACCTATCTTAATCAGTTCAACCGTTACAGTGTAAAAGGGTAACAAACAAAATTCTTTGAGCATTTATTTAGTGAGACTAAACGCAATGACATAAATCGAATATGTTACTTCAGTAGCTTTCACTCAACAGTCAATCCAAATTCCATACGGCGATATATGCCTTAATTCAGTTAAATATCAAACGTAAGCTCTAGACATCCTGGTTCTAGGGTTGCCTGCTGCTTATCAATAACTGGGCAGACATTATCCTTTGCTATTTTGACAATACATGTTCCTTTAAATATCTATTACATTCTGTGTATTTTTTTCTCGACTGTATTCTTATTTAAACTTCGTATTATTGTCATTTTGTTTTCAATTTTACCTAGACATACATTTTATTATTCTCTATGCCTCCCGCTGTCGGGGATTCAGCTCAACTTATTATATGCCTTTACTTTTTAAAGTTTTCCTCCTTTTCTATTGCCTTTTTAGTCTTTTGATGTCTGTTTCAAGTTTGTTATCATCGCTTCTCAACCTTGATTGCTATATCAAGTCAGCCCTATCCAGCCGCAAGTCGTGATCCACCATTGCTATTATTTCATTAAACGAATAATTGATAGTTTCAGATGTTGTAATACAGTTTAGATGGATAGCTCGTGCTACGCGCTATGGATTAACAAGTATTATACTGATGGTGCGCTAAGTTGTGTGACGTAGATTTATAAGTGCCACCTTAGGAGCTGGTTTAATGTTGCTTTTATAGACTGTGCTGGCACTGATCTTTTAAAACTAATCAATTTTCCAGCTTTTACAATTGATATGAAAAGTACCATGCTCTATTTTAGATTTTTTAGCTATAACAAAATACTAACTTAACCAAATTTTTTGAGCATCCTCATTGACATAGCATCTTTCAATTTAAAATTCGATATAACAGATTTTCTTCTGCAAATAATCAGTTTCTCCACCTAACGCAACGTAAATATATTCGAATCTAGCCAGTACCGTTTTGTGGGTGGCAGCATATACATGCAGCCTGATTTACCAATACTATTTAAACGCAGTGAATGAGTGATTAAATAACTCGATACATCATTTCTTAACAATCGCATTGTTATGCCCAAGGGGATCATTAGTGCTATTCGTTAAAATCTGATCGTCAAAGATGATAGTACTGATATCGAAACAGGGCAGATTATCAATCAGCATAATGCAATGGTTTGTAATTGAAACTTGTGGTTATAAAAAGTAATGAAGGAGTAGTTAAAGAAGATGAAGCTTAAGTAGACGACAGCTACAAAGATTTCGACAATACTTTTGTAAAGGACGATGAACGTATTATTGACAAATCTCTACCAAAAAAAAAATGAGAAATGCTACACTTTAAATATCTTAGAAATAGCTTGAAGAGAACCTCGTGCTTACTCATGTGGTCTAAGACCATTAAGACATATGACTGTAAGATAAAAACATGGCGACCGAATGAGACGTGCTTCATGCATCGAGATAGGCGCGAGCGCAGGTGAATTTTCACGGAAATCATACAAGACTATCATTCCTATTCTTACAACCTTTATGATTTAGAAAATAAGGTTCATTTTTCTTTAACACTGAAATTTTCTATGATGGTACTGTCGGCACTTTTTAGTGGAAGTCCAAGTTCTTTATTACTTATGTTGTCGTCAAGATAAACCGTGATAGTATGACAAAGGTACATTGACAATGTTTTTTTTATAACTGTTTTATTACAGAAAATAATGCTTTTAAGTGTTCTTGGAATGAAATAACTGTTGCGGTCAAAAATGTTTGTTTTAGTAAATTCTCATACTTTTCCTCAGATAAAAGAGTATAAAGGTCTTAACTAGGTATTTTGAAATTGGTGACGTCTTATAAGCCATTGCCTTCAAGCATTACTAAATAACCCTCATTTGAAACTGCTAGATGATTTGTGTCTATTTGTCCGAACTAATGTCAATATCGTGCAGATCATAAATAACGTGTTCCTTTAGATACACTATTGTTACTGTAAATATATAGATAGTGCTTTGTTTCAACAGTCTTTAGTGTCAATTATCGATATTAGTTACGAGTATATCGATACCGTCTCGCACAACTCTTCTTAATGGTGTTTCATTGAAAGTTATTTTCATCGTTTTCATGACAGTAACTGGTCTTTTTGTTGCATTAAAATAATTTTATTGACATTCAAATCTAAAACCAATAATTAGTTCTACGTTAACCAAAGCCTACCGAACCATAACGTCTCAATAACGTTATCCATACCATCTTTATCAATTATTTAAATTTCATAGACACTAAATTTGGATTCCAAGACCTTTGTATCGTTATAATGAACGCCATATCAAGATTTTGTATCATTAATGGGGAATATTCCATCAAGATGCAAGCCAGCAGTTCCGACTGCATTTAGCTGTCAATATCACGATAATCTTGAATGATCGTGATTACTATACTTATTGGAAATATTATATTTACTACGTGTACCGTATGTAATATTTCAATTGAATGTGTATTGGTTACGTAGTGATTCATTTGGATATATGTATTTTTTATATAGATGATATCATTTGATTTCTTAGTTATATAATTAACTAGGTATGACAAGCCCATGTAATATGATCACAATCATCATATCAAAACCACAAACTAGACGGTGAAAAAGTCCAAAATTAAAAGTAGAAATTTTAGACAATCATCTGAATTTCACTACATTCTGGGCCCTGAGTAGCCAATTACTTAATATTCTCCAAATATATTTTATGAAACTATAAACGGAATCAAAAAATTAAATTCACGCTTCTTCAACAACTTTAAGAACATAACAGAACCGTTCGACATTTTACACAATCCGCAATCGTTAACGACAATGCGATGTGATACAGATATCGCGGACGATTGCGCGGGCGCAGCGAACGAGCCCATAAATGGCGACGCAAGCGTTCATTAGGACTGATCCGACTGACTTGATGAGGCTTGATGTTTGATTCAAATGCCTGACGATTGTGATTGCTGGGTATTGTTTTGATAAGCCTTGTTACAGTTCGACCATTTTTTACGGAAGTTTCCAAATAAATAATCCAGAATTAATGGCAAAAGTGAAGGAAGAAAAGCAAAACTTAAATACTGTATCAGTGACAACAGATGTGAATTCGGATTGCGATAAAAATTTCACAAACCTGCTATACTGAAATATGCATGATATGATTTAATAATCCATTCATGCGGAAGGACGACCACAAACGTCACCTGATTGAGATAATCAAGTAATTTGAAAGACAACAAATAATAAAATGCAGGTTATTATGAACCTTAGTCAGCATCGCATATAACCAACATCGTTGAATCACTTAATGAAATGTCAATTAGAATAAATGTTTTAATGTGAATAGACGTTGGAATATTTTTGCTAAATGTTAAGGCCGATAGACGGCCTCAGTCTACACGTGCAATTTGTTTTAGGTTACTGACAATGCAAATAGATAAACACAATCTCCTTTTGAGAACAAAGGCACATTTTTTATTATTTGCTTAGGAATAGAATAACATAAAGACTGGTTAAAGGTTTAGTAAAGATTTATAGCCTCTTATAGATGAAATGATAGGACTTGACTTTAGAGAACACATTTGTTTAAATCTAGAATTATGATTGACATTTAATGGCTTAAGCAAAGGCTTAGAAGGTAACTTCAATAATAATGACAACTTAAGACTAACATAAATTAAATGTACTAAAGCAAATTTAATCAAAGGACATAAAGCCAAGTACTCCACATGCTCTACTTTGGCCAAAGGACGAGGGAACGGAGCCATTCTAAATGTGATAGCTAGCTAAATTACAATACGGTAAAGGGAATCGATGTTCGCAACGAGAACGAGCATTGATTCAATTTGAATTGTAGTTGAATTGAGAAACTTTAATACTGTTATAAATCTAGATTGGAAACTGTTACGAACAAGCTATCAATTTAGGGAAATGGACTTAACATGTATTAGGTCTATAAGACTAGTGCTAATGTTGATTGCATCCCAACAGACCCATAAACACTGATTCTTAATCTTACTACAAGATTGTAGGAGATAAAAGTTTAACTGCTAACGAAAAAGTAATTCAAGACTTATATGATCTGCTAAAAGTTAGCAACGTGAAATTAAAAATCTGAATTGCATACGCTGCAGTATCATTTGCAAACAAAATTGTTGAAATTATAATGCTCACGAATAATAAGCAACTAAAAACGAAAGAACCATCTTCACACCAAGCCATAACAGATAAAAATGCAAATGCCACTACCGAACGTCCGCTGAACATCTGCCAAATACTAAACTTGAATACGAAACTAAATCATCAAGGCCTGATAACTTTGAAAAAGGTGCAAAAAATCGGTTCGCCCGTGACCAGAGTATAGTGGGCTCGCTTGAATCGCCAGTGATTGGCTTTTGTTAAAATAAATACAAAATCTTTAGCTTTGTCCGAGGATTAGCATTGACGTATCGATGAGTGGGCATCGAATATTAAATAATCTAGACATTTTTTACATTTTAATGTCTGATTGCTATCAACAGTATAACATCATGTAAGGAAATGTAAATGTTTTTTTTATTACCGTATGACGCAGATATGATAATTTAAATGCCTGATGTTTTGATATCCACTACATAGGTAAATATTTATTTTCCAAGATTACTTTTCTCATCAATCATTTTGCACGCTTCTTATCTGGCGATGCCTCCAACTTTTCATCTACGAGTAAGACTAATGCAACGCTCATTTATACAAATTTTTGATTAATTCCTGTCGTAACTCAACTGATTAACTATGTTATGACATCTTCGATAAAACATTATGAATATCTTCACCGAGTTAATCCATTCATTTGAATTTTACTAAACGAGTGTTGTCATATACACAATTACTCGAAGCCTGTACCAGCTCCTCTTAACATTTTTCCTTGGGTTAAAAGTCGTCACTTCATTTTTCTTGTCTAATCCTATTATTGCTTTTACGTTCCTATTTTTTACCTTTTCATCGAATTTTTCGTGAGTACCTTTTATAGCTGCTGCATCTTTTTCACCTTCAAATTAATCACCTTTTATAATAAAAGGATTATTCAAATGATCACCAAGGTCTATCTACCGAATGTGCACACAGATACCGAACGTCGGAAATTCCTAAAACGTTCACTGTCTAAAGTAAAACTAAAAGGACGTATTACCGTTTACGATATTCAAGCTGGGCCAGTTATGGTGCTCTTATACTAAATGCCTATTCAACTAACAACAGGAGCACACATTTGCATGTACCGACTTCATAAGGCCTGTATGCCTATAGTGCCTCAGCATGTACAAGTTGCCGACCGAGCATAGATTGTATCACATTATTTATAGCATAAAGTCATGGTTCAATACCTTTGGGCTTATTATTATTCATTGGTGCCGTGTAGGAAATCTTTGCCGCTCTGAGGCAAGTCTGATAATGACAAAGTGTAATCTGAAGTCTGCTTTGAATTCAACCCTACGGGGTTACAAAGCAAATAAAAGTGAGCTTAATATCAATTTTAATCGATCTTCAATGATATTTATTTGAATAATTCCATCGATATTGAAACGAATCGTTTCTTCTGTCGGCCTTCTATTTTTAAACGAAAAATAGTTAAGAAGGGTGACAGCTTCATAAAAGAGTAATGTATGGACTATGCCGTATCTTAGAACTGGAGCCTCCGGAATCCAATCAAAAACATTAATATTCAATTAATCGTTAGACGCCACTAATTTCCTATCACCGTTAATGGCCTGTACCGGTAGCAGAATAAAATTCTCTGTTCCGAGAAGATAAGAAATAATATTTAAAATCACAGTAGCGTCCATTATAGTCGTTTCATAATTTATTTGTTCATTGAGCGATAAATAAGCGGACGTCTATGACTTTTTATCGAAAAATGCCTTCGGACAGGATTCCCTAAAGTTTCGACGAATAAAACTACTTTGGTCGGAATTTCTCCGAGGCTGCGTGCGTGGACGATCGTTTTGGTGCTATTATCTCTGGAACCGGTTTGTTTGGGCGAATTTGAGACAATGGCGGCGGTTTGCGCGTGCGCGTATACGTGATTCGTTGTTCCGGGACGGTGTATCAAGTTTATTTTGCTGCGCGCTGTATAAAATAATATATCATAATTTTATACCTTATACGTCGGTCGGTGTATGTGCATCGATTGTTCAGCAAACGCGATAGAAGAAACATTCCAATAAGGATTTGAAGTATAAATTATTACATGAACGTACTCGTATATTCAGCAAAATAGCTCGTTATAAATCATTGTAAACAATGTCTGTGAAGGCACACTTATATGCTTGATAGCAGACCTTGGTTACATAAACATGGAAACTGCCCACAAAAAATATATCATTGACCGCAGTAAAATCCTCCAAGATTCTTGCGTCCTTAATAACGGGCTACTTGAAGATAAAAGTCTTTTAAACTTGTAAAGCTCTTGTAATTGATCTTTTTGACCGCAGTTTGTCCTTAAAGTGTCATGGTGGTCAGCAAAACACTTATTTTAAGACAAGCTCCGAATGGGACGTGTTTTAAAGTCACAAAAGGACTTAATCTTTTTGGTGTCCCATTTGCCACGTATTTTTGGGAGCCATTTGGGACCTGTATGTGGGCTGTTTTTGAATTGTGTGTGGGTTATAAAGCTGTTTTTATTATTTCTTGGTTGTTTGATCAGGGATTTAAATTAAAAACAATGTTCATATAATAAAAATATTTGGTTTGGCACCTTATTCATTTATTTTTGCTAAGCTTTTTTGGCTTGCTTGTGACATGTGATTCACTGAGAATCTTCACAAAAGCTTAGACTAGTAAGGACTGAGACAGATTGAATTGAATGGGACCGTATCGTTGAGATCAGGTTTCGTAAAGTATTACCAATTCAACTCTAACGTAGATTTTTAATTTTATTAGATTATTTTGTTATTAATAGTCGTTCTAATTTGAGAAACTTCGGCTTTAGTTTGAAGCTTGATGAATTAATCTAAAGCCTGTATTTTTTCTGCCTAAGTTCAAGGAAAGCAAATACAATAATTTTATCCGTTTCAACAACGATGACATCGTGAAACAAAACCTTTTTATTCCATTAACTCTATTTCATCTAAGTTTGAAAGTGTTACATGACACAACTTAACACCATCAAAAGCGATTCAGAAACTATGATTTTATTTCTCACGCTCTTACGCGAGTCATCTCGAGACGAATTTGAGGAAGTCGGCGCTATTATCTTCCTTCGACTTAGTCAAACAAACCGAGAAATGGTCGCATGGCAACGGCCGCCCATAACAAACTGGTTCCGTAACTTTTGAAATTTATTTAGGCAGGTGTCATTTATGTTTTCGAGAATAACACGACTTGTAAATATTAAGAAAAAACATTTCGTAAGTATGGTTAAAATACTCTTTAGTTAAAGATGGTATTCCTAATATATGTATTTGGTTGGGTAAAGAATTCCATTAATTATAATAATTTGTCAACTTAAAATTTTGGCCTTGACTTCATCCAATTAAATCATGACAGTTTTATTTTAAACTAGCTTTTGCCCGCGGCTTCGCTCCCGTCAACTGACTTCTCTACTTTACCCTATTTGTTTTTTCATAAGAACCTTCTCCTGACAATAACAAACACAAAAAAAAAGAATTAGCCAAATTGGTCCAGGCGTTGTTGAGTTATGCGCTTACCAACACATTTTGCGATTCATTTTTATATTATAGATAAGATTATTTTTTAAGATTCATTAATCAAACGAAGCCTTAATATACCTGTTTTTGGAACTATGGTTACTGACTTATAATAACCGATACAAATTAAATACTGGCCACTAACACTGATCTCTAAAAAGGTTTTTCAACCCAATCCAGTGTACCGAGAAAGTTCGAAACAGAACTACAATTAAACTAATGCATTTCTTAGTGGCGCAAGAGTGGACCCACGATAGACCCCTGTGGAATCCTTTATTATAAACTCATTTGCTACTAATGATACTGTTACGTAAGATCGGAAATGGACCGAAACTTGTTGGAATAGATAGGGGGAGTGAATATCAGGCATTATTTTTAAGTAATCTGCATATTTTTAGGGTTCCGTAGCCAAAATGGCAAAAACGGAACCCTTATAGTTTCGTCATGTCCGTCTGTCCGTCTGTCCGTCTGTCCGTCTGTCACAGCCGATTTACTCGGAAACTATAAGTACTACAGTGATGAAATTTGATGGGAATATGTGTTGTATGAACCGCTACAAAAATATGACACTAAATAGTAAAAAAAAGAATTGGGGGTGGGGCCCCCCATACATGTAACTGAGGGATGAATTTTTTTTTTTCGATGTACATACCCGTGTGGGGTATCAATGGAAAGGTCTTTTAAAATGATATAAAGTTTTCTAAAAAACATTTTTCTTAAAGTGAACGGTTTTTGAGATATCAGCTCTCAAAGTCGTAAAAAGTATGTCCCCCCCCCTCTATTTTTATAACTACGGGGTATAAAATTCTAAAAAAAATAGAGGTGATGCATGCTAATTAACTCTTTCAACGATTTTTGGTTTGATCAAAGTATCTCTTATAGTTTTTGAGATAGGTTGATTTAACTGTAATTTACGGAACCCTTCGTGCACGAGTCCGACTCGCACTTGGCCGGTTTTTTTTTGTATGGATTTTATTGTTGGTAGGGATTGACGTTGCAAATGCTGATTTACAAAAAATATGTCTTTAGTATTTTTCTAGAAGAAATTTTCTTCTGAAAGTTTGCCCTAGGCCAGAACTGAGCTTTTGGAAGGAGTGCATCACCTTGAGTTACCTTTTATGTAGGCACAAGGTACATCTTCAACTACTATACTCATAATTGTACAACCACAACTAATTAACAAACAATTATATCATTGTTATGCTAAACATACACACGAAAGGATGTCAAAACAAAACACAGTCTACGAGTATATTACTATTAGTAACACTACTACCAACAGACTATTAGCCAAAACACATTACCTTCTTTAAACCAACATTGCACAATATTGCAATACTTCTTGGTTTCTTATTTCGTAAGTGTTCGTGTGAACTCGGGCTCTTCGTGTCATTTGTAAATGACGGACGAAACTATTTTTTTCCTTACGTTTTGTTGCTATCTGCAGCCGAAATTACTGCATTGATATCAACAAATGCCCTATCTTTAGATTGGTCTTTATCTGAAGTGTAGTGTGGTACACTAATATGTTAAAAAAATATCATTAGATTTTACTAGATTTCCCAGCAAGATGCGTGTGAAAACCTAAGGAACAACTAGTCCTACATATTTCTTTACACACATGACAAAACTAGCCACAGCCAGTTCTAAGGCATGCATTATGTATTTACCATACGTCGTGGGACATAAACTTTTATGGTACTCTGATACTGAATTACAAAATATCATTATAGATGATGGTACATATAAAACTCTATGCATAATGTAAGAATATGTAAAAGGAGCGCAGGCTTATAGAGGGCTTGTAAAGTTATGGATTGACTGAGGGACAAATTAAGGGGAATTAGGTATAATGACATAGGGTTCTAAGATGCACCATTTTAATAATTGATAGATACGATAATCGATGAAGATATGAACATAACAAATTAAGCTAGCGTCAGACTCCAAGATAAATTGATAGTAAGGTGTAAGGATTTGCAAATCAGCGATCGTATGTAGAATGGTGGCTGTTAAATCAGCACACACAATCACACGAAATGTTAGTTTGAAAATAATTGGACCAGTATATCTAAAGATTTGGATTCATCTCTTTTTTCTTTAGCACCGCTAAGTTTGGTTTTACTTGCATCTTCAAGTCCTGTGAGAATGACCTTTCTACTTACTAAAGACGAAACTACATTTCTGCTAACCACCGTTACCATAAAATGCGTAACAAAATTCACGCAACAATAACCCGACCGGCGCATACGCAGATTAGTCATCAAGTAGCAACGTAACGTATTTCATCATACAAATAACGTTTTCGTGAGCATGTCCGACCAAGGGTCGTGGGTTCACTCCCGTGCGGTGCGATATTCGGTACTTTATTGTAATCATTGCTTTGTTTTATTGTGTGAAGTAATTTGTGTATGTTTGTTTTGTTGTTGCAGTTATTTTTGTAGAATTCAACTGTTTTACGTGATTTTGTTGTTTTTGTTTATTTTATTACAAGTGCTGGACCCAGTCAATTGATACTTTTTATTACCCATATGACATGAGAAAAGAAATTCTGATTCATGAAAAAAAATATATGATCATTTGTTGCCTAAAAAGTAATTTTGTCCTTAATAGATCCAAAATGCTTCAGATGAAACTATACAGGCTTCTAAAATGTCTGTTAAAATAACCTATTGTCCCTTTGACACGAACCCGAACCACCGTAATTGTTATAGTCAGTAATAGTGATGTACCTCAATCGAATTCGAATAATTTCGATTACACGAACGATTTGGGGCTATAATCATAGTAGATGTTTGTAATAAAGGCTATGGAAGGTGAATTTGATATCATAAATGCAATTGAATTGATAAATCCTAATAATTTTGAATGGCATGTCGAGGAAGAAACACGTGTTAGGGTCGTTTCAAACATTCTTTTGTGTCTCTCAAATTAGGGTGAATCCAGAGGGGATAGATAATAATAAATTCGAACAATTGGAGAAACATTAAACATTATTGCTTTACGTATTCCATAAAATTTTGAATAGATTTTATAGCTTAACCACAAATATTCCCAAAAAAATTGATGAAACATAAAAAGAATGAAAGGATACTTTAAACTATTACAATTCAATATAAAAAGCTACAAAATTATTAGTTGAACAAATAATCCTGAGGCAGATCGTGGCCATAGATCGGTACATCAGAGTTGCGCGCGCGCATGACATCAGCGGAATCGGGTCGGCCGCCCACCTCCATTAGCCGTCTAGACGAGTGGACAATTGTTATCTATTATCTGTGCATCTTCAAAAGTACCTTTCATACTTATGTCCACTCCTAAAGCATAAAGCACCTATAGATTTTTGTAATCCATACAAGGCAGAGTTGTTTGGAATTTCCTGTTGACTCAAAAGCTGAGTGAGTCATTAGATATAAAATTTTAGCCAAAGAATTTTATGCCTCAGAAGGAATTAACAATTTAGTCATATTAAGACATATCTAAAACAATTTTCCCAACATGAAAAGCACATGGGACTGTCGATATAAATGGTATTAAATTGTATACAATTATCGATAAGGAGATAGTCGATACAAATATGTATTTGATCGCAGCGTTATAAGTTCCGCAAGAGGTTATGGTCACAGCGGTTGCCATTATCACCATAAAAGTAACAATTTTAATGAGCACAAAACAAAGGGATCTGCCGCTCCAATGCCCTTACCATTGGTCTTATAAGTGATGCTGTGAAGGAGAATTATGGAAGGAAATCTCACATACATGTCCCTAGTTATTCACTTAAGCTAATGTGACATTGACTGAATAGCATTTAAATTAGTAATAATCACTGCAAGACTTTTTTCATAACCCTTCTAAAAAGCTACACGTTATGTATTTCTTGAATAACATTTCCATTCTTTATTACCTTTCATTTATTTGAAGTTAAATCCTTTCTATAATCATCTCCGGTATTAAATGCTTCAGTTTAGGATACTAATATATCTGCAACCTTCACTTTCTCAATCACCTCTTCTTCTATGTTTATTAGTGAAAGAACTTCGATATCGCTAACAAATGGTAGGGGAACTAATGTGAATCCCTGCACATTACATGACATATATGGCCATCTGATAGCGGACCAGTATTTACTGCCGCGGGACAGTGCCTTACCGCGGCAAACTAAGAATTACCTGCGTTTGTAAACTCTGCTGTAACTGGTTTTAGAAGTAAAGTTCTAACACCGTTTGTGAATTTCGGATATCTTCTAAGATCCAATTAAATAACAATTTGAAAACTTACTGATCTGACATTTTAGATCATTTTCTTCCTTATATCCTTCGTTATAATTTTCTTCCATTTAATCCTAATCTACATTTTCATATAAACTCACATTCTGCATGCTCATCTTTCACTCTACCATGAAATCTTTCGAACATATCAGTCTAAGTTCTAGGAACAGCATAACAAGCAGATAATAAGTCAGCATTTTGTCTGAGTTTCATCACATTACATGACTGCAAACGTCTAGACTTGATGATAGATATCGAAACAGGTTTTAATAATAAAGCTTCATGTTTTACAACCAAACATTACTAAGTATATGAAAGATACTAATATGTTAGTAACAAGAGACTTGAAATTCAACTATCTCAATTGAAATCAAAATCTTAAGAAGCTAAAACTAATACTGACCAAATAGACAAAAGAGATGACAATGATGCATATTTTATTGCATCTTTAGATAATCGTTCGATCTCATGTAAATAAATATCATCAACCCCGATTCCAAGTTTCCTATTCATCTTAGAAAAATGCCGAAGAATTGGGAGACGTAAACGACCGCCATGCGGAATATTTCGAATCCTTTGATTCCATTGTAAAGGTTTAATAAAAAGCATTAACTCGTAAATATGTATTGTAAATTCTTGAGGGGATCCAACAAAAGACTGTCTTAGGCTTCATCATCTTGTCATGGCAGTGTCATTTCTATCGAGTTACAGGAAGGCGTGTCATAATATTTGCGCACGGGCTTCGCTTGCTCTCGTCGCAAACGCATTGTCATTGTCCCCAGAATTCATTTCGAGAGGGTTGCCAGAAGTAAAATGATTGGTAGCTTTAATTTCATTGTACCTCTGTCCAGTTTTATCTTTTTTATCATTTATAGTAGCTTAATCATTTTCTGCATCATAAAACTCACTTTAAATTCAATCATTGGATATTTCAATATAACAGGCTCAACGATTTTATTATTTATACTTTATACCACTTCGGTCGCTGCAATTTTATTGCCTTCTTCAAAGTCGAGCGAAAGCAATTTAGGATAAAAGGGCCATATTTTTTGTTGAACGATCATCGAAAATGGTCGAGTGCAATATATTGGTCAACGTCACATATCAATCGAGTCGAGTGGTAGGTACCATTAGCATCGATACCGGCTAAGGATGGGAAAAGAATGTGGGTTCAGTATACGAATTACGAACCAAAAGATGCATTGTTAAAATGGGGTTAATTGAGATAAAGAATATGTATATCAATATAAGATTTTGAACATAACACCACTGGTAGTATTCTAAATTGCTGATTTTGGGACCATATTTTTGTTGCTTAAATAATAAAATTAACTAACTTATTTAAATGAAATGTAAACTAGTAAAACATATTGCACCAACAAGACCTTTAATTACATCCCTAACAACAATCAAACATGATTTATTTGAAGGAACCCAACAAATTCATTACAGCAATATATTTTTTAATGCAATTACGGTCCCACTTGAGTGCCAAAGGGCTCGCTTGCGCATCTGTCCGTTGATACGCACACATGCAAACGCGCTGCGCACACGAACGCGATCTTTACACATGTATACGGGCACTGGGTGTCTATGGGGCGGTGAAATAATAATTCTAACGGTTCTATGGCATATGGATGGGGTATCAATTTTCGGAAACTAGTAACGATCTTTTTGAGTTCGGTTTTTGTAATTATGGTCGTTTGATTAGTTTTGAAGTATGTATATAATTTTTGTTGTATAGATTAAGTCAAATATTTTTTATGTATGATCTAATCTGTATAATTACTTTGGAAAAAAATATATAAATATATAAAAAATATATATATATGTTTTTGAGGATATCAATTTTGAATTGTCATGATCCAGATATTGATATCAGCTAGCGTTAGGATATATTTGTACCTATTTGACGTGTTTTAGAAGCTAAGCCAAGATTAGGCTTAGTTCTAGACACACGGCAGTGTGTCCGCCAAGTTCGAGCAAAAAAAGCGACACACCGGCCGTGGGTTATATTACACGAACCATTTCGGGCCAAATTCGACCCCCCTATAACTCAAAATCTATTTTATTTACGCATATCAAATTTCTAGTATCTGTTAAGACCCCCTCACTTATCTAAAATACAAAATTTCGTTAAGATACCTATTGTAGGTCTTGAGATATTGACGTCAGAAAATCGCTATTTTTACTATACACTCACTGACTGACTGACTGACTCACTCATCAAAAACCTAGACCACTTCCAATGGTCGCATTGACTTGAAATTTGGCATGGAGGTAGGTCTTTATGTCAAAGTAAAGGGAAAAATCTGAAAATGGCCAAGTGTGAGTCAGTTTCAAAATAATTCAGATTATACCCCTAAGGAACTAAAACGAACTAAATTTATCTATATTTATATAATATATCTTCGAATGGTCGTACCGATCTGAAATTCGTTACAAAGGTTTGTATTTAGTCAAAGTAAAGTAAAAATCTGAAAACGGCCAAGTGTGAGTCACTTTCGAAAATAACGAATGTGTAACTTTGATCCACGAACATAATATATGATAACATGTCATGTCAGTCAGTTGGTAAATCTAGTCCATTTAGTTAATCTAGTTCATTTCTTTGTAAGAAGCATAGTGCATATTCAAAAATCTGAAAGATAGTATAAATGAGACATTTCCTTAACTAACTTAATCATAAGAAAAAAATAAAATAAACAACCTTACAAAAATAAATGAAATCCCACCCAAAACAAAAATGTGAAAGGCTGCCAAGTTCGATAATATGGGAATGCTTCGCCTATAAAAGAAGTGAGATCTGAATAAGTACCAAGTTTCATACACATACCTCAGTTAAAAATAGTTACTTTTTAATAATGTTGCTTGGCAAGTTTTCACACACCTTGTTATAAACCTACTAAACGCAATGAATCAAGTATATAATTTTCTATTAAAACTTGCCAAGTAACATCATTAAAAAGTAACTATTTTTAACTGAGGTATGTGTATGAAACTTGGTACTTATTCAGATCTCACTTCTTTTATAGGCGAAGCATTCCCATATTATCGAACTTGGCAGCCTTTCACATTTTTGTTTTGGGTGGTACAACTTTTCTCCTACTTGTTTGTTGTCGTTTTAAATTCAAAGCTTAAATTTAAAAAAAATATGCTTTATAAGCTTTAAGTTAAGAACGCAACCGCATCACTGTTAAAAATAAAAACTAGTAAATTAATACACTTACTTGCAGAAATATTCTCCTCTCGGCGTAGACAGGCAAGTTCCGCCATTTTTGCATGGCGAGGGCGAACACGACACGAAACCTGAGAAAAAGAAAATATCACATTAGCATTGTATTCGTAAGTATAACAACTTTTAGCTGCGGCTTTGCTTGCGTTAAATATTACTAGACACCTAGACACCACATTAGTGAGTTCCTTAAACTCACTAAGGAAGAAATGAAGAAATGAAATCGTTTATTTTGCAAGTTGGACATTACATCACTTTAACACGTCATTGAACGCTGGGGTCGGCATTTCCTAACTGAGTGATCCCTGATGATGCATATTATACAAAGTAATTTTTGGAAATTCGAAGGACACAAGACAGTTGCTGCAAGATTGTAGGTGAAACTGCGAAAAATAACTAGTCCACTAGTACCTACCTATGAATAGACAAGTTCATTACATCAAAAAAAGCGTTCATTAACAAATAAGGCAACGGAACTTGGAACAGAAAAATGACACACATTTAATTCGTCTGATTAATTGCACCAACGTTATGACTATGGCAGTCATTATACACTGCCATATAGGGCCATCTGGGTCACTACAGAGATTTCGAATAAAAATTCTGAATGTTAGACAGATCTTGATAAAAGCCATAAGATTTGAAACGAGATTGAGTGGTAAAGAAATATTTATTACGTAGCCTGAGGTCAGTGTTGAATTTGAATAAAGAACTGTAAGATAATCATTAAACAATAAATATTCACTATTCACGTCCTATTCGAAATCGAATAAAAAGTTTCGAAATATCGATACAAAAATTCGCGCCCGAAGTTTCTGCGTTGTATTGTAATGCAAGTGCCATGTTGTGGACGAAATTTAAAATAATGAAAAAAGGAACATGAGTTTAAACAAGATTGATTGGTGACAAAAAACACTGGAATGATCCGGTGGTAAAGTGTAAGATACAGATCGAGAGGCCTGGGCTCTTAACATATTACCTGTGTCCCGAAGAAGGATTGCTGATTCCGTGATAATGCTCATAAAAAGCATTTTTGCAGAAGCGATGAGGTGTTTGAAAAAGAAACGAAAATTGGACGCGATTTTATCAGTTTAGTGTCCATGTGAAATTTTGGAAATTCAGGACTTTTGGCCATGAAAGAAGAGATATTTAAATTTCAACGGCCCAATAAACCAAATAATCCTAAATAATTTATGCACATATTTTCAAAAGCGCCCATTTACATAAAACATACAGCATCAGATATTCAGATGATCTCTACAAAAACAGTAGGAACGAAAAAAAAACAGCATTCGATTTGTTATCAACACATTCGAGTATCGATCGATATAATCTCGATGTATCGATCAGTCAGAATCGAGACCACCCAAACATAATCGGATACATTTAGTCCAGGAAATTGGACTCAAAATGGCGGCTTTTATTTAATTTAAATAAAAATAGCGAAGGAGTGACTTTAGTTGTTCGCACAGATATTTATTTTATCCTGTGTTAAAAATAGCTCATACTCGATACAGCTTTTTGCAGCAGGTACAAAAAATAATCGATACGCAGATGCGTTTTAGAGGACGAGTCGAAACCTGACCTGACCTAGTAGATGAAAAGGCCTCGTAGCATTTCTAGTAATTATGATAATTGTAGTATATTGGTAAATTAATTTCGTCACCTTTTTTGCATGAGAATATTTAGTTTAGAATAAACAAATTACACAAGATCAATATTGATAAACCTAGCTTTACCTAAACACATAAGATTTCATATTAAAAATACGCAGGTAAAAAAAATGGCGAAAGTAAACATGTATGAGAAAAAGTAACGAATTTCGCTCAATATAAGATTTTAAGTGGAATCAGATAAGCCTAGGTACATATTTGAACAACCGATAAATAATTTTGGTAAAATTAAAACATGATAAGAGCACTTTTCACTTGTTTACTTAGCTCTTGTAAAAATGTCAACACGCTTGAAAATGTAACTTAGGCGTGGGTAATACGCTGTCAAACTTGTTTGTGATAACGTCGAAATAATTTATTTAAGTAAATAAGAACTCTCCAATGTACTCTAAATGAAGGCTTTCAAGGGAAAAGATGCTCCAAAGGTTCTTGAAAATACAACGCTTTTTGAGAATGGAGATATAGAGGAAAGAGCCGACTGAAGGAACTATGAATGGATTGTGTGAAAGGCTGAAGGTATTTCTGGCAAGAATGTTATTTGTTAGATGACGTCAGCAGTGGCGAGGCGTCCTTATAAGCCGATTCCCATCGGCTTCCCTTTCGAATTTCAAGAAAGAAGCATAGGTATAAGTTATAATATAGGTATAGGTATAATTAATATAATCATTTAAACCACACAATTTAAATATGTAGGTATAACAAAACGCCTACCACCGTAAAAAAATTGTCTATACTTGAAACATTTTGCTCCTACTAAACAAGCCGCGGCTTCCTCCTCCATACAAAACTACGCTTGCGTGACGTCATCCACGCCGCGCCGCGCGATGTTCGCGGCATAATGCTACGTTCACACGCGCGCCGCGCAGCCCGGCGGGCTGCCTGGCGGGCTGCGCGGCGTGCAGCCCGTCGCGGGCAGGCGGACATTCAAGCTGTTCACACGCGCGCCGTCGTGTCAGTCAGTGCAAGAATGGCGAGCAGCGAGGATCTCGGTGTTGTTGCTGTCATAGCCTTTGCCTTAACTTATTTTTATTGGAAAAAGAATCAAAATGATGAACGACGTTAACCATTCCGCCATGTTGTTATCTCCGATCGTAGCGACTTTCTTAGAACGTTTAATCGTCACGAAAGCGCAGAAGAGACTGACTGCCCGCGCGCGTGTAAACAGTCGCCGGGCGCCCGCACATTCATCCTTTGAACTTTGCCAAAAAACCGACACTCGACCGATTCGCGGCATTCACGGGCACGGGCGCGTTCACGGGCTCGGGCGTACCGTTTACACGCTCGTGATAGTGACTGTGCCCGTTGAATGTCGATTTGAACGCGCGCGTGTGAACGTACCATGAGGGCGAGCGGTAAGCCGGCTCACGGAGCGGCTTCCAGCCAAATTAAAACTCGCGAGTGAACGAGAAAGAACGCGTCAAGAGTAGAGTAGCTATATCTGTCTACGCGCGCGCGAGTGACAGCGCTTAGAGCTCTCAAACATGTAAACAAACAAATCAGACAAATTCACTCTCATTGTTCTTATTTTGTTTTAGATAATACCATTAACAATTTTTTCTTTGTATTACTTAATTGAATTTATTGGTGTGTGTATCATTTGGAAATAACATAGTTCGTGTGTGTACAATATTTTATGTTAGTTTAAGTGTTGTTACATTATGTCAACATAGATGGCGTTGTGTATTTTTATGCAAATCCTGAATCGCGGTGTTAAGATTCTCCGCGATTTAATGACCCTACTTGGGAATTTATATTTTTTTGTATTCGCCAACTGTATAATTTTGATTAAGTAGTTGGCAGTATCATTACTCCCTACTAATCCCCGCGATCGCACTGTGACCTGGTACTCAGTACGAGTACAGCGTGTGTAGTGATAATAGAGAAACCTACGTTGAAATGAGTTATTTATTTTGTTTGATGCTACGTTCAAACGCGCGCCGCGCAGCCCGGCGGGCTGCCTGGCGGGCTGCGCGGCGTGCAGCCCGTCGCGGGCAGGCAGACATTCAAGCTGTTCACACGCGCGCCGTCGTATCAGTCAGTGCAAGAATGGCGAGCAGCGAGGATCTCGGTGTTGTTGCTGTCATAGCCTTTGGCTTAACTTATTTTTATTGGAAAAAGAATCAAAATGATGAACGACGTTAACCATTCCGCCATGTTGTAATCTCCGATCGTAGCGACTTTCTTAGAACGTTTAATCGTCACGAAAGCGCAGGAGAGACTGACTGCCCGCGCGCGTGTAAACAGTCGCCGGGCGCCCGCACATTCATCCTTTGAACTTTGCCAAAAAACCGATACTCAACCGATTCACGGCATTCACGGGCACGGGCGCGTTCACGGGCTCGGGCGTACCGTTTACACGCTCGTGAACGTGACTGTGCCCGTTGAATGTCGATTTGAACGCGCGCGTGTGAACGTACCATGATACGTAGACAGTTTGCATCAGGTTTCTTTTTAGTGTACCTACTTTTAAAACTTAACTAGGATAGCATTTATCGCATTACACTGTTTTCCGACAGATTATTAACTTTAGGAAGGAACTTATTTTTCAAGGTTAAGTTTTGAGAATAAAAACGTGTTATAAAACTCGGGCATGCCGCTCGGGTGAATTACCTACCAATAATACGTCAATATTAAAATTACTAACGTCCTGACGGATTTATGAAACATATACCTACGATAATATCAATGGCTAACAGGCCGTTGTGAATTAAATACTTAAAATGTATTGTTTCTAGTGCCAACTTTTCGCAGATTCTAGTAGTTAATATACCTAACTAAAGATAATAAAGTTTTATAGATATTAATAATCTGCCGAATTCCTCGAGAAAACATGTTCAAACTATCAGTCTCTCAGTCAGTGCTAAAAGGTGGACTGAGAAATTACCTCCATTACTTCTCCCCCCCATCCCTGAGTACTCCCCCCCCCCCCCAGTTTTTTTTTGCTGCGGCTTCCCTATTTCATTAAACCACCCTTCGCCACTGGACGTCAGTTAGAGGAGTAGGAGACCATTGTGTAAAAGAAGAGCACATCGCGCCGACCGCCAATGCAAATCGGATTAAGGGCAGGATAAAACGAAATAATACCTATTAGCTTGAATTAAGATTGTCATCCATTTAACTTCACACGAACTTCTCCATCTTTCTCGAGCTACAACCAAATAATACCAATTATTTACCGTTGGAAAGAATAATTTGTGACAATCCTCAGGCACTCGATAGGTTATCATTACAAATATAAACATGTAAGTGATTGACATGCGTGGGAACAAGTTCAAAGTAAGTAAACAGAGATAAATTGGACAAGGTTTAGACATTTCCTTATTATTGCGTTTCTTGGTTAAGAGGAGGATTGAAGAAAATAACATAAAAATAACTGAGATAATAATATTTATATGTTGTTTTTCCGAGGGGCAACACTAAAGGGATATAAAGACACCTAATTTGGAATCTGTTCCTGTTTATTTAAATTGCCCCAAGAGATTATTTAAGGATCCAGGAATACAAAGGACAACCTTTTTAGAATCTTTATTTACCTTTATATCTAAATCCTAAGAGACTGTTCTGTCTTTGGCAAGGACTTAAAGATGGTACAAAAATCAATTCTATCTAAATTGTTGGATGAAGGAGACATATATTCAACAGTAGGTAGACGGCATTCATATGGTGATGATGAAAAGATCCTCTCAACTACCATAATCCCATTTAAATCCACACACATACCACCTAATAACCTTTACAATTTCAAGTATCAAAACTGGTCTAACGCCAATTTGACAATACAAGCGCACATTGTTTCGAGAAGTGAAGGACGCCGATCATTGCAGGTCACTCGTTCAACCGGGATCAGATAAATGCCATGATCCGCATACCAGCCGGGTAAAGGGCTTTTGGGCATTAAACCTTTCATTAGGATATTGTTATGTAAGACGTTTAGTTTGAGATAAGGAAATAAGATTTAGAATTTGAGAATAAAACTTAGTGCTCTTGAAAGACCAAAAAGTTTAGAATGGGGTTCTTGCTATTGTAATTATGACGAAAGAGGCTTTTTGCAACAAAAAATAAAATTCAAGATACTTATGTACACCTCGTCACTTGGATGTTTCGTTATTGTGATAAATATAAGCTTATACATAAGGCATTTTCTAAAAACAGTGCTGGACAATAAATCAGTGAAATCATCAGATATGTAAATAGAAGCTAGGCATATAGCCATTATGAAATCCATAGCCATATTTAAAAACCCTTTAGCCACTATCGTCTTTAACCTGGCAGCACCAAAATTTCGAAAACTCAAACAAAGCCAAAAGGATCTTCGTTTTTTCGCATAACTTGCCAAATTCGCGTATCGGGAGGGAGGCAACACAAAAACTGGATGCGACGGCTATTACCTTATAAGGTCACCCATTGTTTTTGTTGAACAAACAGGATCGGGCTTAAAGGACCCGAGAGGTCTCTGGTCATTGGAGTTGAGGAATAATCATGGTGATATTATAGACGGGGAAGTTTGAAAGTTTGGTAAACTTTTACGCAAGAATATTGAACTTGACAGGAATGTATGTAGATGATACACCAGAATAGATGCCTTTTAACCATGTTTGGGGAGTAGTTATTTCAGGACGCTGGTAAAACCACGTGACACTGGTAAATATCCCATATTTCTAGTAGATGTCTTCATATGAAAAAAATGAGTTTCAGGACGGCATCATACTATCTATAGTTGACGACTTTGAAAAATATTTCAAAAAGGTTTTAGACCAGTATAAAATATACAGTTATAAATATACATACATGATTAAGCAATATGCAAAATCAAAATTCGATTGCCATTTATAAACAACCTATCTGCAACTAACCGGTTTTGTTTTAAAATTCATATTGCAATCCGCATAAATTATGTTAACAAAATATTACTTAGACTACATAACTTCCTAATAACCTAGATTAGACCTCAATAGAATAAATACATTATCAAATTGCCTTGCACAATAGTTAAAACATTTGTTTGATTTCAATAAACTGACTGCGCAAAATGGAAGACGCCAGACTCTCTGATAACTGAAGACTGCTAATTATAAGTCTGCCGATAGTTTATTTGGGTTCATAAATCAGTATGAAAATGAAGGGTAGGCATCAGATTTTTCTATAAAAAAAATCACAGCTATTGGGTCAACTGTCGGCCGACTGTTTAGTCTGTAGTGTACGAGAGCACTAAATCTGACACCAAATACCACGTTTGTCTAGTTAAACTGCTGCTCTGCTTCACATACGTATTACAAAATTAGGTTGGATCCGAGAATACCCTCTGTGTACAGGAAAAACAGCTACTACCAATTATACTCCTGAACTCCAATCATAAACCCACTCGATATGTCTCTGCGTACATTCAGCGCGTTCAGCAAGACATTGATGGATATAAAGCGCTTGAGGAATGACTATCAAGTAATGACTGGCCCCTTATTGATGTTTTATTGATCACTTACTTTTATATACTGCGCACGAGTCGCAAATGCACCAAATTTGGAGTATCACGACGCTGTTAATGCTGTTTGTTTAAAGTTTATGTAAAACTACCTTTTAGTAGCGGTTTTACCCGTGTCCTGTGTGAACTAATTTGTAGGGACATCCAGATAAAAAGCCTTACAGCCTTGTACGACAATTAGGCTATCTAACACTGAAAGAAATTTTAAAACGCGTTCAAGCAATCAAACAAACGAATAAATTCAGCTTTATAATATTCTCAAATTAATCAAAATTAATAAGGCAACATATTAACGCTTTTATATATTTTTCTTTTAAACAATTAAATCGATACCTACTATTTACTTATCGTTCCAAAACACACACTAAAATCATCAGATTCGACTATCATTGAGTCATTCAGGAAGTCCTGATACGCATATCTGGACCGTGGGAACGTTAACCGTAAACCGCTGATAATATTACAAAAATACTATGCACAAAAAATATATATTTTTTTATGGTTAAAAAAAATTGCTATAACGTTTCCGCAAAGTGTGATAGGAGTGTGATAGCGGGGACAAGTTGGGACTTGATCAAATGTGGTCTGATAACAGACGTTAATGCCCGCTGTATGATAATGTTCTATTTTTGAAAGCAAAGCTTGAATAAAGCCCGATAATAGGTACTGTTTGAAATGAACAAGGTGCTGGTGGTAAATCAATGGGTGAGGTTAACTGTTCAGAAGAGGACGTCTTATGGCTGCGAATTGTAAAAACCAAATCAATTGTAGTCGCATTTGGCACTAATAGCGGCGTGTGTTTTAACCGACTTCCCAAAAAGGAGGAGGTTCTCAATTCTGATGCTTGTATGTTTCTTTTAGCTTTTCATAAGACCTGTAGGTAAATCTAATTACATAAATAAAGTCTGCGTCAAATTGTGACCACCTCTGGTTCCTATATTTGCATATCTACGTGTAAACAGACACTTTGTCAAAGATTAACTTAACACGAGATAAGAAACTGTTTGCTTAGGAATGTCGGGATTTACGACACAGTTTTTTTCGTGTATATTCATTTTGTGCTTTGCAAGTTTTTACCGACTTAACTTTAAAGAAAAAATAAATGAAGTGTAAGTGTAGAAAATTCGATAAGATTTTGTACTCTTATCCACGTTAATATAATCCAAGTGCAGATAAAAATGCGCCCAATAGTTATTTGTGTATAAACAGGTCATTATTGTCAGTCTGACAGCATTATGGGGTTCTATTCCCGTGTAATACAACGTGTACTTATTAAAAATTCATGATTGTGACATAAACCCCGCGGGTTCACTTACTAATATATCGAGTTATAATTTAGATATTTAGAATCGATTCTCGACTTCGTAAATAGGTTTTGAAGAGGCTTTTACTATTCGGTTGTATCTAAATGTGAAAATAAGTCTGTCATTCTCAAATGCATGATAATTTTGCTACGGTGAGTAAGACCACAACCACCGATTAAAGTAAACTCAATCTTAAGTAACTTTGATAAGACACACTTTTGAAAAACATAACTTAACTTTACTACCACACGAACTTCCAATGAATTGACAAACAAAAACAAATTCAAAGGTACATTTCACAAAAAAAAACCTGTACCGGACACCAAGCTATTTGGTACCAGATGCCAAAAGACTTGGTACCCAAATCTGGTACCACTATGGTACTAATTGTCAAAATCTCGCGTGTCAATGTTCGATGATGCCGATATTCAATACAAACTCGTATAAAACAATAATTGCTTGCGTTTAGCGATTTCACGGTGAATCGGGCCTGTTTGACAGTTGAGCCGCCATATTGGAATGTGGCAAAGGAAAATATTTCGCGGTTCCCATAGATTCGGATGTTTTGTTGATGGTATGCGTGAAAATGTGAATGTGGAATATTAAATTACTGTGTCGTCTAAATACTGTTTTTGTCTTATCTAAACCGTCATCTAAATTATTTGAAACTTGTTATAAGCATATTTATTTACTTGTTTAGTCTGCCCGTGACCATAGATGTTGTAAAGGATCCGAAACGTCGGGATTAAATAGTATTAATGTAACCGCGAAAAAAACGGAAAATTTTCATTTAAATGTCTATTCGCGTTAGTGTCAGAAGTCAATATCTGTAATAATCTTTGAGTAGGTACAGGAAAACATGTATGTGAAACTTTTTCTACTACACGGCCGATGTATGCGGGATTGAATTGGGCCACTTAGCCAATTTAGGAAGCTCACACGAACTTGTGAGAAACCCTGAGCCGTTTTAGATACATGTACTATAATGGACACACCCGCTTAACCATCACTGTTCCTTTTTGCTGGTTCTTAAGATTATAGAAGCACTAAGCTTGCCCCGTGATATTAGGCTTTTCAAATAGATGAATATTTAAGCGGAAAACGCAAAGAAACTATTCCGAAGTTGCTTTGTTCTACAACGTAATACTTATATCACACTAATTTTCAAGTAATTAACGCCATAAAAGTGCTCAAAGTTCACGTTATTATCACCATTGATAAGCAAAGTTAATTAAAAGTTATCCGAACTTTTCTTATCAATCATTATGATTCATTATAATTGTTTATTTTGGTAATGGACCGTGTAATTTTCTCTGTAGTGTCAATTAAAGCGTAGAAATAACCAATTAGTTATAGTAATTAGGAGTCTGTTTGGTAGTTGTGATAAGGTATTTTTATTTGACATGTTTATGAAGTTTGATTAATTATGAGTGAGATTATTAATAAATATTAGATTGTTAATAAATATTAGATTGTTAATAAAGTCACTAAAGTTTATGATTTAAATTAGATTGATGGACTAGCAAAAGAATGGAAAGTAAACTAAACGTACTAACACAAAATTGATAAAGAACAGACATGAGAGAAACTATGGTGTCTTAATCCGGAGGCACGGTAATGGCCCCGCGAAGTGGTTCGTCTTCGCAACCCTTTTATCGAAGCGATTTGTCGTTTTTCTGAACCTAAAAAGATTTCCGAATAGCACAATAGCTAGGTGACTTATAAGAACAAAACATTGACACATCCATACCACGGTATATCTATACCTTCTACAACTGTCATCACCTAACCTACATAAAAAAAATGTAAACATATAGAAATATTACCATAACATCATAAGTGACATGACGGCTCCCCACCTCCCTCCTCAAAACAGACAGACACACCGATTAACATGAGTCCCGTTAATTCAATTAATATAAAAAACAAATGACTGTGTCTCATACTCTTTCCGCGGAAGCTGGACATACAAAATGGTGCTTTGCATACCGTTATGGGACATTACTGGCCCACTATGGGCCTACTACTGTTAGACTGCGTAGGCGCAGGTTAGGTTATATATGTTATAGTAAATTAATAAGCTGGTTTATTGTTCGTTTGGTGGGATAGATTTCGATTTGGGTTACTTTGTGTGTTTGGTGTTGTTGTGGTGAAAAATATGTGATTGACATTGCACGTCGGCCGTAAAAAGTTGTTATTTAAATTGGGTATTATTTACGAGTTAATATCTTATTACATAGACGTTTACGTTTAGATAGCTGAAGATTGAGTGGCTGTCCTTTCCGCGATTGTGTCTAAACCAGATATTCATATAACCTAAGTCCGTCTTATGAGCTTTATCAGTTACGTAACATCCCTGATTTTACCCCGACCAATTTACCTACAAAAAACACCATATAAGGTCATTATTGAAGCAACCCATTCCAAAAACGAATTAAAATATCACTTCTCAATTTTCTATAAAAACGTAGAAGAAGAGAAAGAAGTGTAGAAGTCAATTGTTTTCACTGAGGACATCCCTCAGTGAAAACAATTGACTTCTACACTTTCTAGAAACATCGATAGTATTATTACTACACACGGCACTATTCCAGGGGTCGTGCTCACCCTCCGTGGCGGATCGGCGCGGGCGCATCGTGCTGTACTTTCGCGACGCTAACAAATATGGCAGATAGGGGGTGGTATTTGATATTATTATTTTTATTTTATATATAAAGGATGTTTGAGTGCACTTTTGGGTGCAGTTCCAAAAGTAGCACGTTCATGTTAGTAAACCAGCTCATTGCTCGCTTGTAAGAAAGGGTAAAGTGTAAATAAAGAATTTTAATTCATGTCTCAGTTTCAGCGCAGGAAGAAATTAAGCTTATTGTTATCCATATGTGAATATGTTTTTGGAAATAAATGATTTGATTTTGATATGAAACGAAAATAATTCAAACATGACAAGACAAAATTATAACTTGCTTCAAAACGTGATTAGCCAAATTGTGTGCTACTTTTTCATAATTTTAACCTATGTACCAACGAGACCCAGTCCATATAGTGTGACCCATGTCATCAAAGGTCGCGTTACACTATAGAGTACTAGTATACTAGGTAACAGGGGCCTCAAATCAGCGTTAATAGCGGATGCCCTCGCTTATACGTCGCATCCGCTGGCAGCGACACGGTTTCACTTCGTTTTTATATCGATAACGTTTCATCTCGATATTGAGAGATGAGGAGGTCATATCGATATTTTGGGAGACAAGTTACCTTGTTTGGGTGTTAATGTGAATTTGGGAAATAAAATCGATAACGTTTCATCTCGATACTGAGAGATTAGGAGATCATAACGATATTTTGGGAGAGAGTGTAATATTGTTTGGGATCCTTTGTGATTTTTAGGGGAGTAAAAATATGTTTGACTGTTGCTATTTATTGGTGGTTACCAGGTTTTCATATTAACATATATAAACATATAAACCATTGTTTTAACACTGTAACTTTAATACCACAGGCGGTAAGGCAGAACTAGAACACTTACTTTCAGAATTATAGCAAACTTAAGAACTCAAAATGATTCATATATACCATCTTTTACTCACACGATAAGCCATACAGCATCTTCAGCATAAATCACAACATTTCCCAATCTTCCCTTACACTGTATTAACAGACAAAAAGCCTCACATTTAAGCAGACCAGCCCACATGGCTGTAAGGCCGTTATAATGCATATTATGGTCTAGCACAAGACCCGTTATTCCTAGAACGATGGGCATAAAACATGCAGTTTGATCGCGATTTCTATGGGATTCTACAATGAGATTTTCCTGAATATAAATATAGATGGTAATATAAGCTTTAAAAGAGGTATCTGTAGTTAAAACTTTAAGTTTATGAGAAGGCTTGATGACTAACGTAGGTATCAGCAATTCTTCGAAACTTAAACTTATGATATTGCTTTAAAAAGTACTCAGAAACTTAAACTAGTAACTGAAGAGAACTCTGGTCTGGCAAAAGAAGGGTTGTGTTTTACATCAAGTTTTTTTTTCAGGAATTACCAACAAAAGTTCTTCAAAGTGTTATGTCAAAAATAATGCAGCAGCTACTTGCTCTGAACTCAGAAGCTGTCACCATGCATTGCTCAACTCCAAATCATTTTACCCAGCTTCACAAGAAGAGTTCACTAAACTTTTCCACCATCAATCTCTCAGTCGCTCTGTTAACATAATTATCGAGCGGTTTGAGCGACAAAAGCGGTTGAAGCGACAAAAGCGGTTTGCTGTCCATTGTTCGGTGATAAATCGTCGAGCAATTCATTAATACCGTTTGAACAGACAATGGATGACGAAATCAGAGACATTGGACGCTATGGAACTTGTCCATGTGTGTAGAATTTGATTGCAGCTTTCTCTTGATGTTTGGTCTGATTTCAGTATTGATGTGTAGGTACTTTTGGTATAGTCTAAAACTACGTGCACTCAGATTTATCAAAATATAGGATAGTTATAAATGCTTGGGTCCTTAAATTCGCAGTACGAATTTAAAATATACATACAAATTGTTGATTTGAATTTAACGTTTTGAAAATGAGTTAGGATCCACATCTCAAAGTTTTCCGTACTTTTGCAGATTTTAATATAAGTATTTTGAAATGAAAAACTTTAACATAGCCTCAAATAAATAATACCAAATTAAAACATAACCAGTAAGTATGACGCCATCTTGTTACTTGCACTCACACAAGTACATATAGCACACGCATTAGTTGTACCGAAGGACCAGGAGACAATCGCTCTTTATAAGGCTCTACAGCCATCCATTGTTATGGTGGACGCTGATAATAGGTTCCCAGGTGCAGGCTGTATTACCTTCACGTTATAATGTGCCTTAGTTACTTTGATTTAAAATGGAGTTCGAATTTTTTAAAGTTAGACCTTGTTAATGGGCAAAACCAAAAGTTTGTACTTAGAATGTAAACGTCGTCTAACATCATCTTCTTCCTCCTGATCTGTTCCTAAGTTATTTGAAATCGGCGCAGTATTATGTTTTCCGCATCCATTCCTCTGTCAGGCGTCATACTTACATCCTCTTTCCTTACCTCCCAGATAGATATCCACCGGTTTAACAGTTACAACAGAAACTTGTACGTACATCCAATCCAAACTTAAAATAAACTCTTTGAATCCGATAATCAACAAGTTTGGACACACTTACGAAAATGAGAAACAAGTACATATGAAGAAACAAATGAGCAGCTCTTTCTTATTAAGGCCAATAATAACGTTGAAGTTTTTAAGTTTGTAACACGTTGTAGGTAGCTGTATCAAGTGATCCGCAATCCGAGACTTGCTCTGTAAATACTGATCTTGATTACATTGCAAGTTTTTGCATTTGTCCATTTAGGATAGGGCTGTCATTTGTGGTAGGTTAAATTGTGGAAAATATTATAATGTAGAGGTAGATATTTGAATAATTTATTAACTTTCTTGTAAGTTTTTTTTTCTCTTCATTTACATCATCACCAGATTTTAGATTAAAAATCCCAGATTGTATTCTAAAAGTGACCAAAAATGTCGAACTAACTTCAAAGGATTATAATTATTAATTTACCGTTCTCCTTCATCTTAGTATCTATTAATTATTATCAATTTACTAGATCAAATCGTTTCCTCTGTCTTTTCCCAGTTTCGCCAAATCAACACACGTATAGCATTATTAAAATTAGTCAATTTCAAACTTAACTGTATATAACAACATTCTAGTGGCCAACCCTACAACAATATGGTATTATACCACAGAACGGGTTGCCCACATATTAATTTTAATTGCCCAGTGAAATCGTGCAGTGCGCTTTGCACTCATATCATGGCGCCTTAAATGGCTGGGTAACGTAAAGAAAGTGCATATAATCCAGACTTTCTTCAAATATCTGCGAACGATATTATAAGACTGGATTATAGATGTGGTTTACTTGGCAGATCAGTTTAAAGGAGAACTGGTTTCAGTATCATCAGCAAGTCTGGTTTTGATATGAATCATGATATGTGGCTAATTTAACTGGTATAAAACTGGTCCTCTTTGAGAACTTAGATTAAAATTAAGCTGCAATTTTGCATGAGGTTCAAAAAAAAACTTTTCGTAAGCAGTAATGTAGCCCACATGCAACATCACCACATACCACGCGCAAGCGCATAAAATGAGATGATTTAACAAATTGCCCCCAATCGCAATCCGCGTTTTTCTACATTCCGTAAAAGAAGACCAGTATTTAAAATGTACTGAAATTAGGTAACTAAATACTTAGGCATACCGGCTTAATTAATTCACGAGCTTCCTTTTAAATTACATAGAAATTAAAAGTGTAAAAGGATGTTGAGAAATGTCTGTCTACTGCCATTAAAATGTGCGTCTAATTTGAATTTAAGTATGGAACTGCAATTTAATGTAAAAAAACTGCCTCATCTAAAGGACCTACATAAGTAAGTATTCCTTCAAAAGGATCAAAATATTCACCCAGGTTTTTTGGTCCAAAACTCCACGAGGCTCTTTTCTTATACCCTTCATACAAGACAGCTTTTAAAGACCCGAAGGTTTGTTCCAAATATCTCCAGACTCCAATATCTCTTGAATCATCTCACTCTACAACTACCCGCCCACAAAAGAAAACTACTCTTACGCAAGCTAATGCCACCTAATTAAAACTACCAGAGCTACAAATCGAACAATCTACTTTATATTCCAAGTTTATCTGGTCGTTTTATCATCTGTGTAACACATTATTGCCATTGGAGTATATGTCGCTAGTTCATTAGTAGACCATTAGTCAGGCGCGGTTGTAAATTGGACTATTTATCTGGCAAAACCCACGCTTGATAGTGACTTGTACGCAAATGTCTGCAGTGGGGTTCAACGTCAGTTTATTGTCGGGTAGATTAGAACTAGGAAGGCATTAGAACACATTTGTGAAGTCAGAGATACAAAAATTTGATTTTGACCCTTTTTTTGGATCTGAGTTTCGAGCTTGAGCGAGCCAAAGCTTCTGAAAATCTGTTGAGCTACTTTTGTTTTAACAAAGGTAATAAAAATTTACTTATACGGTATCTAAGGTTAACTGCACAAACTCAAAAGCAAAATCCTGTCATACTCAAAATGATTTCTCATTCCAGTTCAGCACTACCATACCGTTATTCCACTACTCAGAATTCTCTCACTATCCCCACTATTAAACAATAAGTTATTAATAATATCTTCTCAAACACTTCCTTACACCTACAGGCTGAAATGCAAAGCAAGTGGAGATACCAAGGATTTATAGAATTGATACCTGTGACAAATCGTTATGGGAGGTACAACATGGTCTATGACCATAGTTGGGCTCCTGTGGTGTAACATGACAACGCGATTATAGGTCGTATTGAAACGACGGCTGTAATGATAGGTACCGATAGGACCGTTTCGACGAGTATTATTCTAGGGTTAGGATTCTGGTTTGGTGAAAGCTTTCTGTTTTAAGGTGTTGTTTTTATGGTAGATCATTTATGTGTTAACAAATGTAAGTGTAAAGTGACCCCTTTGGCACCATTGGACCCTTTGGCAGTAATAGAAGTAGAAATATTGGCACAAAAACACAGAACCCAAACGATCAGTCGGGAACCTTACGACAAAAAATTTAAAGACGTAGGTCATAAAAAATGAACATTCACCGCTACAAAATGCCCATTTAATTATTAACAAAGTACTTTTAAAGACTGTAATTAATTCACCAAAAAAACTAAGGCATGCTTTCACCTATTTGACCTATCATGACCTATGGCCGTCGTTTGAAACGGTCGTAGTGAGTGCAGTTCCACGTTTTGATATATCTGTTATGGACCAAGTGATAAATTGAGCAGTATACATAATGCCCGGTCATTATGAAAAATGCCCAATATGAGAGCGCAATTTGATAATAATTATTCAAATAATCAAATTGACCGGGCACTATACATATTGCCCGTGACCTTTTGGGCAAAGTAATACAAGCAAAGTAATAACATATTTATATTCATTTTTTTCTTGTTATTGCCATTTAATTTAAAATAAACTAAATATTAAACCACTTAAATAATCAGCCTCATGATTTGGATTAATTATGAAGGACTTCTGCCTTAAAAATCCACTAGTTTTTGCATTTAAAAGTTAAGGAAAGTCATATTTAAAGGGTGCTTATTAAACAGGCTCCTTTTTAATATAATTATTCGCCCCGAATAATGTATGTTGCCTTCTAAATTACTAAGTCAGCCACAATTAACGAGCATCTAAATAATACTATCTCAGCCACTCGTTATCTTCTAAGTAAACCGCTCTAAATACAACTCCGCATGATGGTTATTTTTTAGCATCTAAATTTGTAGCATGCGTTCTAACAGTAAACTTCTAAAATACTATTAAATGACATCATAAAATTTATTTATTTAGCTTCTAATTTTTTAACTCAGTACGTTTAAAATGTAAGCAAGCAACATGCAGCAAGCATGGCTTCTGTCACGGCTCCGGTGCTGCGGGGCTCCGGCGGTCCCATGCGAGCTTATCGTCGCAGATGGTTTTCACGCTCACCGCCGCAGCTTCGGCTTGCTGGCCGGCTCAGCCGGCCAGCCTCAGCCGCGTCGGCGAGCGTTAAAACTACCTGCGCCTCAGCTCGCAGGCCGCCTCGCCCCTCCACACTTACGCGGTTGTGAATTGCACTCTAGGGGTAGGACAGACAAGACTACGTGGAGTCGGTTTTGCAGCGATACGTTTTCGTCACATCATCCTCCGAGCCTTTTTCCCAAACTATGTTGGGGTCGGCTTCCAGTCTAACCGGATGTAACTGAGTACCAGTGCTTTACAAGGAGCGACTGCCCTATCTGACCTCCTCAACCCAGTTACCCGGGCAACCGTTACGTGGGATACGTTTTCGTCACTAACTTCAATTTTTTGCTTTATTATCAAATTGCCCAACTGTCATGTAGCAATATAATAATGCCCGTGCAATGTGATAAATAATGAAGTTAAGATAGTTATTAATCACTTGGCCCGATAAAGCTAGACATTATTCATAATGCTCGGGCATTATTAATAATGCCCGAATTAATCACATGGTCCATAACATATCGATTGTATATTAAAAGTGTTTTTCCCGGGTAAATAAATAAGTTCCAGATCTGACCCAAAAACCTGGATAATCTCCATTCAAACGAAGCCAAAGTTTCACTCAATTAAAGTCTACCTTCAAGCATGTTAGCCCCGACACTTGAATACCAAACTGTCTCTCTCCTCCGAGTTACACGCGTTACTCGCATAATAGCGTCTAATGGGCTACGTTAAATCGATGCATAAATCGATCTAACAGAATAGAACCATTTATCAGGCAGACTTGAGTAATATCGAGCGGGAGACGATTTTAACAGAGGCGAGATGTAACATCGATTCTGAAAGCGGCCTTTCGCGTTTCAGCGGATTCGTGGGGTAACTTCTCATTGAATGTCTTAGATAATGGATTGGTCTTTCGAGACGCGGGTCATTATATTTCTCACATAAATACGCTCTTATTTCTTCTCGCATAAATAAGAAAGTTACGCGATTAGGGCCCAAGTTCATCGACAACATAAACGTCAGTTGTCAGAAAAATACACAGATATTTTGTAAAATAATTGGGGATTGGTCAAAATGGAGTTAAATATACAGATAATAGCACAAATTACCAAGCAATAAATAAGTACTCTTTATGAGGCGAAAAAGCACGAAAAACTTCTTTTAACGAACAAATATCAATCTTAACAAAATACCAATTAAATTCACATAATAGCAACATACTCCAATTATGGGAAATTGTAGGTAATTAACAGAAACTGTGGCATCTTACTCCACGTAATTAAATGTTGATTGAAGTTAGTAAGAGAAGCCGTGTGGTTCGGCTAGTTAATTGGTAAGCAAGTAGCGATCAAAGGTGCCGCGTAACGAAATGTCAGGGTTACCAGGATATTACCGGGGTATTGGCTGGTGCAGTTTTTTATTGGAAATATTTTGTATTTAGGTACTTCATATTTATGTAATAATGTACCTAGCTAAAGGTGCGAATTTTTGCTGTTTCTAAAATAGATCGAACATTAATTACCTAACTTTTGTACTATGTAAATATGCTTACATTGTTAATCATAAAATATATTGTTTTAAAAATCGCCTTTTTAGGGAAATATTTACGTTCGAAGATAAATATTTAAACTAAAGTCATGGAAATTTAAACCTTCCGAATTACTAAAAGTCTTATTTGTAAGCTTTAGAATATGCTTCATAAGAAAATCAATTAAATCTGGCAACCCTACACCAGACGCAACAAACTGATTGTTTCGATTGGCCACGGCGAATAAAAATTCTGAATCAATCAGACGATTGATAACAAATTGTATGAGAATCGAAACAACCGCCGATCGATACAGTTTAAGGCGAGGAAGTGGTCAACAATAATTCCATAACCGGCACGCGCATCTAAGGCGCCAAAAGGGGTCGGAGCGTCTGAGCGGGGCGAGGATAACAATACGCGCGCTAGCTTATAACTAAAAGTCGTAAGCGACAAAATGGTTTTGTAATTTTAATATTTAGAAATGATAATTTAATAAAAATTCCTACTACCATTTTAAAGAGTATGTATATACTCAACTACTAAAAAAGTTAAGAGGCTTAAATCGGTCCCGTTTGCCCATAATATGTGAATCTCTTTTTAAAAAGAGGTATGTTTGATATATTTTTCTCTGTTATAAAAGTTACCTAATCATGTTTCTACAACTAACAAAATAAGGCTTATATCATGAACTTTCAGGTAACCAAGTTGTATTTTGATCCGTTTTGTATTTACTGAGAAAAATTGACATCCTTGGCGCCAAAAATTCCAATTCGTCCTCTTAAACTTTAGCAATTACGCGTTTATTCTCACATGTTTTGTAATACATTTCGTAATCAATAAACTTTTGAGGAAAGCTAATCTGCAGACGTATTCAAAAAACATTGGTTATCAATAGGTAACTGACCCCATTAGTCTCAGAGGTCACAAGTGCGTCTGCACGGGGTCCCAGTTCTGATTATTGGGTTGATGTAAAATGCTTTGTGGGTTTTAGAAACTTTGCCAAACCGGTGTCTGCAAATTGGTAGTGTGACACCCCCTTGCCTGGGAGGGTACGTGAAACCGAACGAATGCTACTCAGTAGCAGTCGTTGTTAATTCCATAACAGAGGCCGTCAGAGAGATTTGAGAAAGCTCTGACACTAGGGCTTATTAGCTGGTAGAACCTGCAGCTCACACGATAATATTGTTTTCTTTTTCTAACTTCTAAACTCTATGCAATTCGAAGCCAGTCAAATTACATAATACCTCTTTTTCTCATGTACACCCGGATCTGTTTTCATTCACCTCCGAAATAAGAAGCCGGATTTCAGTAAACATTAAGAAAATTCTCACACACAATGAATATGTATGATTCCATGTATATTTAAGTAAATATACATAAAAGCTACTGCATTCGATCTATCACACGCTTATCATGCATTTATTTATGACTAATGTATTTGTATTTGTACTGAGATATTACTTGTATTCATTAGATACAATGTCAATAGTTGAACTTGTATCTGCATAAGGAAGTTGTATGCTAATGTATGACTATAACACCACGCCTTAGTTTATTGGTTCTTAGAGACGCTGTTGAGTTACCTTCAACTGTTTTTTTAATCTTCTAAGTATAAGTAGACTATACTAAAGAAAATCTCAAGAGGATATACCTAGGGTGGTCTCTTCACTGTCCTTTTTACCCGGCTGTCAAGAAAGGTCGTATTTTTTGCAAATCCAGAACGGCTTCACCCAAAAAAAAAATAGTCAGTTCAGAAAAATTGCTTACTACTTTTGTGCAGTCTTGTGCAGAAGTTTTGTGTTTATATGTGAAGAACGTAGTCCTAATATTCCACTAGCATACATAGATAATAAATCTATTACCTAATTAACACAGCCCACTCCAAATATGTACAGCAGTTACAAATAAACTAGGCACATTCTCACGGAACGCGTCAACCGGTATCATAATAAGAATTAGCGCGCAATATTGACCTTACCCGATCATTATCTATAATGGCTACGTATGACAGAAACCTGGTACTATGACCTTCAGTTAGAAGCACACTGCAGACTAAACAGTCGGCCGATGGTCAGCAATAAAAAAAATCGTGGTTCCAACCACAGTTTTCAGTCTCTCCCGAGCCTTTTCTCAACTGTCTTGAGGTCGGCTTCCAGTCTAACCGGGTGCAGATGAGTACCAGTGTTTTACAAGGAGCGACTGCCAATCTGACCTCCTCAATCCAATTACCCTGGTAAGACTGTCTTCTGACTACCCGTAACGACTGCCAAGGATGTTAAGTTTTCAGTCAATCTGATACGGACTAAATACCTGATCGTTGTAACGTGCGTACCACCATTCATCTTCATACTGATTTAGGAGCCCAAACAAACTATCGGCCGACTAAAAGTATGCAGTGTGTACTCTTAATGGAAGCAGAACATAATAGATCAGTCTTTGACCAATTTTCCGCTTGTCATGCAAACTGTTTGTTTGTCTGTTAATCAAGGTTTCGTAGTTAGATGACGAATTAATTGGAGTATGTGTATGTAGGGCAAGCTTTATTGCGAAGGTTGGGTAATATGTGGTAATCTGACAAATAGTTATGGAATTTAGTTAAAACTCAAGCTTAATATCATTTTTTGAAACGTGGATGCAAAACAGAACATTTTTAACGGCAAAAATTACAAAAGACAGAATTACGGAAATAAATTATTTTGCACTACAATCATTTCGTACATCACTTTTAGACACCGCTAAAAATATCCGTAAAATTGTAGATACGTACTTAAAGCAAGTAATTTTTAAAATTAATAAATTGTTTTAAGTACACTTAATGTTAAAGGGTTTTCTTTAAAAAGTCTTATTATTTATTTAAATCCATTAAAAAGTAATAAAAAAGCTTCTAATTAATATCTCCCTTACACCCTTTACATCCGTTGATACCTCGGCTGCGCCCGCGCAAGTCCTCGCACAGATGCGCGAGCGTTCCCACCGCATCCCCATCGAGAACACAAGTGCGTCCCATATGGCTTGGATCATTCACATGTGTACCATTGATTTTTACGAGTATTCGTATTTGTATGGAAAAAATGTTGTAGTATGGAAATTATGACTGGCTTGGTTTTTTTCTATGGTAAGATTTGGGCTTTGTTTTTAACTTCATGTGAAAGTTCATTCATTGTTGTATAGATAAATATTTAGAAGCTAAAAGTTACAACAAAAGAAAACGATTGAGAAATCCATGTTGGCATCAGAGGACCAATAAAGCAATACATAAAAATAATAACCTAATCAAATAAAGAACTATAAAAATATCAAAACCCATTAATAAATAAGCAACTAAGATAACTAAACATTAAGTTAAACTTAAAGTCATTTAACTTTTAATAACTTTAAGAACACAAAAATTTATAAACATAAGTTTTGGACATAAAATGTTCAAATCAGTAATTGTTACGGACGCCAGTTTATTCTCACGGTTAAATATAACCGGACTAATTAAACTTAGTTAAAGAGTGGAATATTAATTTTATTACGATTCTCGGATTGACTTTGGTGGCGCCAAGACCGCCTAGCTTGATAACTTTTTTATGAACAAGGCATAAGTTCACCGACAACATAATGTCAGTTTTCTTAAAACAACAGCTTATTTCGAAGATTTAACGAAAAAATTTAGAATCAACAGTTGTATTCAGAAAACTGACGTTTATGTGGTCCGTGAAAATGGACCTCAGATTTTTTTGTGAATGAATCAAAGTGAAAATGAAAACTAAAAGTCAAAAGTTGATGTTGTAAAAAAAAGTAATTGGAAATAAGTTAAGTTTTAGAATTATTTTGATCTTTAGTCTTCCGCCATGAAATGCAAATCAACCTTTGAATGAAAAAACTGGGTATTCAACCGATTACTGACCAACCATAAAAATCGTAATTGCCAAAAATATTTTATTGCTGCCAAAAATATTAAACCACAAAATAACATCAATTATCTTGTGGTGTATTGACTAAAAAACATGACTTTATGTAACCTTCTCTTTAAAACATATCTACATAAAATATTTATTTTCTTTTTAGAAACCACAATTTTATTTTAATAGGAAACTAGCTTTTTCTCGAGGATTATTGCACATCCTTGATGATCTTTTAATTACTGCAATATTTTTATTGAATTTTAAGTATCCATCTTGACCAAAACTTTATATAAATTTATATCCGATTTCTATAAAAATATTATGTTTCTTGATATTAATATATTAATTACTTTAATATTTACAAGATATGTAAGAAATTGACAATGAAGCCGCCATAATGGAATTATGACATCGTTGAACAGTGACGTGTTGTTCCCGCGCTTCCGTTAAACGACACAGGTGGGGCGCTTGCGCATCGCCGTTGTAGTCTTGAGATCGATTAAGGTCTTCAAATTAGTGTCAGATCCATTATGGTAGCTACAGGTAAGTATACAGTATATAGGCTATGTATAGGTGCTGCTGGATCAAAGCTAACATAAAAAACAAGGTCTATAATCGACTAAAGACACTAAAATAATAGTAACAGCCTATCAAAACTACGCATAATCCGTCATTCCTATCAAACACCGCCATATTGACGATATAAATAAATAAAAAGGACAAAAAAACGACCAAATAAAGGTCATGCGTATTGCATGTAAAGCTGTGAGTGTGTATTTTTTGTCGGCCTTTTGTGTTACATTTCATATGCCATTAGAAGCAAAAAATAATACAAAGCAAGAAAAAAATGATGATAAAAAAGATTTGGGCCCAACACGTGGGCGTTCGATAGCGTAAGAAGATTAGTTTGGTGCTGTATCGCTTGTTGTAGATTTTACTTGATATTGATTTGGTCCTTTTTGGTCATAAAATTATTGGGAAAATAAGTAAGAGACTTCATTTTTATAATTATATTTTTTTGGAAACTGACAGTTGTGATCCTTGAATGGTAGGATGCTTGAATAGGTGGTACCTAACACCTATCGAAATTGATGTCAAAAAATAGTATTTTGAGCCATAAAGTTTAGCATAAAACTGTCTTTACAAGCGAGGAAGTATTGAAAAACATATTTCCATACAAAGAATTTCTCAAAAACAAAATGACACAAATCGATACAGTTTCACCGCGCGCGCAGCAGACTTGACCGGATGATAGATATGCACTTGCGGGGGATAGAGACAGCGATATCACACCACGCGTTAGAACGAGACGCAAATATAAGTGGCGTACGTTAGTTGCAGCTGCCGCCAACGTCACAGCTAGGGAATAATGGGACCCGCTCAAGCGTAGACACAAGGATAAAAACACTATGTATGCCACCTTTGGATACTCTGACATACCAGAATATCCAGTTTGGGAGAATAACTGCGAATTGCAAGACTTGTAAGTTCAAGTTTAAGGCATTGATGATTCAGGTAGAAGTTGTATCAAGGATAAGTGCGGGCTTTAAGGTCCATGTAACAGCTGTCAGCATAAGTAACAAGATAACAAACAAATCTACACTATCAACTATTAGCATAAACATCGAACAATCAAACGAACACTTTATAAATACATCAAATAGTACAATAGATATTATTAAACAATGACCCGCCGAAGTCTTGTCCGAAGCACAATGCAGCCTTTTAGATCCCATACTACATGCGCGTGCGACTGTTCCTTACAGTACTGCAAACAATTGGTTGGCCCAGGTGCCCAGGGCGTTCGTGACGCCTAAAGATAAGGTAGCACAATAAATAAGCCCTAATTACTTCCTATGTAACATTGGAATTAGAATTTTCATTGCCAATTAGATCGAAACAATGAGCTTTCTGTGTTGTCCACTTAATATATTGGTTGTTCTATTGTAGATACAACAACGATAGGACAAGGGTTTTGTAGAGGTAAATAATAAAAAAGGAATGGCAAAACCTGTACAAAATGATATAACGTACAACATAACAATATTATCAATAACAGAAAAGCTTATTGTAATAACAACAGTGACCTCAAAAGCGAAATTTCGAATCCAATAAAACAGTATGATGAGAAACTCAGATGAGAAAATGTAGGTACACCACAGTCCGATATTATAGCGAGCAAGTGGAGTCATTACTTACCTCACAATACTGTCTATCATCGGGAATGGAATCGTTGAAACCCGTTATACAAGGAGCTTGGCCCAAAGATGGATCTTTAGCGAAATGATTTACATTCAGCCGTGCCTTTCTACTTTCCAGATCGCATAAAGATTGAGTTTTAAATAAGGCACAGCAAGGCTTGTAATATTTTCTAGTATTTATTCATCTGTGTTATCGAAATTATGAAAATTTTGTGATATTATGCAAGATTTATATTTTACAACAATGTGGAATGTATTTTTACTCCACTTTGCTAACTAAATATCTCGCTAACGAACCGAATAAACATTGACGCAAATTTTAACAAAAACATTCCGAAAGAATTTGATCAAATTAGCTATGAACACGAACATCTAAACTTCTAAAGCCATCAGCGAATGGTGATTTCGATTCGTCATGACACTCACTGACTGCAGTATTCTCAAAGCTATATAATTGTCTGCCACGGTCCATAGTCGCAAATTATCGCAGTATAATATTTGAAATTGTTTTGTTTATGGCTATCCGTAAAATTGTGATATGCTTCAATATGTTTTTGTTGCATGTTAAGTTTCATTTTAAGACTGCAACTTCTTTTATTATTTTGTCTATTGCTTCCAATTTATGTGTGTTGATAAAACCTCATCATTCAGGTTTTGATCGACTTTTTGATGTACCGTTTCCAAAAATCTACATAGCCCCACTATCTTTAGACGAAGCCTATAATCACCTCGCATTACGCGGAACGATTACCTATCCCAAATTAGTTGATGTTGAAAAGGCGGCATCTTCCTAAAGTCCATTAATCACGAATGAACGAACGATAGTAAATCGAATATTAGTCCGAGGTTTACAAATGGCGTCAAGACTGAAGTAGTTCTGGTACAATATGTCTTCTACCAGTTTTGAAGCCCCATCTTTTTGATGGGCATGTAATTTTTCAAAGTGCCTCACTTATTGCGGTTATATTTTAGAGTTAGGCAACTTGTTTTGTTACTTGTAATTTGGGTGCTGGCTACTTTCGAAAACGATTACAGCTTCGTATGGAGCACTACTGATAGGCTGCTTATTACTCAGCGTCATTTTAAAAATGGTTTGAGGAAAAAGTGCACTGGCTTATCCATTTGGATCTCTTCACAGTACTAACTTCTTTAGTTTCGCAGGGTTAACTTTACAAGCGTATAACGGTATAACTTCATATTCAAGTTACACGTTGAGCGACATTGACAGACTCATTGTAGCAAAACTGTATCTCATCAAGACTTCACACATCCTCAACCCTGCACAACTGAAATCTCTCTCAATTGATACATAAAATTAATCATAATCATCCCGTAGCTTCGTGAATGGTTAAATTATGAGTAGCGTCATTTAGCCAGGGTACCAGGCCCACTAACAATGACTAATAGTCTCGATGAAATAGATTTGTTGCCTGTGCCAATTATAGAAGTGGGTGATCGTAAATTACGTCGTTAGGACAGACAGAATCTAAGTGGTATATTTTATGTGTAGGAATATGATGAATTTTAACACTGGTGGCTGTTGGAGCATTGTGTAGTGAGAGGACTGCTCAAGGCAATAACGTAATTCTGAAATCAACTGGAAATTTAAACGAGGTCTAAAATATTGCTCGCAAGTCTACCTTATTCAGGCTTGCATTGATAGAAAGATAGTGTAAATCTTCTAACAATGAAGTGTTGTATCATTGTCGGAAACTGTGAATAACATGCGAACGTCGAACCACTCCATTAGACACTATTGAAGCTTAAAATATTATCCTCCATTTATAGTTCATACTGAACCCTTCGGACAAAAGCATCATCTAATTAGAATCAATAGTCATGTCCAATTTTCTTTTAAAGGTCACGAAATGGTTTGCGACCCACAGGTTAAAATCCCTCAGGGAATCAGCTTAAATATCCCATATACGTCTGTACCACAATAGCTCGGTTTCACGATTTACTGTAATACCCCTACTTTAAGTCCGTAAACGGCATATTTAGGCCGACTGGCGAAGATCCAGTGAACACCATTACTTTGGCTAACAAGCTGTTATATTTGGAGTTCTTGTTTTCTGCTATTTTGTTTTCATTGTTACGGTTATCAATGTGTCAACAATATTTATAGTAAGTATGAGTTCAAGTGGCTCCTTCACATATGGTTTTAACTATGGGAATCGAAACTTTAGTGAGTTTATAGCTCCTAAATCATCAGACGCAGTTGCCGTTGTAACGTCTATAGGTCATGAAACAGTTTAAGTATCAATAAGTCATTAATTTCTCCTTATCCTGCCATCATTAAACTTTGATATTTATTATCCCCGACATTGCGTGACTTATGGCGGTGAAAGCGCCCTCTAAATGATAAATTTAAAGACTCTTAAGAAGACTTAGCCGGCGTCCCATACCGAGCATGCATTATTAAAGTTGAATATTAAAATTCGTGTTCTAACAAAATTTATTTAATCGCATAAAACATTCAAGTTTGACCGCAAACAATAATCTGTGTATAAATCATAGTGTAGGCTCACACGCGAGGTGAATCACGGTTCCGAGAAAGCGGAAACGGCCAAATTCTCCGTTCTTTTTATGGTATAAACCGGCGGAATAACATGACACGGTTGCCATCGCTCCCGACTGGGACTTTTTGTTGTTTTTGTAAAATAGACGGTTAGTACGACCGTCGTGCGTCGAGCACCTGCGCCGGCGCACCCGGCGCAAATCTCGGAGGGTGCGACGCCTCGGGGCTCCGCTGCGGGCGCAGGTAAACGGTCCCAACCCTCGCTCCAGCGACTCACATCAATAAAACTAGTTCAGGATGCGAATATGATTTGAGACGTTCAAACCTTGTAACACAACTAATCATTCAAGTTGTAATGAATGTAATCACAGAAAAGAAAATGATCACATGTGACGTGTTACGCAACTACCGCACATCGCATGCGCGGCGTTCGTGTGGCCGCAACTGCCGAGCTCCATTCTCAGCACAAATCATCACAGACAGACAAAAAACGAGCCATGGAATAGGTTTAGAGGTATTAATTACAGCAGCGGCAGCGGCCGACACGATACTCCGGTATTATATAATTAACCATTACCAAGTGTGTCGAAATCCCACGTGGAGGTTATTTTATTCATTAAATTGTCGTTTAAATGATGTATTTTAGTCTATTATTCGCGCCGACATAATTATAAAGCTTGATAAATCATCACATAATTTTCATTTTTGATTTTCTTCGCCTTCGTATGTGGATGATGTTATAATGTTTTCTCAGATGCCGAAATTGCTGGTGATCACGCTATTTACGACAACGATGAACTAAGTAGCAATTAAATTTGTTTATAATCCACGATTCGGAGTTACGGGTAAAATCTAAACAGATTTAAATGGTCTCACGGTCCACAAATGGGTATTTAACCGTCAACGGTGACTGGCCTTCTGGTTTCAGTAGCTTTATAATAATACTTAAGCAATTACGCATGTCAGTCAGGGCCCGCGGACCAGATGTCGATTTTAAGCTCATACCGTTATTACCCAGAGTTGCAAGTCCGACCGAGTAAAGGATAATCCATATAATTAATGCTATTGTTTCGCCAGGATCTCGCCGAGTTGAAGCCACGTTTATATCATTAAGTTTTAGTGAGGCATCAACTGTGAAACGTGGATTTCTTCAAGTGTAGCAAGATTTGTTAGAGCGCGCGTGTTGACCTGTTATAGGTATGTGAACGCTGAGGCTCAAAGGCTATGACGAAATGTTTAAACAATAGGCTGTTTAAATAAATGAATCATTATTTTCATAGAAATCAAAAACGAAACACAATGTGCAAAATTTTGCAACGTTAAAAGTTCAATCATAGTGGAAGAGGAATAGTCACTTCAATGGAAGTTTTCAAATAACAATAGTGAGTCGGGAGATCCCAAAGCATCCCTGCCCAATAAACTATGGGCACAAGCTCATTTAAAACACCACGATGGCTAAGACAATGCGAACAGGTAGGTAGATGAACAAGTGGTGCTTTACGAGTCTTTGTAAGTCGCCACAATGAGAGGACCTGACATTACCGGATTCCACTCTTCCGGACGAAGTACCTACTCCGTTTAAAGAGCACTTTTAACAAAAGTTTGGGTGATTAAGTGTTGACTATGCTTTTGACTTTAAAGGAAGTTGTTAAACGATAAAATTTTCAACTACGGCGGTTGAGCAACGGTACTGATTTTTTGAGAGCAGTTTTAATATAGCAGTGTGGATTTCTTCTTCAATGCTTTTTTATTGATTTGAATACATTATCGGCTTTTTGTACTACATTTTATAAAAAGCAAATAGTGATTTGCATATCGCAAGTTTTTTGCAGTTCTGTAGCACATAATCGTATCTAAGATGTAACACTTGGCTTTAACTTTTTTACTAATTTATGGTAATCAATTTGCCACCTGAAATGATACTTGACATTATACATTTGCTTTGCTATGTTACACTTTGGGAAATTGATTATTCTGCATTGATTATTTTAGGTAGGTAAGTACATAATAAATGTCAGATACTCAAAAGCCCTTTAAATATGATACAATCACTTTGGAATTTTGACTTGAATATCAATTAAGTTCAATCCAAATCTCTGATACCGAAAGCACATTACATAAACAATATCAGCCAGAATCCGGAACCATTAACCACGATTTGGATCAAACAGAGTACATTACCAATGAGGTTGGATTTCGACAAGCAACCGAGGTCATTACAAACAATGACAGTAGGGACAAAGCCATGGATTTTGGTACTATCACTTTTGAAGTAAGTAAATCAGTTTTTGATATAGATGATGGAAATAGATCATTTAAAACAGTTGAAAGAGTATGCGAAGAATTTTGAGTAGGTAATTAAATGTATTTTAACACCAAAGACCTTCGAGCAATCAATCGAAAACCAGACCAATAAATATCTAGAAACTTCTCATTCAACAAGTTATATTAACTGTACACACTAAAACAACTTGGTCCATTCATACAGTATCCAGTTACAATCGAGTGGTGCCGATTTCGGCAGTATATGCGCCGGCGCGCGATAGCGACGTTCACACGGTACGATAGAGCTTCCGAGAGCCGCCTTCCGCTGACTTGTCGAGACCTGACCCGGTATCAGACCGCTTCAGACCACTTCCGCCGGACACCGCAAACGACAGTCTCAGTATCAATAACTGATAATGATAACTTAACCATGTATGTTTTTGTGTTTGAAGTGTCTGGAGCAAGGTCAGATGTAGGGGAGTCGGGATATTTGTGGTTGTTAAAGTCTGATTTATTGTAGAGTATGATGATTTTGGCAGTTCTAAATTTAACAGCACCAAAATTTTGAAAGTGAGTTGCGAAAAGCTAACGATTTATTTGGACGGTACGGGAGATCCAGTCATGCTTTTTAATTAAAAATATTTGAACAATATTGACACACAAACGTGTGATACGAAACAATCTCACAACGATTGCAGTTTCCTTACTTTTATGGGCGTGCGCCGCTCCCATCATTATAGCAGTACCTGCGCGCGCAGCATTACGAAAATATCATATTCACACGAAATTAATTGACGTTTCTTAATGTTAAAGTGATCGCCTTCATTGTCTTATAAGATTATCGGATAAATGAGGAAATCTGTGGGACGAAGTTATCTCCCATTTGAATACAGATTCGTAGATTGTACCTACATAGAAACATTTCCACGGAAGTCGTAAGAATTACAACGAAGATGCGAGTTATGTTTATTGTTAAAGACGAAATCTCATGCTTTATGAATATTGAGAAGCTGAGTAAAGACTAAGATCTAAAATGTATTCTTAGACATGATCCCGGATTTTGTAACTGTGAATTCAAAGTCTAAAGCTAATCCCACCCACGTCTACAGAATTTAGCATAAATTAAAGCCTTCAATATTAATGTCTTCGGCCGAATCACCTGTATAATCCGCCTTAGGATTACATACAGTCATCGGTGTAACCCAAACACTGGTGCCCAGACACAATCAAAGTGACAAGCCAACCAAGCGTTAAGAAGTAGTCTGGTATCGTCAGACATCATGCACCAGTTCATTCAAACCATTCCGTAATCCAATTACTGTCTAAGACCGTATGACCTTCTACCACCTGTTGAACGTAACTTATAGATTGACAAGTTGATTGCAAGCTCTGAGTTTAATTATGATATTTGAGCAGATTTTGAAGGTATTATTTTTGGGAGCGATCTTATTGTAGGTTTGGACGATGAGTGTGATGTAAGTATAGCTTGAGATGTAATTATCGCTAAACCAAAAGTGTTTTGTAAGAGATAAGATCTAAAGCTCTTCAAACTATATGTATTTATAACTTGAAGAGTTACTGATTCGAGATATAATCACATTAGATGTTAAGGCATAAAAACCAAGAGAATTTTTCACATCTTCAATTCACACATCTTCAAACACATTTATATCCATTACAACTCAAAAGTCACTCTCACAACTCATTACAGTTTTTGCATCTTAAAGTATACCTGATGATCTATTCTTGATTGCACTTCGATACCGTTATGTGGCTGCCGCTGACCGATTCGAAACAATGAAAGGTCATTTCGTAATTCATCATCTACAAGCTCTGTCTTATCTTGTTTATCGTATTTGTTTTAATAATAAGCACACAGCTGGACAGTGGCTGCAGGTTTGTATTGAATTGTTTAAGGTTTGATGCTGTTAAAGATACCGCAGCTTCTTTATTTAACTCATCAAATCATTCCTTAAAAGTATCTTCTAAATTTCAAAATGGTTCTAGAACTATAGCAGTATCATGCTTTATCATCAACAAAACTAATTACTAATTTAATCAACTGTCTGCATTACATAACACAGTTTTTGCTAGAAAGGTTATTTAAAATTGTAACGAACCAAATGAGTTTCAAATGGCAGAGCACGGCTTTTCTCAAAACAAAAGACGTACCATCATGAAATAATAGATTTGTAAGACTCAAATGATTAATGATGACCAAGTAACAAGTAATGTACGGAGCTTTATACTTTCACACTAATGATTTATAAAGACAAAACAGTTTTTAAAACTTGATCTGTATGAGTCTTCTGTGATTTATGAAGTGGAGTTATTTGCCGCTGACATGGTTCTTGATTAATCTTAAAGTAAACTAGAATATGAAATGGTTGAATTGAATTAAGCATCTGATCTGTCGGCACACTTTACTTTACCGTTATAACTTAACAGATATAACTTAATACATATACAGAACTTGAAAACTATCATGGAAATATCCCATTTTGATTCCGCATAACCATAAATCTGGCTCATTTGGACCACCACGAATTCAACTATGGCAAACACTATCCAAAAGTATCTTATTCACTTCTCAGCTCTCAGAATAAATCAAAGCATTATTTAACCATCTTCGTTCCGCCATCACCAAATAAAATAAATTCATGCTCAACCACGGAGGTTTCATAAAACTTAATCTCTAGTGGATATGGCGTCCATAAAACCGAAATCTCGAAGGTAACACCCACAGTTTATCAGGGGCTATCCGAATGCCTTACACGTATGTCCACATGGTACATTGTATTTCGGAATAATTTAAAATCAATTATGTGCGGTTAGAAATTCCACAAGTCTTAAGTGGACGCTATTTCGAAGAGTGATTTATTTGGCTTTGAGATTTGTGCTTGGTACTTTCTTGTTTTAAAAGTACCTTCGTAACAGTATAATAAAGATTATTTTTGTGGGAATTATTCTGAATCATCTTTGATCACCGGTATCGCAAAGTTACATGACAAGTTTTTAAGATTGCGCTTGGCTTGACTTAATCATTTTAATTAATCAGCATTTTATCCATATAGTTTCTCACAAAAAATCTGTTACCAAATCCTTGACTGCGCAAAATAATAACAATCGCTGCAATATCAATTTTCGAAGTGGCTAAATACCACCAGACATTAGATCATAGACTTTGATTGCCATAACTTGAGATAAGCTTTGCTTTCACGATCGTCTGGCCAATAAAATAAAGAATCACCGAAGGCCCACTGACGGCCGTATTAGAATCAGGGTCAAAAATGCTATAGGATACATTACTTTTAGTAAGACGAACACTATCATTGTCATAAGTTGTATTTTTATGGTTAATCCGTATTGTAACATCTTTTCTTTCATTTTATTGTCCATCTTATCATATACATCTGCCTTCTTTGACTTATAGATATTTAAATTCAAACTTTAATAAAGTCTTCACTTGTTCTATATCGTCATCATTTGCGGTTTTAACTGTCTCTGCTTTCGTTATAGTGAGACTTCTGTCTTTAATTATGTATACTGTGACTAAATTGGCTTATGGTGCAATTAGGAACCAAACTGGTAATTTACAATTGACAGGTTGGAAAAAAAGCGGACAGACAGACGTGAGACGTTTAATATTATGTAGGAATTGACGCTAGCGGAGTGTGATGGATTTTATTAATTTGATTGTGCATAGGTGCGTTAATTAAGATTACAGGCAGTTAAATATACGTAAATAAACGAGGGTTTAATATAGCAGAATCAATAATTGAATCATTTTGACTGAATATATTAAAAATAAAGTTATATATGTAGGTATGTATATCATGAGAAATAGGTCTTTATTGGGGTCTGCTTATATTTTTCAATGACAATAAAAATTCTGAGTACGTGAGAGACCGATCTATTCGAATACAACGGAAAATCGAGTAATTATACGACTAATATTCGATAGTCGTACAATCGATAGAATAGAATGTACTAATAGGCCATCGTTTTGATATTTATACCGATTTAGAATCATGGAGGAGCTTTGTAGAATAGAAATGTCGACAAAGTTAGCTTTGCAGTTGGTTTGAAAGCAATACTTTCTTTAAACAATGAAGAAGATTTCAATTCAGTCCAAAATACTTTTGTGTCAATTGTAATTAATATCTTTGTCGGATATTTTTTAACGTGGGAGAGGATTCAGATATCCGATACGGGAAAGGAGCCACAACCCTTTGGTTTTCGACTTTGAAAGCACCAAATGGACAAATAAAAGGTAATAGCCGATATATTTACATGATGCCTTGTACCTCGAAGAATTATCAGGTTTCTTTGACCATTCAAATGTTTGGGTTTTCAAAAGAACTTTTTCTAAAATCAATATTCTGGGAGCTGTATCTTTTACGGTAGAATTCTGAATACTTAAGTATATTACGATAAGCGGATTAGTATTTATTACATTTTCATCTGGGATTGGAATTCAACAAGTTTGAAAGCAGTACTACTTTATCACGTTATAAAAATTGTCCAAAAGACATCGAACATTACTTAAAGGGCATCGCAAAAAAACAAAAGCAAGTTCACACTTAAACACAAAGCTTACAATAAAAGTCAAAAACAAATCAAAATCTAACACTTTTTTTAACATCATGACTTCTATGTTAATTTTTTTCTCGGTGCTCTCAACTCTCAACCCACATTTTAAAACTTTTTCATTTTGTATCTTGCCACAAAACTCGCTTACCCCGCGGCTATGTTTGGTGTTCGTGACACCGGCGCGGGCGCAGGTTTATTATTAAAGCAAACGGACGGACGATAACTACTAGCGCATATGCATGGAGGTACTACGTAAACACTAGAACTGAACATGTTCGGATATTTTGAAAGAATCATCCCGGATTTTATGGTGTGCGAGCAATAGAAGTTAAAGTTCACGAGTCAAGTTCAAGTTAGGTCATTTTGTTCACAACGTATGAAATATGTAGTTCAAAATACGTGTGTGTAACTTTTTTTAAGGAAGTAATAGTTTTTATTTTCAAGGTAGACATTACTAATGTTGGATTAATAACTAAAGAAAAAGAATAGGCCCTTATTGCATAAAATCAAGATGACAAAGTTACCAGGGAGACGTTTTATTCCCTCCAACATTTAGCCACATTTCTCACAAGAAGTTGAAATCATGCGGGTGCGGGTATTATGTAAAAATAATTGTTTTGAGGTTTTCCACGTCACCAACGAGGCTGTGACATGTTTTTATCGTAAAACTCCGCCAGTGTTGTATGGGAAATGTAAGGTTCTCATGCGAAAGTCTACCATTGTCTGTCTTTTTTACTTAAACTTCACAATATTGTTATTTATTTGTTAAAAACGAACGCTAATAACTAATCAGTAATTGTTTCTTTCGATTAGAACAAAAAAATATGTTTTTTAAACAGCGTTAATGGGTTTTGCAAGATCATAATTATTGGCTATTGAAGCGATTAACGAGTAATTATATGATTTATTTGAAGACCATTAATGAGGGTATAAACATTAGTTTTGTAATTCTGATGAGAATGAAAATAAATGGTCAGACTAAACAGTTATTCATTAGTGATTTTGAAGACAAATCGTCGTGTGAAGGCCGCGATAAAGATCGACGTGAACATAGAATATGTCAAAAGTATGGATAAATCAGAAAACACTGAGGACAGATTTATCACCTTCCACACTCGTCCCGTCTTAATACATTTCATAAACCTGTCTTATAGGGCTGACACACCATGACCACAAAGGCAAACAGGAATCTTACTTTAAAAATATCGATAACGCAACAAACGTTGTTTAAACTATACCTCATTTAAATATAATACCATTACAATATCGTCCACATAGAAGCAAGAAGTTCCAGACTCCAGATAAAGTAAAACATGGTAAGGTAAGTGCGCCAAGTGTCAACCCTATCTAACATCCGTGAGGTCCAAACACGGGCGTGTTTGAGCACCGCACGGCTGCGCCAGCGCACTCTTGTGTAAGCAAACAACAAGAGATAACTAGGGATAGATACTGCCATGTGTAGTCTGAGAGAGATAAAAAATTTAGTTTCGAAGCACAAAATTCAGGTTCAAAAACTTGTCAAGCTACTTTTGGCCGTGAACTTAGTGATCTAGCTCTATGGGAGGTTAGAAGATACAAATGTATTTAATAGCTGAGGAATGAATAATTTTGCATTTGATCATGTATTTCCATCTTTATATGCCAAACGCAAATTCTGGTTACAATACAATACAACAGTATTAAACGATCATATCAGTTTTACTGCAGGGTAAATATAAGTACACAGCCTTATGGATAAGCAAGAAAAATCCTCAGAATAGTTAATGGCAAAAAAGTAAAGCCAACAAATTTTTACAACATCTGTTAACTTGTTGCTAGTTTGCGACGATTTTTAGTACTTTACATATTATATTATCCACTCATAAAAATCTGCCGCAATGCTCTAATCAGGTTTACGCCAATTCAGCAATATAATGTTGCTCATTGTAAGTTTTACAGCTTTACAAATTTATAAGAGTTGTTTGAAGTTGTGCTTGAACTTACAATTAAGTTGTAAAAGCCTACCCTTCGATTATTTTATGACTAACTGCTGAAGGCTGGTTACATGGATCATATACATAAGGATTGTTTGTTTTAACATTTCTGTATTTATGAGGAATGTTAATCAGCAAAACATTTGTTTTTATTTTTAGAACATTACTGGAAATGCTTCGTGATTTTCATTTGTTATTTTCGCAGAAATAAGATGGCATTCACTGCAACAAACGGCACCATCACAGACGGCATTATCTTTACAGAATATTCCAAGTTTAAGCCGTCAAAGAGCAATATGAAGCTGTCTCAATCTACACTTAGTTTCCAAGACATGTCAAAGCATAAACTTTTGACTATAAACTTTGCCTGAGCATCAGCAATCAGCATGAATGCTCATTACCATCAGAAAGCTGCCACTAGCGGCAGAAATACCTTATAAGTGTCTCATAGTCATAAACTGGTAATTAGCAATTTAGCAAACAGTTAAAACCTGTGTGGTCTTAACTCAACGCTTATATGGCAATACCTAGCTTTGACACGCCATTTTGACGAAATAGATTCCGTTTTCAATGCAACAAAAAGTTTGAGCCTAATTTGGTAAGACCGGTTCGTATCATTAACAATTATTGCTGATTTATGAGAAGTCTGACGACATTATGATAATGTCCTTTAGGTCTAAAGTTGCCGTGTGATTGTGATTGGCTGGAAATAGTAACCTGATATGATTGACGTTGAAACTGAGCATTTAGAGGTAGCATTAATAAATCATGAGTAGGTAACACAAGTTTGCCGAAGCAATACTACTCAGATTTAAGGACATTTATAAATGACAAAATCAACTACTTAAGTGAAGAAGAACTAAAAACCAATGTATTGTAACCTTCGCGAGTTGGAACTATTCAAATATTCAATGTTTCTCAGACTACATACGTCACAAATAAGTAAAGGCGATTCGCAGAACAATTTCTTGCGTCGGACACCCGAAGGCGTTATGATTTTGCAAATTTAAGCTTTATCACATTGGAAATAAGAATGGATGTTGACAGTGGAATTATAGCAGATGCAAATGATGTAGATTAAACGAGAAATTGGTCATATAGGGTAGAGTTTAGTTGAGATTTATTTGTGACGGCGTCCAGTGACCCCGGGCGGGTACAAGTTGGACAATTGGCCATTAATTGCGCGTGTTTGTAGAATTGGAGCGGACCGTCTGTTTGTACAACATGGCGACATCTGCATGACTTGTGCTCCGACGGCGTGGAGCACATTGCTTACCGGATTGAAGGAACGTAATAATTTTTGCAATGATTAAAAAATACAAAGTAAAAGCTGGCTATTAAATTAAGATAAGCAAAAATATTTCTACAATCTCCTCATTATAACTTAAATACGTTTTGTAAACGTTAAAATTATGAGTCCTGTCAAAATTACATCCCATGAATTTTACAAATATTATCTTCAACAGTTCAATACCCTTACTCAAAAACATGACACCCATAACTTTTACCTGTCTATCCTGTCATTGTTATAGTTCCAGAGATAGAACGAGACAGCAATAGTATTCCGAGTAAGGATTAGTTTACCTAGAAATGTTATAACAACTAGGTTAATCTTGTAGCTAATGAGATAAAGCTTCAAATAACTAATTCGTTCTAAATACTAATCCTGCAGATTTAGACGAAGCATTGTCTGCATAGCTTAATATATGTAATTGTTACATGCCTACCTGTAAGTGCTTCAGCTCGACTTAATATACCTCTAATAGAAACTAAAGTAACAAAATCAAGCTAAGCAAAGGAACCTTTGAACCAAGATAAGGTCCAAATAGACATACATATCTTAACGAGTAAAGCGAAAATCGCAAAGCATACAAGCGGAAACATAAATGGTTTCAAACAATATTTGAGGCGTTGTGTCCATAACATTAGCCGTTAGTTTGTTTGGGCAGGCCCGGTTACTTCGCTAGTGGGTACGGGAATATTTCCAGATAGGCTTAAAGTTTGGGTGGTAAAGTTAGTTATAATCATTCTTTGGTATGTAGGTAAGAGGTTCTGCAGGATGCAAAAGTTTGAAAGATACAGCAAAATAAATGTCTGGTTTTACAGTTAGTAATAAATGAAGAGAAACCAACAAATTGTAAAGTATTGATGTAGGTAATGACAATAACGCGTAGAGGAAAGAAAGCTCTCAAATAACCTTGTTTGGTAAATACAAGATGTAATGAAGTTTTCTCGTAAACCGAAGCTATGAAGAAATAAAAATATTAAAACAAACACTTGTTCTCAAGGCAATAAAGATTTAAAATGAGCAATATTACTAAAAACGCCAATATAAAGTCGTATCACAGAACAGATTTAAGTTGAATTACGTCCGTTCGTCGTCTTCGCATACAAAACAGGTACAATTTTAAAAATACAAAAAGAACTTTCCCTCAAAATCGAGAATTTATACATACATTGTCCCTTTCTAAACTGTAAAGTGACACTTTAGTTGATCAATATTCAAAATGTCCCGAGTCCCGACCACAGAAATCGTGGGTAGATGGCTGGAATACAAAATGGATGGAGCGTACATTGGTATTCACCCAGAACAGTATAGGCGAACACGCCGAGAACTTGACGTATAGAATTAAACTGTTCTTTCTTATCTCTAGATCTAAGATATTCTTATATTTAGAAGAGTTTAGTGTAGACGGATTTCTGGGAAACAATTTGCTTTAATTTGTTCTCAAGTCTGTGATATAATTTGCCGTTAATTTTAAGAAAAAAACGGACCTCACCTAGTTTTCAAACCTAAGCCTATACGAACGTTTCCTTATTGCGGATATCAGTGATCCTATGGAAAAGCGAAAATGCGTACATGGGTACGATAAAGAAATTACTCAGGCTATAAAACAAGAAACACGTAGGTATTTGTTTTAAGAAACAATGTGGTTTCGATAAATGTTGATGGAAAGTAAACGACGCTTGAAGATGAAAAGCACTATAATTTTCTAATAAACGGAAAGCTAGTAAATACCTATTGGTAAGTTGGTTAAAGAAAATTAACAGCTAATAGACAATTAACTGGAAAACAATCCGCAAATTAAGGGTGAGGATAAAACAACTGATAAAGTAGGTATCGTACTCAAGTTTTTACCATTAACAACAAAGACAATACTTGTAAACAGAGACATAACGTTACTTGCTTGGTTAATAAAGCTTTAGCGGAAAACTATTGTACTGAATCTATAGTTTACGGCCTTATATTGAACATAAAAGAAGAGAATAAGAAGATACAACTTAAAATATTAAACAATATAGGTAGCCTAGTGGGAAAAGGAACGGTAAGGAATTTTGTTTTAAAAGAAATAGAAACATTGGCATAACGTAAGCATAAACTTGCTAAAGCAGTTTTAGTACCACAAAACCAAAACACTTTTTGATATTAGAAAGAAAAGGATAGAAGAAACATTCATACATATTCAGAGAGGATGAGATTAGGAGATTTGTATGTAGATGAACTACACGCTGCCCGAAGGAGGATGACATAGTATTCCTACGGCTTAAGTTAGTAGAAAATTGAATAGATAGCCAGAAAGATGTAACTAATAGATAAGCTTAAGAAATACGCTTAGCTATAACGGTCTTATAAACGGATAGCTTGTTCTAAATACAATGTCCGTGGGTACCTAAATGTGATTGCCTACAAGCTAAGCCTACTAGAACAAATATACAAATATCAATGTACAGAGCAGTAAGTGAGCCGATGCCATAATACGGGTTCGGATTACGAGCCGCGCTTAACGTCAACAAACGCGGCACAATTAAAAAACATTAAAAAATGCGATGCGTTGAATTCACTCCAGTTTTTAAAACGACTCGTTTCACAAGTCCCTACTGTGAGAACCAAGAGGTAACCCGACCGAATGAAAACGACATCGGCCCGCGGAAAGCTCGCTAAGCAAGCGCGCCAACTCAACTTGGTCGCGTAATCTTGCAGACCGCGCTTTCATAAGCTCAACTACTTGTATAACTAGCACTCACCTTCGACTCCATGGATCCTTGCGGCCAGTGTCGACAGCACTATGAAGATTGACAGCAATTGAATCCCATAATCCGGTATAAAGTTCCTCGACCACATTTTGTAACACAACATTCACACATGGATCACACACATTTGTTTTACTCCTTCTATGTCGTTTGAACACTAAATAATCAACACTCACGGAACCAAATGTAAGAACTGACACTTCATTTTGTTTTTGAACTGTTGTTACGTCGAAAACAGTTGTTTATTGGACATTTTAGCGGTAAAACACGTTTGAAATTAACGTAAAGCCCGGTAGGAACATGCGCAGCCGCGTCCCGCTCGCATCTGACGGCTTTGTCCGTAAATACACAGCGTACGGTAAATCAAAATGGCCGCCGGCGCGTCTGTGTGCGTGCGCGCCCCTTGTAACAATACATATTATGATATATAAGCTTTATCACTTACTTGGGACACTAGTTTCAATCATTTGAAAACAGCACACAACTGATTTAAGTCATGAATTGTAGAATATTTGGCTAAAACACCGTGAGAACTGAATTACGCACACACTCAAACGTACGCGGAGGAATGTTGATTCAATGGAGAAATCAAGCGATTCAGCAGCGCTGTGTGCGCGCAGCCAATCAAGAGCTTTTGAACTTTGTCGTTCATGCGCCACAACACAGATGGCGTTTTATGTTATTTTGTAAAAGGGGTTGGTGGTGAAAATCATATTTTTATAATTAAAAACGGTTACTTACTTGTAGAAAGATGAAAAATTATTTGATATCCTGTCTGAATAAAAATATTACGAATGTCTTAGCATTTCCACAAGTAGGCTATTGTTTGATCAATACGCCGTTGCGAGTGTTACTGTGAACCTAGCCAAAGGGAGGCTCGTATCATCTTATTATTAAAAACAGCGACAATACTATAACAATGGCGATGTGTTATCAAAAACATCCCTTCGAAATAGAAACAGAGGATCGGCTAACTACTATCAACACTAAAATATTTGAGATCAAAAAGAAAATACAGCTGTCAGGTGCGTACATATGAACGAAGATTTGTAATTAAATAACATCAAATACTTATTTAGGTAACCTTTAGGCAGATTAGCTTAGACCCACTGTTTTACTCACCTGAAGATACAAGAAAAATTACTCCGTGCGCCTTGCATATTGCCATAGTCAGTATACAGGATCTCATCTATCTACATAGGAATTTTTATACTAATCGGTTCCGACCTTTTATAAAATCAGACATTAGAATGGATGTCTTATTTTCAGAGGGTCAAAGAAAATCCAATTACGAAGAAAACGAAGCTGAAAAGCAACAAAACAATGATCTCATAGATACTTTGAAGAAAGAAATAAAACTAAGGCTTACAGAGCTTGCACAAGCTAGGGCAGTGATTGGAGAGGAAGAGGTGCAGATCAAGAAGTACCTCAATGAAGTCTGTCCTATGGGAGACAAGAGTGCTGATAAGGTAGATGCCACATTTTAATAATTTGTCGTTGAAAGGAGTGATGGAATTACGCAATTTATATGTGAATTTAAACATAAAAGTCAATATGGTCAGTGACGATATCTAAACCGATACATCTATGTTACAGCGAAAATAGTAGGTTAACGTGTGCTGAAGATACATCGTCTTTCTCATATGCTTTATTTTAATAGCTAAGAACCTTTCACTCGTTCAATAGTTTATCATACAAGGAAAACCTGGGCATTCATACAATGATAATAACAAAGCCCACAAGATGGGATTGCCAACTATTATAGTGACTCACAAAGTGTATGTTTGTTGTCATCAATTTGTGGCTTAGCTTAGAATGATGGCCTCATGACCCCATGTATGTACGTATTTCACCTTATAGTCTTAATGCAAGACAAATCGCACAATATATCAGTAATTGGAATAATTTTCCTGTATGCAAGAGCATACAACATTGTAAAGAAGAATGATGCATAAATAATGATTAATTCTTCCTTCATACAGATAATACACAACCTAGATCTTAAAGTGACAGAACAGAGAAAAATACTGGACCTACTGAAATATGAGAAAAGAAGTAAGAAGAAGAAACTGTCTGAATTGGAGAAGGAGTATGAATATCTTCTGATAGAGAACAATAAAGGGATATTGGTGAAGTCTAAAAACAATAGCAGGGCGAGGAAGGTAAGTATATCATTGACTAAAGGTAAGAAATGATAAAAATGTCGGTACAGTTAGCTTTGTATCACAGAAAAAATCGTATCATAACTAACAAATTATGAATATTATAATTGAATATTATTTTATACTACATTTTACAACATTTCATGTTATCTGTGTTTCTTTCACGCAGAATGTTTCGCACTTAGAAAATGAGATACACAAGGTGCTTATCCAATGGACAGAAGCGGAACTGGTCAAGAAGAAATACATTTCTATCAGGTATATCGCCATTTCTACACAAAAATATCTCAACAATCTTATTGCGTACCTATTTTCAAAGCAATTTCTTGGATTCAGTGACTCACCATCTAACCAAATAGTTATTTGTCACAGGCAAGCGCTTTTAGATGACTCGGTCAAATTCGAAAGCTCATTATCCCGGATAGAAGATCTTCTGAAGAAACAGAAAGAAGAAATCATGAAATTAGAGGTATTTTTCAATATCCATGTAACATATCTTCGACAATGACGATACATAAGACTACTAGTTTGCTAACCCTGCAAAGTAAAATCGACCTTACCAATACTCAAATACTGCTCAATATTGCAGCGTATTCGTGAAGAGGCAGCAGAGATGCGTGTTCGTGCAACTGCAGCGACTGCAGCTGAGGCAGCTCGTGCCCATGATGCAGAACATTCGAGAGCCTCTGAACGAGCGTACTTCGCACAACGGTTCGCTGAGAGGAAGAGGGAATTAGAAAAACTAGAGAAGAGGGTGTTTCCACCACAAGGTAATGTATACCATAACGCTTGCTTTAACATACTTATGGACAGTCGGTGGCATTGGTACTCATCTTCCCGACATTACAAAAGTGATGTCTCAATTACATGTGGACCATTAAAAAATAGACCACCAAGAAAACGGATGCCCATTATATAAATGTAGTAATTTAAATAAATATGTAAGATACTGTCATTACCTAAATTGTTAAACCAATTACTAATAGCAACATGTAATTATTCATGCGTGGAACAAAAACTGAAAATTATACAAGGAATGAGTACTTTGAACCTTAAACATTTTAGCTTTGGTAATAAAGATGAGCCAATTGAAAAGCCTAAGTACTCCTAAAATAATAAATTGAATACATATTATACTAAATAATGATTTAAGAATAACTCTTCTGCAGCTCGGGTCGTGGTACGTCAAGAGTCCACGAGGTCTACGGAGGGAGAAGCAGTTCCCGAGGAAGTATCGGCTTCTCAACAGATGGAAGACATCTTCCAAAGGCTGATGAAGCTAACGGGTATGCTGGATAATTACACAAAAATACTTAATAGCTGGGGTTTAAGATATTTATCAAACTGTCGTGTATGTGTATGTATGTATATGGTACGGTTAAAGCACAAAGTGTGGCTACACCTAAATTTAGCCGACTACAGCTTGGCATTCTCATTTGCGGCTAAACTTAGTTGTATCTTCTTATCTTCGGTTATGAGGAGGGGAGTCTTCATTATAGCATAGGTGCAGCCGCATGCGTTTAGCTAAAGTTAGATAATTATGTAATTTATGGGGAAGGCCGTAACATGTTCAACAGTGGACTTTCCTAAACTAAAATTCATATGACAATGGAATAAGTGTATAATACAAGATAACACAATCAAATCAATTCCAGGGGTGACAGATGCTGAAGAAGTTTTCGACAGGTTCAAAGCCCAACGCGACACGTCGCAGCGTCTGAGCTACTTGCAGCAGACCACAGAGGAAGAGAAATTGGAGTTGGAACAGACTCAAGCCACCATGATGGCTGAACTGGAAGCCTTTAAGTTCGCCTCAGTCAAGGATAAAGATGAGTTAGTACTATGTAGCTTTCTTTCGTATTCTCTTACCTATACCATACTTATATTTTTATGTTCTCCCAAATTATTTACATAAGTTACACAGATTGTTTAAAGTAGATAACTCATAGAATGCCAAAGTTTTCTCCAGATTTAAGGCATCTATTTATATCTATCTATAACAAAGATCACAAAGCAAATAAAAATAATTCAGATGAGAATTTCCAAAATTAAGATCCGGTACTATTGATTCTTGTCCATTCGTAATAAACAAACACAACTGAATGAATTTTCATGCAACTTTACCCATATGAAGAATGTTAAGATTTATCTAAACAAAGGCGGGTTTATCACCAATTTTTTATTCTTTATAACAATTTGACTTTATCATTCAGAGCTCAAGACCAAATAACAGCACTGAAAGAAGAAATAGCAGAGGAGAACGCGATCTACGAAGAATTGGAGAAGAGTATGGATGAGCTGGAGACTCTTCTGCTGGAGATCAAGAGATTACTGTATGAGCTGTGCAAGCTGTTAGATGTAAGTGATTAGCAAGTAAATATTAAATAAGATGTGAGATAATGTAGTTAGAAGTCTCTTTGTTTCAAGTTTAAAATGCCATCAAATATCAAGACACTCGAAATGATTGAAGTTCCAATATTCTACTGTGATCTATAAAAGATCATCTGGGTTTGACGTAAGCCACTTCAATCGATCTTCAGCCCACTTTAATCAGTGCTATCAAAAGGATTCTTTAAATCAGTTGTTTTAGTGTTGATTCAACAGACATTCTTCCCAATCTTTACTCATTAACACTTGTCTTATTGTTCAGTTTCAAAATGCCCACATACTATTTTAGATAATCCCAGAGCCCAGCATGCCAGAATGGACTGCTGAAGCGAGAGACGTGCAAGAGATCATGACGGTACTCACGACCCGCTATGAGAAGGCAAGAACCAGAGCTGAAGAAATTAAGGAAAAGCAGAAAGACACTACCATTATTATGGTACCTTCTACTGTAAGTTATTGATGTTCTTTGAACGCTTAGATATTTTTACTGGCAAAATGGACAAAGTACCTACCTATCTTGTGTAGAATTAGTTTTTGAGTTAGATACTCTTTTGCTTCACCATCAAAACGGATTGTGCTTATGATGTATCATTTCAGGTCTGGTCTAGATGTGAAACATATTTTTAAATTATTAGATGTGTTGTCCTCTTTACGTACAGCTTGCTGGAATTTACAATCTAACAGGGTTTCTTTATTAAAAACTTACAGCCAGCCAGTGCAGCAGCTTCTGTGGCTGGTATGAGTGGAAGCCAGAGCACCCCTAAAGAGTCAGAGAAGAACATACCTACATACAAGGAACTGTTGCAGAAGGAGCCTGTTAAAGCTCAGAGTACGTATTACCAGAACATCACTTGTATAGTCACCTCTAGCCTTCCTACAGATATGTGCCTTGTTTCCGCAAATTCTCTTATACAGAACTATAAAAGAATTTGTGAAACTATAGTTCGGCCATTCAGAGAATGCGTTCCTGACACGTCGCGATTGAACTGACGACGTAACTTTGCAATGGCGTTGCAGTTACGATAAAAATATTTTTGCTGGTTGTTTACCGTTTTAACAATTGAGGAGCATTAAAACAACATTATTATATCAATAATCAATGAATGTAGTTACGTCGTCAGTTCAATCGCGACGTGTCAGGAACGCATTCTCTGAATGGCCGAACTATAGTGTGACTTTTATTTAAACTTGAAAAAGCCTTGTTGAATCGAAACATAAAAGTTTTAAAGTCTTCTATGAACTAGCAACAAGTTCAAAGAAAATCGAAAAAACTTGTTTCTTGGATCGTATCCAAGATTTCGATATTTATACATCACGATCAATACATATTATGTATTTGATACATTAAAGTGTTGTTAGCTAAATGTAGCAGTCGTTCAACTAACATACATAATAGTAGGTACTTATGTATTTCAGCTTCTGAAGATGAAGAAGACATACCCTCACGCTGCTACCTCAAGAGGCAAGCTCAGTTGATTGTGGACACTAAGTGCAGAAGGAAAGGGTTCAGAGTGCCTTACCCGAGGAAGTAAGAAACCAAGCTCTTTGCTGTGGGATTAGTTCTAATGCATCAATGTTTTACACTTTTTCATAAAATTATTTTTTTTGTAATGCTTAAGTTTTCTATTACATTATATGTACCACACTTTTCTCGTTTTTTTTCTCTCCTAATCCTTGATCCAGACTTCTTATGGTCTTCAATCATGAGCCAGTCTTTAAAACCAAAGAGTACGTAGGTCTCATATAAAACCTTTTTCATTTCATCTCAAACACATAGACACTAAACTGCTCCTGGGTCATTGACAAATGTCATTGATAACTGTCAAAAAAAAAAACTGATTTATGTATTTATTTGTCCATACAAAAGTTTTCATAGTATATTTAATAATAATTTTAGTAGATTTTTACCAGTATTAATCATGTTTTGTCCCGATCAGAATGCGTATCTCCAACTAGTATGTCCTATAGAGCCACGGGTGATAAACAAGGCAGTGAGAAAGGCTATGCGTAGGAAGGTGAATGAACCTCGTGATGGTAAGACTTCATGGACAGACCTATAGGATAGCTGAAAAAGTTTTTATACTTAGTGATGTTCGATACATCTGAATCTATTGGTAAAGCAGGGATTTCTCCGTTGTCAGCCTTGTCCCTGAGTGAAGTGTACCTAACTCAAGTTTACAATCTCCCTAGGTTACACCCATCACCGCAACAATCTCAACCAGTCTCCGTTTCACTCGAAAAGTGCTACAAACTACTAAGCAAACTTACCGTAGCATTTATGTTAACAAAATTTTCCTTTCAGATAAATATAATTTATTAACGACTTCTATATCATCTTCAAGACTGGATTCATCACAACCGTCGTTGTCTATGCCTTTTGTCGACGTCACTGAAGCTCGCCTGGGCCTAGGCCGTAATGGACTTAAAATTGTAGTCAGGGAGCTCAATTCTCCGGACAAATTAACAAAAATTAGAGCTGTGCATACTGTTGGTAATCTGGTGAGAATTTCCTTATTTCCTATTTCCAGCTTAGGCCCCAGCCCAAAATTCAGTCAGCAAAGTTTAATAATTACTGACCTCCACCAATCTCGATAAAAAATCATTTAACCGACAGTTGATATTGAGAACCATGAACCATGATGAACCAGAGAAATGGTAAATAAAGTTTTATATTCTTCTGTAGTGTAAATTAAATCTCTGTTTTTATCATACAGGTCGCTGGAATGGACTGCGCCCTACACCTCATTGATCTACATGTCATATACAGACTCATCGACCTCATGCAGGATATCGAGCCCATCATCAGGGAGAGAGTTGCTTTCATCCTCACCAAGTTTGCTACCATGTATCAGGGCAGAAAACGCATCATGAGCCGACCTATCGTCGTCGACCATCTCATCCAAATGTTCATGCAAGACCGCAAAGAAGTACGATACGCTGCCGCGCTCTGCCTCAAAACGCTAACCAGAGATAGATGCGCTTGCGAAATAATCAACAAGAATGATAAAATAATCGTAAGCCTTCTAAAAATGATCAAACACGATTACATGGAGATTGTACTGTATCATTTGAATTCGCTCAAGAACTTGTCGGAATGGGACCCCGTGGGGCCGTTGAAAGCAAACGCGTTTTTGGTAATGAAGAAGTTGCTTGTATACCACCAGTACAGGGTTGTACATGCTGCTTTGGACTGTATGACACAAATGTGCAAACACAGCGTGGGCAAGCAACTCGCTGACAAATATGACTTGAACTGTACTTTGTTACATTACCTGATGTCGCCAGAAATAGAAGTGATCGTGAGCGCTGTTGGTCTGATGCAGTACACAACAGTGACAACCCAGTCGAAGTGGAGAGCGAAACAATTCGGGTACGACTTGATCAAACGTTTAGTGGCTTTGACAGCGTCGCATACCGTACCAATACTGCAGCTTCGATCATTACAAGTCATGATAAACCTCAGCTCCTGTTCTGACATCAGGTTTGAGCTGAAGAATAATTGGGAACAAGCTATTGCATCGCAAGTAAAAATTAGGCCTTTTGAGAACTGGGACGGCACTTCAACAAATACAACTTTTACTACAAAGACTGGGTATAACTACGAGACGATGTGCATAGAGGACGAAGATACCATCAAAGCAGATTTCGGTGACCGTGTTCAAGCATTTGATACTCAAAGCTATGCGAAACGCATCGCAGACGCTAAAAAGAGACTGCTAGCAGCTATTAATAATACGAACTATAAAGAATAAAAATCAGTCGTTGTTTTGAAGAACAAACACAAAAATGACTTTCTATAAAGTATTTTAAACCAAGTTGACTATTGTAATTATTTTTTAAATACCTAATGTAAATATTAATTTACTTGCATGTTTGCTAATCGAATTAAAACAATATTGTGCAAACAGTACGTGTTTGATTTTGAGAAATAATGGGTTGAAAAAAGTTCATTGCAATCTAAAACAATTATTTTGTGCAAGTGATGCAAGCAAGATGTAAATATATTCTTATCAACAAACTTAGCAGGAATTTCCCGCGTTCATAGTGGACTACTTCCTGCACCCAGATTAAAAGTCCTATCGTATTTTTTTAATTGGAGCCCAACCCATATGTAAATTTCAGATAATTTCGTATAAGATTTCAAAGCTTGATTGATCAACAAACCCTGAAAAATTACAAACCGCACCATCTATCAGGATGGTAATAATTTAGATGGTTGGAAACTTCTTTGAGCCCTCACAAAATGGGTACCAATCTGACGCACCAATAGACAAAACTTTACGAAAACAAAAAAATTCGACTACGTTCGACAATTTGCTGTGACATCGGTTTTGAAACATCAAATAATTCCTATTAATTGATGAGCGAAGTGTCTGCGAAGCGAAAAATTTACTCTAGTTTTTTAGATTAATCGACGTATATTTACTAAGTTTAATTATACGTAATTTATCTTAAGTTTTAGAGATTAATTTTTAAGGCCTCATCATGTTCTGCCCCCATAAGAACTCGTATCTCCAGCTAGAATGTGCTATGGAACCGAGGGTCATCAACAAGGCTGTTCGAAGAGCTATGAGGAAGAGCCAAATTGACCCTCATGATGGTAAGTCATGGTAGAAGATTCTTGTAGGAACGTGCCACTAGCTCTACACAAAATTGACCCCTCAAAATTGCTAAGATTGCACAAAGTACATTGCAGAGTAGGCCTTGGTTAATGGGTTCCACCAAAATTGTTCAAAGATCACAAAAAATATTTGCAAACTGGACACTGATGAGCAGTGCCGTGCCGCGCACGGTAGAATCTCGCCGTTAGATACTTATATAGTAACGCAATAACAGGCATTAAAATTTTCGGATCAGAGGCATAAAAAGCATCCTAGCCTTATATCACGAGCCTTCAAGATCCTCAGCAGCGCTACCTATCGTCGCTACCCAAGAATCGTTTTATCTGAAGTCATCAAATACATTTTTAGCACTTCACTTCAGTACCTGCTTGTAACATGGTCCTAATTCTCCGTTCCTAACCATAGAAAAGCCAGCAGCGCAAAGGCTGACCTCTTCGCAACCATCTCTGTACGCACCCTGGGTGGACATAACCAGGGCGAAAATCGGTTTCGGACGCCGAGGACTACGCATTCTCAACCGAGAACTCAACTCAGATGATCCATTGATACAATTGCAAGCTGTTAACAGTATTTATGATCAGGTGATTTCAAATACTTTTCTTTCAGTTACATAGGTACAATGTTTTAACGCTTAACGTGGCATCGTTTAATGTTTGCTTAAATACTGCCATGGCTAAACGAGCTTTTTTTACTTTCAACAGGTTTATATATCGGAGAGCGCATTGTTTCTCATCAGTTTAAACGTCGTCTATAGACTTATTAAATTGATAGAGCATAGTGACGCCACGCTGCGGGAGAAGGTGATCCTTATCCTAACTCGACTTGCTAATTACTATCAGGGCAAGAAGCAGATCTTGTCGAGACCAATAATCATCGATCGCATTGTAGACATATTTTTAGAAGATTGCAAAGAAATACGATACGCTGCTGCGTTCTTGCTCAAAACTCTGACAAGGGGTGAATACGCTTGTGAAGTTATCTTAAAGAATACAAGAGTCGTGGAGGTTCTTTTAAAGGTAATGCTAAATGACCATATGACTATCGTCGTATTTTATTTGAATGCACTCAAAAACTTAGCGGAGTATGACCAAGAGAGACCCCTGAGAGCTAACGCATTTCAAGTGATGCGAAATTTTATGAAAGTACACGAGCCGAGAATCGTGACCGCTGCAATGGATTGCATGACGCAACTCTGCAAACACCCCGTGGGCAAAGCCTTAGCCGACCAGTACGACATTATAAAAGCCATAAAAGTTCTTCTGTTAGCTTCTAATGTGGAGGTAATAATATGCGCTGTCGGATTACTGAACTACGTAACTATAACAAACATGTCGAAATGGCGATCGAAAGAGCTACAGTGGGACTTGGTCAAGCGTTTGGTAGATTTGGCCGTGTCCAGTAATTTGCCATCGCTGCAGTTACGATCATTGCAAGTGCTCATCAACTTGTGTGAAAGCCCTGACCTGCATCATCACATAGGAAGTATTTGGAGAGACAAAATAAGCAGCATACAGGTGAAGACGCATGAACAATGGGACGGTACCACGACCACTACAACTTTTGGGCTGGAGACTGGTCACAACTACAGAACTATGTGTATCGAGGATGTGGAGACGATAAGGAACGATGAAGGTGACAATGCTGAGGTTATGAATGCACACAGCTTCTTGCAACGAGTTAGGGATGCAAAGCAACGACTGTTAGATGCTATTGACAGACGGCCATATAAGTAATTAATTAAATACTATATTGTAGTTTGTATTGTTCTGATGAATGGTAATATTGCTAAGTTTTGCTGTGTTGTGTTTTGAGGGAGCTCCGAATGTTTTTTTTTCAGTTTGATCAGTGATATAATCGTGTTTAATTGTACTGAATAAAGTTTTAATTAGTTATGTATCCTTTTGTGTTTCTTTATATAAACTGGGAGTAGTTAGCTTGCATGAATATAATTACAAAATGTTAGGTGATATATTATAATAGTAATTGCCTCAATATGCAATATTGAGAACTTTAACATTGGTTGTAGCTCATACGAATAATGTTTATTTGTACCTAAATTCCTTTCAAGTCCTTCTGTTTAATGGCATGATGATCATAAGATTCCAGATAAGCGAGCTGTAATAGGTACAATATCGTTAATTACAATAGGTACCCGTAGATGTAAAACCCGAAACAAAAAGCAACGGTGTAAAACTCCCGCTACGTAATCAAGGCGTAAACAATAAATAAATACCTAAGCCAAACCTCAAATACTTTTCCGTCAAATCATATATTTTTATTTATTTTTGTTATTTGTCAATCTGACATTGCCAAGCTGTGGTGTCAACAAACTTAATTGTTCGTTATTTACAAGTTATACATAGGTTTTTATAGGTTTTTTCAAGAAATCAATCATGTTTTGTGCACACAAGAATTCATATCTTCAGCTGCAAACGAGCGTGAATCCGATGCTGGTGAACAAGGCTGTTCGCCGCGCTATGAGGAAGACGCAGTTTGATCCTCATGATGGTAAGGCATCGAAACAACTTTCCCTCTTTACCTAACTAAACAATCTGAAATGGACTGCATACAACCCCTACACTCCGCCCCTAAGACGACCCACTGACCCTACAGTACATACGTAGGAAAGGCTCGTAACCACTAGATTTTTGGACGTTACAATCGAACTTCAGTCATGAATCTATCGTAATAACAAATGGGAGATTAGGACACCGCTCGTGGTTCAAAGTAGCCTAAAATCCTATAATAAATAAATGTTATAAATGCAAGCAGAAAGTAGTGAGCATGTATTAGTCTATGTTTGTTACATTTTCACGCAAAAACTACTTGACGAATTTCAATGAAAATTGGTAGTAGGCAATAAAGCTTAGATATATATCAAAATAACATACAGGCTACCTTTTATCCATGTGCGGAAAGATTGGTAATAGGCAATAAAGCTTAACTAAAAATAACATACAGGCTACCTTATGTGCGGAAACTAGACCCCTCGGGACGCGGGTGAAACCGCGAGCGGAAGCTGGTTCATTCATATTGTTTTTCGTACTTCAGAAATCCCACCAGCTCAAAGATTAGCGTCGATGCAGCCATCTCTATACGCGCCCTGTACTGACATCACTCGAGGGCGCATGGGGTTCGAGCGTCTCGGCCTCCGCATCCTAAATAAAAATATCACTTCTGAAGATAATGCCATTAAAGTGCAGGCGATTCATACTTTGAAGGATCAGGTAATTTGAAGTTACTGGTTCACGAACTTCTATACCTAATAAACAGACCAACTAGAAATAAAGTAATAGAAATAAAGTTGCTGACTACCATTCGTTACAGCGATGATAAGGGAAGGTAGCAAAAATAAGTCTCTCAACTGAATGATATACCTACCAGTATCAAAAATACCAGTCTTTCTTTCAATACGATCTCACTCAACAGGTTCAAATATCAGAGAACGCGTTGTTCCTCATCAACCTGAACGTCGTATACAAACTAATAGATTTGCTGACGGATCCCGACCCCATCGTCAAGGAGAAGGTGTGTTTAATCCTTTCACAACTCACAAACTACTATCAAGGCAGGAAACGAATCTTAGCTCGACCGGTTGCCATAGACCGCCTGACGTTCCTGTGCATGCGAGAACGAAAAGAACTCAGATATGCCGCAGCGTTCTGTCTAAGGAACCTTGCAAGATACTCTGCAGAAGACATGATAAAAAACGACAAACTAGTCGAGAGTCTCATTAAAATGATTAAAAACGACCACGAAGGCATCGTCTTGTTACACATAGAAACCCTTAAGAAATTGGCAGAATGGGATCCCGAGAAACCGCTAAAAGCGCACGCGTTTAAAGTCATGCTGAAGCTGATGTCTTATCGTCACGATAGAATAAAAGAGGCTGCAATGGACTGCATGAGGCAACTGTGTAAACATAGCGTGGGGCAAAAACTGGCAGACAAATATGACTTGACACATTTACTGTTAATGCACCTAGAGTCAGAAGATGTACAAGTCATTATCAGCGCTCTTGGTCTCATGGAGTACACATCAGTAACATCGATGTCAAAATGGCGAGGCAAAGAGTTCGTTTACGACTTGACTACCTTATTGGTCGTCCTGTGTGTGACACACGACATCCCCGTGCTGCAAATAAGGGCCATGCAAACCCTGATTAACTTGTGTGACAGTCCAGACATAAGGAACTTTGTGAAAAATAATTTAGAAAAGCAGATAGTCAAAGGTATAAAGATTAGGAAGCCTGAACAATGGGATGGTACTACTGAGACGGATAATTATGGACTGGAAACAGGCCGTAACTACCGGTCAAGGTACACACCTAAAGTGGAGACTATCAAAAATGACCAAAACGACCACGGCGAAATGGTTAATGTGCCAAATTATTTGACGCGAGTCAAGACAACGAAGGATCATCTGCTTAGAATATTGAAATATAAATCGTATAAAGAAAGCGATAAAGTATAAGATTATGCAACAATACTACAAGTCTTAGCCAGCGAAAAGGACAGAGAGAATTGAAATATCATAAAATGTCTCAAAATCCGGAGACATCTGTATTTCGTTGGCTTTTGGGTCGTATTTAAATTATTTCCTTTTCTTATTTTTTACTCTGTATTATAATATTGAGAAGTATTACCAGGATGTAGAGAGTTTTAATGACCATCAATTATTAAAAAAAGATTTTTATTATTAAGCATTTATTTGATAAATTATACGAATTACAATATTTGAGCTAGACATTTGGTTTTATTTAAACACATTTTGTGCCTCGTGGCATACTTAAAGCTACATTCAGTCGTTTAGACTAAATAATAAATTATTATCTACAAGATACAGGCTGCTATCGACATATCGATATAAAGTGTCGATAAGTTAGAGGTTGTTTAGATATTTTAGATTGTATAATAAAAAGAAACGAAATATAGGGACTTGATAATAGAATTATACAAACATAATATAAATATTTTAATATACAAAATGAATAAGATATAACACAAATCATTCACACAATATTATTCAGTGTACAAAGTATTATAGAACTGTTATTAATAAATAAGAGATATCATCATTTATAGTAAAAAAGACAAAGGTTTTTAACTGGCAAAGAATTTGCTAACGTAATATAGCTCTTATGTCTAGGCAGTTGTTATTAAAATCGTATGGAACGATACCTTCGTGTTTCGTCGTAAATAAACATGTTTACAAGAAAAGGCAAAATATAGCGAATCATATTATTTTATCTACCAAATATTAGTGTGTAGACTAATAGGAAGTTCACAGATAATTTATTAATAAGTAAGTCTTACAGTGTTTATACATACAAGGAATATCTATCTACGATATATTTTGTAGGTATTATTATGTAAAGGCAATTCTAAAATGCTTATCTCATTTACAAATAAGGTATTTTTATCTAAATTATGTTCTACACAAGCTGTTATCATTTTATAGTCTGTGTTTTGGCGACCATTACTAGTATTTTAATATAACAGCTGTCAAATTTGACGTTTCAAAATCAATAGACAGACATATGGTTTTGATTTTACCAAAGATTTATATTTATTTTCCTAGGCCCTATTTTTACTTTTTGAATCAATACTGGAATTGGTTTATTGTTATTTCTACCCAATTAAACAACTATAATATTATATTTTATACAGGATACCATATTTTTCAGTCATACAAAACGACCATTCACATAATGATTATTCTAGAATATTCCTAATGTTTAATTCCACTTTCCAGATTTCAAATAAAGTTACGCTTTCCTGCATATTATGATACAAAAAGTTTTAAACACGCTCGTAATATAACATCAGGAATTGTAAAACTATTCTCAATTAAATATTTGTTCTTCTAACATACATTACATATCTAATTGCATTGATATCATGAGTATATATGAAGAAAAAAAGAACCAAATAATTAACACCATCTGTGACTCCATCAAATCAAATTATGCAGTATTACTCCAAATAACAATGAAAAGAAATACACTGGAGGAATAGTAATTTATAAATATTTTTAAGGAAAATCTCGAGACAATATAATTTATAAGAAAATCTCATAATTTAGCAGCTAAAATCCTACTATATATTGCAACCATCCCGCCATTCTACGACCAGACTCGACCAAAGCAAAGGGGAGATTTCAAACAACCAATAGAATTTCTCCGTTCAGGCACCACTGGGTGGAGACAAGATATTTGAATAACTTAATTCTATTGGTTGTCCATTTTCTCCGCTTATAAAACACCCCCAATTTGGAAAAAACATCCAGATTAAAAAAAATCGCCACTAACTTTCTACATCTCTTTAAAATGTAATTACAGTTCCACCCACTGCACAAAACTTTTACAAAGCAATTGTCTTTTGATTATTTACACATACCAAAATCATCATCATCTGCTAATTAGTTATAATATCACAACATTAAAAAACATAATTTTTATCCAAATAACAAAAAAAAACAGAATATCAAGTCTCCTATCGATTATCATTTATATTATCAAATACAATTTAGGATAAGCAATAATGCCACTTCAATGTCCACAAATAGTCCTAAAAACTGGATATAACATAATGAAATGTGTCGTCCTGCATGGTTGTAGCATAAAACACATCTTCTTCGGTTATAACACGGGCCATTTCCGTTATAACACAACACAACGCAGTAATAACACATCACATGGCCGTTATAACACAAACACTACGGTTATAACTAGTCAGTGGTGTCGAGGTACTGTGAGTACTCGTAGAGCGCTTTGCACAGATCGTGCAGTGTCGGGTCTCACCTGCCGCCGCCGCGCTTGTTCAGCGGGTCGTACACTTCAGCTTCAGAATCTATCTCATCTTCTGAAAGGGACAGGGAACCTCCTACACGACGGGTGCGTAAACCCTCCTGAAATTTTGATAAAACCAAATTTAAATTTTGATCTAGAGGTATTAATATTGTTTTTTTTTTTTTGTTTGTTGACGTGTTAGAATGTTAAAATACAAAGTGGTACTAACTATGTGTAATGGGGTGCAGGATTGAAGTAGTAAATTATATTGTTAATGACCACTAAATTAATTACACGTTAAAAGCAAGATTCTTGAGTTTTGAGGGTTTGATTTGGTATTATATTTGGCTTTGATCAAAATCTTGCTTTCTTTGATATCTATAAGAAGAGTATGGTGTCAATAAAAATGTCATAAGCATTGCAACAAATGTTAATAGAAAAGTAAGGACAGCTGTGTGCATTATCAAGAAAATTAGCACTCTGCCTACTTCCTTAATGAAACGCATGCTGTAAATATCAATTTAAATTGATGACATAAATAATGTAGGTGTTTTTACACAAAATAATATATAATTTTGTATTGAAGGAGTACAAGAGAATCCACTACAAAAAGTACTACTGTGTTTCCTGTATAGATAGAATAGACCTTGACCCCATAAAACAATACAAACACCCAAATTAACCGACACTAACATTAAATTATATGGTTTTTAGACTATCTCAAGTTTATGGCTGTATCAAAACATGTTCTATTCTTTAACTTAACCCATTCCCGGTCGGCGACGTAAATGACTGATTGACATTCAAAAACCGATGTGGTAAACGAGACAAAATTTTGATCCCACTTATTTAATTTTTTATTCTACATAAACGGAATTAGTAACGATACAAAACATACAATATTTTTCTCACCCATTGAACTGCCCCGTAACCAAACAAACCAATTTCTAAGGACTCATAATACACACAGAATATACAAACATATAATATAGTTAAGTGAATATTTGAAAAAGTAGTAACACCGCAAGCAATTTCTAAAATGTTAAACTAATAGTACAGAAGACACAAAAAATAACCCTCTCTAAAATTAGCCTCAAATCAACCCCAAAATTATTATTAGCGAAGAGAATAGCGCACCAATATTTAAAAACAGAACCCCATTAAGCAAACATTAAAACTCCGACTACACCAAAGAGGAGCGGAGCAAAAAGTTTTTAAACAACCAATAAAATTTATCCTCTCAGAGTAGGCGGAGATTAAGATTTAGAACGAAATGTCTCGAATAGGATCTTAGCACTATGTTGAACAAGGGTCGCATTGCGTCCCTATGACACATAATATTCTCTTATGTCTGATTATTTTTGTGTATATCTACTAACATGCAATCAAAGGCATTTTCTTTCTTTCTAAATTTAATTAGCTGATTAAAATCTTCCCCGCTCCACTCAGTTTTAGTGCAATCCGAGTTCCACTGCATTTCAAAAGCCCGTGACGCCACAGAATCCATAGAGAAACAAAAAAAAAAGAAAAAAGATCTGTACACCGTATTACAAACTACAGTGCAGTGCAGTCAATATGTGCCCACCAATTCCGTGTCACTGATCCAAGCGGCCGCTCCGTCCTCTACGCTTGACGACATCTGAATGTTTATTGAAAATTCAGAATTTATTCGCCGGTTTTTAGATAATTTATAAAAAAAAACCGTAGTTACACGGGGTTGTATTGTTGGAAGATCTGGGTCGTTTTCATGGCCTCAAGTGTTTAATGATTTTAGTAAATAGAAGCTTGTGAAAGCAGACAAGAGAAAAAATAGAACGAAAAATAACACCATTTTTTGTCGGGGGTTTAAAAGGAATCTTAGCTAGGAGTTATGGTATTATGAAGTTATTTTTGAAAGATATTTAATTATTATAGCCAACCCCGTGTAGTTACGGTTACTGATAAATATTTGTTACGTGACTGTAAGCCTAGAATATTTCTAGACTTTTAAATCTAAGTAACTTTAGTGTACATCTTTGTATGAATCAATATGAATAAACTGCACGGCAAAAAAAGAATACCGAAAAATGTATACCCCAGTTATTGAGTAGATTCTTTAGATGAACAAATTAATGATATTTACAGTGAAAAACAAAATAAATTAGGCCACAACACTTAAAATCTGATAAAATGAAACAAAACAAGAATAAGTTAAAAACGAGCAAAATTATTGCATGAAAAAATAATATTTACTGAATAAGTACAAAATACAATATTAAAAACTTTTGTCAATTAAAATAGAATTGAAGCCACTCACGAAAAATATACATACTCATTTATTGACCGTAATAAACCATTAAAACAAGTTTAAAATAAAATTGACGGAAAGTGACATTCCAACTAGGTTCACCAAACGTAAATCATTCTTATATATCGCTATGAGGGTTTATCCCAAAATTCCATATCACTACAAATTCTCATAACTACAATACCTACTGCTTATAAAACATATGCCTGTACCCTAACAAGTAAGTCTCAAAATTCCATAAAAGTCTTACCTCGAGTATCCCAGCGCTAGGCTCCGACGCGTACCCCTCGAAATGGCGCTGATCCTCCTCATAGTCTGATGATGAAGAGGAGTCGTTCTCCATGTCGCGAGCAGTTCTCACCGAGCACACCATCTGAGCTAAGTCCGTGAATGTGTAACTGGAAATATTAAGAGAAGAAATTGATTAGTGGGTGGTAAATTTTTTTGGCTTCGAGTGTAATCACACAAACAGACAGATATTTTTTTCAGTAATTTTGCGAGCTTTGCTACTGGAAATTGTTTATGAATCAGACAAGCTGAAACTGAAAATGTATTGTTTTTGTATTGCAAAAATAATCATTTTTGAGATCTATTTATCGACTCAGAATTCAGATCCTGATGTGTGTGTACATAGAGGTATATTTATAGGTATTTTGTTAAGAGGTTGAGGTTAAGACAATGGAATCTTGCTGTTAAAATGTTGCAGAGTTAAAAATATTATAACCACAAATAATGTTTAAATGTAACACGTGCTTCAGTGAAAATCATAACAGAAATGTGTATGAAAATGATTTTAAACCAAAAAATTAAAACTACAACTTATTTATCTTAATATAAAAATACATACAATAAATCCATTACGAAGCAAACGTTGCAATTCTGTTTGAAAAAGAGCCGTTTATTAATTAAAGACCTCAGTATTTTGAGGGTTATTCAGTGTTCCACTTACTCAGTGAGTGAGGGTGGGTGTTTCTTGTCTGCAAAGCCACTGGGCCTTCGGATCCCTCGGCGTTGGCCCTCGAAGTATGTAGTCCCGTACCGGTACCTCATAGAACAAACTTCAATGTTTTCACTACTGAAAGACGATGGTACCCGCCACCCGAAGAACGTTCTAGAAGCTAGTCAGCTCACTCCAAAATTCATAGAAAATTTTAGAAGCTATTGTCAGCTACTCACAGATGAGTACTGCTTGGCTCCAACGCCCATCGGAATGGTTCGCGTCATTGGTTATAGAATAAACTTAAAAGCTCTTATTCTTCACTAATATGCCTCTAACTTAAGAATACATTTAAAGCGAAAAAAAAAAATTGGCAAATAGTCTACGCAAATAAAAATTGATAAATTGAAATCATAATTTATTTCATTTTGTTGACGTTTCGGCTTATAAGGTCTAATAACAGATAAGCCTGATCTTATGTACTCGTGAAATAACAAAAAAAGTGATGTGACCGTGAGTAAAAAATGAGTGTGCAATAATATGACTTCTAATTAATTCTAAATGTTAATTACACAACTATTACATGCTGTTAACAACGTGAGTATAACCACAAACACATTCACCACCAAGTTTTTACTTCTTAAAAGATCCCTTGGAAATTGCAACGACCACCGCATATTCCAAAGTCGCGGAACACAGAACATCTAAGCGTCCTCCGAAGTAGGTCCACACAAGGACCATCTAGAATATTCTAGATCATTCCAGAAGGTTTGAGAACTCATACTTACTCAGTCAACGAAGGTTGGGCATCGTGTCTTCTGCCTTCAGCCGCAGCACCGCTAACCCCTCCCCCGCCGCCTCGCCTCTGGCCCTCGAAGTATGCGGCGCCGTGACGGTACCCGACTTCACGAATCTCGTCGAAAGAACCGAATTGTAGGGTTTTGTATGCGTCGATGGGAGGACGTATGTATTCGCAGTAGTCGGATTTCTTTACTTCCTGAAAAAAACATGATTGCATTTAATATAACGAAATAAGTAAGACGATATACAAGGTGTGATTTTTAGACTAACATCTAAAATGATTTAAAAATTAGAGTCAGGACCTAGGTGTAAGGTGAATAAAAACAACCACATAAAATATACCCATCAGTGGCGTAGCGTGGGGGGGGCAGGGGGGGCAAATTCCCCGGGCGGCAGCTTTTAGGGGGCGGCAAAATTTAACCAATTAAAAAAAAATTGTTCGCAACTAGTATCTGCGCCGCTACATAAAACTGTCTAACAATAACAAAACATTAAACAAGAAAGTTGAAACTTTTTAAACTTAAAATTAATTATTGTTAAAAGGACAATGGGCACTTTGTATGGGATTTGGTACCCGCTCCAACAGCAACGTATTATATATCATTAGAAAGGTATTTACGTGAAGAATAATAAAAACTATGGAGCTTGCCTCAATTAGCTGTCCGATCCAAGAACGATAAAAATTGAATCGACATAGAAACAAATATATCATCCATATATGCAAATTCATTAAGAGGCATTTATGTCGTCAGTGTAATAATTTTAAACTCAGTTAACAGACATCTTACATTGATTGATACACTCTATTATAATCTAAAGGTTGTAATAGTCTATGGAGTCATAATACGGAAACACAATCGTCATCTGATTTGACAAAAGTTCAAAACATTTCTATTCATCTTTTTTTAAGAAGAAATTCACCATTATCTCAGCACCTCTTGAGGAGCAAGATTGAGTCGTAATATGGACTATGTAAACATCGTCTCCTGACTTTTTAACCTCAATTGATTGTAAATACTGAAAGACTTTCATCAAATACATAAGCTGGTTCTGCGTGAACTGCAAAGGTTTGCACAGTCTTTTTTTAAATCAATCGGCAGGCAAACATTCTAAAAAGGCCAAATTCCTGTTTTTTTCTTACTTTACCAGTTTTTATTCAAAACAGTTGGATTTAAGAACTTCATCTACGTTGATGATTTATGAACATTACACATTCTATTAGTCGATGTCACGGGAAATGGACAAGGATTTCGGACTAGTCGTCATAGTAAACATTTTTTGCCTTGCCAAGACCTACGCAATGGTACTAGATTCAACACTGTTGGACAGGGTACCAAAACGCCCATCGTCCTTTGGTACTTAAAACAAACGTGACACTACATTTTACGTAATTTTGGTTTTGAGCCTTAAATAAAAAATAATTAAAATTTCGCGCTCGCTTCGCTCGCGTATTCAGAAACAGTGTACGCTTATTTTTGCATCTGTCAACAAACAAAAAGTTAAGTACGTTTGGGCTAAATTTTACGTAATTTTTGTTTTAAGTCCGATAAAAATTTCGCGCTCGCTTCGCTCGCGTATTCAAAAACGATATGCACTTATGTTTGCATTTGTCAACAAACAAAAAGTTAAGTACGTTTGGGCTAAATTTTACGTAATTTTTGTTTTAAGTCCGATTAAAATTTCGCGCTCGCTTCGCTCGCCTATTTAAAAACGATATGCCCTTATTTTTGCATCTGTCAACAAACAAAAAGTTAAGTACGTTTGGGCTACATTTTACGTAATATTTGGTTTAAGTCCGATAAAAATTTCGCGCTCGCTTCGCTCGCGCATTTGGAAACTACATAGGCAAGTTTTTCTTTATTGCATTTGCTTACCTACACAACTGCCGACATGCGTTTAGCAGAGTGCTAATTTAGGTAAACCAATGAGGTGGTCCCTCATGACTAAAAGGTTAAGAACCACTGGTTTAGATAAACTTGAATGCTATAGGTAAGCAATACCTACCTAGATACAGGCCAAATTTCACGCTTAGGTATAGTTCCATGGAAACTAGTTTAAGTCCGTAAATTAAATTAATTAGTTAAACAGTTTAAAGTAGCCCCGCTTTTAAATTATTTCAATTTCATATATACTTATAGGTACCTACTTCGCTAGCCTGCGTACCTAAAAGAATTTTAAAACCTTCAAGAAATCAAGTAACAAAGATATAAAATAGTCTACTTGCCCTTCTGCCGGGGCTGCGGGATGTTCGAAAGATTACCGCGGCTCTGGAACATAAAAGGCCTTCGACGGAACACGACGGTTTTTAGTCAGTAAGAGTCTGACACTCCCTCACCGCTGCTAACCCACAGCGGGAATGGTCATTTCATGATTTTTAACGTCGATACAAAAAAAAATCCCTTTTTTTGAAGTCGGTAAAAAATAACAAACGGCCAGTAACACTTGTTAAAAAAAATACACGGGAAGGGGCGGCAAAATCGACAACTGCCCCGGGCGGCAGATACCCACGCTACGCCACTGATACCCATATGACAATTAACCACAAAAATATGTATTTCATTAGTCAAATTTTGCTTGCAAAACTTTACAATCAGATTAAAATTGCAGTTTACCTCTAGCTGTCTATTGCAAGACACATAGGCCAGTCGACTCTGAATATCTGGCAAGTTTGGCACTTTCACAGGCGTTGTGAAGGGATTCCATCTGTAAACACAACACATTACTGTTACTACAGAAAGACCATAAAAATCGTACCAACACCGCTTATCTATCTATTTACTGAAAAGAAAATTTCGACTGCGAGTAAAGCCAACACGAATGATTTTAGAAATCGTCACGGTCAGTACTTGAGTAAAACTGTAGGATCATAGTAGTAGAGAGATGTTTTCATAAAATTGTGAGAAAGCCTTAACTTCTCGATAATACCTACAGCACACATAGAATAAGCACTAAATGTGTACTTCACATAAAGCCCTTTCAATTAGAAGATTTTTAAGGAAATCCGGAGGGGACGGCGCGTACGCAGTCCCCCACTACCAAAAATTACGCGTCCGAGTTATCCACATTAGGGATAATCGCAGGGGTCAACCCATCCGCAGTGCAATGGATGGACCTCGCCCTGGGGGAACCGCCTTCGTGATCACGGTATCCCCTACGCCAGGTAAGTATGAGTTCACTACGGTACCGCCGGGAGGTCGTTCAATCGCGGAGAATCTTAACACCGCGATTCAGGAACGAGGCGGAATTGCACAGTGACATCTAGCGATGAGTTTGAAGAAACTATGAGCGTGGTGCCCAGGGTAAGTACTATTTGGTGTGGTTTATTGCTTTGCTTATTTTTATCAAATCTTCTTATTCACTAAAACACTTCACTAATATAATAAAAAAAATATTATAAATATTAATTTGAGCGCTAATAATAGAAATACATAACACATTGTAAGTAGGTACAAGTGGCGACACCTAGCGGATCAATAACGCAACTCAACTTTTAGATACAAAATGGTGGTTTCCCGCGCTTATTCAAATCTATAAAAAATCTATAAATAATCTTAGGCTTTGAATAAACATAGCTCCTAAAAACAACAGAAGCATTGAAAATCAGAGAAGTATTTACCTGAATATTGTTATATTAGCTTTAATTACATCTAATATTCTAATTAACTAATAATTTGTAAAATAATCTCACCGTTTCCACAATAGCCACCATCCGGACAAGTCGTCGCCATAGTTGGTGAGATCTGTATCATCCTGGGAGCCCACATCAATGGCCAGGATATGTTTCGCTCCCAGTGATCTCATCACGTCCGCTGTAATGCATTGTTGATAACATTATAGACAATTTGACTATAATGTGCTACATCCGTGAAAAACTAGGATAACTAGCAGGGTAAAATTTATTAGGGTTCTACAGTTTTCAAGATAATTCTCCAAGTAGAAAGATTAGTTAAGTATTGGATAGTCAGAGTGATTTTATGGGTTTCACTTAGACTGCAATTCCAATGTATCTGAATCAAGTGATTATTGGGTGTCCACAATCCATAGGACATTGTTTCAAGAGATTAAATCTCATTCTGCAGTAACTATTGTTTTGTGATATATAAATAAAAGGAGCACCTTTAAAAATACACTGTTATTCTTAAATATGGGCACAGATTATATCTTAGTAGGGACATAAAAAATTTGTATTTAGTTACAAAATTAATACATTACCAGGCACATTATTGACGTAGCAGCCATCCAACAGCAGATGTCCGTCCATAGGGTCGCATATAGGCGGGAATATGCCCGCTATGCTCATGGAAGACCGGCAGTACCTCCATAGCACACCTGGTGACACTCCGCCATTGAAGCATCCACCAAGGAGGCCGTTGCCATTACTTACCTTCGACGCTAGACTGAGTGACAATATACGTCTTCTCTTTTCAAATTTTAGAGTGACAATATATGTCTTCCTTTTTCAAAACTTTATACAACGAACGGTGTTGTTGTTTTGTTTATTTTTTATATGCTATGGTAGATTTTTTTTATTATAAAATGAGTTTGGTAGAGCTTTGACAGTGAAATGCGTGGAAAGGAATTTTCGTGAGAGACAGAACTATGTGCTGGAAGTTATTAATTTTGTTAAGAGTTTTGTATCTAAGCTACTCGGTTTCCCATGAGTTATTAACGGATTTCTACTAAGATTCGTACTGCAGTTATTTATTGAGCGAAATAGTGCATCTATTTGGACGGCAAGAAGAATGTGATAGACTTAGAATAATTTTTAGACCCCCGAAACTACAATACATCTAATTATTTATCTAATTGTGTCACACAAATAGAAAAGTGAATTTTAATTTTAAAATTAATTTTAGTCACAGAGTCGTCTGACAATATTTTCACTCAGCCTAACAGTGCGTGCGTGATAGATCAGCCAATCGGATAGTAGTACGCAACACACGGAGCTCTGTGATTGGTTTACCTGGGAGGTTGTTGACGTAACCGCCGTCCAATAGGAGGTGGCCGTCTACGGGGTCGCAGAGCGGCGGCATGTAGCCGCTCAGCGACATCGACGCGCGAATGTAACGCCAGAGCGAACCTACACACACAGCACAGCTGACGCGGGTTCACTCGCCCTACTCGTCGTATTAGTTCAAGTTAAACAACACACTCCATGGAGAGGAAATGAACGTGACAGACATAATTTTACCAACCCAATAGAACATATCAGTGTCGCTTCTGTTTCGTGAGTAATCTATGATGAGAATAGACATTGCTACAGTACTACATGCACCATGCTACGATGATACGCAACGACCACGCTGCGGCGCCGCTGCGGACAAACTACGGATGGCAAGTTAAGAGGGTTAATACATAGATAACAAATGAGGAAATAACTAAGAACCACACTCATGCATATACATGAAGATGAGATAGAATGTATGAGAGATGTATGATGATTTAATACATACAAACTTTATATCACATCCAACCCGACATTGTATGGACGATACATATATTTATTAATGAACTCCCAAATAATTAGCGTTATTAGGTAAACCAATCACAAGCGCTTTTTTTTAAGTAATGGCAACTTCCCAAAGGCAAATGTCGGATTCGTATCGTTGTTAAAAAAATATAAGATTAAAAATTTCGATAGTTTATATAGGGGGGATTTAGAACACCAAGTGAGGGGGGTGTAGGTATACACATAAATATAATTGCATGTAACAAACACACTTTGACATCATACAAACATATAAATGCAAGTGAGTGTGGTTTGTAGACTGTGGCGGACAATGAAACAAAAATAAAACTGTCACAGCGTACCGTGTGACTGGTGGGGGGGGAACAAAATGACATGAACACAATATTAGCACTTTACACCTGTAACGACTATTGCCATCATAGATATGTTTGATCGTATGACGGTATAGGCATCCGCATGACGTACTGTATAGCCAAGTGACGCGAACATTGCTTCACTAACGCCCAAATTCACCGATAATATAAACGCCAGTTTTTCTTAAAACAACTGTTTACCATGAAGCTTTTACGTTCAATTTTCAAAGTAAACAATTGTTTTACGAAAAATAAACGTATATTCTATCAGTGACAATGAGCCAAAAGCCGTGTATTTAAGTGACGACCACTATAACGTCCATCCGAATATTTGGGATGAAAACTTTTTCATCCATAGACGCTAAAGTGGTTAAAGCGTTTACAGACGAATCATATTACACGAGCAATATAAGCAGCTACATTTAATCCTGTTTTTATAAAATTAATATCTGTAGCCACTTATGAGTCTGTAAAAGCTATACAAAAAAAAAATAGCCATAAAATATAATCTGGTCTGCAGATACAAAACGACATCAATTTTTAACACAAATTTTCTTTCAATATTAACATGCATCACATCGATACGATTATTGTTTTGGACTCGTTTACACAATGGCTCATGTTTGGGCGTTTTAAGATCATTGCACATTTTAGTACCCAATGGAATATATTTCTTCACATTTCTATAAAGCTTGCCAGCTGCTACGGCCCGAGTTCATCGACAACATAAATCTTCTATTTTCCTAAAAGAACTATTTACTTTAAAATTTCAAACGTGAAAATAGTAAACAGATGTTTTAAGAAAACTAACGTTTATGATGTCGGTGTAATTGGGCCTGAGCAGGATATAATGAGATGAATGCAATGTATAATATTATCGACCAAATGATAGGACACCATGAGTGTTACAAACCCCATGTTTATGAACCCAACAATGACCGTAAAATACGCCAAAACTTTCCATTGTAGTAAAAGAGCCACGAGACATATTTGTAAAAAAAAATCGTAAAGCAAAATTAAATTAAAAACTTGGGTTAGTAAAGTGCAAAATAAAGCTTTAAATTAATCCAAAAATAATAAGTTTCCCGTCCACGAAATGTGTTGTGTTATTGTAACTAATACTACAGCGGGTTTCATGAATAGAATTCAAAAAAGTTTTTATAAAAAAACACGTGTGTTTACGGACATCGCACACATTTGTGATTGCACACAATTTTAAGCTTTTGAATTGTGGTGTAAATATAAAAATAAGCCACTTTTTATTTGGTACGGCAAAAAGATACCTATGATGTAATTTTGGTACTCTTTTTTTAATAATTATTGTTTTGCTGTATATTTATAGGAGTATAAGAAATCATAATATGGATATCAATATTTCAAGATTATTAAAATCTGCAATTATTTCATCGAAATTAACTTCTTGTTAAGATGTAGATAAAATATACTCCTTACATAGATGCTGTAACTGGGTATTCATCAAAGTTCATGTGGTTAAATTCATTTACCTCTAATTTCTCAATACTTTAAAACTTCATATGTTGTAAAAACCATCTTAAATTAGATGTCCTAACCATGAAATTCCTAACAAAAAAAGTCCAATTTCCAACTTACCATGTCGATGTACCCTCATACAAGACGAACTGATATCCGTAGTGACGGTAAAGTATGGGAGCCATAGGTCTTCAATATGAACGTCCCCGAAGGTGGAACGTATGGTCGCGTTGAATTGACGACCAGAGAACATTGATGTAGCTGGATAGGTTAGGTCCAGGAGCTGTTTGCCCCATTGGGTCATTTTCTGGAATTTTACGTAGTTTGTTAGATTAAAACTACTTTCATAATGTAAAAAATATGATGTTGCGGTTAGAAAAATAAGGTTGTTAGAGTTTTTTCGTGTATATGATATCTGTTTGCGGCAATGTATCTTCGAAACGGATAGGATAGGTATACTGATTTAGAGTTTTTTTTTTATTTCAACTTGTGTTTGCTAGTCTTGTCTCATCATTTGCGCAGCCTTTTCTCAACTGTGTTTTGGTCGGCTTCCAGTCTAATCTGAGAGTACCAGTGTTTTATACTTCTTGTATATTAATTATTGATGAAAATTCATCTATGCTTTAATAAATTATGAACTGTTGACAATAAAACTTACGGAGGGAAAACTGACCTGTTGTCTTTTATAAAATATTCTTTAATTTTTGAACAAGATAATTGATTTAGTACCTGTGACCACTCCCTGGCCTTCTGCGTGACGGTGGTAATGTTCCTCTCCATGCACCACAGCGCCCCCATGAACGCGCCGATACTCACGCCGCCCACCATGTCTATGGGGATACCGGCTTCCTGGAAACAGAATTATAAGGTCTTTAGTAAAATAGAAAATAAGTTTGATGGATATATAGAACAGTACTACAAGATGTGAGGTGGTTAGCAAATATTTTTTGAACACAAGTACAAGTAAAGGCACGGATGTTGAGCAATCGGTGAACACAAAACAAAATTGCAAAAAATTGTGCACAAAATGCACAGCGAAGTTTAACGCTCAAGATTCATGCCGATTTTTTTACGCTACCTATATCTGTGCAGTCATTGATAGCAATCATCAAATAACCCCTCCAGCTGGGTTAGCAGTGGTGAGGGAATGTCAGACTGACTGACTAAAAACCGTCGTGTACTTTACCACCAGCTTCATCCACGTACCTGTATGGCCCGCACCATGCCGACATGCGCGGCGCCGCGAGCCCCGCCGCCGCCCAGCACCAGCCCCACCGACGTGCCCGTCAGCCATCGCGCCAGGCGAGAGAAGTCAGAGTGGACTGAAGCTTCGGACATCAGCACTTTGCTGTATAACTCGCTCTGGAAATGTACATAAAGTCACTGTTAACCGAAGAAAAAACAATAATAAATCTATCAGTATGTGGTCACAGGTTACGGCCGGTTCACACATGTCTCCGTTTTACTGTCCCGTTTTATCGTGTACGTTTTTTTTTCGTCGATGGCGTATGTAGTTGTATACAGAATACTGTGCCATGTGTGAAGTCACTCATACAACTACATACGAAATCGACGAAAAAAAAACGTACACGATAAAACGGAACAGTAAAACGGAGACATGTGTGAACCGGCCGTTATGTGTCAAAAATGAGCAAAAACCCTTTTAGGATACCTCAGGCCCTTTTTATATGCATACGGTTCCGTCACGGCTGCATATAATGGCAGTTAGTTCCCAAAAGGTGAAACACAGGATAATTTTTTGAGTAACACATTTCTTGGTGGTTCAACACAACAATAATAGAACACACACATTTAACGGTAAACAAAATATTACTGTCATACCTATACCCCACCACTTTGGCTAACAAACTACCCCAAAATACTTACAATCCGATACTGTGACTTCCTGGTGAACATGCGATGCGGGCATCGCACGTGGTGGTGCTGGCTGACCCACGTCCTCATGTTCAGCCAGTGCACCGTGCCTGAGGGGTTGGCACCACCTTCTCCATGGAGAAGCACCAGCTCCTTCTCTGTATGTATAGCTAGGAGCCCGACAAAATACTAAAAAACACAATCCGATACTGCGACTTCCTGGTGAACATGCGATGCGGGCATCGCACGTGGTGGTGCTGGCTGACCCACGTCCTCATGTTCAGCCAGTGCACCGTGCCTGAGGGATTGGCACCACCTTCACGGTGGAGTAGGACTAGCTCCTTCTCCGTAAGGATGGCTAGGGGCCCAGGAAACTACTACAAAACACTTACAATCCGGTACTGCGACTTCCTGGTGAACATGCGATGCGGGCACCGCACGTGGTGGTGCTGGCTGACCCACGTCCTCATGTTGAGCCAGTGCACCGTGCCCGAGGGGTTGGCACCACCTTCTCTATGGAGTAGGACTAGTTCCTTTTGAGTACGAATGGCTAGACGCTCGATTTCTTTTTCAATCTGAAAAGGGAGACGCAAGATATATGACATCGCGCGCTTATGGGATGGGAAGAAAGGAGACAAATGCGTCATTGATATATTTGCGTTTATTGACTATTATTTTTTTTTATATCTTTGGTATTTGTCAATTATATATAATCTATATGTATGTACACCCCAAACTGCCCGTTTTTCACTGTGTTCTACAGATAAACTCCACTCAAAGGTTGTCTGGAAGAAATCGCTATTTAGCGATAAGACCGCCGATTGTACTGTTTTTTTGTATGTTGTGATGTCCTGTGTTGTTAATTTTCTTGGTGTACAATAAAGAATAATCTATCTATCTATCTACGTCAAACACAAATTTGCAAACAGATATGCACTTCCCATTGAGATTTTTAGTATCTGCATAAAATTATTGACTATTTTCCTAGGACCAGACTCTATAAAATATCAAGGTTTCGCACAACAGAGAGTACATAGATACAAGGGCCTCAGAAAAAAAGCAGATCTCCAGAAAAAGCAAAATACACCCTTTGATCATATTATTTATTGTATTGTATTTCTATTTTGTGTACTTACCTTGCCAATACTGGGTTGCTTGTCTCCTAAAGCAACAATAAGAATACAATCTGCCTGACGGATGCATCTCTGGGTCCACTGTGTGAGACTAGGATCGCACTGGTATAATGCCACCTGGAAATAACACGTAAATCATACGAATATTGGCAACATCAGTCAGTCAGTTTTGGTGTAGTACTTCAAATCTTTATATTAGTTCACAGTTATAAAAACTAGCACTAGACGGCTGTTATTGAACATCCTTGGCAGTCTTTACGGGTAGCCAGTAAGTCTGACACCAGTCTAACCAAGTATTGGATTACCCGGGTAACTAGGTTGATGGTCGGATAGGGCAGTAGCTCCTTGTAAAGCACTGGTACTCAGCTACATCCGGTTAGACTGGAAGCCGACCTCAACATAGTAGGGGTGATGATGATGATGATGATGATGTCCTCCTAGCCGATTATCGGCTACGGCGGCTGTTCTCATGTAAGGAGATTAGCCAACTGCGCAGGACATATTATAGTGCACAAGCATTTGCGCAGACACAGGTGCACTCCCTATTCCTTCACTCTCATAGCCCGATGGGACGGGAATCCGACACGACCGGAAAGAGATCAGGCGCAGGACCGACATTTACGTGCTCTCCGATGCACGGGTGAATCAATCACCAACTTCCAGGCTTCGGGCTGCTTTGTGAAAGTCTTCTAAAACCCACAAAGCGATTTCGGCCCGACTCGGGAATCGAACCCGAGACCTCGTGCTCAGCAGCCACACTTGCGACAACTAGACCAACGAGGCAGTATAGTAGGGGTAAAAGGCTCGGAGGATGATGAGTTATAAAAACTAGATAAACGTGTTGGACATAGGCTCCTCAAAATTGAAAAATAAGACAATTACGAAATTTCTTAAAAGAACGTTCTATTTTTTCATGGCTTACTTTATGCTTATCTTCTTGCTGAGCAAGCCAGGAGCTAAGTCTGTATTCATTGTTAGGGTCCATAATAGTCAGACCCAGAAGCTTTCTGATCACGTCTGATGTTAGACGCACTGTGGGTCCTGAAAATTAAAATTATCCTGTTAATATAATGTCTAGGCACTTTATGAGTGCTCTTCAACATGGCAAGTTTTCTTAAACGTAAGGTGCATAATGCCGGGCGTTGGAAAAAGTGGTCAATCGTGAACTACATAGGGAAATACAGAAGCGGGTAGTACATAGGGGGAATACATAAGTGGAATAAATAAGAAAGTACACTGGGAGAGCACATAAGGAAGAACATAGTGGAGTATTATAGAAAGTAAATAAGGGAGAATATAGGAGGAAAACACAAAGGGAGTATATCTGCAATGCTGTCGAGGTACACAGAGGGAGTACATAGAACGAAGAAAGAAGTGTGACGTCACAAATTACTTAGATGCCGCTGCAGTTTTCATCTAGCCTCCTTGCCCTACTATTGGCACTTCTAAGGAACAGGGGTACTACTAGAGAACTAACTCACCGATAGCGGACAGCGAGTGGTAGAGCTCGTAGGTGAAGGCGGTGAGCGGCACGTCGTCGCTGACGGGCACCACCGCCACGGTGGAGAAGTTGTGCTGCGACGGACGAGGCTCTATAGCAGCCGCGCCTCCAAGACCTGCTGTTGGTTTCTGCCAGGATCCTGAAGATTTTTTTTTTAATTTTATTTTTTTATTAGCCTATGCTGTCCCACTGCTGGGCAAAGGCCTCCCCCAAAGCCTTCCACTTTTCTCTATCCATCGCTGCTCGGGTCGTGCGATAGTTGTCATTCCCAGGGGCAAAATCACGTCCCTGAAGGGCCGGAACGCGTATATAGACAAGTTCGTTTGCACGCATTCCTAGCGCGCCCACGTCGGCCGGCAGTCACTCGCAAACCGACTGAGTGATGACCCCGTAAAAACACACGCGACCATTTTTTAACACGCTTATTTTAATCGTGAAACGAAAGGCTAAACTGACCACAACGTACAAAAGTGCAAAAACGCTCGACCACTTGAAAATCAGTTTGACGAACAGTCATATTATAAAATAACAATACTAAAGAATCTATACAAAATTTATGTAACAAGAAAACTTACCCAAAATCCTATGCCCCAACAAATTGATCAACCTCGTCACCACAACAGGGAACCTCAGTTTGATCGCGTTAAACAATCCTTCTGGAAGTTTCGCTAGCTCCGAGTCCCTGACCGCCATTACTGTGGTACTTCTTCTAGTTTGTGTCACCATTTCCACTATGCCAACGAGATCACCCTTGCCGTATTCACCGACCAGCTCTTTCTTGCCATTGGGATGAGTGATCACGGATCGGAGACGACCGGACAAGACTATGAATGTGGATCCGGATTCCTCGTCTTGACGGTAGACGGCGCGGCCTGATTCGAGGAATACCTGGAACAAATACATGTACATACAGTTTTTACATATTAGACAGGAGGCTGTCATAAAAAGTGTTCTTTGAGAAGTGAGTAGTTTCAGAGATTTTTACCAATGACTGACTGACATATTATAAAATCAAGTGAAGCTTGGCAGTCGGTCCGTGGATCTCCATATATCTAAACGGGCTAATCTGTGTTCGAAAAGCACGATAAAATGTCGATCTTGTCTGTCATTTGTATACCTTTGGTAATCGTTACGGGGAGTCAGGAAACAGAAGTAGTCAGATGACAACCTGTCTAACCTAGGGGACATTCTGTTAAAAAAAATCTTATCAACTTACCCAGTCTAATGCGAAGTCGACTTGTCTAACAAAAGGCGACAGCCTCCTGACCACAGTTTTGGCGGTATGCAAGACCACTGAAGGCCGTGCTCTCATGATGCTGTACACTGTCTTTAACCAGATGCAGGAGAAGTTATCAACTTACCCAGTCCAACGCGAAGTCGACTTGTCTAACAAAAGGCGACAGTCTCCTGACCACAGTGTTGGCGATATGCAAGACCACTGAAGGCCGTCCCCTCATGATGCTGTACACTGTAGTCTTTAACCAGATGCGGGAGAAGTTATCAACTTACCCAGTCTAAGGCGAAGTCGACTTGTCTAACAAAAGGCGACAGCCTCCTGACCACAGTGTTGGCGATATGCAAGACCACTGAAGGCCGTTCCCTCATGATGCTGTACACTGTAGTTTTGGATAATAACCCGATGCGGGAGAAGTGTTTTGCGCGAATGGAGAAAAAGCTGGGTTCGCCTGTTAGTACGGCAAGACCGCCTTCGACTTCACCTGGAATAATGTTGCAGTGACTTATTAACCACGTAAATCTCTGGATTTGATCGATTTGTCAAGGAAGTTTACTGGTGTCAACAACGTATGTCAAAAATGGATTGATGCACTTTGAAAGTAGGACAGGCCAACGTAATGAACATGACAAATAATTTTGGAACTTATCTGTATCAGTATAGTTTTTGATATGTAACTTGTGTACTAATTGTTTAGAGATATTATTCCGACAAAATCAACAGAACGGAAGGGTAGACTTAAAAGTTTTATAGCGTACAGTAAAACTTACTTTCGGTGAAAAAAGTAATTCAATTGACTAGTGCCAAGATTTACCTATTACCCTATATTAACATACCTGGATAAGCAGTGAACATATGAACTTCCCCTTCACCCTCAGCCACTCTCTGAGATACCAACAGAGCTCCAGATAGTAAGTACACCAGCGCCACATCCTAAACAAAATTAAATAAAATTAACCTTTTATATCAGTGCTAATAAATAATGAGTATAACTAAACAGCTATTGTACAGAAGAAAATAAGGCGAATAAGAAAAAGTATACATGTAAGATATTAACAAAAAAAAAACAAAAGGTGTAATGGGAGTTATCTATGATAAAAAAAGTTTATGCTCCTCCTAACTTTAAATGTTTACTAATTTCCGCTAAAAATAATTTGAGTAATGAATTATAATTTGAATCATTGCACAGATTGCTTTTCTTGTGTTTTTATATGTAAAGTATTTATAAAATAACGCAAATTTATATTTTTCTAATTTTTCCTAACAGAATCCAATGACGTCTAAAACCTAGACCTATGTACTAAAGAATGAATACTAATGCTATTCAAAATCCAATGTTTCTAGAAATGTATGGGAAAATTGACAGCGATGGTATGCGCAACTGTCACTATGTCACACTGAGTCTCACACAAAAGTTACCTGTGTGATCTCCGGCTCCCCGGGAACACTATAATACAGCTTATGAAAGGGAATTATAAAAGCAATTTAATACAAACTAAATATACAGCCTACAGAATATATAGTCAAACAATAAATACATATTTGTATGTGTAAGCGCAATACCAATATTGCAGTTTTGCGCAAAACTACTAATGTTTGCGCATTTTAGCGCAAAAGTGTAAGTGTTTCCGCAAGTTTGTGTGCGTCTGTGTGTGGAGGTTTGAATGCTCACCTTGTGACTCTCTTCTTTCATGATATAAGTTCCCGCGGGTAGGTCTCTAACTTGCACATTGCCGCGCAAAACGGTGTCTGAATCCAGACCTAGTTCTTTGACGAAAGCTTCTGTCGCTATTTGGATTAACGCCTGTTAAATAATGTATAAACAATATTATAATTTTCTTCTTCTTTATTTGTATATTAAATTGCATTAGTGTTTGTTTCTACTAAAACTCAAAATGGTGGGATCGATTGGTCTTATTTTTTTTTTATTGTAGAAGTCCAAGGAAGGTTTAACTTAAACAATATAAGACGTTACGAAGTTTGCTGGATCAGCTACTTTTAAATGAAATTTTACCATAGTAAATTATGACAAATATTCTTCTTTAATACAACTTGCTTATAAAGTTCTTTAATGCATACCTGTTCATCAAGGTTATCAGTGTTATGCTTCTTGAAGGAGTTTCCCTCCCGCGCCCTCTGTAGCGACGGCGTCGGCTGCACGTCGGGTTGCTGCTACAAAATTATATTATTTAAATATCTATTCTGAAATAGCTACTAAATAAGTATATTGCGTTCCTCGCTAATAATTCCAGGAATGCTTAACAACTTAGAACATATTTGAATAAAATATAATAGGTATAAAACGTCGGACAGATTTTTATTGCCTATGACCGCTTATTTTCTTGGTGTTTTAACCCTTGTCAATTGGAACGAAAACCACTCTTTTCCTCCGTGGAGGGAGAGCAAAGAGGTTGCAAAATAACATAAAATTTCTTTAGTTGCCCTTTAATCAAGGCATATCTTACCTCATACAAATTACAATTATGTACAGTTCTCGCCAAACTTTTTGCCGTCACTGAAAATTACTGCGTCACTACATAGAAACAAATTTTAGGTATCAGCGAGTAGCAGAGTTATGGGCTACATGTACATACTGGTGGTCGGAATTTTGTTACGGACCGCCATTGTATTTATTAATGTATTTAGCGATAACTGTACATAACTATTATCTACATATAATTGTTCTCACCTGCGGCGTGTTGGTCGCGATGTCAGGCACCATGTCGGGTTTCTGTCGCCGCCCCTGTATGTGTATGGGCGAAGACGACGCGTGGTTGCTCTCCTAGTTCAACAAGCCATTAGTAGGGAGACACACGATAAAAAACATGTTATTCATATAAAACTATGGGGAGGAGGGTTAACCAACTTCAAAAAAGGTTCGAGGTTCTAAGTTTGAAGTGTATGCCATGTTTATGCCCTTGTCGGGACGGTATTTGTCAGACTCAAGAAAATGGTTCTGTTTTAGATACATTAATTGAAATCGGTTTCATTTTATTTTTTCATAAGAATGAGGGATGAAGTTGTCAATACTGATCATCTGTATTGATGTGCACACTGCATTATACAAAAAAAAGCTAAAACTGATTGTTATTGACATGAAAATAATTTTGAATTACTCTTTGTCAGACTGAACAACACTACGTCATCGCATGTACAAAAAGAAATGATCTATTTACAAGGTTTCTTGACAAACTACATAATGTCGTAGAGTAAAGCTACCTGCGGAGCGCAGCGATGTGGAGGAACGGAGAAATATAAACCAATATCAGCATTGCAAAAAATCTGAAACAACCTCATAAAATCAATCCTTGGTTGGATAATACTTCTCGGTTTCTCCCATGGAGAACAAAATGATTAGCGGAGGTGCCATAACGAAATACTCCTAAGAATGTAGCGCACCAAAATGTGAGTGTGCGGGGGACAAGGAACGTTACTGTTTCCTCCCTTATACCCTGACCATTTTTTGTAACACCAAAAATCGTTGACAGTTGTCTCAAAGAAGCCAAACGCATAGTTAGTTCACTCGTAACTGATTGTTTTGCTCATGCCCACCGTTCGTATTTGACCTAAAGAAAGGCGCCTGACCTATCTACATTATGGCATCTCCACTAATCTTACCTTGCTCCGTGGTTACCCCGCACCGCAAACTCACTCCACAAGTAGCCTTACCCTACGACTCTACGTAGTTTTCAAAGAAACTTTTTACCAGGACATTGGTAACACAATAAGATCATTAAAATCATGCAAAATTTCTCAATAAATAGTAATAATATTTTTTCTTACCAAATGCTCAGACATTGCTCGTTCGCTGTGGTGGGGAGAATGCATGTTCGCTCCGCTTTCAACGTTAGTCATCTTCGCTGTTTTACCGGGAGAGGACGCCACTGTGTTCGGACGACGTTTCTCGCGGCCCTGGAATATATCAAAATAAAATGTACTTTAAATGTAAAAGAGCATATCAAAAGCATAGGAAATTAAAGTTGGGCCTGAACATTTTTTCGAAATGTTTGCTTGTTGTCTTTATGATGAAATCAAAATGGAATAAAAATAATTACCGGGTTAACCAACTCTGCACTCAATCCAAGGTACTGATGCAAAGCAGTAAATGTCACTCTTTGGAGACGCACCATAATGATCTGGAAATAAACAGGAAAGCAATCAAAAATAATTACAAATATATAATATGTATTTTCGAAACAAAAATCACATAATTATCAAGATCTCAACCAAAGAACTGGTTCTATATAGGAAATGAGGCAGAACTTTAATTTACTTCAATCTCCCATTTTATAAATAATTGGATGATTAGGAACCCAACTCGACTAAAGACCACGTATGGGAAGTTGAGGATGCAGGTGAAACCACTGTCGGAAGTTAGTACCTGTATAACCCTGACGAATATGTCAGGGTACTCTTTGAAGACTTCCTGGAAAGCCCTCATTGGCAGCTTTATAACTTGGGAGTCTTCTAGAGCCTTCGCGTTTACCGTCTTGTATGGTTGTGAGTGGCCCTGGAAGACAAAGTGATAAGTTTAATTGGATCATATTTACTTTTTTATTTAATAGTTTATGTACACAGTTACACACACAAGAGGAAAAAAATTAACAAATAGTACAAAGGCACAGCTTATTTTATAAGAAATCTCTTCTAGCGGGCCCTTTCTGGAAGAGTAGTGTAGTGGCTTCTATTAATACCTGGAAGATTACAATTATTGTTCTTAAATACGACAGCATTTTTTGGCATTTGTAATTTCTTAAGGTAAAGTGGTATGTTCCACTGGTGTGCAGCACTGTAACGCACTTAAATTGCAAAACTGCGACCTTTGTACGCGAACACAGGCTAGCAGTGGACTAGTGCCTACGAGTGCCAACAATGTGCCTAGGCGGATAAGGAGCTGGACTCACAGTGAGCACATCAGTGAAGCTGAGCAGCGAGGTGACGCTCTCTCCGGCGCGGACCACCTTCAGAGACAGGCTGCTGCCGTCCTGGTTCGTTATGTAGACGTTGACGCGCCCATTTTGGACGACGTATACGTTCTCGTCTGTGTCGCCTGTAAAGAAAGACAAATGATAAGACATAATAACTGCTGATCTGGTCTCATTATATGCAAGCACAGAAATTACGGAATCAGACAAAGTGATACTGACATAGGTATCCTTAGTATGTATTCTCTTTTAAGAGGTCCTACAGTGAAGGTAGTCAAATCCATGACGAGAATCAGGATCCAAAAATAAAAGGATCAGATTATGACAACTTAGACAGTTTATGGAGATAGAAAAAAGCTTGATTAATCACAAAGATCCCTAAACCAAACAGTTTAATTTATCAAGGAGGTTGCACTTACCAACTTTGAACAAGAAAGCACCAGCGGGCAGGTTGAGAATCTCCGTATGCTTGCAGAGCATGAGGAATACCGGCTTCTCGAAGTGTCCGAACACCCTGATGCTGTGTAGCATGTAGAGGGCGTCTGGGGGGACCCTGTCGTCGCTGGTTAAGTCTTCTTCTAAGTATTCTGCTGGGGGCTCCAGTACCTGAGCGAAAATTGGGTATTAAGGATATTTTTTGCTATTGAAGTGCTATGGGAAGACTGTCATTTTGCTATAATTCTGAGGTAAAACTGACACAGGTAAGATTGAAACTCAGGAATGATTTAGGACGAAAGAATAATTTAGAATCGGTAAAGAAATATTTTCATCAACTTAAATATTTCTAACATAGTCTTTCGTACCTATATACACTCCTGTATTGAAGCATCCTAATATCCTAATTAATATGTTTGTTATGAACTCATTTCTTAATCTCATTCATATTCATAAATCCATTTAGCAAATTACGGCAAAATCCAGTAGAAGAAAAAAACTGTCTATCTCATTCCTAGTAGGCAGTATATCAGAATCCCATTGTTCTTTCTCACCTTCAATTGTTCCGGAGCAGTTTCCTTCTTCAGCTGCAGGAGTTTCCTAGCGAACCTCATGACAGCGCGTCTCTTGCGCCCCTGACCAGAGTTGGAGATAGACTTGACCTTCCTCAACATCCTGCGACCGTAGAACAGCATCTTGTCTCTTTTGCGGAACCTCTTTACTGCATCCCCTGTAGCCCCGGCGCCGCCTGTGGCTCCTGCCATTTCTGGAAGTTTCAATGATGGCCTATGATTAGCGACAGATTAATAATTTCTACATTGTTAACCTGCAGACCTCAGGGTAAGAAGGTGAGTGGCTTTTAGTCAATAAGAGACCGACACTCCCTCGAGGTGCATCCACAGTGGGTCACTTGATGATTTCCCATAAAAAAGGTAAGAAACAGAAGAGGCAGATGGCAACTCAAATCAAACTGAAATGGTTATTATTGTTAGGAAAAAATAGGTTTGCTTGTCATTTTTTTAAACAATGTTGAGGTAGGTCTCATTTCTATAATAATTGATAGTACAATTGAATTACCTTTCGACCTCCATCGTCTGTAATAGTAGAAAAATACGACCACTAAGGATACGAGGAGACAACCGCAAATAGACCACAGCAACTGCGAACAAAAATATGAATTATAACTACTAATAATAAAGGCCAAATTAGGCCGACAAGACAAGGCTATGATAACAATTTTACCGCATACATTCTTTATATCAATGTCACGTTCATTGTGAAAATATTGACCGCGATAGTTTTCAAAACATATTCTTTCAATTAGTAGAAATGACAATACAAATAGGGCATGCCCGCATCTACTTAACAACTGAATACTGAATAATGCACTGATATAAATATTTATAATCAACGGCTTTCATTTCAAGGTAATAAGGAACTGCGCGTGCGCTTCTGTAAAGGTCACACGTACCACGTGTATCTTTAAAATATTAAAATGCTACTAAAATACCATATCGACACATTTATAAGGTAAATAGCAGAAACCTTCATACTGTTTGTTAATTTGGCAAACATTAAGTTAACGTCTCCTTGGATCAGACGTGTGAAAACTGCGTGGGTCGGCGTTTAATTGTGTGATGTAACCATTGAGGAATACTCATAGTTTGTCAAAAGCATCATAAAAATTGTCTCAAGCATTAAGAATGTGTTTATCATATCTAGGTAAGTACATTAAATCGCAACCAAACCAAGAGCATCATCATCATGATAATTCACTTGGTTCTTCAGTAGTATTAAGTAATATCGGCTGAAGTACCAAGTACGAAGACCTTATAACTATTTTGGCATTTGAACAACCCTCGAAGGATTGATCAAGGAGTACATTAGCTTAAATACCTATGTGGCTTGTGGATCTCCCACCATACCTATCTATACGTAACTATATATAAATAGTCATACACAAATCTCATAAAGACCGAAGTTGCCTACTCCAACAAGACAAGTGCATACTACTTCCTGCATTCCTATCTATAATCTAATACGAGTAGTAGCGTAGATTACGGAACTCTTGTAGTCTTGTTACACAATACGGATCAATTCTTCCATTCATGATATCCTTAAGTGAGCAGCCTACTTACGATGCTAAGATGTTTCTCGAGCTCAAAGAGAGACGATATTGTGTTTGGTCTATAAGTAAGTAGTATTTATTTCCTAATTGCGAGAGAAGTTTTAGTTTTTTTTTTTAATATTTATTTAGAGCAGCTTGGTGATAATATGTTAACATCCTATCGTAAAACGAAGAGAGATTATCTGCTGAGCCAGCAAATTTTGTTTCGGTTGGTGGGCAGATAAAGAAGTCATATTTCAAGCGCAAAGAACACCGTAGCCGTATCTTTAGAGTATCTAGACTCCCTTAGCGAGAGAACTGTATTGTTTGTTCTGGTAATTTTTTTATACCAGGCTATAAAAAACTTCTAAGCATGATTCTGTAATTTCTGCCTTCTGAATATGTATGATAATCTACTAAAGTACGGCCTTCTAAACAACTTCTTTACATACATTTATCAAAGAGCGCGATAAAATGTGTCAAGCCCCCAGGCCTTGAGAATTTTGTGACTATTTTTGCAATCTTCGAATAGTCGTTGACATTGAACTAACAAGAATATCGCGGAAAAATCAACGTATTGATGAAAAATGTACGGTCACGTTTTGGTCAAAAATAGAGATCAATATTCGGGCTTCATTGTTCAAAAGAATTACTGAGGTCTTGGCACATGAAGGGCTTCAGACGGAACATGATGGGTTTTAATCAGTAAGAATCTGACACTCCTTCACGCTGCTAACCTACAGCGAAAGGGGTCGATCATTTGAAGATTTCTCAAAAAAAAGACCAATATTCGAGTATCAAATGGTCAGAGGTTTCTTTGCAAACTGTGGGTTTAGTATCGAAAGTGGTCTCTAAAAAAGTAAACACTAGATAATTGAGAGAGATCTGTTTTTTTTGTGCTACATTTTAGTTTAGACAGTAGTAAACAGGACCCAAAACTTCTAAACAAAAATACATTTATCGAGTTTTAACTTCGAAATAATATTGTAATAAAAATAACAAGTTTTTTTCCTTATATGGCTACTAATGCCGTAACAACAGGCAAGTTTGAAACATGGTTTAAATATTAACTTCAACCATGGATAAGATCTTTGTAATAATTTGCATAGATCCTAATCTTTTTTCTAACAGATACCATTGTGTTTGACTATAATAAGTAGGTTTATTTTGATTTCTTATTAATACACTACTACCACTACTACAGATGGAATGATTTCTTGCTAGTGCTACTCCAAAATTGAAGTTAGGAATCATGGGACTACATGGGTTACATTAATGCATAATATCGTCGTATATTTTTCAAGTCTATTTGGTCCTTTTATTTTTAAGGTTCCGTATTAAATTAATTTGTAGTTGATAAAGTATGACTTAAATTAACGCAAATATTTCGATGCGTTCATTAACTGGCAGATCTTTATGATATTATCTAGAAAATTATTTAATGTATGTTTTGACATACGAACACCATCATGTTACTTCGCAATAAAAGTCCAATTTGCTGGTAAATTGTATGATAACAAAAGCTTCAAATTACTCACGCGATACTGTTTGTCTCCCAGCTGAGCGGTTAATATGACGCACACGCAAGCCACAAAGAACACCATTATTCACTTCATTTCATTACATGCAATTTCTATTATTGACGCACTTAACAAAAAAGGTTTTTACTATTTTTATTTTTTGCACACTTTTTTATAAATTTTTCATAATTTTTTTATAAATTATTTTTTCATTGTACGTCCATCACCGACTAAACAGATCGGATCCACTAGTCGCGAGTTTGTAAACAAGTTTAGTCCTTGCGTACGACTTTTCATTTTCTGTCGCAACTGAACGCGACTAGCCGCGTTGCGACACGCGTCTTTATTAACCGTTTATGTTTCGTTTGGAACAGCTGATAGTAGTGACGTTAAATTCTAAATAGGCGTCCGGTCATTATCTTTGCACTACAGTGTAACCGCAATGTTTATTTGGTATCTATGTTGACCGCAGACGCCACTGTTTAAATATTTTGGACGTTCTCAAACGCGTCGCTATTTAATCATTAGGTAGTAGTAAGCGTGGTATTGTAAAATATAGTAAAGTTAGTGTAAATAAAAAAATAAGCTTTTAATTAATTTAAATTAATAGGTAACTTCGTATGGTAAAATACTTCCGTCTTCTAGTAGCAATTATTTAATTAAAACTAACATCAAAGCGATAGTTTCAAAGTTGCAATAAGAGATAATAATGGGTCAAAGTCAATCCAAATGATTCACAAGTTCAAAGACAAAGAGTTACCATTTTACTAGTAATTCAAAAGCAATACATTTTAAAAAGTAGGTAAAACAGTTCAATTATTTTCATTGTCACGGTCCAGTTTTTGGGAAAACCATTATCTAGCCCAATGGACTAGTATTTCTTAAATTCTAACAAAATACTTTTTTTACCATATTGAGCTACAACATTATTTTTCTAGTTAAATGAACTTTATAATACATAAATAATATACCTATATACCTGACTTACTCAGAGGGCTAATTCTTTTCTTATTTTTGCAGATAAATAACATACATAACTTCATGATCATTACATACATAACACGCAACAATAGATCAATATAATAAAACTGTGATCGTCTTCTAAACTATGTAAATAAATACTCAACGCCTTAGTCATTTGCTGTCGTTTTTATTGTCAACAACATTTCTTCCGCATACGGCAATGCGCGGGCGCACATGTTTTTCTAGAGGTGTGTCAAAAGGGGACAAGAAGTATTTACTATCATTACGTCATCGTTTCATTAGATATTTTTATTCATACCGCTCAAGGTCATCGTTTAGACTTGAGTAAGTAAATAAGTTTATCTAATTGACGACATTTACGGCCCTGCCTTCGTAAAATAAAAAATAATACCCAAACTTCGCTTAATAGGCTTTTGTATTTAATCACGCCTTTGTCCTAATTAAGGAAATAACGAAGCTTATTTCATTTAAAAACTAAAACAGATCTAGAATAAAAATACCACGGAGCTGAGTTGCAAATTTTTAAAGCGTGTTATTTTTTTACACTTGTTGTCTCGTCTAGACTTTTTTGTTACAAACTGTATCACCTAGATTTAAAAGATACTTTTTTGTCCGCTGTTACTAGATTTCTTCTGTTGGTCCTAATTACTAGAAACAAAACAGAGTCACACAGACATAATTTACAGCTACCTTTTCTAGCCACATGTATGTCCAGTAAAATGAAAATATCACATAACATCAACATTTGCATTTACAACCTCGTAAAGTACATTGAATCTGCTTTCATAGCTGTCGTCATTTGTTTAACGCAAATTGAATCAAACATGCAAAATATTTATACCACATTGTATTTTATTTATCGCATATATCCAGTTGTAAATTGTAATAAATTGCGTAGCACATAGGCCTTGCTTTTATAAATATATCTGTCTTATCATTTAGTAAGATTGATGTAAGGCCACACACATCATAAGATTAAAGACCACCCCTGGAAGCCAAAATCTTAAAAAAAAAATATGAAAAATATATTTTGTTTTTTTTTACGAATATTTTTTTACTTTATGGGCTTACGAAGCCACTGTGTTGAATCATCATCATCATCATCATCATCATCATCATCATCATCATCATCATCTCAGCCATAGGACGTCCACTGCTGAAAATAGGCCTCCCCCTTTGATCTCCACAGATACCTGTTGGAAGCGACCTGCATCCAGCGTCTTCCGGCGACCTTTATAAGGTCGTCTGTCCACCTCGTTGGTGGACGTCCTACGCTGCGCTTGCTAGTCCGTGGTCTCCACTCCAGCACTTTTCGACCCCATCTGCCATCTGCGAGCAATATGGCCTGCCCATTGCCACTTCAACTTGCTAATCCGGTGGGCTATATCGGTGACTTTGGTTCGACTCCGGATCTCCTCGTTTCGGATTCGAACACGTAGAGAAACACCGAGCATAGCCCTCTCCATAGCTCGTTGAGCGACTTTGAGCTTTGAGATGAGGCCGATAGTGAGAGACCACGTTTCGGTACCGTAAGTCATCACTGGTAACACACATTGGTTGAAGACTTTCGTCTTGAGGCACTGAGGTATGTCGGACGAAAAGACATTGCGTAGTTTCCCGAACGCTGCCCTCTTTCTCGAAGTTGGACCTACCTAATTGGACTACTTGTCCTAGGTAGATATATGAGTCAACAACTTCGAGTACCGAGCTTCCAACAGAGACTGGGGTGGGCTGAACATGGACATTTGACATAATTTTCGTCTTGTCCATGTTCATTTTCAGGTGTTGAATATGAAAGTTATATTTTTACTCGTATTTTTTGCATGCATCTTATTTATTTATTTATACTTTATGTACAAAAAAGGTACATTGGCGGACTTAATGCCTCAAGGCATTCTCTACCAGTCAACCATCGGGTTAAAGGGAGAAAATAAATAGGTAGTACAAAAAAAAAAAAAAGAGAGAAAGTCATGAAACGATAAGAATAAAAACATGATACAATACATAAATACTCAATACATAATATCTCTTTGTTTTGTGTGAGGTATTCCAATATTCATTGAATATTTTATGGTTTCGATATCACAACGCATATGACTAATACAGCACCAAATTAAAGTGCATTGTCCTGTGGTTTCTGGGGTCAAAGTCTCACAAGTGGACAGTGAACTCGCAAAATCCTTTACAAACGAAAATATAATTATAATAAATGGTCATTCATTTTGAACAATCTTATCATTAATCAGGGCGTTAATCTTGCCTTCATTTTCAACCAAAATTGGTATTAATACCTGCCTTTAAAAAAACTGGAATTTATTTACACTTATCTACTTGTTCATTCAAATATTTACATTTTTAGATTTCCTTTAGTTAAAATAATGGTCTATGTTTAATTTTATTGTTTTTTCAGAACTTTATTAGCAGTAAATGTTTTGTCAAACCTATATTTTTGATTGTTATCATAGTTCTACAATACTGAAGCTATTGGTTTCTGTAAGATAACTTCATATCAAATAGAAAAAAATAATCAATGTCTAGTCACACTATTGTTACCTACTGAGATAAGTCACATACTACTATTGTTATCAGCGAGTTCACTATAAAGTGCAAAATGTCATGAAATTAAATTAGCGGCCAGTGACAAGTGTTTAGTGCCAATTATTGTAATACAAAAGAAACATGACAGACACGAATTAGTACCTTCTGTTTTTAAAGCATCCATTCTCACGTTTTTACGTCAAATCTATCAAATAACATTTTTTGTTATAACAATAAATGTTTTTTGTTATAAAATAAATTCAGTATTATAATACTGAATTTAACACAAAATTTTTATATTGGTTCCATGTAACAATATATTTTTTTCTTAACATGAAAATACTGTACTGTCTACTACCTACCTACAATTTATGATTTTTTAGAGAGTTGAATTGTAACCACAAACTATTATTAATAAAAAAATATAGTTTTAAAATATCCAGTTACGGGTCACCTTTGATAATCTTTAGCTTATCAGCAAAATTTTACATTAAATTTCTGAAGTTTTAAGAGAACACACACAATAGAAATATTACCAAGAATAATCAAAATACATAATTTATTGTCCATTATTAGGTATAAGTAGGTATATTTTCTTTTTTATGTTATTGTGAACCATTTGACCATTCTGACTCGACTGCATCCTGGGGTTTCTCTTATGGAATAGAATAGAGTATCTTAATTGGAACTGTCAATTTTTAGCTAGTTAGCAATCCAATACTAATAGTTGAGTTTCATATAGAGTTCAGTCTGACAGACTGAAATAAATTATGACTGTGAATATGTGAAAATGAATGGAATACCCAATTAAATGTGTTTTTCTACGCATGTAAGTACATCTTGAGGAAATTACTAATGATTTATACGTCTACTATCTTTTACTTAATTGATAACCGGACCATTTCCAAATCTATTGTTACATCGCACACGATAACATTGGCTTCAAGGATACCGATTTCTATTATTACAATTCTATACCCTTGTAACCTAACAAAATACTTCCGGTATGATATTATTGTCACACAGTACGCAACATATTTTATTCTATTACATACTTTCCACATAAATAAAGGAATTCGATAAACTGAAGTACCGAAAAATCAATACTTACTTGGTTGTCTTGAAAATTGTTAGACCACTCGGACGTCCATGTTTTCACCGCAAACATGTTCGAATTGTCGTTAATATTGTTCAAAAGCCCTACCACGTCCATCTTCGTTAATTATATCGTATTTATTCAAGTCAATTCTAGAAATTCATCGCGATTCTATGAAACAATCAGCTGTTTGACAAATAAATAACAAAAAGTGGAGAGGGGGAACGCGGGGTGGAGTGCATAGACAATCAGAGGAAGTTTGAAAAGCAGCACCATCAACTACAGACTAGTGAATGAGTGTAAGTATTTCTATCCCTTTCACTCTGTGTTTATGACTGTTTATGATCATTCTATCGTTCATTCTTTCAAGCAAGTTGTATTATAATCATTCGATCAAAGACATTTCGCCCGAAACTTCATTCATTTTCTTCATTCCATTCACGACGTTGCTAACAAGCGACAGGGTCGAAGTTTGTGAATAAAATATTTGAGTTATTTCAGTACTCATCAAGTACTCAATTTATTTAATTTACTGTTACTAAAGTAGTGTAAAAGTCGATGTAAGTTTCACGTTATTTTATACAAACAGTAATTGTGAAAAGTGCAGAAATTACCAAAATGGCGTCCTTTAAAATGTTACACGTTGCTTTTACGTTTTCCAGATGTCTCGCTACCGAGAGTGGGACCTCTCTTGCAAGGTTTACGTGGGAAATCTTGGCACAAATGCATCTAAATATGAAATTGAGAAGGTATTCTCTAAATATGGAAACATCAGAAATGTGTGGGTGGCGAGAAACCCGCCAGGATTTGCTTTTGTGGAATTTGAAGATCCACGTGACGCTGAAGACTCCGTGCGTGGATTGGATGGCACGTAAGTATTCGTTTTATTGTAAACTCAGACATTTTTCACATTCCATCTGGTATTTTTTTCTAAATGTTTATGAAATGATGGAGTTGGCGAAGTGCATCCGCCATTTTAGTTTTGCTTGACCCACTTGGAGAGTGGTGGATACATCTAAATGTTTTTGAATATCCTCGTAAATTTAGTTGCAGTCGGAAATCAGTAATTACCTACCATGTTATTTATGAATGGTACCTAAGCACGCCGCTGAAGTTATCGATCCACTTAAACCGTCTGACGAGACGCCCCAGACTTAAATGTTTTATGAGGTTGTGCTGTGAAAGCTCTGTTTGATATCGAGGCATTTTCAACTCTAAGGACCCTTGCATGAGAATCCAAATTTCGAAATACTTATAAACCATACGATAGCCTTGCTGCTATGGCGTTGACTGCCGATCGATAGGTTGCGAGTTCAAATCTCAACCTGCGCCGTAGTTTTGTGCACGCTCCTTAGATCCGTTTCATCCTCAATGTGAAACGCTTGAGTCATAAGTGTGCTAGATCATGATACCTCCATACTAAGACTGAGATGTGGTATTCCTATGGATGGCACTTGTCTTGGAATGGGGAACATTTTTATTTAAACTACTTTCGTACTATTTGCTAAATACGCATCTTTGGATGTTCATTAACTTTTGCTTGACCTAAATTCCCTTATGTAAGTAATGTTGAGTAGGTACATAAGATAGCAATATTTTCGTCAGGAATATTAATTTTCGTGCAATATAGGTTACCTACATATATATACCTATTATCGGTTATACCTAACATCTTCTTGATTGAGCAGCTGTCTGCAAAGCAACAATTCTTTTGAATTTTTAGTTGAATTGTTTTTCGTTTTTGTTTCTAGTCGATGCTGTGGCACTCGTATCAGAGTAGAAATGTCTAACGGCCGCACCAGAAGAGATCGCAGATACTCCAGGTATGTTGAAAACTCATTTCGTTTTCTTTGGAGTTCTTTACCAATAAATTTCTATACAAAACAATGGGGATTATTAATGATTGTGTCATTAAATTATCTATTATGTACAATCTAATGACAAAAGCTGAGTAATGATTATAAAATTAATGGGGAGTACTCACTAGAAATGATCATTAACAGTTGTGTACCTTCATTATCATTATTTAACTCTGAAAAGCTCTACTACCAAGCAAATGCAAAACTAATTACATATTTGCTTTTGACACAAATACCTGTACTGAACTGTAATTTAAGATGTTACTGTTTTAATAAAATCTGCTAAAAACAAGTAGCTAAGTAAGTTGATCTGGAAATATTAAAAGTGGTGGGTGTTGGAACGTTTGCAGGTCCATTTTATCAACCAACCACCAACACACCAACGACCTCACCACATGTGTTCACCACAACTACGGCTCGTTAACCAATCTGACATCCGCGAACGCCGCTCGCAACAACATCCCGCTCAACTTCTGCGATCGGCTCTCCAAACTTCTGCGCGCAGCCGAAGTCTCCAACATCTGCGTCCCTATAACTTACCTCCTGACCGCCATCACCTAGTCCCCAACCGTAATCCGAACCTGGACTTGAATAAATGCATTATAGAGAGCCACACAGTATAGGAACCTACAACTGTCCTGAATGTCATTGCAACTCCTAATGCTTCACCGACTGCACACACTCGTCGTCACCGTGGCACCGAGCTAGAATACAACCTAAGGCGATCGACTTCCCCGTGTTACCGCAATTTTTCTTGAAACTTCCAATTAATGCCACCGTTCGACGGAAGATAACATTGAAACGCCTCCGCCTCAGTAATATCCCTTCGGCCTCACAGCAGCCCCACAACGGTCGACCTTCGCAGGCTCACCATTTCTCGGTACTTTTTAAATCCTATACTTAGAACCTTACCTTGCCTAATACTTAGAATTAGAGAAAATCGTCGTGTTGGCGTTTAAGGTGTAGGTAACTAGGGTTTTGAGTAATGTAGATGTAAATGTTAAATGGGGCCCCAAATATAGCAAACTAAGACTAAATTTTACAAGACTACACATATTGAGTTATGTAAATTGAACAAAGCGGTCAGTAAATAAGTCAGTTTCTTTGTAATGAGGGGATAGATGTAAATTCAATCGCCGTCTAATTGAATGTCCTTGAGGTGTAGAAGTTGCCATGTGTTTCATAGTGGAGAGACTGGGCTTGAAATAATGTGGGTATGTTGATAGATCCCGCAGTCGCAGTCCGCGCCGACGCTCGTACTCGCGCGGCCGGTCCGGCTCTCCGCGCCGATCGCCGTCGGTGCGCCGCCGCTCGCCATCAGTACGTCGCTCACGGTCTCGCGACCGCCGCAGCCGCTCTGACAGCAAGAGCAGATAGGTACGTACCTTCATTTTTATTCCCTTTACATCATATCCGTAAGCGCGCCTCATTACGATGTACTTAATAGAGAATTATCGTTTTCAGATAATGAACTACATTGACAGTTGAAGAAGTTTTAATTAATTGGACAAATATTCTGTAATATAAGTGACGTGAAGTGAATAGAGCGATTGAGTGTATGGATTTGAAGTAGGTTGCATACAAGTATATATTTTCTCATATAATGGTACAAGCAGCTTCATCTTGTCGATCGTATGTAGTTACTTTAGTTTGCTTGTAAGGTTGTATATTTTTATTTCTGTAGATACCTTACAAAAGTTGTATAATTTTCTTGTTTAAGAATCACCTATAGTTTACATACAAAATATTTTTAAGATGACTAAATAAATGTGGGATTTAAAAGTGAAATATTTTTTATTCAATATGTCCTACTTATAAAATACATAAAGTGTACTTAAGAAGTGTAAAAATATAATTTATCATAAATGCAAACAGTGTATAAGTTAAAATATAGCTAAGAATAACACAAAATATAATATTTTAAATCTCAAAGATCTGGAAGGCCGAATTTCACAATTTTAATACATAAATATATCACTACGAGACATTATTTACCTAAAGGAATGTCATGGTACCTACCTACTTTAGTTTACTTTTCATGGTGACTGGTTGTTGCCGTTTAGCAGAGAAAAAGTCAAAATACACGCATGTACCGACAGCAACCAAAAGAGTTCCTATTACGTGAAAAATATTTAAATTATTTTTAAAAACTATGGTGGAGATCAATAGAGATGCAAACTTCCTCAGTGTTAGTATGAAGGTCACTGTGACCGAAGTCTCTTTGGTTGCCAAGTCATGGACTGAATGTGTGCAATAGAATTGAGAAAGAATGTTCAACCCAATTAAAAGCCATCCATCTAAGGGAAGATCTGTTGACTCGTTCATCAATTGGGAGGAGATTCCGAAGAATAATGGCATTGGAATGGCGTGTGTGTAAAACAGCATCTGCAAAATAGAGATAATATTAAATAATCTTCACCAGGCGACTACGGTAAAACAGTTACCGTTTCGTAACAAGTACCTAGTTTAGAAAAAATTCTCCCGTCCGAAACCCCTGACCTGATTTTGCATAGGTACCCAAAAAATTAAGCTGAATAAATAAAATAAAGTCTTAAAAACATCTATTTTATGATGTATAATTAGCCGAAATTGCCTACAAAATAACTGATAACCGGCGAAAATAACACTAATTATGCAATTAGTATTTTATTACATACCTTAAGAAGATAAAGATATTTGCCCAAACTGCTAATAATGGTTATATTATAGATAAGGTCTTTTTATTATCACTGTTAATGAACAGTGATAATAAAAATGTAAGATATTTATCTAGCTAGCTATCTTGTAACTTCTATTCATTCATTTAATACAGCCTATACAAGCTGTTTATTTGCATCCGTGCCATATTCAAGGAGGTAATTATGCTAATGATTCTCGACCCAAATCAATAAAAAAAATTGGTACGTATTTTTTTTTCTTTAATTTTTTTTCGGAATTCCGTATATGTCATCTAGCCTTATTTAAACTTGACGCGTACGTTACTGGCGTTAAAACCGTGCTGCACCCTCACACAAACGCAAACACAAAGCATACGCAACGATTACTCATAAATTTCATTCATAAAATTGGATTACTTCGGAAATACCACGACATTACAATGACAAAAAAAGCAGTGCATATTAGTTATTTCCCATCTACTGTAATTCCAATCGATTATTTACGTATTGTATGTCCTCCTCCTGAACTATGGCACAAATGCAAATCAACACCTTGTATTATGTAAGAAGACATGGCATGTCATAATATTATTAATTTTCTTGTATGGCAAAATGCTCTAACAAGCCATAAAAAGTAAGTACATAATGTTGTTTGTTACCTCATTAGGGTGTTTCCCGTATTTTGAATACAACCTCTCCTGTTGAAGTCCAGTAAAGGCACCGGTTATTAGTGTTGCCAGTAAGATAGTTACTCCTATGCACCAATATAGGAATGTCCCTTTATTTTCCTCATCCGTTGGGGCTCCTCCGTACATAGCCAGTGCTACTCCGGCACTTATAAGTATTGAGCCTATTGCATTGTTTAGCTTTGGCATTTGTTTCTTCACACAGCAGTACACTAGCATGCTAGCTGGTGAGGATGCTGACCTGGAAACGAGAGACCATAACTCTTAGAAAGTTGAATCAACACTTCAAAAGAATTGACAAATATGACTGCTTGCGCAATACTTTCATAAGTACAGACTCAACTAATACAGGCAGATTAGTGCATTAGAAAAATCAGATTATACTAGACAATCAGAAATTTTTAAATTCAATATCACAAAGCAAGATGTAGAACAAGCATGCTTAAGCCAGAGGACCTTTTTCCTTAATGCTAGAGAATATTTTCAACTAGCTGTTTTCCCACACTTGCATCCTTGTCCAATGGGTACAACTTTTGCCCGTACGACGAAAGTTACTTGGGAAGAATGTAGCTTTCGAACAGTGTAAGAATTTCTCAATTTGGTTCAGTAGTTTCGAGTATTTCTTCTTTTTATATTACTGCCTAGTATAGATGCAATAATAAACTATAAATAGTTACCGTATTATCATATGCAATGTGGAGGGCACATGCAAGGCGTAAACATAGTTATTAGCCACAGTAGTTATGAAGAAGAGGCTGACTAGCATCACATACTGCTTTAGAGGTATCTTTGGACCTACCTGAAAGAATTTAAGTTGATTAGTAGGTAAGTAAGAAAAAAGAATAGAAATAAGTAGGTATAGAAATTGTATGAGTGATGTAAGATAGCACTTGGGATCATGGGAGTTCAAACTGGTGTTAAATACAAAGCATGTATTGGATATATAAAATTTCACTTCTTACAATTGAAGTAGATATAATAGAAAGATAGAAAAAAAAAAAAAAAAAAAAAAGTCACGATGGCCTAGGGGGTAAAGGACCAACCTCTCAAGTATGATCCCAGGTCAGGCAAGTACCAATGCAACTTTTCTATGTTTGTATGTACTTTCTAAGTATATCTTAGACACCACTGACTGTGTTTCGGATGGCACGTTAAACTGTAGGTCCCGGCTGTCATTGAACATCTTTGGCAGTCGTTACGGGTAGTCAGAAGCCAGTAAGTCTGACACCAGTCTAACCAAGGGGTATCGGGTTGCCCGGGTAACTGGGTTGAGGAGGTCAGATAGGCAGTCGCTTCTTGTAAAGCACTGGTACTCAGCTGAATCCGGTTAGACTGGAAACCGACCCCAACATGATTGGGAAAAAGGCTCGGAGGATGCCACAATTGAAGTAGATAAGCCCCTATTAGAATCCGTTTGGAAACTGAAAACAAGGTCAGTTTATCAATTTTTCACTCTATAACAAATGATTACCTATGTTAAGTAGGTATACCTAAAAAATGAGTGACATTCCAGGTTAATAGCTAAACTACTTTGAGAAATTTCTACTTGGACTTGGAAACTACCTACTTAAGTAATTAAATTCTTATTGTTTCTAAGCAATGCAAGCTTCTTGCAATAAGATATGAATAAACATATTTTTAAAACCATACAAAAGGATGCTGAAGGGCGATTGATTCACGCAAAAGGAAAATAACAAAATTAAATCATAAGAACATCACAAACTGACGTAATTAGTTCTCTGTAAAATGACTCACCGTTCCAAACTTTGCAGTAACTACGAACCCATATAAACTAATAAAGAAGAATTGTAAAAAGGTAACTAAATTAGCGCTGCTTGGCCTCTTTGCCATAAGAATTTCCATAAGAAAAGCGCTGGAACAACATCCTATAAAAACGTTTACTGTCGTTCGCGAAACACCCATTTTGAATACTTTATTTTAACACTCGTTCAGCTTTATATTTCTCGCCAGTAAATTTTTGATATATTCGCATTACTAAGTTTTAAAAAAGAATAACTTATTCCGTATTCGCGGAAATTCGTATTTTTTACGGCGCCCGCGCACCCAGCTTGACACAGACCACTATACTGACACTGACAGATAAACAGAAATTCTATTGTGACGTGACTGACGTTTAGGCGTTTATGACGATAGTCACGTACTAACTGTCAAAGTGTCGTTAGTCTTGGGGTGGCCCGGCTAAAAATATTATTACCCCATTATTGCGGTACCTACTGATATGTTCAGTATTAAAAAAAAATTATATACATTAATATTACGAAGTTATCAGATTTTCGACATTTTGTTTGTTAATTGAACGAGCTAGTCTCAGTAACGGTCTGATTTTAAAACGCTTTACCGAAAATGGTTAAAGGACGGCTATTTTTAACCTCGGTACGCGAATTATTTCTCAGGGGTTGCAAGACCATGAAAACCATAAAATAATTTCATACTACCCATATGAAATTTGAAAGACAACGAATTGACAGTCTCCTTCCATTTATGGAAGTTGGTTGAAATGTGGTGAATGTAAAATAACCACTAACAATAGAAGCAATTAGCATTGCCATTCAACGTGGCAATGCAGCCAGTCTTCTGGGCACGTTTCCGGGGGACAGCGATGCGGAAGAGTACTTCGACGCCTAACCCTCAACTGGTTTTTGGTTTTGTTATTTTTTATTCCCTTTTTATTCTTGTTTGTAGTTAAGTTGTAGGGAATAATTTAGTTTGTAAATATACATTACATATTTTACATTACATTACATTACATATTTAGTTTATAAATATGTCGGAGGCGTCATCAGGATGGATGGCACTATCGTCCGACATCAGGTAGGATAATCGAGCAAAGAGATAACTCAAAGAAACTCAAAACTCAAACAAACTCAAAACTCAAACGTTTATACAAATTAGTCAGAACAAAAGACAGCCCCCAAAACGCCCGCCCTTCGCCACTTCCTATGTGTTTTGGCTGGGGAGAAGAAGTACGAGTACGTAACGAAATGCAGTAACGCGACGACTCCTCGAAGACTCGACGAAGCCTCAATGAAGACTGAACTAAGACTCAACCGAGCCACGCTGACCGCCACGACTCTGCCAAGCGCGCCAAATTGTTGATTCACCGGAAACGCCACCAGAGGGCGCGCTTGCGTCTCGTTCAGTGACCGTAGTTACTATTGACTATCTCCGACACGGCCATAACTGACATACACACGTCCTCGTGTGGCTCTACATTGTACCTGGTGACAAAAGAAAACAAAACTGGAGTAACTTTTCAGCTCGGCCTACCTGACTACACGATTAGGAATGACAAAATAATTTTAAACAAAACAGGATCGAAATATTTAGAAAGAATGCCACAATCTTAAAATCAATCGAAATCAGATCACACAATCTCGAATCATTGCACCATGTAAATGATCGAGACAGACCTAAGTCAATCAGGAATCGATAGGCTCCAGTCCTTCTCACTGGGCGTGTCAAAGATGAAAAATGATCAGTCCTTCTCACTGATAAGTTGTCACAATGACGATATCTTTGACACAAGCAGTCCAGTCCTCACTGGAATACTCCTAGGATCTACCCAAGGGATATCAGTCCTTCTCACTGATATGGTAAGGTAGGAATTGCATCTGAACAATGAACTTTGCAATGGAAATATTAGCATTAACTTGAAATAAAATCAGCGAAATCAATTCGAACAAAATCAGTCGCAAACATCAGTCAGATACAATTATCATGCGTGCATTAGTTAGAGTTCGATGAAGTACCAAATCAACAGCAACTAAATCTAATTCAGTTGGAATCTCAGCTTGGGGCATCTTTCTAATGCGATCGTGGGCATACTCGTAGGCTCATTAAGAGCTAAAGAGGCTATTAAGAGTTAAAGATTTCAAAACATAGCGATCACCTTCAAGTAACTCAAGAACTTAAAATGGCCCTTTAAACTTAGGGTCAAGTTTAACTGGATTGCGCTCTTCATTTTTTATTAAAACTAGGTCACCAACTTATTAACGAGACAGACGCCTCTCAAGCTTATTAGTGTCATATGACAAATAACCTCAACATAAAGCAAAAATGGATCGGTCTCACCGGATTTCACTCAACGTGCGTGACGATCGCACATCGCTATGGCGCGCAGTACAGCAAGGCTTTCGCGGATGTGAAGCCACGGAGATGCACGAGCACCAACACTCCGAACTCACGATGACACGTCAGGCTCCTAGCAGGCAGCTGGGATGCTCCGCAGTAATTTTGTCGCCATATTGCACAATAACCACCGTCATTGTTGAAACATGAAACAAAGACAAATTCGGTTAATTTTCTAGCATACCCTCAACAACTAGCTTGACATGTAACAATGGAAAACGATACCATTACCATAACCGTGGTTACCATACTTGTACCTTCGCTGAAATTCTTAATGAATGTTCTACTACAAACTCCATTTTAAATTATCGACGTTCCATTATTTTTTTTTTTTGTTAGTGGGTAGAAATTTATCTTCGCATGGCGAATTCGAAACGCATGTGGGCTCGGATTGCATCCCACTTCTGATGTCGGAGGCGTCATCAGGATGGCACTATCGTCCGACATCAGGTAGGATAATCGAGCAAAGAAATAACTCAAAGAAACTGAAAACTCAAACGTTTATTCAAATTAGTCAGAACAAAAGACAGCCCCCAAAACGCCCGCCCTTCGCCACTTCCTATGTGTTTTGGCTGGGGAGAAGAAGTGGCGGAACAAACTCCCCAGCAACACAAGTCTGTCTGTTAGGTTAGAAGAACCATTACAATTCAAAAATCACAAGACTTTACAATAACACTAGATACACTACACGTAACGAAATGCAGTAACGCGACGACTCCTCGAAGACTCGACGAAGCCTCAATGAAGACTGAACTAAGACTCAACCGAGAGTGCGCTAAGACTGAGCTCCGCGGACGCCACGCTGACCGCCACGACTATGCCAAGCGCGCCAAATTGTTGATTCACCGGAAACGCCACCAGAGGGCGCGCTTGCGTCTCGTTCAGTGACCGTACTATTGACTATCTCCGACAAATATATAAAATGTAGTATTAAGAAGTAGAATAGTAACTTTGTATATAAATGTATTACAATAACGTATGTAAATAAAGTATTATTTTATTTTCGTATAATTAAAACATAAAAAAATAGAAGCAATATAATATGAAGTTCTTTCTGAGATTATATTTTCAAAAGTCTAAAAAAATGTAATTCCTTAACTAATTACGCTTATATTTTGGGAACGCATGCTCTGTAATTATTGGCAACACTGATGCACGAGTTGCCAACGTTTTCACCACTAAGTAGATGGTAGAAAAAAATAATAGCATTAACATTTTGTGACTCATACACAAGTGATATAATCTTTATCTACTTGTTTGTAGGGAACCTGTTTGCTCCAATAGTTTTTACCACATTTTTTCTTCAAGGTTAGGCAAGGGCGATGAAACGTAATTTGAAATTCCACCTTAAGAATATTGGTATCGCCGAATTAGGCGATATGACGAAGGTTACTACGCAGTGAGAAGAGTAAATAAGTACCAAAAGTAAATTGTTCGTCTACATTGCCATAAAATAGTTCCTAAGAGAGGAAATGATTGGTTTTTAGTTACTTACGTTTTGTTTTAGTATTTGGGAACTCAGGGGTCCCCTTTGTTCGTCACGGAGAGGTTCAAGTGAAAGTCATTAGTACGTGTAACCATGTATTTCACTGGTCGTCATCGATACATATAATATCACTATAAGCTATTAACACCACGGAGGAATAATGTTCTACTCGAAGCCTTTGTAATAAAGTAGTTTTGTGTCGAGTAATTATTCGTGTCCGTTGGAAAAAAGATGTGTTCCATAGATAACCAATGTCTATATGAAAACATAATAAAATTCTCGGGTTGCCAGCGCAGTGGCGTCCGGAAACGCCACACCACCCCCCCCACGGAGAGGGATAACCCGATGTCTATATGAAAACATAATAAAATTCTCGGGTTGCCAGCGCAGTGGCGTCCGGAAACGCCACACCACCCCCCCCACGGAGAGGGATAACCCGATGTCTATATGAAAACATAATAAAATTCTCGGGTTGCCAGCGCAGTGGCGTTCGGAAACGCCACAAGTAGTATTTTTATGTAGGTAGATGACTAAAAATAAAGAGGTCTGTCTACCATGTAGTCTAGTTTTTTGTTTCTAACAAACAATAACCATAATACCTGATAAAATACCTGATGGCCAACAATTCCTGATCCTGCATTCCGGATGCAAGTTTACAGATCAGTCTAGATTTCAGTCATTTTCCCAGGATTTTCTTTAGTTTAGTACTTGGGAGTCTGTTTATAGCAGTTTCCAGTCTTATCTACTTAAGGTATCTGATGATATGACATCGGTACTCAATTTAAGACAGTCAAGTCAATGATCTATTACATTTCTTGCTTGACCTGGAATCGAACTCGCACTCTCGTACTTGAGAAGCCGGCGCTTTAACCGCTACGCCACACCGGCGTGCTTACTGCTTGAGTGCCTAAGGCCTAAAGATTTCCGACAGTTTCACCGCAATTCAGGACGGTTGAGGAAATATTGAGTGCATGCAATGAAAGATTGGATACACTGTAATGGCGCGATAGGGAGTACCTCAGTCTACCTACTGCCGCGTCGCAACAGTCGTGAGTCGTAGGTAAATAGGTAACCGCCCAAACAAGCCTCGCGCCACAGCCGCCGAGCCCGGTACCAACGAGTTGGTTAATCAACTATCGAGTGTGCCTGTGCAAGTCTGCCTCGCCGCGTTCAGTCGCGCGGACGTGTTGTTTCGCGCCAAAATGATAGCTCCGTTCCGATTTCACGCATCGAGAGTTTAAACGATCGCTTCAACTGTTATTTTTTACTCTGATCAAAATCAACAGTTTTTAGTGATGTGAGTGATAATAAGTGACTAGTGATTGTATCTGTTTTAATTTTTATTCAAATACACAATGCAAACAGTTAATTTTTTTGATTATTTGTCAAGTGTGAACGAAATTGCACTGTTGGGAAAATGTTGACAGGATTCCTAGTGTTGTGTGTGCTCCTTTTAAATATATTCCCGTCAGGTAAGTGACTGTAATTTAATTTGATTATTTAAAGCGACCTTCGAGATTGAATGTATTGTTGTTTTTGTACAACCGGTATTGCAAAAAATATGTTAATCAGAATTAGTTCGTTCTACTACAAAATAGAAGGTAGAATTCCTTGATGTCATAGGTACCTTCCAAGACTCAGGCAGTACTCCTATTGAGAAAACTTTTATGCAGGGACCTATTTAATTTCTCCTAGGAAGATAATTTTTACCTAGTTAAAGACTTAAAAGGCAATAATCCCAAATTAAGCCAATATTTATTCCCACCTAAGTGTTGGTTAAGAAGATTTTGATATGCTTACGGAGCTAAGCTACTTAACTGTTACCCCACCAGCGGAGCGTGACGAAATAAATTAATTTGCACGCCTTGCTAAATTAAATTAGCATAGTTTTTTCTCCGTCGCAAGTAAATAACTAATGTTATCTTAACGTCTACCTGATATTTCTCAACATTAACACGAATAGCATTTTAGGAGTTTTGATAACTTTGCAAGTGTATGTAGATGAACAGCTTGGATCTTCATTAGATTTTGGTACTGACCGAAATAAACATTCAATACTAGATAAGGGTACTTACTTTCTAAAATAATCTTTTGTCGTGTGGGTACGTAACTTAGGTACTACGTACGTATCTGCCCCAGTAATTCCTTAAAATTGGGATTACTTCTAAAAGAAAATATTTCGAGCGTTCTGAAGGACCCCATTGTGAAAATGTTATAGAACTTCCGACGAAAATAAAAAATAATTCGTTAAATATAGCCTGTGTTAAAGACCTACCTAGACCTGTATTTATAATGAAGTTGCATGATAGCTGAAGCTAAAGATAGAACGGTAGTTATAGCATGTTTACTGCAAGCCATCAATTACCTACGGTGTGTCGTTGCGCACACGCACCTAGATGTTTATCATGCTCGTTTCTTAAGATAATTATGGTAACAATGTCTGATACAAGTTATGCTTAGGACGGTGATAGCAGGTACCTACCTACTTACCTACCTACCAACTAAGGCAGAATTGATGGCCAAGGAAGTCGAAAGGCGATAATAAAGAAGCAAATGTGCCGGTTTACTCAATGCTGACGATACTGAAAATCAAATATTTGCAAATAAGGTACTTCTCTAAAGTTCCAATCTAAGAAAATCTCTTCACAGTCACCTTGACGAGGTGAGGTATTATCGTATCATAAGAATTTATAGGCCCACCATGTCCAATAGAGTACGAGAAATCTCACCCCAAGCCTACTAGATTTAAAAGTTACGAAAAAGCCACGATATTCCAAAACATTCTTTACTACTCCGATTTTGAGCTCAGAGGGTTCCACAATATTTAATGCTTCATTCATTTGTTTTGCGTTCAACTCGCAGACTAGCTTATTCGATCCCTAGGCTTCAACAATATAAACTAGTGGTAAATACTATCCTACACACACGCGCGGTTTTATACACGCTGTTAATTGTGTAATTACTGGCTATAAGGAAAATCTATTGTTCGTAAATCAATAGGACGAGAGGAAGCACGTTAGCCTAGCTGAGCAAAGGTCATGAACATAAAAAAAGTTATTCATTTTAAAGCTTCTGTAAAAGAAGTTGGGTACTAGTGACTTCACCACAGTTAAAATGTACGAACAAAACACTACAACTTTCGTGAATTAACTTTGCCGTTCTGAAGTACTACATTTGATGCCTCTTAAATCATCACCTTTTATTATGACAAGCTGTAATTATAATTCGCTTTTTAGTCCTCATACCTACATCAATGTAGGTACCTACGTAACAGTTTCTTTGTAGGTATTATAACAACAACTGGTCTTATAGCAACAGCGTTTGCAAAATAACGTGGGAAAACCACAATAAATAGGGGAGAACATAAAATGTTGAAAATAAAACTACAATTTAGTAGTTTGATCACGTCCTAAAGAATTTATGGCAAGTCAGCGACTTTGCAGCAATCTGAATGTGTTGTAATTTTCCTAGAAAATGTAGACCTGAGCCATTAAAATTCCATGGGTTTTTGGCGTTGTGTTAAAAAAAATTGTATGCTTGAACTATGAAATTGTTCTCATTGCAACAAACCCGCTTATATGAGTCTGAACATTTGGTTTTGAAGTCTAAATAACAACAAATACAGAAGCTGCAATTCATTAAAATAAAAATAACAGTTTTGAGAGATGTACAAAATCATATTTTATTGTTGGTGTCATCATTCATTAAATCATAAATTATCTGAGTCCCGAAGAAGATGGGAGCATTAACGAAAGTAATATAAGCAAGCAAGTGGATCAACCACAAATCAAATCATCACTGTCACGGCCAGTGCCACGCGCCAAATGGCACGCGAAGAAACGTAACATAACTCAAAATAGAAGCCATCAACTATTTGGCAAAACGTCCTAACTGGGGAAGGGAAAAGTGGGAACTATAGAACAAATTATAGTTAAGGTATAAGAATGGAAACAGCCTTGGTATATATTTGTATAATGATGTAGGTATAACAGCTGAAATAAAGACCAAAAACATAACATAAACTTTCCAGTCCATGCGTTCAAATTAAAATAAGGCAGTCGCAAAGAAAAGAAAATCTCGGATTCAACAGAAGCATTCGACAAAAGTAATCATAGCAATAACGACTTCATCATCAGCTTAGCCTTATACCAACTGTGTTGGGGTCGGCTTCCAACCTAACCGACAGCTGAGTACCAGTGTGTTACAAGGAGCGACTATCTATGATGCCAATAAGAGAGTCATTAACGAACCATCTTTCATTGAACACAGAAACGAAAAGTCGATGGCAACGAGCTATTTCGAGGAGGAGAGGAGTGAACTCACGGCGATGTCTGCCAAGATTCAATAACAAATAACGTGTTTTGAAACAATCCCACGTGTAGGCTACGCAATGTCTGAATCAACATTGTTATATCAAAGAAATTATCTACAACCACATGTACTACGCTAGAAATACCAGCTATTTCTATTGTCACTATGATTAATTTTAGAGTAGATTCCGATCTCATTACATGCATCTGTTTCTTACACTGTAGACTGTTTTTTCGTATTCATTTGTTTTCTAGCGTCACGTATTCTTCAGAAATTATCATCATAATTATTCCTTTACCACTCAAGTGGGCAGTTGTTTCCGAGGAAACTTAATTCACTTTAATCCCTCTTATATTTTATACTTATAACTTGATTTTCTTGTTATAATATCTTAAAGATAAGAAATGTCAAGCGTTTCGTGACGAAATCTTCTTACGCAGCTATTACGCTTTTTGCAAAATTCTATAGTTTCGCCAATTTTATTTCGAGATATGACTTAAGCAGCACTAATTACCTAGAAACGACAGCTTGCCAAACACAGGAACTGAAAACAATTTGCTCCGAAGCTCTAATTACATGCTCTCGCTTTATTTAATGCAATAATCATTCCATGGAGTGCCTATTTACAATTCTGTCTAGCGTAATGCGAATATCTTAATCTGTATCTAAAATCTAGTTATTGCTATTAGCAACAGTTTTCAAGATCCTCTCTATAGCTTGATTGATCAATGAAAAATTCTCGAGTCACCTTCGAACCACATCAACGCCCGCCCGAGCAAATCATGGCTCTCGTATTTGACCCCAGAAATGTAATGCCAATTAAAAGTAATATGGTCAAGCGTCAAAACATCTGATGACGCTATCGAACTATTTCAGGGTCAATTATAATTTGTTGGAATGTCTGTAATACATAATATTGTTGAAAACAAACAAATGAAATAACTTCAAGATGCAACGAGAACTATAGATGGCTTCGGATAATCGTAATCTGATTCAAGGGGTGCAGTTAATGCTGTTTGCAGCCATCTTACGAAGCTATAGAAAATATCTTTTACATAACATAAGCCATACGCTTAGAATGTTCTCGCATTGTGACTTAAGTTTCCTCTTGTGAAGGAACGGGTTATATCAGACCACCTATGACGAGTTCGGAAAACGTCACTTGTTTTTTGTTTTTTTGGCTTGCCGATTCAATTGTCTTGTTTAGTGAATCAAGGACTTATGACTTATCCTTTCAAACTGTTATTAATAGTTACTTTGCTGGTTCACACTTAAATAAAAAGGGCCGTAATCATACACAATAGGTAAATTAAACCGACACAAGTGTAGAACCAGATCTCGATACACGTATACACACATACAGGGTTGGAATACTAGACGGTATCCGCATCCAAGTGTGCCAACAAACGGTTGACCTGGCCGACCGGCGCCCCAGCGCTCTGGGAACCAACACATGGGAACACAGCCGTCACACATAGCCATCAAACCATACGTACCACCATGGCATACGAAATTTTGTACTTCGACGAAGATTCTGTAAATGAGACGACTGATATTCTTGAGTAAATAAACGATGATGAATGAGAATTAGGTGTGTGTAGAAGATGACTACTTGTCTACGCATGAATAAAATATAAAATAAACTTGAGTGAACACTTTATATTTACATAAAATGGTATATAAATTACAGAGATAACCTCTACAGCAGGTACATAATATGAAGCTTTCACTCCGGTTACTTGCGCAATTAACTCGAAGGATACAAAGGCTACGTATGATTTATCTCAACTTTTTTCTTCACAAGGTGAACTAGATCGTTGAGTCACCATCGCCAAAATTGATGGCATCAGTAATTTTTTGGTAGATCAGGAAATGTTGGTGGAAGGTTAAGGTGAACCTATGATTTTAAACGATGCGTTTATTAGTTTAACTACATCTTGAAAGATATGTTGGCATTTATGGCAGAGAATAAGTATATTTTTACTAACCCGTGTTATCGAAGGACTAAAGAGCAAAGTTTCAGACACCAATCCCAATAATAGAATCAATGGGCTAAACAAAAACAGAATTCATATCTAAAAATGACATTGTAATAGGGATTCCTGGACCATAAAACTAAATTAAATGAATTTTCAGACTTTTAACAATGACGTGGTTTTCTTCTTTCTGAGCCTTGATGGTAGCACGTCCTACACCAAAGTCAATGTCGACTTTGTTTACCACAACAATTTTTTTATTAATTCACTGACCCTAAATAAATAAATAAATAAACCCTGTACCACGTCATTCTGTTTTCCACCATCTTGCTCTAATTTATATTAATATCTAATATTTACGAGTATTTTACCCCCATTCACCTTCGAACGAAAATAAACTTTTCTTGGGTTTGCTTGTGGCGGGAAAATGGGATGCGCTATTTTTAGTGGTCAAACAAGTTTTGGATAATAAATGTTTACCTACTCAGTAAGATTTGATGAATGGAACCTAAATTTTTAGATTCTATAAAGAAATCTGATGCAGATAACTATCTAACTACCTTACGTTAATTGTTTATTGAAAGCTGACGAGAGCAGCTGTGGCGGCAATGCATTTCGCACAGTTGGTTGACCTTGTTGATCTGATTGTAATGCAACTATAGTTATGCATATTGAATTGGTAACAAAATCTTGATTAAAAATTACACTTCCATCTGCAAATCCAAGAAATTATAAAACATCACAAGATTTAAAGCTATAAGTACAATCCTACAGAGCGAGCGGAGTCTTTAGAAAGAGCCCATGAACCCACGACTTTTAATTCTCAAGACCTTACCCAGTGTATCGACCCCGACCCTGGCTATAAGACGAGAGAGGTACAACGGCCTATCCTGAGACATATCTCAGTCTGGCATATTGTAAACATAGTGCGCAAACGACTACTAAATATATCTTCACGGCCGAATGTCTATCATTAATGCTCACTGATTATGTCATTCACGTATCATTTTGAATGGCTGTAGCTTCTGTATTGTCCTGATGATGTCCTGATCTCTCTCCGGTCGTGTCGGATTACCGTCCCATCGGGCTATGAGAGTTAAGGAATAGTGAGTGCACCTGTGTCTGCGCAAATGCTCGTGCACTATAATATGTCCTGCGTAGTTGGCTAATCTCCTTACATGAGAACAGCCGCCGTAGCCGATAATCGGCTAGGAGGACATCATCATCATCATCATCATTGTCCATGTGTCCGCCATTTTTCTTTTGGAATACAATAGTGGGTACAATAGCTTTTATGAATATTTAGGCTTTGATTTTAACATCTGTTTTATGGTTATCAAAAGCTCTGTCTATTATTATCACACCTTTTGTTTTGTGGCTACAGCAGAGACGTTAGTAGTTAATATACGAATAGACTTTCACTTGGTCTATAGCAATGAAAAAGGTTTTATGCCATCGACAAACCTATAAAAAAAGCTTTGCTTCTGTCATATATTGAAGACCTCAGTTGATCGTCTTCTTCTTCCTGTCCTGTTCCAAGTAATTTGGGGTTGGCGCAATATGTAGTTTTTTCCATTCCTCTCTTTTAAACATCATACTAACTGTTGTAAATCCACTCCCTTCTGATTCATGTCCTCTTTCAGACCTTAGCTGATGATAAATGGTAAAACACAAAAAATACAAAAACAATCCCAGAATCGTCCCTTCAATAATACCCGTCCCGTTTTCAAATATGAGCAGTTAGCTGTCTTTTATCTGCTTCCATGAAGTAATTGCATTTATAGCATAAATCATACTTAATTTCTGTCATCTTGATTGCAGAAACCACGTAAAGGTTAAGTAGTTCTGTAACGTGATATTTATCTGATGTCTTACGAACTTTATTAGCATGTCTTATATTTTACATAGGTAATTACAAACTCGCCTACAGATTAGGTACATTTCTTAAAATAAGATTCTTGGAAATCCGATGCCCAATGATTTGAAAACATAGATTATGTTATTGTCAGTATTAGTTGATTTTATCTCATCTGGATTTGAAATGTTTACTTACTTGCACTAAAATTAAATTAAGCATATTATTTTATCCAAGGAATTTACGCAGACGAAACACTTAGTATGGTCTTAAGTAAAACTATATATATAACCATGACCACGAAGAACACCGTATTAAAAATACTGCCTACCCAGAAAAAACAACAGTCTCACTATCACAACTCATACCAAGTACTTTCTGCTTCACTAACCTACATATTTCCTTTTAACTACGAAATCCTTGTGAAGCAATTAAAATCACGCTGATAACGTTCGCCCGTATGGAGGCGCACGTGTGCTGCGCAGACGCACCGATTGCACAAGCTTGATGTGACGTCACTAGTTTATTAGCTACCTAATAATTGGTAATTGCCCTACCTGATTTATAGGTCGCCATGATTATTTATGGTATATGATAGAGGATTATTCAAATAACTGACATTAGTGGCTGAATTAGCTAAGGGTAGGGGATTATGTAGGTAGGTGTGACTACAATTTAATGTCGTAAAGGTACAAGAAATTTCATTGATTATCGTTTACTGAAATAGATAGTTTATTATTCTTACTGCAACAGAAAAGAAATGGTATCCTTTGGTGGTCATATCACCATCAGTCGGTCGTCAGAGCGTTTTCAAGCAGTGCATCATAGGCAGGTGACGTTAGCAATTGGGACTGGATGATGTTAGTTTGATCCCTTACACCCAAAAGCAGAAAGAAAAGAAACGGTATGTCTTGGGCGAAGTCAGACGACTCCCTTCTGCATCGTTAGCAACGTATTTTTCCGGATTTTCCAACTGTCAAAATCAATGTCTGCAGAGCTAAGTTAGTATCTACTAACGTAAAACTCAGTATGTACAGCTCTCATCTTAAGAATTCTTCTCACCTCCCACGTGTCGCTGACTCTCAACCGGAAAGGGTTTATGTACATTAACTAGACACCGCTTCGAATTATAATGTCTTAAGGTTTTTCTTGCATGCAGTCGTTGATTTACGCAGTTTGATGCGTAGTGAATCATTGTGCAAGTGCAAGTGTCCTAATTTGCATTAGACATTGTGTGCACAATGTTTGTGACGAATGGATGGTTCAAGGGAGTACGTCTTGGATAGGTGATGGCGAATAGTGTTGGTATTCTGTAAATATAAGATGTTAGATATAGGATTAAGTTTGGATTAATGTTGTGTTTTGTCCCAAAATAAGTCGTCTTCTTATTATCGTGGGAGTTGCGGGCTTTATTAATCATCTTACAAGTCTTAGATTCAGAGTTTTCTCAAATCCTCCTGACGGCCTCTGACGTGACATTGTGACTATTGTGGCATTAGGATATACCTAAATGATTAACTGTGTACACACACAACACATAGAGCTTGTAGTATCGCATGTTATTTTTGTAGTTTATTTACAAGGAAACCTAAATTAATTAGTGAGGCAACTTCAGAACAGTTTCGCCGATTACGAAACGCTCGCATTTAAGCCGTGCAACGATTATTTTACTTCCTTGATTCAATTATTGAGGATATCGCTAATGTTATTAACTTCAAAACATTATGGGCATTTATGTTATTGTTGCTATTGCAACTGCAACGGATGTGGTCATAAATCAACTGTTATTCGCAACTTTTTACACACTGCAAAGAAGGGTTTTGTTTTTCGTGCGTATTGGTATAGTTCAAACAGTTCACTTACCTTTAGGTATGAAAAGCTTCTAAAACTCACAAACGATTTAGACCCAAACCCGGAATCGAACCTGAGACTTCGTGCACTGCAGCTGCGCATGCTACAGCTAGACCAAGAAGCAATTGCGTGGTGTAAAAACACCTCCATTTAATTATCCACCAGTATGACATATAGGGGTATGGTTTACACAGGATGTTACATTGTTTCACCTAAGTTCCCATATTCCCATTATAACTCGTTTGAAAATACCCATGGTAGTAAGTTGTGACGTCACAAAGTTCATCGACCGATAGAGTTGCGTACATCACATACATAACACAATAGAAAACATACTTACGAACACGCCACGTAATTTATAAATAGTGGGTTCGATTCTTTGTTATGTCAGTGTTCATGTATTGGCAGTGTGAACGAACTGGATTTAAATGGGTAGGTTATGGAGATCGTTACCTGGTACTTGGCTAATGTATCCATTTAAATTACCTCAAGCGATTATTTTTTGTGTGTTTTTGATGCTGCGTAATAAAATGAAACGCGAGAAATATCGAAGTCAAAAGTCAAAGTATTTTTTTTTTCAAACAGGCTTATCAAAGCTCTTTCGAAACGTAAAACTAGTTGAACGCTTCCAAAGAGTTAGTCCCATAAAGAAGAACCGGCAAGAAACTCCATAGACACTCTTAAAATCATTATTTACAATAGTTTTCAAGCAAAAAACTAAAAATAACGAAATTATCCCAGTTTCAACCTATTCTTAAAGATAAGGTCCAAAAAGAAACCTACCAAGACCTCTCAATCTGTATAGTATAAGATAGATAGACCTATTCCTCGGAACTCACGCGCGTATAGATGCAATTGGTCCAATTTGCCTACAAAGTAACACTTCAATTGAAAATGTTCTAGCACCCACAAGTACGTTGCATTAGTAGCGAGTATTTGGACCGATGCCCAATGATTTGCAATGAGGGATGCTAAGTGCATTGGCATCATTCGAACTCACTTAGTGTAACCTACTTTACTGTGGACCGAAGTTAGCAACAGCGAGATCATTAGGTACTACTGCATTTGTTTTTACAGGTCTCTCTGACGGTGGATTTCTTTAACCGATCTATTCCCTGTCTTGCGATTAGAGATTAAATTTCGACATCAGCTCCATATAAACTATGTACATAAGGCCCATTCAGTCCTCGTAAGAATAACCTGGAAGGCTCCTAGAAACTTCCACCCTAAATGACGAAATTATGTGGATTGAGTTCTTGCTGAAAAGGTTCAGGAAAAATAATACTTTATTGCACATGAATAATAGTGAATCAATCAATAATGGCTGGTTTCTGTAGGTAATAAGACATCTTATTAGCTACTTTTGTTCATAACGAAATACAAAATCAGCTGTAAGCAATAGGTAAGTCGTAATTTTCAGTTGCGAAAACTTAGCTACACATTCTCAAGTTATGGCAAGTTGTCAAGTGAAAATAGGCCTGCATTTGAGCTCTATAAAGCTGGCAGTACAAAGTGGGCAAAAATTAAAAAAAAAAAGCTCAAAATTTGTTGCTAATTTGTTGCTAATTAGTTGCCAAATAATCGATTTTTTTGCTTTTGCCGATTTCGAGAAATCGTCAACAATGCTAGCTTCACCATAAGCTGGCATGGATTATAAGATAAAAGTAAAGGTAAAATAAACAAAATCACTACAAATTTGTTGCTAATTTGTTGCTGTATAACCAAAATAAATTTGAGGTGCAAAAATATTTTTTTTTTCAAATAGAAAATTTTTATTTGCTTTGCGCGCTTGAATGTCAATTGTTTCATGAAAAAAATATGAAATAAATTTGTTGCTCGTCACAGAACTGTTCCTTGTCACTTAGAGAACCAGCAACTAAATAGACACCCGACGATCGGGTGTCTTGAACTTCGGTGACTAACAAACCGGCCATGCTAGCTTGAATGTCGATTTTTCCGGTGAAAAACGTTGAAATGAATTTGTTGCTCGTCACAGAGGTGATTAATGTCTCTCAGAGAACCAGCAACTAAATACACACCCGACGATCGGGTGTCTTGAACTTCGGTGATTAACAAACCGGCCATGCTGGCTTGAATGTCGATTTTTCCTGTGAAAAACGTTGAAATGAATTTGTTGCTCGTCACAGAGGTGATTAATGTCTCTCAGAGAACCAGCAACTAAATAGACACCCGACGATCGGGTGTCTTGAACTTCGGTGACTAACAAACCGGCCATGCTGGCTTGAATGTCGATTTTTCCGGTGAAAAACGTGGAAATAAATTTGTTGCTCTTCGCAGAACTGTTAGGCATCGATCGGAGAACCAGCAACTAAATAGACACCCGTTGATCGGGTGTCTTGAACTTCGGTGACTAACAAACCGGCCATGCTGGCTTGAATGTCGATTTTTCCGGTGAAAAACGTTGAAATGAATTTGTTGCTCGTCACAGAGGTGATTAATGTCTCTCAGAGAACCAGCAACTAAATAGACACCCGACGATCGGGTGTCTTGAACTTCGGTGACTAACAAACCGGGCATGCTGGCTTGAATGTCGATTTTTCCGGTGAAAAACGTGGAAATGAATTTGTTGCTCGTCACAGAGGTGATTAATGTCTCTCAGAGAACCAGCAACTTTTCGTTAAAAATCTAAAAATCAGATCTTAACGTTTTGAGGTTCTAGGAAGCTTCCTTGACCACTTCCACGAGGGTGACACCCTGGCTGTATATATGTGTAAGAATAAGTATGTGAATCGCTTATAACTTTCGAACAGCTTGACCGATGAGTACCAATCTTTGTCATTCTAAAGAAATTTCATCAAACTTAGATTTCCTGAAAATGTAAACCAACTTGGTCCAATATATAATAGAAAACAATATAAATCATTACTGAACGAACTGTAATTATTTTTACAAACAAAAAAATATCATCTGAGTCACGATTTCTTCTTTGGCATTAAAAATGAACTAAGCATTGAGTACTTTCCAGAAACTATATATTGATTAATTTTAGTATACTCTTATAGCCACGTAATCAACTGGTAACATTGGTGACTAGTATTCAGTATTAATATTTTTTTATTTTTCAATTTTATATTTCTTTCGCTTTTTTTTTTAATTATATTTTTCTAAGCCATCCTTGAGCGCTAATAAGCAAAAAAAAAATATCGAAATCGGATGACCCTAAAAGGCCATTCCTGTAACTTCCCGCTAGATACATTAAGCGTTCGAATGTTGCCGTTTGTTGCGATGTTTTTGAGCTCGTCAATTTATGAGAGCTCAACAATTTGACTTGTGTGTTATTTTGAGCTCTCCTATTTATTTAGTTGCTGGTTCTCTAAGTGACATTAATCACCTCTGTGACGAGCAACAAATTCATTTCAACGTTTTTCACCGGAAAAATCGACATTCAAGCTAGCATGGCCGGTTTGTTAGTCACCGAAGTTCAAGACACCCGATCGTCGGGTGTCTATTTAGTTGCTGGTTCTCTGAGAGACATTAATCACCTCTGTGACGAGCAACAAATTCATTTCAACGTTTTTCACAGGAAAAATCGACATTCAAGCCAGCATGGCCGGTTTGTTAGTCACCGAAGTTCAAGACACCCGATCGTCGGGTGTCTATTTAGTTGCTGGTTCTCTGAGAGACATTAATCACCTCTGTGACGAGCAACAAATTCATTTCAACGTTTTTCACAGGAAAAATCGACATTCAAGCCAGCATGGCCGGTTTGTTAGTCACCGAAGTTCAAGACACCCGATCGTCGGGTGTGTATTTAGTTGCTGGTTCTCTGAGAGACATTAATCACCTCTGTGACGAGCAACAAATTCATTTCAACGTTTTTCACCGGAAAAATCGACATTCAAGCTAGCATGGCCGGTTTGTTAGTCACCGAAGTTCAAGACACCCGATCGTCGGGTGTCTATTTAGTTGCTGGTTCTCTAAGTGACAAGGAACAGTTCTGTGACGAGCAACAAATTTATTTCATATTTTTTTCATGAAACAATTGACATTCAAGCGCGCAAAGCAAATAAAAATTTTCTATTTGAAAAAAATTATTTTTGCACCTCAAATTTATTTTGGTTATACAGCAACAAATTAGCAACAAATTTGTAGTGATTTTGTTTATTTTACCTTTACTTTTATCTTATAATCCATGCCAGCTTATGGTGAAGCTAGCATTGTTGACGATTTCTCGAAATCGGCAAAAGCAAAAAAATCGATTATTTGGCAACTAATTAGCAACAAATTTTGAGCTTTTTTTTTAATTTTTGCTCACTTTGTACTGCCAGCTTTTTAGAGCTACTAACAAACCGGCCATGCTGGCTTGAATGTCGATTTTTCCGGTGAAAAACGTTGAAATGAATTTGTTGCTCGTCATAGAGGTGATTAATGTCTCTCAGAGAACCAGCAACTAAATAGACACCCGACGATCGGGTGTCTTGAACTTCGGTGACTAACAAACCGGCCATGCTGGCTTGAATGTCGATTTTTCCGGTGAAAAACGTGGTAATAAATTTGTTGCTCTTCGCAGAACTGTTAGGCATCGATCGGAGAACCAGCAACTAAATAGACACCCGTTGATCGGGTGTCTTGAACTTCGGTGACTTACAAACCGGCCATGCTGGCTTGAATGTCGATTTTTCCGGTGAAAAACGTTGAAATGAATTTGTTGCTCGTCACAGAGGTGATTAATGTCACTTAGAGAACCAGCAACTAAATAAATAGGAGAGCTCAAAATAACACACAAGTCAAATTGTTGAGCTCTCATGAATTGACGAGCTCAAAAACATCGCAACAAACGGCAACATTCGAACGCTTAATGTATCTAGCGGGAAGTTACAGGAATGGCCTTTTAGGGTCATCCGATTTCGAAACAAACATTCAAGGAAACATAACCTGTTTGATAATCATCAGCTTAAAGGAGACTTGGTGATTGGATGTTTATTTAGTTGCTTGTTCTCCGATCGATGCCTAACAGTTCTACGGAGAGCAACAAATTTATTTCCACGTTTTTCACCGGAAAAATCGACATTCAAGCCAGCATGGCCGGTTTGTTAGTCACCGAAGTTCAAGACACCCGATCGTCGGGTGTCTATTTAATTGCTGGTTCTCTGAGAGACATTAATCACCTCTGTGACGAGCAACAAATTCATTTCAACGTTTTTCACCGGAAAAATCGACATTCAAGCTAGCATGGCCGGTTTGTTAGTCACCGAAGTTCAAGACACCCGATCATCGGGTGTCTATTTAGTTGCTGGTTCTCTGAGAGACATTAATCACCTCTGTGACGAGCAACAAATTCATTTCAACGTTTTTCACCGGAAAAATCAACATTCAAGCCAGCATGGCCGGTTTGTTAGTCACCGAAGTTCAAGACACCCGATCGTCGGGTGTCTATTTAATTGCTGGTTCTCTGAGAGTCATTAATCACCTCTGTGACGAGCAACAAATTCATTTCCACGTTTTTCACCGGAAAAATCGACATTCAAGCCAGCATGGCCGGTTTGTTAGTCACCGAAGTTCAAGACACCCGATCGTCGGGTGTCTATTTAGTTGCTGGTTCTCTGAGAGACATTAATCACCTCTGTGACGAGCAACAAATTCATTTCAACGTTTTTCACCGGAAAAATCGACATTCAAGCCAGCATGGCCGGTTTGTTAGTCACCGAAGTTCAAGACACCCGATCGTCGGGTGTCTATTTAGTTGCTGGTTCTCTAAGTGACAAGGAACAGTTCTGTGACGAGCAACAAATTTATTTCATATTTTTTTCATGAAACAATTGACATTCAAGCGCGCAAAGCAAATAAAAATTTTCTATTTGAAAAAAAAAATATTTTTGCACCTCAAATTTATTTTGGTTATACAGCAACAAATTAGCAACAAATTTGTAGTGATTTTGTTTATTTTACCTTTACTTTTATCTTATAATCCATGCCAGCTTATGGTGAAGCTAGCATTGTTCACGATTTCTCGAAATCGGCAAAAGCAAAAAAATCGATTATTTGGCAACTAATTAGCAACAAATTAGCAACAAATTTTGAGCTTTTTTTTTTTAATTTTTGCCCACTTTGTACTGCCAGCTTTTTAGAGCTGCATTATCAGATGTTAAATTCGCTGTAAAAATAGATCCGTGCCTGCGAAACAGCGAGCATACCTTTCAGCAACGAAGAATGTAAGACATAAGAAAAATGCTTTGAGAAACAGGAGTACTTTTTTATAATGTTGGCATTTTTTAAAGAATGTCTGCGTCGGTTTCCCGACCAGATGAAACTGAGCTGTTTTTTTTTTTCAGTATAATTTTGTTTAGTTATAGTATATTTTTTTGTACAAAGCAAGTGAAATTAGTGTGATATAAAAATACTATTTTACGACCGTGCTACATTTTTATTGATTACATATTGAAGATGGCTGGTACTTATGTATTACATAATTTATTATTAAAGGTTCCTTCAATGTGAACGTTATAATTCAGGTTAATGGTGATTCAATAATTCATGCTATTATTTTTATGAACAATTCAATTTCATATTTCAAAACTGTTACATTTTTAATAACTATACAGTATCATCATTCATCAGCAATCATCATCCTCATCCCCCGAGCCTTTTCCCAACTATGTTGGGGTCGGCTTCCAGTCTAACCGGATTCAGCTGAGTACTAGTGCTTTACAAGAAGCGACTGCCTCATTCATTTCATCAGCAATTATTATCTATAAATTTTATGGCTACAAAGTACGTTAGATTATGTTCCCATTCCAAAACTAATTACGAACAAACTGTATCTTCTGATTAGTTTGTACCGTGGTAGAAATGTGACATTTGCCGTATACCGTATATTCCGGTCCGCCGGTTCGCATCCCAGGTTTGCCCGTAATTCCCCGGAATCCTTTCTTTAATTAAGGATTTACCTGCGTTAGGAAAGCCGGCCGGTTTTTGCGGGCATCACCGAATTTATTTATAAGGACTTAAATTCAGAATTATTTACAAACGGAGATAGGAGAATAAATCGTTTTTCAGAAGCAGAATCTCGAAACCCGAAAATTAACTTTTGTCTAAAGTTAATTTTCGCCTTTCGAGATTTCGAAAGATTATCTTTGGGAAATGGTTATTCTATTCTATATTTTGAGAACAGTGTCAATGTTTGTGAGATAAAAGATAAACTGGAGCTTAGATGGATATATATTTTTTGATAGATGATACCGTTGTAAGGAAAATGATCGTTCCCAAACGACAGCCGATATGAATGGAAGACAACTACGTGATAAATTGGTATAATGACAAGTGGATGACAAAACGTTATCAGAGCCCAAAATAGACTGGATCTTTATAGAAAAATAATGATGTGACGTGTCTTGGAAAAAACCCTAAGCTACGTTAAGTGATGAACTACCTATTTAGACGTAGGTCTTGCCTACCAACTGAACTAAAAAGGATTTAATCCAGCGATAATTGACATAATGAGGACTACAATCCTATCTATGGTACTCAGAATAGTTACTAATAAGTACCTATCTATAATTGAAAATGTTCTTGTAAATAATGGTGTAATTAGTAGCAAATTGCAAAACAACAGGAAAAATAGAACCATGGAGAAAATTTTGCTATATTTAGAAGTTATAATTGGTAGAAGAAAATGAGAAAGAAACCGTAATAAGATTTAATGAAGGCGAAGTTCTACTTTCTTGTCTTCAACTTTCATAAAATTTAAGTATACGTACTTGCGTACAGTACTTAAAAGTAAATTGAGAAAAACAAGTCAACTTAGTACACAAAAGTCTCTTTTACAACAAAACTGAATCTAAAAAATATTTGTGAAGGTTTTTCTTTGTTTCACCAACAAATATATATTTCCACAGACTTACAATTTATGGACCAAAAGACCTTCATAGCCTTTTATCCCAAAAAACATGTTATATTCCCATAGGGACATTCAGTACATACTACCTTAGTGTGTCTCTATCTGATATAAGATCTTACAAATATGTATAACGTAAAAACCATTACATTTAGGTACTGAAATTGTTCTACCTAGAAACTCGACAATGCTTAGTTTTTGTGCCAACTGACATTTCAGGTACATAAGTGATTGGCTAGCGACCTCGACTCTTGAGAACCATCGGTAAGTTATAGCTACATCCAAAACTAGAAAACGACAGAAAAATAGTCTGGTAAGCCAGAGAAGATGTAATTTATACTAATATTATAAAGAGGAAATATTTTTTTTTGCTTTAATCCTAAAGGCTCCGAGACTAGACTAACGCGCCATATTTTGTCCGGAAACGGGAAAAAAGGTTCTCGGGAGGACGTGGGTGAAACCGTGGAAAAAAGCTAGTCATTCATGTAATTGAAAAAGAAATGGTATGTCTTACTTTACTAATACTTAACTTTTATGTGAAACATTATGAACTTTGACGAAAGACGGGTCAATAAAAGTTTTATATCTTAGAAACATGTCCGCTAAACAGTTGATTGACACTGTGAGGACCATTTTCTCAAGCATAATATACTCCTACCACCAAATATATTCTTCATCGAGTTACAAAAACCATATTTTAAAAGCAGTATCTTAGCTAAACAGCAACAAACGTGGAAAAAAAGAACATACAATTACACGAAAAGATAACCACCATACCATTAAAAGGGTTAGTCGAGTTTGCGCATTAGATTGACCGATAAAGAAGATAAACCTTATCGCGTCGTATAACAGTGTGACGTCATAGTTTGCACGCGTATCATTAGAGAGAGAATTAGTTAAGAACTGACGGCCTCGTTGGCGTAATGGTTACCATGCGAGAAGAGGATCCGGGGTTCGATACTCGGTACGGTCAATATTTGTGTGATGAGCATGTTTGTTGGCTGTGGTCTGGGTTTTACATTAATATGTGTAAAGTATATTAGTTCTGTCGGCACCTATAACACAAGCTAATCAATAGCTTGGGGCTACCCGACCGTGTGTGAAGGTGTCCCGATATTTAATTTGACTTAAAAATACGAGTGTATCTGTCACTACTTGATCTGAAATATTCGCATACAACTGTCATATCATGTCGGGGCCGCATGTTCAGCGATTCGATAATATTTTATTTGTACGATTGGCAATCAGGTCGACATAATTTGAGGCCCCTTTAGATATGAGTCGTTTCTGCATGCGAAGCTGGCTAAAACCAACGATGTGCGTTTTCCAGTATTTTTTAGTTCGTATCGTGGATTTAAATTGACTACTTTCTATGTTACTCCCTAAGGTTTGTATTTCATGATTTTAAGCGAATAGTACCAAAACAACTACAGTATAGAATCATCGTGAATGCTTGCTGATTGATGATGAAGTAGATTTTATAATTAAATACACGTCAGCAAAGAGGTTGATATTACCGCTGATTTTCGGGCACCAGGCCAATTTGGAACTGTACGAATTTTGGAAACCGACAACCGCTCCAAATTATAAAACGTAGACGACATAAAATGGAAAACGGATGCCTGTAATTTTTTTACGTAACTAATTTAGACGTTTTTCAGAGAGAGAGAACTTCTTAATATAATTAATGTAGAATTGTACTTGATTTTACAATCAAGTTCGAAACAACTAAACTTGGTATAGGAGGAAAACCGCAGGGCAGTGGGAAATTAGTTTTTGCTGTAACTAAGCTCAACGTCCCCAACCACGAGACAGGCAGATAAATGACGCGATATAATTAAACTCAAGGTTATTTATTAAGCGACATTTTATAATGATTCAAATATTAAACATTTTTACAGTACAGCGACCTTAGCGTCCGCTACGATAGTTTTTTTAATTAAGAGCATTAAAATAAAATGTAATTTCGTTTTTCTTTTAATATTATTTGTAGAGACGAAACTAGAAGGCTGAATTTCTTTAAACTAGACTAGACACAACCCGGATTTTGGTGCCTAGTGCCAAATAATATTAAATGGACTGAATCTTTTTCATGACCTTCGGCATTTTTGAATCTCTATGTAATTTAGCCTCTTCACTATCCACTATTCAGACACAATACTTAGTTTAACAATAGTGTACCTATATCACATATGTGACTCACGGAATAGGGAAGTTATTAACCTTACTAGCCAGTCAATACTTACATATTAGTGGCATACACACTAATATTAGAAAGGACATTATACAAGTAGGCTATTTTGATGTGAAAAGCAGTTACTTTAGGACTCCTGAAGAACTGCTGGCAGAAGCTGGTCTATCATAAGAATGGTATTATGCATTGCAAACCTTACAGACTTACATATATAGTCGCTCTTAACTATAAGATTTCTAGCACTCTCTTTACGTATTCCGCTGATTAACATTTTTCCTAATTAATGTTTTTCCCTTTACAGTTTACACCGTCAAAGCTTAATACTGCCAGCATGAAAACATTTTAATAAAATTTCATTAGTACTCGCAAAAAATAGTCGTAAAACATTTTCTAACGAGCCGAATTATTGCTTTACAAACCGGTCTAGTGTTGTTAAAGATAATCTTTTATCTTACGAAATGTCTGATAAGTTTATATTAGAGTTAACGACATCAAAGTGCGGTGGTTGTGGAATATCAAGATTAAAAGGTAGTGGTATCAGTATTTTCCTGTCGATGACAGAACAATTGTATTATCATCATCGGCCGTATTATCTCCTTAATTTGGGTTTGTCTTAGTGTAATACAGAGAAGACAGAGCAATCTACTGTAATTAAAAATGCAAAAGTTTGTAAAGATGTTTTCTTTTTGCGCAAAAACTAAATAATGGATTTTATTGAAACTTGGCCGTGAAACAGCTTATGAATCATAATAACATATAGGCTACTTTTTATTCATATTGACAAAAGTAGTTGCCTCAAAGCGGAAGCTAGTATAAAGTAAATCTCTCGCTCCATGCAATATATGGAGACTTCAGACGTTATGACCAACATACTAGAAAATATAATTCCTTCCTTTCACAAAATAATAACATCAGCACATGTATGCAGCGAGTACAATGCAATTTAATAATATTCCTCATAAGACGAGACCTACGTATACAAGCAACGAAATGGCAAAGCTTATGAGCAATCTACAAAATGAAAATTAAATGCTTTCTAACATAACACTGACAAAACCCACCAACCCCAAGTGGTAGTTTGGACTCGCACACGAGAAGTTCTGTACCATTAACATTATCTATAAAACTTACTTTATAATATACCCCAAAAAATATGTAAGTCTTTGGGAAGACCCCAAAAACAAACTTTTTTAAATTTTCAGTATTCGTTCTTATAGCAGCAACATTCATCATCATTCATACATCGTCTGTGAAAATCTCAACTGTCTTAACTATCACGGTTCATGACACAACCTGCTGACAGACGGCCAGGAAAGTCCTACTAAAAGGGTTTCCTTTTTTACTCTTTGGGTGTGAGTACCCTAAAAAGCAACAGCAGGAATAAACCTAGACAGTACATAGGCAGCTTATGTTCTCAGCATCTACCGTGACGAGTCGATGCGGATGTATGCACCGCCGCACTCTCCCTTCTCCGTGAATGCTACTCCTATAGGTATCATGGTAAGTACTTCAATTCTACATAAAACTATGTGTTTGTAAGTTTTTTCCATAGCTATTGCGTTTAAATCTAGTTGATTGGTGGAAAAATTGCGTCGTAAATCAATAGTTTCACGAATTTTCTATACGTAATAGATTTCATACTACACCATGACATTATTTAGAGGTAATGTTGGATATACTTACTGGATTGATTTTGAAAATTCTGTTCACATCATGATATGTATGTAATAATAGGCTATATTTTTACATGAACCAGCTGGGATGTAAGATATAAAACCAAGAATAAACTCGAGGAAAAATATGTATAAAAGGTGGCCAAAACACGTGAAAATATATTAAAATGAAATCAAAAAGATCCCAGTTTTATTAGTGAGCAATTTTATAACCGATAAAACACTATCATACATATTACTAAGAATGATAAGGCCTGGTTGGTAAAAGTACTTATGTTAATTAAAGAAACCCAACCCAAACACTTGCTCCCAAAATGAGTAGCACCCAATGATTCATAACTACACTACCGACAAAAAAAAGACGCAGCTTAATCAGTCCAGTTATCTTCAAGTGTAAACTGCGCATTGACAAATATACGAACTTTACAAGAATTTAGTTCAGGACATTAAAACACGCATTACACAATACCGCGATAAGATATCAAGTTTTAAAAAACAAATATGATGTGGAAATGTTTAATGTTCAAATTCTAGACGAATTTTCCTTCCCAATTTGGTTTAAATAAGCTTTAATCAAGATATTATCAGGAGTATGTAACATGGAGCCGAATTACCGCTTGCTGTTCAGTGAAAGGCTATGATTTCTTATGAGAGTCCGAAAACTTCAGTGGTTGGAATATTATACTGGAGCGAAATATGATGGAATGAAAATTCTCGCTAATTTTACTATAGTTAATTTAGTTACTAAAGTACATCACAAAACTATAAGATTAACCTGCCTGGGATTGAGCAATCGTGGTGATTAACGCTTAATCCTTCTATGTGTGAGAGGAGGCAAGTGTTCAGCAGTGGCCAATAAAAAGGCCAATAATGAAGAAACCAGCAGATAACATGCAGCGTAAGGGCAAGAAATCAAAACTTTCGGAAGAGACATTAGGGCTTATGAAGAGACGACGTGAAAACCCACCTGTCACTTCGTCAGCTAAGCGGGCTCTAAACCAAGAGATCAACAAGCACGTACGACGTGACCTCCGGTGCTCCAATACTCTTGACATTGAAAGAGCAATTGAGCTGAATCGGGGGTCAAAGGTGTTCGTACAATCTCTTGGAAGAAGCCACTTGACGAAGCTGACCACAACAAGTGGAGAAGTCGTTTCTTCGGTGCCCGCAGTCCTTTCGGAAGTGGAAAATTTCTATGGCCGGTTATACGCATCGCATGCATCTCGACCTGATCCCGGAAATGAGGATTCTAGAGCCACATTAACGCGCCATTTCACCGAAGACCTGCCAGAAGTCAGCAGTGGCGAAATCGAGATCGCTCTGAGACAGCTCAAAAATGGAAAAGCCCCTGGCGAGGATGGCATTACAACAGAGCTATTAAAAGCAGGAGGAAAGCCCGTACTGGGGGAGCTCCAGAAGCTTTTTAATGCCGTCCTGTTTGAAGGGAGAACTCCAGAGGCGTGGAGTAGGAGTGTTGTCGTCCTGTTCTTCAAAAAGGGAGACAAAACCCAGTTGAAGAACTATCGACCCATTTCCCTCCTAAGCCACGTCTATAAGCTGTTCTCAAGAGTGATCACGAACCGACTTGCGCGAAGACTCGACGAATTCCAACCACCGGAGCAGGCTGGGTTTCGGAGCGGATACGGCACCATAGACCACATCCACACAGTGCGGCAGATTATACAGAAGACCGAAGAGTATAATCAGCCCCTGTGTCTAGCATTTGTGGACTATGAGAAGGCCTTTGACTCGGTTGAAATCTGGTCTGTTCTGGAGTCCCTGCAGCGTTGTCAAGTAGATTGGCGATACATCCAAGTGATGAGATGTCTCTACGAAGCCGCTACAATGTCCGTCCAAGTACAAAATCAGCAAACAAGGCCCATACCGTTGCATCGAGGAGTGAGACAAGGGGATGTTATTTCCCCGAAACTGTTCACTAATGCAATGGAGGATATGTTCAAGACGCTGAACTGGAAAGGACGTGGCATCAACATCAATGGCGAACACATCTCTCACTTGCGATTTGCTGACGATATCGTCATCATGGCAGAAACGCTGCAGGACCTACAACAAATGCTGAACGACCTGGCTGAATCTTCTCTACGCATCGGCCTACGGATGAACTTGGACAAAACCAAGGTCATGTTCAATGAACATGTTCTACCGGAACCGATTGCGATACACGGTGCCGTTCTCGAAGTTGTTCGGAAATATGTATACCTCGGGCAGACATTGCAGTTAGGTAGAAACAACTTTGAGGACGAGGTGAATAGGAGAATTCAGTTGGGTTGGGCTGCATTTGGGAAGCTACGTCGAGTCCTAACATCGTCGATCCCACAGTGCCTAAAGACGAAAGTCTTCAATCAGTGCGTCCTACCTGTCATGACTTACGGAGCCGAAACGTGGACACTGACGGTACGGCTGGTCCACAAGTTTAAAGTCGCTCAGCGGGCTATGGAAAGGGCTATGCTTGGCATTTCTCTGAGGGATCGCATCAGAAATGAGGTAATCCGTCAGAGAACCAAGGTCATCGACATAGCCCACCGAATCAGCAAGCTGAAGTGGCAGTGGGCTGGCCATATTAGCCGAAGAACCGATAACCGTTGGGGTAAACGAGTTCTAGAGTGGAGACCACGCCTCGGCAAGCGTAGTGTAGGACGTCCTCAGGCACGGTGGAGTGATGACTTGCGCAAGACGGCTGGCAGGAGCTGGATGCGAGTAGCCGAAAATCGATCTCAGTGGCGTGCACTTGGAGAGGCCTATGTCCAGCAGTGGACTGCGATAGGCTGATGATGATGATGATGATGACAGCAGATAACAAATCATTCATTTGATTATAAAAAACTTCTGGTGCAGACAAGTAAAAACTAAAAACATTAGAAGTATTTCCGAACAAGGCCTTCCAAGCTCTTACTAAAGACTAAACTACCTTTAAACATAATAAATTATAGAAAGCACAGGTGCCTAAAACAGCCTGTATAACGAATTCATAAACCCACCAGTCTGCGAAGATAATTACAAGTACCACGTCATACTATGACGTCACAACGCTGTAGTTAAGTACTTCAGTAATGAATTAGCCGTTCTAAATATAGAGAGAAACCGTTAAGTTTGGTTTATTTTCTGCGGAGATTTATAGTTGCTAGCTTAGACAGAAAGGAAAGAAAAAAACTCTTACAAAAACAAATACCTAATAGCGGAAAAATACATGTGTGCCAAATAGATCCCATTCAGCATTATGCCTGACTCTGGTTTTCAACTTGTAGCGCCCAACTATAAACTGGACCTAAGAGAAGCTGCGGGTCAATATGTTTTAGGATTCAAGGGTCAAGGTGTTCCTGTTATAAGTTTACCTAAGTGTGATGTGATTATTTGTCGAAAAACATTTCAAATACAACATTAATTAATATCTCAACTTACGTTCCATCATCACCCTCTATTCCTGTTTTGTTTATTTGGAGTCGTCGCAGCATGTCTTTTTCCATGATTCAGGCTGACGTCATCTCACAAGCAACATTCTTTCCAGCCATATCGTCTTTCACACAAACCATCCATCGTTTATTAAGTCGTCCCCTCTTTCAAGTCTCAACTTACATTTAACTATATAATTGAGGACTGACCAAAGATAGAATGTAAAATTATAAAAATACTAATATATTATCTCCTTCAATATATTTTCTCAATCTTTACATCATTTCGGGTGGAAATTATCAAAGGGCATGAAATAAATATTACGGTAACATACTAAACTAGATTCTGGCAACCCAGCCGTTTCATCCGCTTCAAAGGGGAACTACTTAACACACCCGAATAAAAGTAGCCCATGGTTATTTTGATACATAAGCTATGTGCTGCCATTCATATTTCATCAAAATCCATGCAGTAAGTAGCTTTTGTTTGAAAGAGGAACAAACATAAATACCTACCTAACTTTCGAGTTTATGTATCAATAAAAGAACTACACTACCCAACAACACACTATCCAATCTATCTATGGCTTTAAGGTTGGCTGTAAGAGAACCCAATTCTGGGTTAAGCTCGCCGTTGTACATCAACTGACTTTATTCTGTGTATATTAATTGTTAAATGTGCAATAAAGAATAATAAGAATGTTGGAAAAATCTCATTACGTCCTTTAAGTTTTTCAAGCATGAGTTGTCATTTGCTTATCACGCTGTAACACGTGTTATTTCACTACGTACATGATTAGTAATTTTACTATTTTATACAAAGTCATTGTATCTACACTCGTATGATTTGAAATGAATAGGCCGGGCGTTTTATTGAATAACATGTGCTGTGACGGCTATCGACCATTCCCAGTATGCTATCTATCTATTTATTTTCTTACCAGAGATAGGCCATAGCTCGAACATTCATAGTAAATGTTATCAAAATCTTTGATAGACGTTTGAAATGCTCTAAATAACTATGAAGGTTATGTTTCTTTTAAAACCAACTAAAGGTGACATCTTGTTTTTTAATAGGCAAAAAAATAATTAGTTAAGCAAAAAAGTTGTGACAGAAGCCGAACAAGTCTAATTAATATGTCGAATATCTTAACCAAAAACGTAAAATTAAAATGTAGTTTACGCAATATACCTAGCTTGCCACTTCGAAGGTACTAAATTACCCTAATAATCTACATATATTTTTTTGCCTGATTCTTCATAAACTTAACAGAATACCTTCTGAATTATATTCAAAGGAAACTGGCCATCAAAACGCTTTTATTTCACAAACATTAAAAGGTTTCTAAAACCCCATGTGCATGAGTTAACAAATTCGACCCTTATAATTGCTGGTCACGGGATCCGGTCCCATGGTGTCAGGGACCGATTAAGGGCTCGTGTTTGCAAGATGGGGTATATCCACCCATGGTACGTTATTAATTATGTCTTACAATGTAATCAACGCTTGCCAAGGATAATTTATAGGTCCTGCAATATAGGATCAAAGGGAGTTAATCACTATAATATAAAGCATTATAAAAGCGAATATTTTGAGTTCTTTGCAAAATTTTCCTAATTTATTAATTACAAACGAAAACATCAGAATTGAAAAGTTTCTCCTTTTAGGGAAGGTGGTTAAAAATATTATATTTTATCAGTATAAATCCATTTGGTTTGAAATTACATGGTGTTGACCATACCTATGCTTAATTTACCTCACCAATACATGTTTTTAGACCTAAAATTAGATTTTCCTGTATCCTAGAACTAATATTTCCTTGAGGTCAACCGCAATTTCAATTTTAATTAACCATTCAAGGTTGACGGCACAACAAGGTCTTCATAAAACGTCGGAGGCTTTTAAAAAGAGGTTCTATTTTTTTATCGTCCCTCAATGAAATTAGCATTTTTATAAGGCAGGTTGTTTTCTTGTTTCAGAACTGTATTATTTGTAGCATTTTTTAAGGTTAGAATTACAGAGAAATTACTGTAAAATGTTGTTCAAGGAAATCTGTGCTTGGCGAGACGATCAGTACTTATATTTATTTTTAAAGTACAAAGTAGCAATAGATCCTAGGACCTATTCAAATGAAGTTTGCTTACAGATAGTTAGCTCTATAAAGCTGGCAGTACAAAGTGGGCAAAAATTAAAAAAAAAAGCTCAAAATTTGTTGCTAATTTGTTGCTAATTAGTTGCCAAATAATCGATTTTTTTGCTTTTGCCGATTTCGAGAAATCGTCAACAATGCTAGCTTCACCATAAGCTGGCATGGATTATAAGATAAAAGTAAAGGTAAAATAAACAAAATCACTACAAAGGACAATGCTATTCTTTGTATGGAAGTTGGGCTCAAGAGTTGCCCACAGTAACTGCATAGTGTATTATGTTCCATAGGCTTATAATAGGTCCCAGATCGAAATATTTCGAAATCTATCCCGGGAGTCCTGAGAAAAACTGGTTTGACTCTTATTCAATATTACGAAAAACATCCTTACGAACTCTTAACTATTCCACTTTTATTACCTTAATTGAAATGCATTATAATATTAATCGACAAATACGAGGTATTGAACGAGAATTTTTTTTACCGACTTCAAAAAATGGAGGAGTTTCTCACTCAGTTCGTTTGTATTCTTTTTACGTAAGTAAAAAAAAACCGATTTAAACAATCATTTTATTGTTTGAAAGGATTTACTTTCCAAATAGTTCCTTTGTTATTCGGTCCAGGGTCTGGTGATAGAAACCTTAAAACAATAGGGAACTCTCGGAAATTGTAAGCACATATCGAATAAAAACTTGTCATTCGGGTATATGTCTCCGACACCACAAAACTGTGGAGGTTAAGACCTGACCTGCCGATGGAGACGACAGTGAGACGAGGGAACTCCTCAACGATAACTATTTACTACCTCGTGTTCGAGCTTATTTAATTCGTCCTGATAAGATTTTTCCATTGCCATTACGGATATTAATTGCATGACGCTACACGAACTTAGGACTGATTGTAGTAGATAGAGACTGAAAAGCAAGAGAAACAACAATTACCTTTAAACGTCTATTTCTGTTATTTTATCCTGTTATCAGTGAAACCACTAACTATCTGAATGTTATTTCAAGAAAAGAAGGTTGTTAGGTTTGTGGCTGCTTAAAATGGCTAGCTAACAATGGCTGGCTAACATGAGAACCGGTTTTTCTCTTGACCTCTGGGACCGATTTCAAAAATATTTGGAGTCCGTCTTAAGAGTGAAGTAAAGAACCTATTCTAACCATTCCCACTACTGGGCAAATGGCTTGGGCTTTATAAAGTGACTGTTCAAGTTTAACATTATAACCGGTTTTTTTCGGGACCTCTGGGACCGATTTCCAAAATATTTGGATTTCGTGTTAACAGTGCAGTAAAGAACCTATTTCGACCACTTTCACTACTGGGCAAATGGCTCAGGCTTTGTTAAGTGACTATCTATGGAGAACATTTGAACCGGTTCTTCTCGAGACCTCTGGGACCGATTTCAAAAATATTTGGATTCCGTCTTAAGAGTGAAGTAAAGAACCTATTCTAACCATTCCCACTACTGGGCAAATGGCTTGGGCTTTATAAAGTGACTGTTCAAGTTTAACGTTATAACCGGTTTTTCTCGGGACCTCTGGGACCGATTTCCAAAATATTTGGATTTCGTATTAACAGTGCAGTAAAGAACCTATTTCGACCACTTTCACTACTGGGCAAATGGCTCAGGCTTTGTTAAGTGACTATCTATGGAGAACATTTGAACCGGTTTTTCTCAGGACCTCAGGGACCGATTTCAAAAATATTTGGATTTCGTGTTAACAGTGCAGTAAAGAACCTATTTCGACCACTTTCACTACTGGGCAAATGGCTCAGGCTTTGTTAAGTGACTATCTATGGAGAACATTTGAACCGGTTTTTCTCGGGACCTCTGGGACCGATTTCAAAAATATTTGGATTCCGTGTTAAGAGTGAAGTAAGGAACCTATTTTAACTATTTCCACTACTGGGCAAACGGCTTGGGCTTTGTAAAGTGACTGTTCAAGTTGAACATTAGAACCGGTTTTTCTCGGGACCTCTTGGACCGATTTCCAAAATATTTAGATTTCGTGTTAACAGTGCAGTAAAGAACCTATTTCGACCACTTTTACTACTGGGCAAATGGCTCAGGCTTTGTTAAGTGACTATCTATGGAGAACATTTGAACCGGTTTTTCTCGGGACCTCTGGGACCGATTTCAAAAATATTTGGATTTCATGTTCAGAGTGCACTATGGAACCAGTTGGAACTACTCCCACTGCTGGGCAAACTTTGAGCCCAGACCCTGGCATTGTCCTTTGTTGCTAATTTGTTGCTGTATAACCAAAATAAATTTGAGGTGCAAAAATTTTTTTTTTTTCAAATAGAAAATTTTTATTTGCTTTGCGCGCTTGAATGTCAATTGTTTCATGAAAAAAATATGAAATAAATTTGTTGCTCGTCACAGAACTGTTCCTTGTCACTTAGAGAACCAGCAACTAAATAGACACCCGACGATCGGGTGTCTTGAACTTCGGTGACTAACAAACCGGCCATGCTAGCTTGAATGTCGATTTTTCCGGTGAAAAACGTTGAAATGAATTTGTTGCTCGTCACAGAGGTGATTAATGTCTCTCAGAGAACCAGCAACTGAATAGACACCCGACGATCGGGTGTCTTGAACTTCGGTGACTAACAAACCGGCCATGCTAGCTTGAATGTCGATTTTTCCGGTGAAAAACGTTGAAATGAATTTGTTGCTCGTCACAGAGGTGATTAATGTCTCTCAGAGAACCAGCAACTGAATAGACACCCGACGATCGGGTGTCTTGAACTTCGGTGACTAACAAACCGGCCATGCTGGCTTGAATGTCGATTTTTCCGGTGAAAAACGTTGAAATAAATTTGTTGCTCTTCGCAGAACTGTTAGGCATCGATCGGAGAACCAGCAACTAAATAGACACCCGTTGATCGGGTGTCTTGAACTTCGGTGATTAACAAACCGGCCATGCTGGCTTGAATGTCGATTTTTCCGGTGAAAAACGTTGAAATGAATTTGTTGCTCGTCACAGAGGTGATTAATGTCTCTCAGAGAACCAGCAACTAAATAGACACCCGACGATCGGGTGTCTTGAACTTCGGTGACTAACAAACCGGCCATGCTGGCTTGAATGTCGATTTTTCCGGTGAAAAACGTTGAAATGAATTTGTTGCTCGTCACAGAGGTGATTAATGTCACTTAGAGAACCAGCAACTAAATAAATAGGAGAGCTCAAAATAACACACAAGTCAAATTGTTGAGCTCTCATAAATTGACGAGCTCAAAAACATCGCAACAAACGGCAACATTCGAACGCTTAATGTATCTAGCGGGAAGTTACAGGAATGGCCTTTTAGGGTCATCCGATTTCGATAATTTTTTTTTTTGCTTATTAGCGCTCAAGGATGGCTTAGAAAAATAGAATTCAAAAAAAAAAGCGAAAAAAATATAAAATTGAAAAATAAAAAAATATTAATACTGAATACTAGTCACCAATGTTACCAGTTGATTACGTGGCTATAAGAGTATACTAAAATTAATCAATATATAGTTTCTGGAAAGTACTCAATGCTTAGTTCATTTTTAATGCCAAAGAAGAAATCGTGACTCAGATGATATTTTTTTGTTTGTAAAAATAATTACAGTTCGTTCAGTAATGATTTATATTGTTTTCTATTATATATTAGACCAAGTTGGTTTAAATTTTCAGGATATCTAAGTTTGATGAAATTTCTTTAGAATGACAAAGATTGGTACTCATCGGTCAAGCTGTTCGAAAGTTATAAGCGATTCACATACTTATTCTTACACATATATACAGCTAGGGTGTCACCCTCGTGGAAGTGGTCAAGGAAGCTTCCTAGAACCTCAAAACGTTAAGATCTGATTTTTAGATTTTTAACGAAAAGTTGCTGGTTCTCTGAGAGACATTAATCACCTCTGTGACGAGCAACAAATTCATTTCAACGTTTTTCACCGGAAAAATCGACATTCAAGCCAGCATGGCCGGTTTGTTAGTCACCTAAGTTCAAGACACCCGATCGTCGGGTGTCTATTTAGTTGCTGGTTCTCTGAGAGACATTAATCACCTCTGTGACGAGCAACAAATTCATTTCAACGTTTTTCACCGGAAAAATCGACATTCAAGCTAGCATGGCCGGTTTGTTAGTCACCTAAGTTCAAGACACCCGATCGTCGGGTGTCTATTTAGTTGCTGGTTCTCTGAGAGACATTAATCACCTCTGTGACGAGCAACAAATTCATTTCAACGTTTTTCACCGGAAAAATCGACATTCAAGCTAGCATGGCCGGTTTGTTAGTCACCGAAGTTCAAGACACCCGATCGTCGGGTGTCTATTCAGTTGCTGGTTCTCTGAGAGACATTAATCACCTCTGTGACGAGCAACAAATTCATTTCAACGTTTTTCACCGGAAAAATCGACATTCAAGCTAGCATGGCCGGTTTGTTAGTCACCGAAGTTCAAGACACCCGATCGTCGGGTGTCTATTTAGTTGCTGGTTCTCTAAGTGACAAGGAACAGTTCTGTGACGAGCAACAAATTTATTTCATATTTTTTTCATGAAACAATTGACATTCAAGCGCGCAAAGCAAATAAAAATTTTCTATTTAAAAAAAAAAAATATTTTTGCACCTCAAAATTTTGGTTATACAGCAACAAATTAGCAACAAATTTGTAGTGATTTTGTTTATTTTACCTTTACTTTTATCTTGTAATCCATGCCAGCTTATGGTGAAGCTAGCATTGTTGACGATTTCTCGAAATCGGCAAAAGCAAAAAAATCGATTATTTGGCAACTAATTAGCAACAAATTAGCAACAAATTTTGAGCTTTTTTTTTTTAATTTTTGCCCACTTTGTACTGCCAGCTTTTTAGAGCTGACATTAATCACCTCTGTGACGAGCAACAAATTCATTTCAACGTTTTTCACAGGAAAAATCGACATTCAAGCCAGCATGGCCGGTTTGTTAGTCACCGAAGTTCAAGACACCCGATCGTCGGGTGTCTATTTAGTTGCTGGTTCTCTGAGAGACATTAATCACCTCTGTGACGAGCAACAAATTCATTTCAACGTTTTTCACAGGAAAAATCGACATTCAAGCCAGCATGGCCGGTTTGTTAGTCACCGAAGTTCAAGACACCCGATCGTCGGGTGTGTATTTAGTTGCTGGTTCTCTGAGAGACATTAATCACCTCTGTGACGAGCAACAAATTCATTTCAACGTTTTTCACCGGAAAAATCGACATTCAAGCTAGCATGGCCGGTTTGTTAGTCACCGAAGTTCAAGACACCCGATCGTCGGGTGTCTATTTAGTTGCTGGTTCTCTAAGTGACAAGGAACAGTTCTGTGACGAGCAACAAATTTATTTCATATTTTTTTCATGAAACAATTGACATTCAAGCGCGCAAAGCAAATAAAAATTTTCTATTTGAAAAAAATTATTTTTGCACCTCAAATTTATTTTGGTTATACAGCAACAAATTAGCAACAAATTTGTAGTGATTTTGTTTATTTTACCTTTACTTTTATCTTATAATCCATGCCAGCTTATGGTGAAGCTAGCATTGTTGACGATTTCTCGAAATCGGCAAAAGCAAAAAAATCGATTATTTGGCAACTAATTAGCAACAAATTTTGAGCTTTTTTTTTAATTTTTGCTCACTTTGTACTGCCAGCTTTTTAGAGCTACTAACAAACCGGCCATGCTGGCTTGAATGTCGATTTTTCCGGTGAAAAACGTTGAAATGAATTTGTTGCTCGTCATAGAGGTTATTAATGTCTCTCAGAGAACCAGCAACTAAATAGACACCCGACGATCGGGTGTCTTGAACTTCGGTGACTAACAAACCGGCCATGCTGGCTTGAATGTCGATTTTTCCGGTGAAAAACGTGGTAATAAATTTGTTGCTCTTCGCAGAACTGTTAGGCATCGATCGGAGAACCAGCAACTAAATAGACACCCGTTGATCGGGTGTCTTGAACTTCGGTGACTTACAAACCGGCCATGCTGGCTTGAATGTCGATTTTTCCGGTGAAAAACGTTGAAATGAATTTGTTGCTCGTCACAGAGGTGATTAATGTCACTTAGAGAACCAGCAACTAAATAAATAGGAGAGCTCAAAATAACACACAAGTCAAATTGTTGAGCTCTCATGAATTGACGAGCTCAAAAACATCGCAACAAACGGCAACATTCGAACGCTTAATGTATCTAGCGGGAAGTTACAGGAATGGCCTTTTAGGGTCATCCGATTTCGAAACAAACATTCAAGGAAACATAACCTGTTTGATAATCATCAGCTTAAAGGAGACTTGGTGATTGGATGTTTATTTAGTTGCTTGTTCTCCGATCGATGCCTAACAGTTCTACGGAGAGCAACAAATTTATTTCCACGTTTTTCACCGGAAAAATCGACATTCAAGCCAGCATGGCCGGTTTGTTAGTCACCGAAGTTCAAGACACCCGATCGTCGGGTGTCTATTTAATTGCTGGTTCTCTGAGAGACATTAATCACCTCTGTGACGAGCAACAAATTCATTTCAACGTTTTTCACCGGAAAAATCGACATTCAAGCTAGCATGGCCGGTTTGTTAGTCACCGAAGTTCAAGACACCCGATCATCGGGTGTCTATTTAGTTGCTGGTTCTCTGAGAGACATTAATCACCTCTGTGACGAGCAACAAATTCATTTCAACGTTTTTCACCGGAAAAATCAACATTCAAGCCAGCATGGCCGGTTTGTTAGTCACCGAAGTTCAAGACACCCGATCGTCGGGTGTCTATTTAATTGCTGGTTCTCTGAGAGTCATTAATCACCTCTGTGACGAGCAACAAATTCATTTCCACGTTTTTCACCGGAAAAATCGACATTCAAGCCAGCATGGCCGGTTTGTTAGTCACCGAAGTTCAAGACACCCGATCGTCGGGTGTCTATTTAGTTGCTGGTTCTCTGAGAGACATTAATCACCTCTGTGACGAGCAACAAATTCATTTCAACGTTTTTCACCGGAAAAATCGACATTCAAGCCAGCATGGCCGGTTTGTTAGTCACCGAAGTTCAAGACACCCGATCGTCGGGTGTCTATTTAGTTGCTGGTTCTCTAAGTGACAAGGAACAGTTCTGTGACGAGCAACAAATTTATTTCATATTTTTTTCATGAAACAATTGACATTCAAGCGCGCAAAGCAAATAAAAATTTTCTATTTGAAAAAAAAAATATTTTTGCACCTCAAATTTATTTTGGTTATACAGCAACAAATTAGCAACAAATTTGTAGTGATTTTGTTTATTTTACCTTTACTTTTATCTTATAATCCATGCCAGCTTATGGTGAAGCTAGCATTGTTCACGATTTCTCGAAATCGGCAAAAGCAAAAAAATCGATTATTTGGCAACTAATTAGCAACAAATTAGCAACAAATTTTGAGCTTTTTTTTTTTAATTTTTGCCCACTTTGTACTGCCAGCTTTTTAGAGCTCTGCATTTGTATCGATTTCTTGCAATGCAGACAGTGTGTCGAAGACGTGTTTGTAGTGAGAAGCCGCTTTCTGTGCGTTCCGTCTTACGCAAGTACGCTCTATAAATAGCTAGGCTCTGCATAATGTGATGGCTTGGGTTTAGGCTTCTTTTAGCACTAGCATAGTATAGTACCTAAGTTTAGAAATATGCTCGTCGTCGTCGTATTAGCCGAAAGACACAGCTAGACAAAAGCCTATCCCGAGGTTCGCCACATTGCTCGATTTTCAGCAATCCGCATCCACTAGAATCTCATACGCTCATTTACCAATAATGTATATACAAATTTTATAAAGCAGAAGAGTTTGTTTGTTTGACGCGCTGATGTTAGGACATACTGGACCGGATTTACAAATTATTTCAGTGTAAAGATATTAAGATAGTCCATGTATCAAGGACGACGACTTATAAGCCATTTACTCGAAGAAGTCACATCGGGAACAGGGCGAAACCGCTGGCGGAATATTCTGTGAGAAAGCTGATTTTCTGAAAAATTCTATCAACTTAAAAAGTCTTAAAAATGCAGTTCCCAAAAATGCATTCTTTTTATAGACGCATCGCTCGTGTAAATTATGTGCCAAGCCAAGTAAGATTGTTTACAATTTGCACTTTACAAGGTGGACGAAATGTACACCTGCATTGCTCAGTTGATACAATGCCAAAATATGAGAAAAAAAAACACTTCATCCGTGTAAACAAAATGTCCAAAGTAGTTGTGTAATCAACCAGCTTTGACGCGAAGCTGACGTAGAATGTAAAGGTACATGTATTATTTCTAGACTTTTCTAAAACATTAAAAGGTCATTTTTCATACAAAAATAGTATTAATTTACATAATAGACAATTGATTGTTTTGTAGTGTTTGCAGCCATTTGTGTAAAAATAGGTACCTGCACTGTTGTTTGTTTTGTCATTGGCTTTTCAATCATTTCAATTGATTTTTGGACACAAAAAACGTGAAGATTAGCTACGATACGAACGGATAGCCAAATCAGCGCGGCAGAATTAGCCTTTGGTAAAACTATACGTTTGACAGCCGAATTCTATGATGGATTGCAAGAAACAGATTGTAATAACCCAAGTAGTTTGGTTGAGAAAATACGAGAGACTGTCAGTCATTATCGTCCAACGAGAGATAATGTAGACTCGCGTAAGATTTTTGTTCATTCCGCGTTGCAAGATTGCCAATATGTTTTTGTACGGGATGATAAGGTTCATACAACCTTACGATGGCCATTTAAGGTTTTAGAGAGATCTACAGTATTTAAAATTCAGTTACCCGAACGCGAGGCATATATTTCAATAGATCGATTGAAACCTACTTTCGTAATGAAGAAAAATGAAAGTTCCGTAAGTAATAATATACCTATCATGCCCAGTGACGATTCCCAGTCGTCACATAATACGCCACAGGTGTTGTTAGATATGCAAAGAGTAACAGGATCAGGGAGAGTAACGGCCGGTTCACACATGTCTCCGTTTTACTGTTCCGTTTTATCGTGTACGTTTTTTTTTCGTCGATGGCGTATGTAGTTGTATGAGTGACTTCACACATGGCACAGTATTCTGTATGCAGTAAAAACGCCATCGACGAAAAAAAAACGTACACGATAAAACGGAACAGTAAAACGGAGACATGCGTGAACCGGCCGTAATCCGAACACCCGTACGATTTGCGTTATAGGTAAGTAGTTGTAGTTCCCATGGGAATAAATTAGTTCGTGATTCTTTTAGCACAGTAAGCATTTTCAACAATGTCTGTAATAATATAATCGTTATCTTTTCTGTGTTTATTTTAGGATTGTCATAATAAGGTTATGTTACCTATTGTTATGCACCCTTGTAAAACTGATGTTTTTTTCTAGTACACGTTTATCTTTATTTACTGCCTCGTTGGTCTAGTGGTCGCAAGCGCGGCTGCTGTGCTCGAGGTCTTGGGTTCGATTCCCGGGTCGGGCCGAAATCACTTTGTGGGTTTTAGAAGACTTTCACAAAGCAGCCCGTAGTCTGGAAGTTGGTGATTGATACACCCGTGCATCGGAGAGCACGTAAATGTCGGTCCTGCGCCTGATCTCTTTCCGGTCGTGTCTAACGTCTTAAAGTGAACTTTTTTATAATTTCGATTTTTGTGTGAACAATACAATGTTAGGTAAATAAAGCTGGTAATAAAATAATAAGAGAAATAAATATCTAGAATGCACATACCAACAAGTTTGGTAGCGAATTAATTTATTCTTAAACTAGTTACGACTACCTACTTATATTAAAAGGTGCATAATGTGTAGTCTTTTACCTACATATGCAAAGAATAGGTTGTTACCTATTGCTATTCTTAACACTTTTTCTAAACTTTGGTGTTGGCCCCACACGTATCACCGAACGTGTTTATCGGAAACTTTACGTTGGCCCCAACATTTGCTTCGACGTTGGAAGCTGCTGGTATTATATGTACAAAATGTGGATTTACGTCTACATATTCGACGCTAATCGCGAACGCTATACCCTCAAATATGTTTGAACAAATATTGGCACCAACGTTTGTACCCACATAAGCATTAACTTAAGTGGCACCCATTACCTACTCAAATATCACTAGAACACACGAAAACGTTCTAGAAAAACCTGTTAATCTGTTAGTTAATGAGCTAAGCGATTAACAGACGGACGTACAGAAGGCTATTTTCGGCTACTTATCTGTTAAAGGCAATTGAATTTAATGTTTAAGTCATGAAGCTGGGAATAGATAGGAATTTTAAATAGTGTTATTTCTGTCTTGACGGTGACTTTAAAAGGGCTGTCTGTCTGTCTGCGTGTATGTCTGTATTAGGTTTAGATCTACTGCGTATTCGGAAGGTGCTGCTGGTTTTCTCTGCGCGTGCGACGGGTGTGAGGTGGATTTAGAATGAAGGTAATCTGTGTAGGCTGTATTTAGATGAGGTTTCTTATGTTAGATTGAAATACAGTGGGTAGTTATTGTTGCTATATTACCCTGTTACTTTGCAGTTACCTACCTAGATATCTAGCATTATTGTGATGTAGAGAAGATATAGTAAGCACTTGATAGAGTGTAATAAGATGAGCATGTAAATGATATAGGATTGTCTCTAACAAAACAACCACATTTAATGTAAATGGCCAGTGGATGGTTTTCTTCAATAAATAAATGAGTTAATTTATCAAGATTTTGAGAGTAGAAGAGAAATGAAGAATCATGTTTATGAGTAAAATAGAAACGTAAAGATTAATATTTGAATATATAGGTACCTAGATATGTATATGTCTACTATAAAGTCAGTTTCCTTTGCCAAACTGTTATTGCTCATACATTTTCATTATAGTTTATGCAGATGCATATGTCAATTCCCTTGGCTTGCAATTGCAAAGATGCAATAAAATAAAACGGTTTATGATCATAATGCAATCTTCTATTTGAATTTTAATCTTTCGATGTGGGTGTCTGTATTTTGATTAACCTTACGTAGGTACCTACCCAGATACTATATAGTATATTAGTAGTCTCTTAACAACAAATGTTTTAACTTTTTTCGTAAGCGAAAAGCAGACTTCTCAGTGAAGATGAAGTAGCTGTTCTTCGGGAGACAATTAGGATCTTTTTACTCTTATGGGGTATTCATGCCATTTTCAATTTAGATCAGACAGAGCATAGAAATCTACTTAATATGTGCCTACTTGGTAACTGTCTCTATATTTGCCGTTTATGCCCACTAAGCACTTGTAGGTCGCTTGCACTTATATGTACTTGCTTTTACCTCATACTTGCACACTAAGCATAGTTATCGGCACGAATCTTGACCTCTGACCTTCACCTGCGCAGAAGTAATTTATTGGGTCTCTTTTGTGGTATGAAGTGAGTCGCGGGGGCGGGCTAAAGCGGCGATTGGCCCGCAGTGCATCGCGTCATAGCCGTCACTCGGTATTGGTTCTTTTCTAATAAATCACTTCTACGCAGATGTAGATCAAAGCTGAAGATTCGTGCCGATAACTATACGAGGTAATTCTTCTCCAGTGGAATAAAAGCTAAAACTTCCTTCTCCTTGTTCCAGGGTTGTGTTCTAGTCTACTATGCGGGCGCACAGAGAAGTTGGAGCTTGGCAGCAACAGCGGCGCGGGGGCTGCGCTCGCGCTGGCTCTAGTGCGGCCTCCCTCTGCACCCCGAGCCCCTTGCCAGCTCAGTCTTACTGCCCCTGAGGCCGCGGCCTTCGCTGTCAGGCTTATTGATGTTAAGGTAAGGGATACTCAAACTTAGTCATCTTTTCGAACTTCAAAAACATAAAACTGATCACCAAAAGGCTCACCACTCACCACTTCTTACGTGTGTTTGCTGGGAAGAGAATACCCCTGATTGGATTTGTGACCAATGAATCGATGGTGAAGGGGCGATAAGTTTCTCGAGTGGTCATTGACACAGTCTTGTAAACCCAGCGTAGGACGGCCTCAAAAGAGGTGGATGTGGCCCCAGACACAAATGCCAACAAAGAAACATATGTATTTTTTCTACTGAAATATTCATGGATTTTCACTATTTACGTCATAAAAAATATGGCATTAATATGTAATGTTTTCCCTTTTTAGAATACTAACATTGTCTTCATCTATTCTCAATAAAATTATAATTTCACAAAAAAAGTAGCAACACAACTGCAAAATTGTGAACAAAGCAACGGAACGAGTCGTGTGTAACTTTTTTCGCTGAACAAACTCGTAACTAAGTTGGCACGTTACGTCGGGATCGACGCTAATCGCTTACGTAGCCACTTAGCACCTTTATCGCGTGTTTGTGCCAACAAATCAATCAATACGAAGCCATATGATCTGCTGGCTTTTTCCAGATCACGCTAAAAGGCTTTAGGGGGCCTTTTAATAAGTTTCCGCAATATCTGTTTTCTTTCTCGCTTGGGTTTTCCCGTGAATTCATTTTTTTTAATACAATTAGTTAAGTAGCTTTTATTGAACTGCTAACTACATCTCAACTGCCTAACCTTTTCACAACTATATTGGGGTCGGCTTCCAGTCTAAACGGGTGCACCTGAATGGCGTCAGCCAATCTGATAGCTAAATCTTGTTAAGCCTGGTTGCCGGACTTACTGGCTTCTGGCTACTCGTAACGACTGCTAAAGATGTTCAAATGATGAAGTAGAAAATCCGACAGTGCTTAGTTCATTATTGGAAGTGTTAATTACATAGTCTAATTATTTTGTGACATGATCAAGTAATTAATAATGCAACAGTTTATGTCAAAACATGATGATTCTGGTTGTAGCGTAGGCTTTTGTTACGAAAGAACAAGGTCGGTACTAATGATGATATTTGTACAACATGACATTACCTACTTATTTCTGCTGCATCAAATGATTACAAGATAGGGTCAAGTTACTGTGCACAACGGGGTTCAAATTACGAAGGAGAAGTATCGTATAGCAGTACTTTTGGAAACTTGTAGGTAATTACTACTTATATATATAATACAAGATATAATACTAGAGGAAAGATCTTTATGTTTGTTTGACCTGGTAAATAAAATAAAGGCTTTGCAACTACTGATCCGATTTAAAAAATAAGCTAGGCTCCTCCCAAACATAGACTATATTTTATCCCGGTGCGGGCAGTAGTTCCCACGACACGTGGATGAAAAAATAAGCTAGGCTCCTCCCAAACATAGACTATATTTTATCCCGGTGCGGGCAGTAGTTCCCACGACACGTGGATGAAACCGCGGAAAACGGGTAGTACTTCATCAGCTTGTGTGACAGCAACGGTGACAAGCTCCAGTACGATTAGGATAAACTTTTCGGAACGCGATCTTCTTTTTTCACGACCACCTTTAAGGTAAGGCTCTGGTTGTGAGCAAAATTACCAATAGTCCAATACATACTTAAGTTACTTCAGCAAAAAGGGGCGTGGCTCACATCTATCGTCACAAGGACCAATACATAATTACCTTAGCAAAAAGGGGCGTGACTCGCATCTATAGTCACTAAACGTTTCGTCTAGACGCCTTGACATTCCAGTAGATCATCATCGATGATGTGGTTTTCCTCAATATGGCAATGACCTTAAGTAACACAGTTACTATGGTCACAACTTTTTTCTTTATACGATATCCTTAACGTGGAAGATTTTCCTTGAAGGGTCACGTTATTCCGGTAAAAAATAACAAAAAACTGATTTTTGGCACGTGTGTGGGAAGGAAACTTGCTTTTTGACACGACCCTAATGACGATAACTTTTTTTAATTTTACCTTTTTGATTCGTATCCAAAAATATCTCAGGTTCAGCATTTTTAATTAATGTGGTAACTGACCAGTAAGTATCTCTGTCGTCTTTTAGGTATCGGGATCAAAAATTATAAGAAGAATAGTTAGTTTAGTAGATGGTAATAGTTTCTTCTTGGCTCTCAAAAATAATCATAATTTAATTACTTTTTTACTCAAGAAGTTACGTTGGAAAATCGATTACTCCACGGTCGATACAGCATGAGTTTTATGAGTCATAGCACGTGTAACAATACCGAAAAATCGATTATGCAAATCGTTCGCTTATTGCACGTTTATCGACAAAGATCTAAGTTTGAAAAATTTTAAATCTCCAGAATATATATTTATACCCTAGGCTTTGTTGCTTGGGAAGAGTGTAGTTTTTCAACAGTGAAAGATTTTTTCAAATCACTTCAATACTTTCGGAGGCGTTTAGGGTACAAACAAACAAACAAAAAAATTGTTTCCTCTTTGCTGTGTGAGTATAGACTATTTTCTGCATCTCCAAGGAAAGTTAACTTTTCACATTTTACATAACATTACTTATAAACTGGTAAGGCACGAATTATGTCATCACTCATTAGCCGTTTGAACAAAGCAGTCTGATAGCCTTCCTTATGTCACAATGCTTGTAATTGTGATAATCATGCCCATGTAAGCTTGGGCACGCAATCGTAGAAGACAATTTGCGAATCATTACGCAAGTGTCAGAGTAAAGAGTGCAAGACTAGGACCGTCTGATGTCCATGACAAAAAATGATGTCAGAATTGGGTAAATTGACGTGATGCTTTTCTTTCGTCATGTAGAAACTCACTTTTTAGGTAGAGGCTACTTTTGCTTTGTAGGTTGTTCCCCAAGTTTTCATCCGCATCCCGGGGGAACTTGTTTCCGCACCAGGATAAAATGTGGCTTATGCCATTTGGGAGAACAATTCGATAGTTCAGACCCTTCAGGGAACTAACAAACAAAATGTTCTATCTAAACTATGAAGAGGACTTCATAGTTTATACGACATTCTTGTAGATACAGTGGAAAAATGGTACTTATCAGATATTGTATTTTGATTTTCTTAAACTTATATTTCTTAAGTCTCTGGAACAGTCGCTCATAAAATTTGCCAATACCTCATCCTTATCCAGTCTTCATCTACTCGTATGCTGACACAACTCTTATGACACAATATAATTTGCCTTTACAAAATCCAGTTAGAACATGGTGCCATCCCATTGTTTGCATCATCAGTTCGCTGTGTAACCAGGAAACCATTAGACTCAATACGGTGACCAAACAAGGCGTGGACAATGGTCTAACAACCGATGTTCGGACATACTGGCGCCGGGAACTTCGATGTGGTAGAATTTTATCTCATGCGTCTGAGCTATTTACTGATGCAATTGTGTCTGAGTAGACTGTTATTGTTATCGTTTTGGCATCTAATCGTAAATCAATTTTAATTATTATAGTGTTTTTTTTTTGTATTTTCTATGACTGATCATCTGACATGTGTCTGAAATGACCCCTTACACTGCATATACAGCGTGCATCAAAGTCTTTCGATTAAAATCCGTCATGTTCCTGTTGTGATTTTACATTAGACTCTTTTAATATAGGTTTCATTGAAAGCTTAACTTGCCTGATCTAAGTAGGAACCGTTATCAAAAAAGACACAAGAAAACTTCCCGCTACACGATTTTTCGCAAAAGAAAATTACTACAGACAACAGAATTCATTTGTTCATGCAAATAAGTGACGGATAATGCTTGTTTGTGCCAGAAAAACTATAAACGAGGTCGCACGGATAAACTTAACAATAGTTCAATGGATCTTGCTTTAGGAAGTATTTGAGAAAACAAGGCCGCTTCCAAAATGAAAAGAAATGCTTTGGAAACTTTATTGTTCGTCGTTATACTTTAACCACTTCATTTTGTTTAATTGAGGAAATACTACCGTTCCTTTATTCTATCTATCTTTAGATCTGCGTACTAGAGATAGAATTTTGACAACTCAATATACGTAATGTCATATTCTAATCTGTGTGTTGGGAACGGCTGTTAGAGAATACGTGTTCGTCTTAATCTTGGTTCATCCAAAAAAAAATGGGCCCCCTGAAATTACCATTATACTTTGCTGGTCTGCGTCAGGACCCCTGTCACAACTCTCCGATCCTCTCGAAATACATATGGAGAGTTGCTACCTAATTGCTACCAGCTACCATTAGTTGCTACCAATTGCTACCCTCGTGGTTTTGAAGATATTCAGAATCTAAAGGTGACAGCCATTCTGATATCAGGATGGCTGTCACTTTTCCCAGTGTGAAGAAACGGCGCAAAAGTATTGTGTTTTTTTTCCACCCAGAGTTGCTACCTAATTGCTACCCTCCAGAATTAAATTTTGGACCACATCGATTTCGTGGATAAAAACATATCTAAAAAATTAGTTTTAGCGCCTATCAAAAATGAATTAGCAAGTTTACAGTTCAATACAAAGCGGTACTTTTAAATTAGGCGCTATCTATAGTCTACCTGTCATATCAACTTAAGTATGCCAAATTGCTAATTTATTTTGACGCAAAGACTCATTTTTTTATATCTTTTTATCCACGCAATCGATGTGGTCCAAAATTTTATTTTGGAGGGTAACAATTAGGTAGCAACTCTGGGTGAAAAAAAAAATACAATACTTTTGCGCCGTTTCTTCACACTGGGAAAAGTGACAGCCATCCTGATATCAGAATGGCTGTCACCTTTGGATGCTGAATATCTTCAAAACATCGAGGGTAGCAATTGGTAGCAACTAATGGTAGCTGGTAGCAATTAGGTAGCAACTCTCTATATGTATTTCGAGAGGATCGGAGAGATGTGACAGGTGTCCTGACGCAGACGTTTGCTGTTTTTGTAACTTTGCAATAAATTATGAAAAATTCTTGTAGGTACATACCTACGTTTAAATAAAAAAACATTTATTAATTTAACTTTAAAAGTGCACCCAAATAAAGACTAGACTTAATTACTTTGGCCTCCAAGGTCCAGAAAGGGTCACAAAATAAACAAGTCCTTGCATACCTTTATCTATATTAGTCATGTGTTGCTGTTTATACCTGCGACCATACAAATTAACTTAATGCAATTTATTTATTACTCCAATGCTTATTGTTTGTCGTTAAACGTTACTATTGCAAATGGTTATTCCGATGAATCATCTGTTTGCTTTTATGCTAAATCTACACTAACTGTAATAAAGGGGAAACATTTTTTTGTTTGTTTGTTCGTTTTGACCCTTCTTCTTAAATTTAAGAGCCCAGCTCTTGTCGGTGTAGCTCCTTCCATTTACGCCTATCTAGCGCCACTCCTGAACTTCCTTATACGTCACAACATTCACCTTCTATTTAATTTGCTTGATGTAGCTGTACCTTGGACGACCCCTTCCCCTCTTTCCTTCGACTTTCCCTTCCACGATGTTTTTTATAAAATCGTCGTGTCGTATAAGGTGTCCTATCATTTTTCCTCTCCTGTTCTCTATGCTATGCAATAGTTATCTTCTACTCCCTGCTGGAAAGCTGCGCTCTATCCGAGTAACATAGGCTATACTTTATCCCGGTACGGGCAGTAGTTCCGTCGTGAAAATATTCATTAGTTGTCCGGGTGTTTCTTCCATATTCTGTCAATTTTTGTGCTTTGTACCTGCTCCATTTAAATCATCAAAATCGTTTAAGCCATGATTATTGTCATACAGACACGTCGATCCACGAGAAGTAACTAGTATTATTATTATATGTATAAAATAATAAAATTGTATGTGCCATTTATGGTTATTGCATATTTATTATATAGTAGATACTTCCATGCTTAAAGGGTAATCAAATTAATGTGAACTTTGATCAGGTAGTTACATATTTATTTAACTATTTAATGATCAATTTTATGGCTGCGTTACATCTTCGCTATATTTATTGGTTGCCTTGGAAACCAATACGTTTAAAGGCTATAGAATTTGTTTCTATTAATTAACAGTTGCAGTAACCAAGGAGTAGTTATCGGGTTGCCCTGGTAACTGGGATGACTACGTAAACTAGATAGTCGCTCCTTGTAAAACACTGGTACTCAGATGTATTGAGTTAGACTGGGAGATGGCCTTAACATAGCTGGGAAAAGGCTAGGCAGATGGTTAATTTATTAGAAGTATTGGATAGATTGGCACTTACACGTGAAACAGAAGAAGTCCAGAAGCTGATCATTGATGGTATTTTGAAGAGACTGCACCACGTCCCGAAAATATTTTTTTTCACAGTCTATTTTACAATCAAGCTAGCCTAAAAACAAGCCTAAATAATAATTTTATTTCGAGCACGTGATGTTGATAAGGCTTTACATTATATAAAACTCGGCCTCGTATATAACATATTGGCTATTTCACAGTTAAACCCAGTTGTAACTGGCTTGACCTAGATTTTACTGGCTCTTACCACAATGAAGCTAGAACTCAGAACTACAGAAGTCATAACGGATTTAAACTAATTAGATTAAAATATTTTACAACTAACCATTATAATGTTTTTATTTACGTATATGTAAATAAAAACATTATAATGGTTAGCTAGACTTGTTCAAAAGTTTGCTCTAATTTCGACCATTCTATCAATTCTCGCTTGAAACTTAGTGCTCCTAAAAAATCAAAATCAATTGTTCTCGTTTCACAAGAGATAAGAATTTGCATTTCAGACTGTTTTGTTACGTTCTGCATAATCATCTCTGTCTGTTTGAATAGTTACATCATTGTCAAAGTCTGCGAATAATGATTTGAAGGCGCGAAATAATAATACAAAATCTTGTATAACCTTGCAGTTGTTTGTCTTTTAAATCCCGAATCTCATTATCATCAGCCTTTCTATTGTCCCAATGTAGGGCACAAAAGCCTCTTCTTCTCCTCACACGCTTGTTAAAACATTCCAAATTTAAGGATTCAAAAAATTATTAACTCGCAAAGGCCCATGTTTGATCACTATCCCACTTTTTTTTCGTTTGTAAATTATCTAATGAAAAGCCACCTTTTTTTTAACCCACCAGCTGTGGGTGGAGTGACAGACTCTTACTGACTAAATCCCAGCATATTCCTTCTTAAGCCCTTTATGTAGCAAGGCCGCGGTAACTCCTTCGAACAATGCCGCAGCCCAACCTATCAATAGTGAACTTTTATAGGAATAGGTGTTTCTAGAAGTCTCTAACGGATAAGTTTTATGTTACCTACGCGTGGCGGAAACCAAACCTGTTTGTAGGTAAAAAAATACAAGGTTGATTGCTTGCTTTATTTTCTAGTCTGCAGAATTTAGAGTGTAGGTAATAACTACATGTCTGTCCAGTGTGAGGTATGTCTCAAATAGAAGCATAAAACATAACCCATGTTCAACGCTGATCGTGTAGCTTCCTCACAGTGAAATAATTACCCAAATCGCTTCAAATAAACACACCTCCTTTCTTAATGAAGAATAGTATTTTTTTGTTTCATTTCATCGGGAGCAATATGGACAGTGTGCAAAACATGGATATCAAATTGACTTTTACAAGGCATGAAGAAGAATCAAGACCTTTTGGTCCACAATTCTTTTTCTCAAGTCTAGACTAGGTAGACTAGAGGTATTCCTATAATTTGGCTAATTCTGCGTGGGAGTTAGTTTATAGATCTGGTCGTGATAAATGTCAAACAGTCAATCCGGGTACAGCTTTTCTTCAACTCATGATTCATATGATGACATTATGGTGATTGCAAAAAGGTGTCAAGATGTTCAAAACTGATACCAAGATTAATTTGATAAACTGATGAAGCAAACTATTGTTAAGTCGGTTCTATAAAAAAATCTAAAAATATTGCTCATAAGAAGCCGAGACACTGGATAATACAAACACCTAGCTATTAGAAATTATTTCTTTATCTTTTCTCTGACCATCATTTTTTCAAAACCTTCATAGATGTTACTCAGGATTGTTTCTCAAGCGATTAGATGTAGCTACTGCAGCCCTAATGGATGTAGGGTCCGCAGATCGTCAGTAATTTCTTCATTCTTCATTATAATTGACCATGATTACGTCTATTAAAGAAATTGCGTGAGAAAGCACAATGGATGGCCCGTGGTGAGACACGTGATCAGTTGATCTTCAGAACTGCAAACGTGCGTCGTGTCTATTGTCTATAGCTGTCTATTCTTTGACATGATTTTATTATTATCTGTCCAAGCTATGGACTCTCTTTGAATGTTAATTTCGTATTTTTGATCGTTGTTTTATGTTGCATAACTTGATTATCGTTGGTTATATAAAAAACAAAAAAAAATAGCAATGCAGTAATCAATTCTATTTTTGTTCGACATAATCACATCACTTTTCTTTTAAATAAAAATGTTGTTTTGATATATAGAACCATATCTATAGATATTTTCTGATTTGACAATCTCACGAAGGCACTGGATGCAGCAACCAACCGGGCCCTTTTGTAAATCAATTAGGGATGGCATATGATCAGCAGTCAACGTTCTATAAGGATGCTATGATGATGATGATAATTTAACTATTGTCATCGTCCTTAAAGCTTATTGAAAAAGTCCTTGGGCTCATCAGTAAGTGATAAAAACACGTTGCATGCGTTTCTATTGTGATACGGTTCACGAACCTCGCTCAATTTGCAGTGGACAGTGTGATGATTGCAATTGTATGCATTCACGATTGATTAGTGTCAATTGAATGTTCCTTTAGCATTGGCACACTTACGGCTGAAGACTTGAACTTCGATCCTGCAGAATTGATCACTCCTTCTCGTTAGAAATTTTCCGCTGTGCCAGTAATTCCGCAAACTATCATAGTTGCTGCAATATTTTTCTCATAATATCTAAAGTTACTGGGTTGAAGGGGTCAGATAGGGCAGTCGCTCTATGTAAAGCACTGGTACTCAGCTACATCCGGTTAGACTGGAAGCCGACCCCAACATAGTTGGGAAAAAAGGCTCGGAGGATCATATCTAAAGTCACTTTTACTATGTCTCCTTTGGTGTGGAGCATTGTGCGAAGAGACACACAAATGTTTCTGCTAATATGTCGGCGAAACTGCAACCTTAGTGCGCGAACACAATCCTGTTAGCTGTGTACTTGGCCGAAACGTACATATTTTTCGGTTCCGAACAAATGTGTGTGTGAAGATGTTTGACTTGTAAATCCATTGAATTTTAATATATTTTTTTAACGTTTTGTCTGCAATTTAACATCCTAAGAGTTTCCATGACCTTGAAGGCCGATATAGTTAAAGTAAATTACGAACAATGTGATATTCTTTGATATTGAAATAAATACGTCAAGTGGGATGAATTGGATGCAACGAAGATCGAGGTCAAATATGATCACGTGTGAATGTCATTACTAGGTACTTCTTTTGTATTACTTTACAAGGCAAGAGCCTCCGCAGACTGCAGATTGACTTGACGGCCAACTATTAAACCAACTATTGGCTGATAGTTGGCGAACAGTTCAGTTCGAAAGAATTTAATCAAGCTTTTTACTTAGCGGATACCTTATCATTTATTAAATGTGATTTGCGATAAGGTCAGAACAAACTAGCGTCCGACTAAAAGTTTGCAGATTGCTGGGGTATTAAATATTAATTAACTACATGGAAGGTAAATGAAATAGAACCATTCCCTTTCAAGCTTGATACTTATATGTCTTTTCTTATACAAGTTCAAACAACAGTCCTAATTAAACAATGAAACACGATACAAATCCATTTACACAAGCCACGGACCTCTGGAATATTCACTGGTCTTCCGCTCCAAAAAACTGACACTGTATTTTTTATGGAAGTGTTCCGTTGCCATGGAAACAAAACCACAAACAAATATGACAATCACAAACAGCAGCTTTATTACTAAGCAATAAAGTCCAAAATACGTTGCATCGAAGGTTGCTAAAATTCGAAATAGGTTAATGAAACTGTTATAATAGTTGAAATCGAAAATGCGCCGACCAATTACAAATTAATTCTCGCAGCTGAACGAATGATTTTCTTCTAAGTAATCACGTTTTTTTTTGTTTCAGGTAACACCTGTCATAATTATTTAATAACTAGCTTTCCGCCCGCGGCTTCGCCCGCGTGGAATTCGGTTCACCCCTCCCGCTGTGGGTTAGCAGCGGTGAGGGAGTGTCAGACTCTTACTGACTAAAATCGTCGTGTTCCGTCCTAGGCCTTTTATATACCAGGGCCGCGGTACCTCTTTCGAACAACCCGCAGCCGCGGCTGGCCCTGGCGCTACTGGGCCCCACTGATTTCAAAACAGACTAATTCGCGGCGAACCTTAACACCACGATACAGAAAAGCACAACGCCATCTATCGAGCTATCGGGAAGCTCGCGATTGAACAATGAGCTACAAGTTAAAGCGCGAGATATCATTGCACTTCTTACGTATCTTAAAAAAAACAACGTCACCACGTTTTAAAAAGCTATCATTCCACTTCTTATGTATTTTAAAAACACATCGTTACCACGTTTTAAAAACACCCAGCGCCATCTATCGCATACCTCAAGAACGAAATAACTTAACTAATACTTATACCAATTAGTAATTCGTTGAATTATAGTTAATTCAGGATAAGTAGATGTAAAAAAAAACAGTTAAGACGATAAAACAAATCGTACGTCATCCCTCGGGAATTCCTCATTTTCGAGGATTCATTATCGTATCATTTAGCTTCTAAATTTATATGTTCATATTCGTTTGCAATATATAAGTAGATGTAAAAAAAAAACAGTTTAGACGATTAAACAAATTGTACATCATCCCTCGGGAATTCCTCATTTTCGGGGATTCATTATCGTATCATTTAGCTTCTAAAGGACAATGCTATTCTTTGTATGGAAGTTGGGCTCAAGAGTTGCCCACAGTAACTGCATAGTGTATTATGTTCCATAGGCTTATAATAGGTCCCAGACTGAAATATTTCGAAATCTATCCCAGGAGTGCTGAGAAAAACTGGTTTGACTCTTATTCAATACTACGAAAAATATGCTTACGAACTCTTAACTATTCCACTTTTATTACCTTAATTGAAATGCATTATAATATTAATCGACAAATACGAGGTATTGAACGAGATTTTTTTTTACCGACTTCAAAAAATGGAGGAGTTTCTCAGTTCGTTTGTATTCTTTTTACGTAAGTACGTGCATAACTCCGTCGTTTACCAACCGATTTAAACAATCATTTTATTGTTTAAAAGGATTTACTTTCCAAATAGTTCCAGGGTCCAGGGTCTGGTGATAGAAACCTTAAAACATTATGGAACTCTCGGAAATTGTAAGCACATATCGAATAAAAACTTGTCAATCGGGTATATGTCTCCGACACCACAAAACTGTGGAGGTTAAGACCTGACCTGACGATGGAGACGACAGTGAGACGAGGGAACTCCTCAACGGTATCTATTTACTACCTCGTGTTTGAGCTTATTTTATTCGTCTTGATAAGATTTTTCCATTGCCATTAAGGATATTAATTGCATGACGCTACTCGAACTTAGGACTGATTGTGGTAGATAGAGACTGAAAAGCAAGAGAAACAACAATTACCTTTAAACGTCTATTTCTGTTTTTTTTTTTTTTATCCTGTTAACAGTGAAACCACTATCTATCTGATATATATATCTCTATCTATCAAGAAAAGAGGTTGTTAGGTTTGTGGCTGCTTAAAATGGCTTGCTAACAATGGCTGGCTAACATGTCTCGTACTAGCTGCGATTCGATGCAGTCGTGTTGCTGACGCATTCTTTTGTCACTAATCGTTTTAGCGCGGCGTAAGCCGTTGCTAGTTATTTTAATCGCCATGAGTGAACAGCTTGTGGCGAATGAGCTGCTGGCGTTCCTGCAGCAGAAGCTGGACGTGATGGACGAGGTGTCCGCTATCCAGATCTGCGCGACGAATTTCAGCGAGGAGGACGTCGCTGCTGCAAAGCAGCTGCTGTACCGGTTGCTCAACAAGAGCGATCAGATGGTGTCCCGACGGCGTGACGGGACAAAGAAAAGCATACAAGATATCATCACGCTGCTAAAGGAGACCGATCCTGACGACGTGCCGACGTTTGTAGCGAAGGATCTCAACAAGCTACCGCCCGTCACTTTCGACCACGTCGACGTAACAAGCCTATTGAAAGATATTGTCTTTCTTAAGGCAAGTCTTGCGGATGTACAGAGGAAGTTAGATGCATCCCAAAATACTGTCGCCGAATTGCGCAGGGAACTCAATGAGTTGCGTAAATCGGTGACTGTAACTGGGTCACCTGCGGGTGCATCGAACGTAAACATGCGGCGCGGAGCGTGCCTCGACGTATCGGGTGCAAGTTTCGCGTCAGCAGTTTTGTCGCCATCGCCGCTGTCGCCGCCGAATGCTGAGTCGGCACAGTGCGCGCCTCGTGCGCCCCGCTGCCCCGCTCCCGTCCCTGCGGCTCCTCCGCTCGCCGCCGCTCGACCGCTCGAACAGCTGCTCGTTTCTGCAGCGTCGACGAAACATCGAGACTACGCTAGCGTCACCGGTAGCAAAATTGATGCTACGAAGAAGCCCGTGCCCGTAAAGGGACAGAATCGGGCTGACGATGAGGGGTTCGTTACGGTGCAAAGGAGGAAGCGCCGTCAGCGAACCAACGAGAATCGTTGCGGCACGGCTCCTACTGAGCCAAACATCAAAATTCGTGCCGCCAAGCCGAACACCCCGGTGTACATCTCCCGCCTACACTACACCACTAAGGCGGAGGACATCGTGGAGTACGTGCGCCAGAAGCTGAAGTACGCCCCGAGAGTGCAGCTGCTGGAGTCGCGCCATAACGTCAATTTCAAGGCGTTCGTGGTGCGAGTGCCGACGTGCTTCCTGCACCTCGTGTTGGACGAGAACTTCTGGCCACAGGACGTGGTGTTCCGTCGCTTCCGCGGACAAGTGCCACAGGACCGCACAGATAGTAGATAGTGCATTAAGTGAAGTGCTACTAACATAGTTTTAAGTTTTTATTTACTAACAATTGTGTATAACATATGTATGCTAGTTTTAAGGTATTTATCTATGGGCCTTTGATGCCTGATAATAAAGATGATTTGATTTGATTTGATTTGATTAGAACTGGTTTTTCTCGGAACCTCTGGGACCGATTTCAAAAATATTTTCATTCCGTCTTAAGAGTGAAGTAAAAAACCTATTTTAATCATTCCCACTACTGGGCAAATGGCTTGGGCTTCATAAACTGACTGTTCGAGTTGGACATTAGAACCGAGTTTTCTCGGGACCTCTGGGACCGATTTCAAAAATATTTGGATTTCGTGTTCAGAGTGCACTATGGAACCTATTTTAACAATTTCCACTACTAGGCAAATGGCTTGGGCTTTATTAATTGACTGTTCAAGTTTGACATTAGAACCAGTTTTTCTCGGGACTTCTGGGACCGATTTCCAAAATATTTGGATTTCGTGATAACAGTGAAGTAAATTACCTATTCTAACCATTCCCACTACTGGTCAAATGGCTTGGGCTTTATAAAGTGCCTGTTCAAGTTTAACATTTGAACCGGTTTTTCTCGGGACCTCTGGGACCGATTTCAAAAATATTTGGATTCCGTCTTAAGAGTGAAGTAAAGAACCTATTCTAACCATTCCCACTACTGGGCAAATGGCTTGGACTTTATAAAGTGACTGATCAAGTTTAACATTTGAACCGGTTTTTCTCGGGACCTCTGGGACCGATTTCCAAAATATTTGGATTTCGTGATAACAGTGAAGTAGAGAAACCTATTCTAACCATTCCCACTACTGGGTAAATGGCTTGGGCTTTATAAAGTGACTGTTCAAGTTTAACATTTGAACCGGTTTTTCTCGGGACCTCTGGGACCGATTTCCAAAATATTTGGATTTCGTGTTAACAGTGCAGCAAAGAACCTATTTCGACCACTTTCACTACTGGGCAAATGGCTCAGGCTTTGTTAAGTGACTATCTATGGAGAACATTTGAACCGGTTTTTCTCGGGACCTCTGGGACCGACTTCAAAAATATTTGGATTTCGTGTTCAGAGTGCACTATGGAACCTATTTTAACAATTTCCGCTACTGGGCAAATGGCTTGGGCTTCATAAACTGACTGTTCAAGTTGGACATTAGAACCGGGTTTTCTCGGGACCTCTGGGACCGATTTCAAAAATATTTGGATTCCGTCTTAAGAGTGAAGTAAAGAACCTATTCTAACCATTCCCACTACTGGGCAAATGGCTTGGGCTTTATAAAGTGACTGTTCAAGTTTAACATTTGAACCGGTTTTTCTCGGGACCTCTGGGACCGATTTCAAAAATATTTGGATTCCGTCTTAAGAGTGAAGTAAAGAACCTATTCTAACCATTCCCACTACTGGGCAAATGGCTTGGACTTTATAAAGTGACTGATCAAGTTTAACATTTGAACCGGTTTTTCTCGGGACCTCTGGGACCGATTTCAAAAATATTTGGATTTCGTGTTAACAGTGCAGTAAAGAACGAATTTCCACCACTCACGACTGGGCAAATGGCTCAGGCTTTGTTAAGTGACTATCTATGGAGACCATTTGAACCGGTTTTTCTCGGGACCTCTGGGACCGATTTCAAAAATATTTGGATTTCGTGTTCAGAGTGCACTATGGAACCAGCTGAAACTACTCCCACTGCTGGGCAAACTTTGAGCCCACACCCTGGCATTGTCCTTTACATGTTTATATTCGTTTGCAATATATTACCTTGTTTTAAACGACACACAGCGCCATCTACAATCCATCCATCAAGCAAACAATATTTTTGTTTTCCCTCGGGAATATCTATTTTTTTCGGGATAAAAAGTACCCTATTATTTAATCCGGACTTCTAACTTTACGTCTGCAAAATTTCAAAGCAATCGGTTCAGTAGTTACGGCGTGAAAGCGGAACAAACAAACAAACAAACAAACAAACTCACTTTCCGATTTATAATATTAGTAAGGATACACGTTTGTTACTGAAAATGCTTTCATAATCAAGTAAGTTTCTATTTTGAATATTTATGTAACCTACGCATTGTGAATTTTGCTGTTTATAAAACAGCCGTGCGTGCATAATTTTGACGAATTTACCTGTTCAATTTGGCTATTGCCTACTTACTATGCAGGTTTTTATTAAGATTACAGACAATACTTATGCGAAATTGATTACGCTTATAGAAAATAATGGTTCTTCCTATATTCATTATCAGTGAGATATTTTTTGGCTGTTCTTTGAATTTTAATATTTCTTCGACTACATCTTCATCTTCCTCGCATGGTCTTTTGATCCGTATAGCAGAGGAGAAAATAATTTTGACCGTGCCGATTTTGCCAAGAGAAATCACTGGCAAAAGGTGTCACTTCGTGTCTGCATGACAGTAGTTCATTCTTGCTGATTCATCATCTACAGATATCATTCGTCTCGTTTTGAGGTTGCTTTCTAACCAATATTGTTTAATTTGTATCGTTGATCTTTATGTTCGTTTATAACTTCTACGCTATGTAGGTAAGCAGTTTTGAGTTTTTTCATAATAATACTTGGGTCATGGGTGCTGATCTGTTCGTCTTTGGTTTTTTATTTTATTGCATAGGAACATCTTCTTTTACATTTGTTTTATCTCCTTATATTTTTATGCCTTTAATTATCGAATTGTGGATGGACTCCCTGACGAATCAATAAGGATGTATTTGGCCGATTTGAAATTAGTAAATCTGAAGCAAGAAGAATAAAATCTTTTGTTACAAATTGAAGTCCTTTACATCTTTCTTTGACTTATGATAACGGCAACCATAAAAATGCAGAGGTCAGTTACTTCATAAGGAAAGAAAATAAATACCTACGACTTACGAGTAGCATTCACATTCATAAGTTATGACCAGGAAAGGGCACATACCGAACTGACCGTTACATGTATCTGATTGTATGTATGTCTTTATTTTAATATTGTGATATTTTTGTTCAAGGATTTATCATTTTTTGGTTTTGTGGTTAGAGTAACTCTTTGTGGTGGTCTCGGGTATAGAGTTGCAAAGTTAATATGCTTCATTAATAAAGATAAATAAATGAAATACCATCAACATAAAATTAAAACGCCATTAAAAATAAAGATATCAGCTTAAGCAGTCTATCTTGAGATCAAATCATGCTAAAATTGGCTTTACCCAACCGAACGGCCGAGAAGCCTGCAAAACCCGCCGGAGACCCGCCAAGCAGGTTCTTAGATCTAAAAATAGCAGCCAGCAGCCATTAACGGTGCGTACGCGCAACTCGACACGTACATTTCTCCTTTCACTCACAGAGTAATTTGTACCTTAAGCGAACATCGCTATAAATTATATTTGTGTGCTAAAATGTTGGCTTTGACTTTCAGAAGGACGTTTTAAAACAAAACAGTTTTTTTTTTTAAGTTAATTTTTAGCAAATTATTTTCCGAGTTGTCGTCTGTTTATCGATATTTCTGGAAGGTTTTTGGATTTTCCTGATCATAATAAAATACTGGTATTGTTATATTAAAAACAAATATTGGGAAAACCTCAAGAATTGGACAAAGTCCGTGATCTATTAAAAATAACTTGAAACCTTGATACGAGTACCTATTAATTTACCATTAACCTTAATGGAAATAAGGATATTTTTATAATGAGCATAAATAGAGTAATTATACATTTACATTAAAGTTATTTATTTAGGTAGGTATAGATATAAAAACTGGGTTCAGAATAACTGTTTCAAGAAGTAAAGTTGCAATGAAATTCAAGTAACAAGTTAACCTCCAATATAAATACCGACTTGTATAATAAAAAAATTACCATTCATTCCAAAATTAGGTACTTTTCTACTTTAAAATTTCAGAGAATTAACGTTATATACATTATCAATATGTTAGGAAAATCTAGCTTATCGAGTACCTAAGTCAAGTAATCGCTAACAAATACATACTTATGTAGTTAAGTAAGTAATAATTTATCTACAGGAAACAACTGACTTCGTGATTTCAGGCGTTAAATCAGAATTTTAGACAAACTGAACTATTGAACCTTAGCTGTAATTACAGCCTTCAGAAATGAATAGCAAAGCCAGTTGATGAAAAAGGTTAGAATATAATGCGTGTACGGAACTGTCTTTTATTATAGTCCATTAAAAACAGCGTTTGATTAATGGCGAAGCGCCTTTTATATGTATGTAAAATTAAAAACACCGGTAAAAGCTTACCTATTCATATTCTAATTTAGGTTTCGCACACTGTCAGCTTTATTAGGAAGTTTGTTCATTACAGTTTCTTCTCAGCCAAATAGTGAATTCAGTCAAAGTTTTTAGTCAGTTTGATAGCGGCCCCTGATCGTTGTTATGTGGGCGCTACCATTCATTTTAGTACTGATTTATGAGTCCGAACGAACTGTCGGCCGACCAAAAGTTTGCAGTAAGCTCATAGGACCAAAGCGGAGTGGAGCGGATAGTTTCGTCAGGCTTAGTTTTTATCCGTGTACTTACTTCTGCTTATTTCAAAGAGGACATTGAAGTCTTGAAAAAACAGGAAAACAATAATATTCATAAAAAGTATTTTGAAACACTTCGAGGAAAATTACAAAAGATACGCTTCAAAAGACCTGTGATGGATCCACTCTTGCGCAACTTCTCAGAAAAGATCGGTTGGATTATTAAGAATTTTTCATACTTTGCACTTGGAGGTTGTATCGGTTATTTGACGTCATTTGTTTTTTGTTTTATCCTCAAATATGGGTACGTCAGTACGTAATCTAAGATATATAAAAGAAAGTCGTGTTAGTTACACCACTTATAACTCAAGAACGGCTGAACCGATTTAGCTGAAAACTGGCAGGGAGGAGCCAGGAGAAGGACATAGGATAGTTTTTATTACAAAAAAAAAAATACAATTTAGGTATTCCGGACATACAGCGCCATCTATTGTTCAAACCAAAAATCTGCCGGATGCCACTTTTCCACGCGAACGAAGTCGCGGGCAAAAGCTAGTATTCAATGAAAATTGTGAAACGAATGATGTACCAAAAATATCCTCGAAGCTTACTTACGACATTTATAAAAATATTTCTTAGTGATTTGTTCTTCGTATTGTTCTTACACTGTTTTTTTTTTCTATGTCACACATATTTATTTGATGTTCCTTATGCACACCAGACTCATTTTTTTCCTGAGGTTCGTTTAAAAAGGACCGAAGAATATACGCTCATCAAGATGCAAAATTCAACCTTATGCAACATGATATCAATATAATAATAATAGTCAGCTTTAAAGGCTGAAATAACGATAGGAAGATTTGCCTAAGGAAAAACCATAATAATCTAAGCATAATGGTAGATTCCTTAATTTGATGTTGAAACATAGGTACTTATTATGTTGAGGAACATTAAAATCGGCGCCAGCGGCGGTGCTGGCCTGTACGATTACCTTCTTGGGTTTTTATTACTAAGGTTTGTTACGTTGTTAAATCTTAATTTAGAATTCAGCTTAAGTTAGACGTTTATTTTTGGAACACCTTTATGACAGGGTGAATTAACCTTATTTACTACTTATTATTTAAAATGAGAAATGTCCTCATGTCTATCTGTCCTGCTTCCACGCCAAAACAGGTTTAATTACTGGACACTAACTTATGTATGTTTCTATATTTTATTCAATGTAACTTAATTACCAGTACTTAATTAAGTTCTAGCTTACAAACTATTGGCTATTCAATAAAACGAGAACAAACCAACAATCTTATATGTTCTAGCAACAATTACTACTTTATCAACACTTAGAAGTGTCCACAAGCAAGCAATAAATCCAACAAGTCTCAATAAGTCGTCAAAGAAGGACCAATTGGCCAGCTCGCCGTACAGTTCAGACCGACATATCGTAACAGGGTACATAGCACACATATCCATTAACAGGTATTTTTACTTTATATACAGCATATGATGGTACATAGTAAGTACAGTGACGGAAAGAATTTCGCTTACACTAATTATAAGAATAAATTAAGTCAACATACCAATGCAAGAAACAGTTGAGCTGAATGAGGCTGCATCCGGTTAGACTGGAAGCCGACCCCAACATAGTTGGGAAAAGGCTCGGAGGATGATGTATGTTGTCAGACTGTTAGTCCGACCGTATCGCTTAGTTCGTTCAATTAAGTCTTGCTAATAGAAGGTGAAGGTGATGTGTTGTGGACACGTACGACTGTGTTTGGTCTTTTTTGATAGTGTGCAGATTGATATGATTTGATTTGAAGCAATTTAGTTGTTGCCGTAGTAAGTATAAGCTTCCGTGCCAACGTTTTCAACGTCTTCGTTTATAGAATGTGACCTAACTAACCTAACCTAACCTAACCTTCCTCAATAAATGGGCTATCTTATACTTGATTAAATATTTTTTGTTATCGGACCTATAGTTCCTGAAATTGGTTCATACAACCTTGCAGATGTTCCTAATAAACTTACAACAATATTATGGATCCTGTAAAGTGCTAATTTGTGGAGGAAGTATTTTTTGTACTCTCAAAACTTCCATAGTACAAAAATAAGTTGTTATCATTATTGTCAATACAGGAAAACGGATAGAAATACAAGTAAACGTATAAAATGTGACCAAAGGCGTACTTATACAAGTTTCATAAATGTGTTAATTGAGCACTAAATGAAATAACCTCCGGGCACAAAAGCCTATGATCGATGAATACATATATTGCCATAATTTCATAGAATTTGTGAAGGAAAATATGACATTGCCATTGATGCTTCTACCACAAAATATGAATAATATTTGCGTAAATCACTGTATGAATTTGTTTGTTACAGTGTAGGTAGAACATGTTTGTTTTGCTAATGAGGATTTTTCAAGCGCGAAACCCCATTCGTTATAATAAAGTTCATAAAAATTAGTACAGTCAGTCTTTTGGTATTTTCCCTTGAAAACTGGCTGCTGTCAACTACATATAAAATTCGGTACCCCTGCATTTTTATTTTCAGGATTAGTTTTGCAGATTGTCAGTAAGTCTGACACCAGTCTAACCACGGGGTTATCGGGTTGCCCGGGTAACTGGGTTGAGGAGGTCAGATAGGCAGTCGCTCCTTGTAAAGCACTGGTACTCAGCTGAATCCGTTTAGACTGGAAGCCGACCCCAACATAGGGAGTTTTGCAGATTTCCAAAAATACATAAGACATACCTGTGTTGTCTATGAGGCGTCATGTCTTTTTTGTATCACTTAAAATCTAAAAAAAAAACAAAGAACAGGAAATGAACCGGCTTAAAAATTAGCATCGTGCCAAATCGGCGTTTACTTCATTAATATTCTCTCAAACTAGGAGAGCTATAATAAACTTGATCTGTTACATAAATGTTACGAAACCTTTTAGAGATTCTTGTGATTCTTGTCATGTCTTGTATCGACATAGGTGGTGGCCAAATCAGGGTTGTCAACCTTAAGATTGCTTTCGATCGTGGGGCTGATAACCAATATAAGAAGATTATGATAACAAGAAGTATGGTGTGTAGGACAGTGGGACACTGAAGTGACCAAAATTCATCCAGTATTCCAGGGTAATATGCTATTTAAAAGTTGAAAACGGCGTATTTTTCAGTAAGAAAGCAATTAAGTTTAAGTGTTTCAAAAATTATGTTTAAACAAGGGAAAAATAAACCTATATTAAGGCGGAGAATATGCTTCACATTGTAAAAAAATGTCGGCCCTTGCTTAGCGGTGCTAATTTTCAGCAACATCCGATTAAATTAAAATTTAAGTTTCATAGAACCTCCAAATACCTCGACTGCGTATCGTATCTTCATACCATTTTACGTATCAACCCTACCATTACCCAGTATGTATTCAGGCTGCGTGCACGCATTACATAACAACACTACTGCTAATTATATCACCCGGGACCTTCAGTGGCATATAGTAGTACCATAGTATATGTTACATAAGGGCCCTATGTCTAACAAAGGAAATAGATAAATAATTGAATACTAATCAGTAATCACTGTTTACATCGCCATATTGCACGAATCTCACGTTGCTAATTATTGCGTTGATAAATATCTGGTTTGTTATGTAATAATAATTAGTAATGTTACTATTTCATTATGTGGATACCTGGCTTTTCCCCGGATTTGTTGCTTTTGCCCAGGAATGACTATGGATAGTAGGCAAAAGAAAAGGTGGATTCATAACGGATGATTAAGAGGTATGACATAAATCCAAAAAAAAAGCGAACAGGGCAAGAAGTAGAATTATGAAGAGCATAGCTCTGAAAATGCTTCAGATTTTATTTATAAGCAGGGTTAATTTTGGGCCTGAAAGAACCCCTTGAGAAGAAGGCATTGGAATCATGCTCGTTCATTACATGACCAGACCGTCCATGAATAGTCTTTTTCATTGTCAAACATGGTGGATGAGTATCCACAATGATTATCAGCAGCAGGCTATCCTAGGTAGACAACTGAACAGCCTCTCAATCAAATCGCACAACAGCATAAAATGGCGGCCGAATCGCATAATGACTGCGTCGAGGTAAATATGTCATGACCGTATGATTTACTAGCGTGTCATTAGAGTGTGAGACATAATGCACTCGACATGCAATCAGTGCAATAGGCAGGCTGGTTAGGTATGTCATAGTTGAAGTAAGGTAACGAGGTAATAGGAGAGCTAGGAATCTAGACTGCATTGTTATGCTTTTATTTAGTTGTGAGCAGAAATTCTGGGTTATTTTTTTTAGATTAAAAGGTGAGAATTGAGCGTATTTATTAGGTTTTTATTATTACTTCATACTTTCTAAGAATATCTTGGACACAAATGGCAAGTTGAAAGGCAAAGGAATATTATATTACCAACCCGCATTAGGTGTAATTACCAACCCGCATTAGGTCCCTACAGTGGGAAGTAAAAAGGCTGATGATGATTTCATGCTATAGAAGTTACTTAGTTAGTTAGTCACTTTAGTTAATTTACCAGAAAGAGAGCTTAGAGCTTCAAATAACAAGACCATCGTTGTTAAAACACTAAAACTCTTTCGAGCTAGAAAGACTTGATAAAATGTTAGGGGAATTCCGAAAAGGTATCTATGTTGAACAAAAACTGATAAAACTTCATCATCGCATCAACAGAATAATAATGTCATCAATACCCAGACAAATTAAACACAAATGTTCTTCACACTCAATGCCTTGTTTGTCCAAGGGTTTTATATGTACAAGAATACTCGTTTCCACGTACACGACCTCCATTGTACCACATTGTACCATGTTTACTTGCATTGGCACAAATACATTGACAAAAGCGCGGGAAATCTTAAACATACAAAATGGCGGCCGTACCACGCTTCACGCACCTGTGCGCGGGATGATACATTTGTAAGCACGCACGTCAATGCGTTTCGTCAGCCAGCTGCAGTTTGCGTGTTTTTACCCGATTGAGCGACGAGGGTTATATGTTTGAATAATACGCTTCTGGGATACAACTTTTGCCTACAATTAAATAATCAGCGCTATTTTATTTACCTAGACACCAACGCAGATATATAGTAAAGAATGGATGTCTCATAACATTTGGTACGGGAAAACAATGCCTAGATATGTTCAGCAATGACCGTCCTATATTAATAAATTCTTTTCCGAAAGGTGCTTCATTAATAATACACACAGAAAGCTTGTTCATTAATAATACAGCGTGTCTCTTTGGTAAACGACCAAAAGTGGATGTAGACTACTAATGACCCCTATTTAAAAATGCATCCCTGTGCAAATGTTGGCACGTGGCAGTATTATCAGCCTGTGGGTGCAATGACGCACTGAGGATAAGGTAACAACCTGCATGGTAATGACTTTAATTGCAAAGACACGGTCACTCATTATGCTAATTATGCGGCTTAGTCAGACTTACCACACACGGCAATTATCGATTAACGCTGATATGTTATTTATCTCATTCATTCAAAGTACAGTGCTAGTAACGTAAAAATCAATGGACCCAGTGTGGGCTCCAGTTCAACTATATAAAAATGTAATTTTAATGTGTGCTCATCCAGTAGGTCAACTTGAGAGATGGTTCATCATAGGTACGTTATCCATATCTGTGGTCTGTACACTTTCTAGAGATACAATAAAACATTAATTAATAAGGTCAAAAATATTATGTATTTACCTATACCCAATTTTATGAGAAAGAATATTTCAACTGTTAAAGCTAAAGAAATAACTCCCATGGCCTCCTACATAAGTAGATAATGCGAAAATAAGTAACATCAGTTGCAAAGAAATCTGATTGATATAGGGCGTGTGACAGGTGATATTATGTGATATGCATACATGCTTCAACAGATATGAGACCCTGTGTGATATTTGTACATCAACTAATAAGCATTTTTGTTAGCTTATCACTAGCGTTGAATATTAGGAATATTAGGACTCAGCAACTGTTTAGGCTGCAAGGATAAACATACCAACCCACAACTCCCTAGTATTTGGCTTCAAAAGACCAAACCAATGTTCAATTCCTTTCAACCGACTTCCTAAAACGAAAAAAAGTCGTTGGCAAAATAAACACAATCAACAGACCTGCAGAGACCGACTTCTAGTACAGTCCAAAAGTTATATTTTGTCCCTTTTAATGTTTTTGTAATTGGTCCTTCGAGTCGCATCAACGCTGTGTATGGCCGATATCTAAGATGACTAGATAATATCATCAGTCAACTGTCAGTGACCTTGCGTATAATCTAGTTGTAAACAACAGTAATAACACGCAATTAACTATGAACTTATTATTCATTATATTCAATCAATAAGATGCTTAGTGAATGATGTGGGCTGCATGACGTACGGGTTCAGAGTCAGAAATAACTGCAGTGTGTAACTCAAGTAGGTGTGTACCTCGATATGGTCAATGGCCATGGCTTGAGTTCTTACAATTTGCTCCAATTCTTAGAATCCATACTTCAAGACGAGGCCTTTTATGCTGAACCATTGCTTTGAACCACATGTGAAGTCTTTTCAAAGGTTTTAAAGTTAGTTAAAGATGAAATAATTTTCTCGATCCATCGTGATTAGGATTCCGTCTCTATTATTTTCTGAAGAGGTTTTAATTTCTATAGTAAATATCTGTTCGTTTCGTTCGATTGTTCGGGATCTTCGGTATTAATCACTGCACTGTCCTGTGTGGACATAATAGTTAAACAATCGGGTTAAACAATGATTCATGGGACAGGGACGTTATTAATTATACGTAATTATTTAGTCAATATTTGTTGAGTGACTTGGTCCAATGCTCAGTCTCTAACTGGAAATGAAAGTTCTCAATACTCTATACTTTATTGCATTCCATTATGTGTACAACGTTGTGGGTAAAAGTAAATGGAAACAATTATGGACCCTGTCGGGTACAGCGAGATAGTTTATAGAGGAGAGGATGAAGAGCGCTTTTTTAAAAGAAAAACAAAAACATATATTCGTTCTTGCAAGACGAACGTTAATCACGAGTCACATAGAATGGAGGCCTAATGGTGGTTTTATAATAGTTCAGTGAATATTCAAGAAGCGTTGCTTTAAAAGTCACATGATGTTACAAACACATGTTCAAATGTTTGCTGTATTTGTTCATATGCTGTCTACTACACGTTGTCATTAATACTATTGTTTTAACTGTTTGCTTCGTCCTGAAATGAAAAATCGATTATTAAAAAAACATTTGTGATAACATGACCTGTCAATATTATGCTATTATGTGTCTAACGAGAACCTTAAATCACAATTAGAATGCCTATTTCTCGGAGAATATAGAACAACCATTTTACAGTAGGTATGTCACACAGGTTGTAACATTAAAAATATTACTCCATTTTATGGACAGCCGTGAGGGCCAGTAATGGACTTGTCAAATGTTGGAAAATATACCGTTACCCACGCGTGACAGCATACGAGCGTATGCTCAAATGATCGTAGTAAGTGACTGATAAAGTTTTGCAGGAGTTCTAAAGGGAAAAACAGTTTTAAATCTTGATTTTTTTTCTTTCAATTCGGGTATAAACACCACTACACTTTATGCATTAGATGAGCATGAAAACCTTTATTTACAACTATTAGTTACACTCATCAGTTGATACTGTTGGAATTAGTAAAAGATTATTTGCTCGAAGCTATACAATTGATAAAGATCTTTATGCTACATGTTTGTAGAACGAGAAAGTGGCGCCTACGCAGCCTGCGGCCTTTTGGCGGAGAAATCTGATGACGTATGGTAAATGTATGTAGGAACCAATAGAACTGTCTCTTATTATGATTGTTTTGTCTATGACATGGTTTTTAAGAAAATATACATAAAGTAGGAGTTAAATGCTATGTGTGTGTTAAAGCTCACTTCTCCTATTTTTTCGTCTTTTTACGTAAAAATGTTTGAAGAAGGGAAGTACGTAATTTCTAAATATACTCGTATGTCTGTATCTTGCTATGCCCATAAACTAAAATCCTTTTACTACTGCGTATAAAACTTAAACGCATTAAATGCTAAGACCGGAATCACGATTTTGTTATAAATTCTCTATAGTCGTGACCGAGCCATTTGTTATTACTTGGAAAATATTTGAATTGACTGCGTTACCACAAATATTATTATCAACTATTTTTATGGTGTTTCTATTTTCAGTTACCTATGTCATACACAACTTCCTTTTTAGGAATCATCGTCATCTGCTTAGCTTTTTCACAACTATGTTGGTGTCGGCTTTCAGTCTATCCGGACCATTGACCAAGGAGCGACTGCCTATCATACCCTACTCAACCCAGTTGCCCGGGCAACCCAATATCCCCAGTAAGACTGGTTGTCAGACTTACTGGCTTCCGACTACCCGTAAAAAACCGTGCCTTAGATGTTCAATGACAGCCGGAACCTACAGTTCAACGTGCCCTCCGAAACACGGTCATTGGTGTCCAAGATATACTTAGAAATGTTAGCTACCAATATGTTTGCATGATAAATAAATGATTTAGTAAAGACACTGGCGCCATCTATGTCCGGGAATGGCACAACTACCCGACAAGAGTTTGTGCAATCACTGTGATGAAATAATGGAGGGGATAATTCTTTCTTGCGGAGTTGTGCCATGCCCGGCGCAGTCTTACTTTGGACGTCGCCGAGTAATCATCTCTGGAACAACTATAATTGTAACCGTGAGCTAAAGATTATAATTATTATATTTGAAATAACGCTGAAGTGTATTGGAAGTTGTGTATTGGAAAGAAATATATTTGCTGGGTAAGTACACCTAAAGTGTTTATAATTTATTTCTAATTTCCCCTAAAAATCTTTTGATAACATACCTAATTCATTAACTTCTGCTACTGAGATAGGTGCCATAATCCTGGGTGTTCTACATCTCAGAAGTGGGATTGCAACCCGAATTGGCCATTTTCTTTTTTTTTTTCTTCGCTTTACGTAAATTGATGTGACTATTTTAACGCATTTTTCTTTTACTTTATCAACTATAAATCCACGTGGTCAGTACATAACCTAATTTTGCTTTTGTCTAGTTTGCTTCACTACTGACCACATATTGTACGTGAAGCTATGAATCTGTTTTTAAATCAATTCGGTCATCGATTTAGGAACTCCCAAAGATAAGATAGTGCTTTATACCTACCTTACCGAGTAGCTACTATAAATACTGAACGCCCAGACAAAGTTACTTTCCTTACTTGATAAATAGTGTTATACCAACTACGAATGGACTTATTTTATCTGACCATAACCTTTTCTCAACCAATAAGTACATTTGAAATTTATTATCGTATATTATAGTTTAGAAAGCGCCCGCTACTATAACCTTAGTCTCCTTCTTTTTAAACAAATACTTTGGGATTTAATCTACTTTGCAGGTTTGAACTATGGAAGCAAACAATAGAGGACGTGCAGTCTACACTCCAACGGAGGCTACGGGATCCCCTCCAGTCCTCGCTGAGACGGACACCGCTGCAAGGCGTCGGTCCCGTAGCCGGCTCAGCCAGCAGTCTAGACGTCGTCGGAGATCAGCCAGCCGAAGGTCACCGGTATCACCGCGGTCACCGTGCCAGAGGTCAACGGGTCGCGCCAAGTCGAGGTCCCCAATTGACTCTAGACACGTGTCACCAAGCTACAAGCATCCTGGATCTTCAAGGGTCTCGCAACCCAGGTCTACAGGCCGCCAGCAGTCAAGACTGCGACGGAGGTCACCGAGCCGGAAGTCTCCGAGGTCACCGTGCCAGAGGACAACAAGACGCGCCAAGTCGAGAACCCCAAGCTACTCTAGACACGTGTCACCAAGCTACAAGCATCCTGGATCTTCAAGGGTTTCGCAACCCAGGTCTTCAGGCCGCCAGCAGTCAAGACTGCGACGGAGGTCACCGAGCCGGAAGTCTCCGCGCCTAGGCGTGTCATCAAACGAAGAGCATCCTGAACATTCAAGGGCCACGCAACCCAGTTCAACAGGCCGCATGCGGACAGGGAAACCAGGGCATGAAGACTCACCAGGCGGCTGGCAGTCGTCTAAAGACCCCAGCCAGACGCAGAGTCGTGCGGGCTACCGTTCGCGCAGTCCTTTGAAGCAACCACGAGCCAACTATGCCAAGGGTCATCAATTCGCAGCTCCAGACAAGATCACCGGTGAGTCAACTTCTTCATCTGAACAACCTATATTATCAGACCTTGTTAATGTTTTAAAATCAATGTCTAGTAATAATCTCGAAAAGTTAGGCTCTCTGAATAACACCATCCCCGAGTTCGACCCAAGTAAAAAGGAGCAGACAATGACCATGTGGCTTCACAAAGTCAACGAGTGCGCAACTATTTATACATGGTCGGAGAGACAAACTATTCATTTTGCGTTGCCAAAATTAAAAGGTATTGCCCAAAGGTGGTATGAAGGTCTTCCATCTGTCTTGTTTACTTGGGCCGAATGGCAGGAAAAACTTTTATCCACTTTTCCTTCCGAGGAAAACTATGGTCAGATGTTAAGCGATATGTTGGCAAAAAGAGCTAGATTTTCGGATTGTTTAGAAGAATATTATTATGACAAACTCTCATTGATTAATAGGTGTGGTATATCGGGAAAAAGGGCTGTCGAGTGCATTCTACATGGTATTGATGATAGATCTGTTAGACTGGGAGCCGAGGCAGCCCAATTCGACGATCCTAATAAGCTCCTTTCGTATTTACGCAACGCTCGGAACACAAAACTATACAACGAGCGTAGAATTAACAAAGGTCAACCACAAAAAACGCAGAATAACCCTAACCCAAGACCTACACGTTGTTCAAATTGTAAAAAGGATGGCCATGTTACATCCCAGTGCACTCAACCTCTTAAGAAGTGTACCCGGTGTAGTAGGATAGGTCATGAAGCTGAACAGTGCTTTGCTCGATTGCCAGTAACTGAAGAGAAAAAGGTCATGCGAATTGTGGACGAGGCTGATATATACTCGACCGTTATTCCAGAAGTTACATTCCTAGGCTCTGAACCGAATGAGAAATTCTTTAAAACTGCATATTTGAACGGTTTCCCGATTCCCGCATTTGTCGATTTTGGGAGCGAATGTTCAATGGTGAAGTGGTCTGAGTTTCAGAAAATAGGTTCAGGGTTCCAGACCGATAATCTCCCTACACTTAGAGGATTTGGCAATTCAGTTGTTCCGTGCATCGGAAAACAACAAGTTCGAATTGTTATCGATTCTGTAGGTGCCGATCTCGAATTACTGATTGTCTCGGATGACACCATGCATGTGCCACTTCTAGTGGGACAAACATATACAGAGCAACCTCACATAGTAATACACAAAACTAGTAACGCCTTAGAAATTTCCGAGCTTGATCATCAGGACGTAGTACTCAATAGTAAAATTAAACTATTCTGTACCAGCTCTGTTGAGGTTGTAGGTATTACTCTCGTGAATGTTTATACTGATCCTCCACATAAGGGAGACATATTTGTTGACGGGAGTATCCGATCACAAAAAGGCATTCGTTATTCAGTAGCCGCCGGATTGTTCCATATAGGAGACCTTGGAACTGGACAGATAGTAGTCTCGAATACTTCTTCGGTACCAGTTTTGCTCCCAAAGGATGTCTTGATTGCTCGTGGCCGAGTGGCATACAAGGAGTCCAATGTTCAAGTCTTGACTATGTCCTCCACCCCTAATAATGAATGGAAATTTATTACCGAGATTGACCTAAATTTAAATGACAATCTTTCCCCTGAACACAAAATACAATTACTTAATTTATTAAACAAATATCGATCATGCTTTGCGTTCAATCTATCCGAATTAGGTAGTACTACGGTCGGTCACATGACGATAGATTTACATGATAATGAACCGGTTGTTTATAGGCCTTACCGTTTGTCAATTTGCGAAAAAGAGAAGGTCCGAGATATGATCTCGGAATTGTTGGATAACGACATTATAAGACCATCTACGTCATGTTATGCCAGCCCGATAGTAGTCGTTAGAAAGAAGACCGGAGAACTTCGCTTGTGTATAGATTATCGGTCCCTCAACAAGAAAACAGTTCGTGAGAACTACCCTATGCCACTAATCGATGATCAGTTAGATGTCTTATCAGGGAACAATTATTACACAACTTTGGACCTAGCTTCGGGGTATTATCAAATACCAATTCAAGAAGCAGATCGACATAAAACTGGCTTCGTAACGCCAGATGGTCATTATGAATTTAATCGAATGCCATTTGGTCTAGCGAATGCCCCAGCAACGTTTCAACGCATTATGAACCAAGTCCTTGGATCCTTGCGACACAAGGAGGCTCTAGCTTATTTAGATGACGTTATTATCCCTTCAAAGGACATAAACGAAGGAATGGCAAGGCTAGAGTCCGTATTACGCTTGTTCGCTAATGCAGGTCTCACGTTAAAACTGGCTAAATGCTTCTTTTTCTGTAGCTCGGTCGAATACTTGGGCTTCGAAATCTCCGGAGGTGGTATTCGTCCGGGTGAAAGGAAGGTTGAGGCTGTGAAGCACTTCCCTACCCCTCAGAATCAACATAACGTCCGCCAGTTCCTTGGACTCTCTAGTTTTTTCCGCAGATTCGTTCATAAATTCTCTGTTATTGCTAAGCCTCTCACCCTTCTCCTCAAGAAAGATGCTAAATGGTCATGGGGTACTGAACAAGAGACTGCATTTCGCACGCTACAAAAAGAGCTTGTGCAGCGCCCCACACTAGCTTTATACAATCCAGCAGCAGATACAGAACTCCATACAGACGCCTGTAAGATTGGAGTGGCGGGTATCTTGCTGCAAAAGGATAAAGACCATCACCTTAGGCCAATTGCCTACTTTAGTAGGCAGACGACACCCGAGGAACAAAATTACTCGTCATATGACTTGGAAACTCTTGCTGTGGTCTCTGCATTACAGAAATTCCGTGTTTATTTGGTGGGCATACCATTCAAAATAATAACGGACTGTAATTCCCTACGAGCAACCTTCCAAAAGAGGGATATGATCCCACGAGTCGCTAGGTGGTGGGAGCAAATGCAAGAATATGACTTTTGCATTGAATATAGACCTGGTGATCGCATGAATCACGTTGACGCACTCAGTCGTAACCCCATTCAGGAAACTCAGAAGTCCTATGACGTTAACATAATGGTCACTGATTGCGACTGGCTAGCTACAGTCCAAAGTGCAGACAGCGAGATCCAAAGAATAATTGGTATTCTAAAAGATCCCCAGCTGAAGGACCTAGTTGATATTCAATCCAACTACAAGCTGAAGAACGATAGGCTGTATAGGATAACTAGTAACGGCGACAGGTGGGTTGTGCCAAAAGGTGTTCGATGGCAGATTGTCAAACAGAACCACGATGACATTGGTCACTTCGCGGTGGACAAGACATTGGAACGCATAAAAGCGACATACTGGTTCGCAAAGATGCGTAACTTTGTCAAGAAGTATATTGGTTCATGTTTGGAATGCGCCTATTCGAAGGCTTCAGGTGGTAAGAAACCCGGCACGTTACATCCTATACCAAAGGTCGACACTCCCTTCGATACAATCCACGCGGACCACGTTGGCCCTTTTATTCGTAGTTCTAGAGGAAACATGTATATCTTAGCACTAATTGACTCATTTACTCGGTACATTTACTTAAAACCTGTGAGGAACACAAAAACTGCCACTTCCATTAAGGTCTTCCGCGAATATTTTGGTCTGTTTGGTGTCCCAAGAAGGGTGATAACGGATCGAGGTACCTCATTTACTAGTGACAGCTTCAAGTCATTTATGGTCGAAAAGAACATTAAACACGTATTGAACGCTGTTTCCACTCCAAGGGCCAACGGTCAGATAGAGCGATACAACCGGACTCTTGTTGATGCTTTGACTTCAAAATGTGTTGGCACACAAGAAAATAAATGGGATGACCATCTACCCGATATTCAATGGGGCATGAACAACACCTTCAACAAGGGTATAAATCGTACCCCGGCAGAGGCTTTATTTGGAACTAGACCACTTGGCTCAAGTGACTGCAAGGTATTAACTGAGCTTTCAGACGATCTGTCGGGCTCTTCTAATAGTCAGGATCTGACCCAAATCAGAGAAGAAATAAACTCCCATGTAAGCTCTTCCCAACAATCGCAAAAGAAAACGTACGATGCCAAGCACTGTCGAGCTCCAAAATATAAAGTAGGCGATTTAGTAAGAGTTGAACGCCAAGTCCCAGCTACGGGAACTAGTAAGAAACTCGTGCCCAAGTTTCAGGGACCTTATAGAATTACAAAGGTGTATGACTTTGATAGGTACCAAATTGAGGACACCCCTCTCACTCGAAAGTCTAACCGATCATATTCAACGGTAGTGGCAAGCGACAAAATTAAGGCTTGGTTGAACTTCAATAGACCGCATGATGAATCTTCTGGCGATGATAGTGAGTAATATTAAATTACAAATATGATTGAAGAATTATTATGTTTTAATAATTTTATTTCAGCCTTATAAATCAATAATCATTCTTTATTTCAGTTCAAATTAGTTTTTTTTTTCTCGGTATTTGGGCCATGAAATAATGCTCATTACTGATATTTTCTTAAGAGACCTCAGGACCATGAAATAATGTCTTTTGAGGTCTCCTCTGGCCATGAAATAATGCCAGTCATCGTACAAGGGCCATGAAATAATGCCCATTAGTACTAACTATAGAAGGCCTTAAGACCATGAAATAATGTCTAAAGAAAGTCTTCACGGGCCATGAAATAAAGCCCACATACTAATCCTACCTATTGATTACATGAATTGATGTTATTATTTGTTATAAAATATGGCTTGATTGTGCCAATGTATAACTAATTGTTAATATATAATATTATGTACCTATGGAAAAGCTATGCGAATTATTGTCATTCATAAATTGTACGCTATTTTCAAGAAAGTGTTACTATACGATTAAGTATTAATTATTATAGATAGGCCCAGATGGAATAAAAGAGTGGACTGTATTTCTTGGTTTAATAGGTTTTCTTAAGTAGGCTATTAGCACTAATTAAATTCGCAATCCCGTCCGTTCTTGCTCGCGTTGTCGTAAGGTGTGTTTGGAGGGCGCGCGAGCCGTCGCTGCCCCGCCACGCCGCCCGCTCCCCTCTGCTTGAGATGCATGTGTGTCTGCATGTGCGTGCGTGTTAACGTGTGCGTTAACATATTCCCGGGCGACCAAGGAAAGGCCAGCCCAGGTGATGATGATGTATGATATTTCATGATCAGTCCGATGGTTCATCCAGTAATGGGCATATTTTATGAAAGGCCCGTCTGATTGTCCCGGTCTTTACTTTGATGTCCGCCACTCGAGCTTCTCCGTCATGTCCCGGATACAGCTTCACGATACGTCCCAATGGCCACTGAGCCACCGGTAGCGCCTCATCTTTCACGATGACCAATGAGCCCTCTGTGAGCGCGCCGCGTGAGCGTTGCCAGCGCGTTCGTTGGTGCAACTGAGAAATATATTCCTTATTAAAGCGTCTCCAAAAATGTTGGCGTAGAAGTTCGATTCGGTGATGACGCGGCAGCCGTGCCGTGTCGCAGTCGGACATCTGTGGATGAGGTAGAACAGTTAGAGTACGACCAATTAGAAAATGAAAGGGAGTGAGAGCGGAGAGATCATTTGGATCGGATGAAAGAGGTGTGAGAGGCCTTGAATTGAGGATGCCTTCTATTTGAACTAGCAACGTGTACATTTCTTCATATGTGAGGTGTGCCATCCCTAGTACTCTTTTGAGATGATGTTTTACTGATTTAACGGTGCTTTCCCATAGGCCCCCGAAGTGGGGTGAATATGGAGGAATGAAATGAAAGTTTACACCTTGTTCTGCAGCGCAACTGTAAATTGACTCACCGTGATTTCTAAGAAAGTTGGTGACCACACGAGCGGCACCTACCAGATTTTTTCCATTGTCTGAATAAATATTATTTGGTTTACCTCTGCGAGAAATAAACCTGTTAATTGCTGCTATGTAAGATTCTGTCGTTAGATCTGTAACCAATTCCAAATGCACAGCTTTCACGGCAAAACAGATGAAAATGCAGATGTATGATTTAACAAGTACACTTCCACGCCCCTTACGGTTGTTGATCATAATTGGCCCTGCGTAGTCGACACCTACGTCACTGAATACAAAATTTGCATGCAATCTCTGTTCAGGTAATTGCCCCATGATAGGTGTTACAGTTTTACCTTTAAACCGTTTGCATGTAACACATGATTGTGTAGTTTTTCTAGCCAAGTTTCTACCGGAAATTGGCCAGAATGTTTGACGTATGTGAGACAATAACAATTGTGGGCCAGCATGTAGAAGTGTGATGTGATATGTTGAGAATATGATTTGAGTTATGTAATGAGCTGAATGCAATAGGATAGGAAATTTTCTATCGTAATTGTATGGCGATTGAGCTAACCTTCCGCCCACACGAATGAGGTTACCATCCCCTATGAAAGGATTAAGTGAATTTAACTTATGTGATGTAGGTAATTGTTTGTTATGTAATAATAACTGATATTCCTCAAAAAATAAATCTAGTTGCACTAACTTCGCTAATTGGTATCTAGCTGAATTAAGTTCGCTAGTAGATAAGGGCATGACGTCACCTCTGCGCATCTGTTGGCGTTTTTTAATGTTGATTTGATTTGATTGTTTGTGTTTGCAGTAATGAATGAACCGAAGAATGTAAGCTACGATTCGTGTAAGTTTGTTAAAATTAGAATATTTGTAAATGAATGAATTGTTATCAGTCACATGTTTGTGCGTGAGATGTGTTTGAGACCGGACTTCTGGAAGGTCAGATACGCTGAGATGCCCTGGTTGTTGAGGCCAGCTGTGTTTATCATCATTCCTTAAAAAGTCAGGTCCTGAAAACCATAAAGGTGTATGGAGTAATTGTTGTGCATTGGTACATTTAGTAATAATATCAGCTGGGTTTTGTTTAGTTGGTACATAGTACCATGTCTGTGGTTCAGTATGTTTGAGAATGTCCGTGACTTTGTGTTTTACGAATGTTTGTAATTTATGTGTAGGTGAGTTTATCCAAGATAAAACAATTATTGAGTCACTCCAATAATAACACTTACAATTTTTGTTGCGAACGGAGTTCAATATCTTATTACTTAAATTAACACCGGTAAACGCGGCACATAATTCCAGTCGCGGTATGGTAAGTGCTTTTAAAGGAGCCACCCGTCCCTTGGCAACTAACAGTTGAACACTGATACTGCCATCTGATGTATAAGTACGTATATATGCGCATGCACCGTATGCCTGTTGTGAGGCGTCGCAAAAAATATGCAGTTCAATGTAATCGCGCGATGAGTCATGAAATGCTCGCCGAGGAATAGATAAATGATTTATAAAAGATAACGATTCTACGAACTTTGCCCATTGTTGTTGTATTGAAACCGGTATTTCATCGTCCCAGCTGACGTTGTGTGTCCACATCTGTTGCATAATTAGCTTAGCTTCGAGTATGCAAGGGCTAATAAGTCCCAGTGGGTCGAAAATATGACCTATGGTGGATAAGATTGTGCGTTTTGTGATTTGTTTTTGTGATACAAATTCTGAATGTACTGTGTATGAAATTGTGTCTTTGTTAATGTTCCAATAAATGCCTAGTGTTTTAGATGGATCATTTGAGCTAAGATTGAATGTTGTGTCATTTGAATCATTGAAACCCAGATGTTGTAGAACAGTTTGACAGTTAGACTGCCATTTTCTAAGTGGAAATTGATATTTTTTTAATTCAAGAAAGACGCCTTTGGCGATTTCAAAGAGTAATGACTCATCATCGGTTCCTGTCAAAAGATCATCACAATAAAAATCATGCAAGATGACCTCGGAGACAATTTTGTGATCATAGCTGTCTGAATGATTCTGTGTGTTTTTACAATCTAAGCCTATTTGTTTTATGCAGCGTGTTGCTAAATACGGCGCCGATGCCGTGCCATATGTGACAGTGTTGAGCGTATATGTTTGCAGAGGTTCCGTAGGATTGTATCGCCATATGATTTGTTGTGTTGGGCGCTGATGCTCCATCAGCATCACCTGGCGAAACATTTTCTCAATATCTGATGATATTATATACTTATGTTGTCGAAATCGTATGAGTATAGAAACAAGATCGTCTTGGACGACAGGTCCTACTAACTGAATGTCGTTGAGTGATAGTTTTGAGGACGTCTTTGCGGAACCATCAAATACTACTCTGAATTTTGTAGTAGTGCTGGTCTCGCGTACAATACCGTGATGTGGAAGGTAGTATACTGGTGAGTGCTGTGTGTTTGTGTTCGTGCTGGTACCTGACTGTAGGTTTGATGTTTTATGTTCTGATTTAATGTATGTATTTTGATGTGAGTGTTTGTTTAAAAACATGTGACCTAGCTGTATGTACTCTGTTATGAAGTTTGAGTACTGTTGTTTGTATGTGGGATTTGAATTCATGCGGTTTTCTATGGAATAAAACCGTCTTTTTGCTTGAAAATAGGAGTCACCTAAACAATCAGGTGACTTTTTAAATGGAATAGTGACAACGAATCTACCATCACTTTGTCTTGTAGTTGTTTGAGTGAAAATTATCTCGCATGCATCTGAGTCGGAAGGATCGTCTACTTGTGTATTAGTTAAACTATCTAGCTCCCAGAAGCGTGATAACTGATCTGAGTTGTTGTTATTGAAAAAACAACTGTTTGCTTGCTTGTCGGTGTTTGTTGTGCAACCGGAAACTAGCCAGCCTAGTTCAGTTTCTTGTAAAGTAGGCTGGTTTTTGCCTAATCGAATGTGACCGCTGCTAATTATTTGCCAAAATATGTCTGCACCTAGCAATATGTCAACTGCTGCGGGTTCATAGAACTGAGGGTCGGCTAGTTTTAAATGTTTAGGTATATTCAAACCTTGTGTATTGATGCGCATGTAAGGTAATGACTGTGCTATTGTATCAAGTACCAAACATGATAAGTTAGTTGTGAATGAACCATGTAATGATTTTATCTGAATTTTTGTGCGATAAAAAATGTTTGTTTGCTGCTGATTTATGCCTGAAACTGTGCCGTGTATGGGTTCGAATGTAAGATTAAGCTTTTTACTCAGACTGTTTGTAATGTAACAGGAGGTACTTCCACTGTCCAGCAAAACCCTGGCTAAGTGTGGTGTTCCATCACTAGCGATGACATGAACTAAGGCAGTGGAAAGTAATACTGATGCGTGTTGTGATTGTGAGCTACTGTTACTAGCGAGTGTTGTGTGCACAGTGTCTTTGGTCGGTCCCTTATGTATGTGTAGCATTGTGTTGTGTTTCTGTTGACAATATTTACATGCTCCTCCACGGCATGACTTTGTTTCATGACCGTTATGCAAACAGTTAGCACAGAAGTTGGAAAACTTGGAAACCTTCTCTATTCTCTTTTCCACAGTCATTTGTTTGAATTGTGAACAACCGAATAGAAAATGATGACCTTTACATAGGGGACAAGAAATGCGAGATTGTTTATCTTTAGCATCTGATTTTAATGAATGCGATTTTGAATCGGTTTGTTGTGTGGTTTTTGTGTCTTCGAGATTTTGTAAAAGCATGAAACGATCACTGAGATATGTCTTTAAATTTTGAAGTGTGGGCTTTTCTACTGTGTCGTTATTGATTGATTCTTTCCAATATCTGAGTGTTGTGATATCTAATTTGGAGGTAATAAGATAAATCAACATTGAATCTACTGTGGGTTCGCCTAGTGTATTAAGTGCTCTGAGATTTTTATTTACTGTATCTAGTAAGTGTCTGAGTGATGTTGCTGATTCTTTTTCAATGTTTTGTATGTTGAATAATGCGTGAAGATGATTGTATATCAGCTGATGTGTGTTATTATATCTTTCTGTGATCAGTTCCCAAGCTACCCTGTAATTGTTTGATGACATTTCTAACGATTTAATAACATCGGAAGCTTCACCTTGCAGAGATGCACGCAAATAATGAAACTTTTGAATACTATCTATTGATTTGTTGTTGTGTATCAGTGATTCAAAAGTGTCCCTGTATTCGAGCCAATTGTGATAATCTCCTGAGAAGTGTGGAAGGTCAATGGTGGGTAATTTAATGAATGCTTTGGTTGTGTTACCCTCACTTGGAGTTGGTACAGACCCGTCGACGCCAGCAGTTTCATTTTCTCGCAGCAGATGGATGCCGAGCGCAAGTTGAGATTGATAATCCATTTCAAATTGCTCCCGCTCCCTCAGCTGTTCATCTGAAACCCCAGTAATGTCGTCGATGAGGGTTTGATTTTTATCGAACTCGTTTGCAAGATACTTGTAGGACTCTAGTCGATTGCGTAATTGAATAATATCTAAATCAGACAATGGCTTTTTGGATTTTAATGACTCGAGATAATTTTTAAAAACCGTGACCTTGCCTTTATGACTGGATCTCCTCTTTTTGTATGTATTGAGGTGAGGAATGTCACATTCGTTGGGATTATTTAAAGTTTGAGCTGATTTAGGGTCAGTCATTATTACTGAAATTTGATAAAAGTAACGAACTTAAATGAAATGAATACTTAAATTTGATTGGGGGTGTGGCATGGACCGCGCGACGATCACGTAACCTTACCAGATTACCCTCAGAGAACGTGGTGTTAACTCGTTACGCTGAGAACAAGGTGATGTATGCTGTTGGGGAAAATAAGAAATAAATGCATTAGAAAGCGATGCAATTATTAAAAGTAACAATTGATGATGGGATCAAACTTCTTTTTAAAAAACAACTACAAGAAAATTGAGAAAAAAAAGTGTAGGGTAGGTGAGAAAAAAATCTGATGCAATAATTGCTTATGTGAAAAATTGAGTGTAAATATGGACTAATGATAGCTGAATTGATGTTTGGAATTGGGAATAGATGGCAATTAAGCAAGTTCACTGAATATGAGATGACTTTGAATGATTTTGAAAGAATGAATTGGTCGAACTCACGAAACCGCTGCTACCAAACCCTTTGTTCGTCCTTAGCGACTGATGATGTGGCCAGCACTGCTTGTTGCTGTGATGTAGCTCTGCTTCCAGATGCTGGTAGGTTGAATTCGTTGATGCGACGCCTTCTATTTGACCTCCAGCTGATTTCCGGCCGCTTTTGTGGTGGCGTGGCTTGCGATCGCGAGACGTTTTTGCTTTTAACTTGACTAATTACTTCGAAGGACCATAGATAGGCCCAGATGGAATAAAAGAGTGGACTGTATTTCTTGGTTTAATAGGTTTTCTTAAGTAGGCTATTAGCACTAATTAAATTCGCAATCCCGTCCGTTCTTGCTCGCGTTGTCGTAAGGTGTGTTTGGAGGGCGCGCGAGCCGTCGCTGCCCCGCCACGCCGCCCGCTCCCCTCTGCTTGAGATGCATGTGTGTCTGCATGTGCGTGCGTGTTAACGTGTGCGTTAACAATTATGTTATTCACCATGTGGTGTTGAATTATACGAGGACGTTTAATGTAATTGGATGGCCGACTGTTAGCTACCAATATGTTTGCATGATAAATAAATGATTTAGTAAAGACACTGGCGCCATCTATGTCCGGGAATGGCACAACTACCCGACAAGAGTTTGTGCAATCACTGTGATGAAATAATGGAGGGGATAATTCTTTCTTGCGGAGTTGTGCCATGCCCGGCGCAGTCTTACTTTGGACGTCGCCGAGTAATCATCTCTGGAACAACTATAATTGTAACCGTGAGCTAAAGATTATAATTATTATATTTGAAATAACGCTGAAGTGTATTGGAAGTTGTGTATTGGAAAGAAATATATTTGCTGGGTAAGTACACCTAAAGTGTTTATAATTTATTTCTAATTTCCCCTAAAAATCTTTTGATAACATACCTAATTCATTAACTTCTGCTACTGAGATAGGTGCCATAATCCTGGGTGTTCTACAGAAAGAACATACTTACAAACTTAAAAAAGTTGCATTGCCTCACCTGGAATCGAACACACACTCGTACTTGAGAGGTCGGTTCTTCACCGACTAGGTTACCACGAGTTCCATTCTAGGAATACAAAGCTAATATTTGTATTGAAGTAATTGAATAGTATTTAATGGCGTACCTGTCAATCATTGATCGGATATAACCTTCAACTGTCAGAAAGTTGTCTTATCTAGAACAAAAGGGAGTGTTTCAGTATTTATCGAGCTAATGACCCCGTAAAAACTTCCGTAACATAAGAAACTGCAGTGTACATTGGAAAATTTTATAACAACACAGATAGAGTTAAGAAAGATCATATAATATGTGTGACGCTGGATGCAGGTCGCCTCCAACAGGTATCTGTGGAGATCTAAGGGGGCCTATGTTCAGCAGTGGACGTCCTATGGCTGAGATGATGATGAAAATGATGATATAATATGTAGGTGGTTCGAAGAGACCAAAAAAATATTTAACTTTGTAACTCGAAAAAATATGTTTATAGAGAAGTCTGAACCTGTATTAATTAAAAATACGCTAATAACTTATTAGCATTTGCTGAATAATGCATCTATAAAATTTCCGCTTATCGAACGAAACGTTGCAAACAGCACGCATCCTTTGAACTTGACCGACTTATCAACCGCAGAGGTAAGCCCATTTATGATGAATAACCTTTACAACTTGATTATACAGGTAATGAAAAACAACATGTTCTTTAAGATTTAATATTAATCTATACCAGTATTATTAACAGAATTTTTTTTTTTAGTTTGTGTGTACTCTGAAGGCTCCTAAACTACGAAATGGATTTGAAAAAAATGTCACTACTGGAAAGCTACACTCTTCACTCAGCCCGGTAATATAGGCTATATTTTATTACGGGCACTAATTCCGACATGACGAGGGAAAACGGCTCTAGTATTTTTATATCTAGTATTACAAAATGTTATAGTTGTCAATCCTAATTCATTCACTGATTATCATAATCCAAACATTGACGTCATTTTCCAAGGCAAACCTATTTCACCTTCAAAAAGAGACCAAAACAATTTCACCAAACTGCCCTTTGACCCAAAAATCACCAAAAGAGTGCAAATTATTTCCCACAGTGCAAAAATTGTACCGACCTTGGTAGAACAACCTGATACGTTGAAAAACGCCAATTCACATGGTAATGTCGAAACAGCTACTGCAACTCGCGTTAACTTCGCAGATAGTTTCGTAAGTGCATCTTCTGCATACAATGATATTACTGTTAACTGCAATGGTTCATTTCCAAATTGTTTCACACCTCCAGAAAGGTCAGATTGGCGTAATCTGCAAGATTTTGGAATCATTCTTCATCGCCGGCTTTTGTTTTACGAGGATTTTGTTAATTTAATGACAAAAATCTATTATTAATTGAGTATTTTTTATTTGTATTGTGGTAGGTTATCACTATTGTTATTATTTTTTATCGTAATTCATTAGTTTCCTCATAGCAATCAAGTCATTTTAATAATTAGGTACTATTGTTAATTTTGTTTTGCAAAGCACTAGGTTTCATTCAGTCACTAGGTTTTATTGGTTTGATATTAATAATTGATATTGAAAATATTATGGAGTTCAATTCTATCTGTTTTTAACCAGATTGGGTACATTTTGAAAAGCACGCATTGGGAACTTGAATTTAAGTCATTGGCAAGCTGTATCTAAATCTTAATTAACTTGATTCATAGCTAGTGGTTTTCCCCGATACCCGTATAACTTATCTGATTTTTATAAATTTTCCTCGCCATGCAATAATTCACTTTTACAATTATAGATAAAATCTTGGGATTATCTTCGATGTCCTTGTAATTTATCTTCAACTAGCGACCCGCCCCGGCTTCGCACGGGTGCAATGCTAAAATTAAAAATTACAGTCCTTTCCCACTATTTAATGGATGTTATAACCTTCCTCTTCAATCACTCTATCTATTAAACAAACCGCATCCATTTCGTAGTTTCACAGATTTAGGCATACATATGTATATAGGGACAAAGAAAGCGATGTAGTGATGTTCCCAAGATCTATAAGTCTTATATTAAAATCTTTATGTGACATATCCTTTATTATTCCACGTTACCTACTTCCACGTACCAATTATCATCTGCACAGATTAAAGGCTATCTATCTTATTACTCTCTTTCCCTTGTCTCAGGATGACCAGTGTCTGCTCAGATAAGCTAGGCCACTGACCGCAAGTCATAATGCCTAGGTTCACATCACAGGTCAATATATTATTACTGTCTTGACGTATTTAAAGTAAATATGATTAATTGTTCAAGTGTTAACATTGACAATTAAGTTTGTTTAAACAATTAGCTGCATCAATTATATGCTGTTTTGCTTTTCATTTCTGTGGTACATGATCAGGAAATGGTCTTTGTAAACTTATGATAACATGATGAAAATCACGCCTTATACCGTGACACATATCGACGACACTATTAATCACATATTTTATGACTACCCTTTTTCTAGCGGTTTCACCCGCGTCCCGTGGCAACTACTGCCCGTATCGCGATAAAATATAGCTTATGTCACTCGGGAAGAGTTTATATTTCCAACAGTGAAATATTTTTTTAAAACAATTCAGTAGTTTCGGAGTCAAACAGACAAACAAAAAAAATGTGTCGTCCTTATTGCATCAGTATAGATTAACTCTATTTTAACAAGTTTCCTTTCTTCTCATACATTAAGAATAAAAGTACAATAAGTGAGTGATTCAATTTACCCAGCCAATCTAAGTTGTGAGAACTCAATTGAATGAAATGAGTAATTGGTCTTGCATGCTACAAACCAGACATTAGTGTTGCATTATGAACGAACTTCGTGATATTGTGTTTCACAATGTAATTCTTGCTTGATGGATTAGTTCAAATATTTAATGCCCTTGTTTGAATCGGTCTTTGCTTTCCGTCATTATCGAGTAATATTATTAGCGGCTTTGCCCGTGTCCTGAGGGATAGATCTGAATGAGTGTCGCAGCCTGCCTTAGCATTCTTTCTGCACTATATGTTATCTCTTCAGTCGGTTTCCCACCCAAAATCTTTACAAGCAATCCTGCTACATGGACGACTTAACTTGACATTTTCAAATTCATCGAATTTATTAACAATGATAGCTATATCATTGTCTTTATTAATAGTTGAATTCTTGTTAAGAAATATTATTTATACCTATTCTCTTATGAATCGTACGCCGCTAAAGTCACGTACTATTCATTTTAGCCATGTTTAATTAACGCCATGTCGGTCACCACGCTTGAAAAACTTGTTGTTCTCTTGTATAAGTCACATGATCTTTCATAATATTTAGTGTTTTTCGCACTACGTTGTCAAAAATATTTGGAAAAATTGTCTGTTCATTTTGTTTTGAGCCAGCTGTTGTTGTCACATCATGCCATTATTAAAATCCTACAATTTCAACCCTTTTTAGCTCATTTATCATTAATTCTTTCAGGGATGATCCGTCTTTCAAATGTTTCATTCATTTACGTTGATCATTTCTTTACGACTTTGTATTATTATCTAATTATGTCATCTTCTATAATAATAACTACTTTAACGTTATCATTAAGTCTTTATATAAATATTAATTACATTTTGTTTGTTTGTTTCAGGTATGTAAAGCAGATTGCACTTACTATGCTTCATACATGAGACGAGGTGTAAACAAGACGTATGTAATTATGCATTCATTTGATTACTCGTAGCTACCTTCATTTGTACACCTGTCTTCAGGAAAGGTTTATTAAAATGGCAAATCATGTCTTGGCAAGAAATCTTCTTCTTCTTCGTGCTTTTTCCCAATTTTATTAGAGATATCCGTAATTATTTTTCACTACCATTGCACTCTGTCATCCATCCTACTAGCATTGACTCTCTCTTGTTCATATCATCTTTCAGACAATCCATCCATCTTCAGTTATCCTCTCCCTCTTCATCAATCTTCATTCAAACACCGCTCCATAGAAATTCATATTATTCCTAACCATACAATAATTTCATCATACCTTTATCTACGCATTAAAATCCAAATTCTCTTAACCACCACGCAAAAAACTGACATTAATTCGCCAAATTGCCGACATCATATGAAAATTACATTGATTAAAGTCCAAATTCCCACACTCTGAACACAGGTCTAATTATTTCATCTACTCATGTGAACGAGCTTATTTTTTGCTAAACTAAAACTGGTTTTTGGGATTGTAATTGAGAACTGTTTATTTCATTCATGAAATATGGGATTTTATTATTGGTTATACTTTGATTGCTAAACTTGTACTTCGGTTAAAGGTTTCCAATATTGTGATCTCACATGAAATCATGCTATTGAAACTTTTCTTATCTAAAACTTCCTTATTTCTCAAGCATGAAATTATGACGTAAATTACTGCTCTACTTACAAAAATTGATAATCAGTTAGATTGAAAACCAACTTAAGATAAGAAAGAAGAGGCATATCGAGAAGCTATTAAAAGGACACTTCAAAGTCTTATTACAATTCTAAATGAGTTATGACTTCATTTATTTGAACTACTCATTAAAATAAATGGGTTTTTACAATCAGCTAATCAATTCTTACGACCATTTGTGTCATACAATACTCATAACGGCCGGTCCCAATATTCTATCTATCTGTTGTTTCTCTTACTAGAGATAAGAAATTGACATTACTTGTATGGGACTAATGTCAAAATTGTATCTGTAGTAAGCACATCAAGAGCATCATCCTCCGAGCCTTTTTCCCAACTATGTTGGAGTTGGCTTCCAGTCTAACCGGATTCAACTGAGTACCAGTGCTTTACAAGGAGCGACTGCCCTATCTGACCTCCTCAACCCAGTTGCCCGGGCAACCCAATACTCTTGGTTGGACTGGTGTCAGACTTACTGGCTTCTGACTACCCGTAACGACTGTCAAGGATTTTCAATGACAGCCGTTCACCTATAGTTTAACGTGCCATCCGAAACACAGTAATTGGTGTCTAAGGTATACTTAGAAAGTACATACATATCTGTAGTAGGCAAACCAAGAGAAAGATAGAATATTGGAACCGGTCAAACAAAGATACGTATTCACAATGGACTCTTAACAATCTTCAGACAGATGGAAAAAAAGTAGGTGAAACTTTTGTTTCTTGCATTTACTTTCTCTATTGTTTCTTAAACGTCATTTGTTGTTATGTTAATTTGTACAACTGGTTCTACCATTTGGTTGGTACTGTCTTGCTGGTACTGTGCCACCTACATTCTTGTTTATGACGTCAACGTTGACAATTGGGTTACATTTTGATACAGCTTTAGGTGTGACTAGAGAATGCATTTTCATAGTTAATTAGTATCCTACTCAAGCTGTCTTTGCTAGATTTGTACAGTATCCACGCAGTTCTCATTGAAAACGTCTAACAAACAAGCTTTAATATAACAAAGAACATAAAGTACCTCATCGTGTTCAAAACCAACAGGCGTCTCTTTGTCTATTACACAATACATTATTATTTACACCAGAACAAGTAGTAAAACTCATAGTAACACGTAATTATGAAGCATGTCCATTATTGGAATCATTATCTGCAGTAATTAGCATGACATCTTCAGAGTCAATGGTTTCTGCGTCATCACATGACTTTCATGAGTGGCCTTTTGTTCGGTGCCTGATAACGAACATAATTGTTGCAATTGACCCACATCGTCAGGGGTTTTATTGATGGAAATCACGATCAGTACACCTGATGAACTATGTCGTGGTAGCCTAATGGGTAAAAAACCAACCTCTCAAGTATGAGTGTGTGTTCGATTCCAAGTCAGTCAAGTGCCAATTCAACTTTTTAAAGATTGTATGTACATACTTTCTAAGTATGGACACTATATAATGACTGTGTTTCGGAGGGCACGTTAAACTGTAGTCATTTAACATCCTTGGCAGTCGTTACGGGTAGTCAGAAGCCAGTAAAGTCTGACGCCAGTCTTACCAAGAGGTATTAGGTGGCCCGGGTAACTGGGTTGACGAGGTCAGATAAGTAGTCGCTCCTTGTAAAGCACCGGTACTCAGCGGCACCCGGTAAGACTGGAAGCCGACGCCAACGTAGTAGGGAAGAGGACCATTGACTAAAGATTTTACGTAAATATGGAAGTGAACCATATTTCGTTGTTTGTAGTTTGTTCATGTTTGTGTCATGCTTTCTCGGCTTAGATAACCTTATTACTTATGCAATTAATTATGCATTAGCGTTCTTGCCTAGGGGAATAAATGCGCGTGTTTTCCGTATCCAAGGACTAGCTAGCGGTCACCGGAAATTCATCAGAATATTATCAGCTAGACAATTTTTACTTAGAGCAATAAAAAGTCATGAGTTTCAAGTCTTCTCAGCTTGAGAAGAAGCCAAGCAGTAGGTCTTAATTTCTGAGGGTCGTTATATGTAGATATTTAGTTATCATTATATACCTTATTGACGCATAAACTTACCCGACTGGCATTACAGTTAAATTAATTCTAGTTTGCAATTTTGTAGCATGCCTTTAACATTAATTAGTATTATTCAAGATTACTATCAGGTTATCATAAAGTATATTGGCGTTGTGCAACTTACCACAATTGTCGCTGTCATGAATATTCAATTTAATTGTATAATGTTGTTAATAACTAATTTTCATTTCATCGATCTTAAAGATAACTTCTGCTAATTAGTATTCATAATTTGCTTCTACTAGTGTTTGCATATTTTCCTGTTTATCGTTTCTTAGTCTGGAATCCTTAGTTTTTAAAACTTCATCAATTTTAATTTAAAAAGGTCTTTTGTTTGATATAACAGGGTTTAAAAGAGATTGTTGAAGAATATCTTTAGGAAAACCGTATCGTGCTGTACCTACGTCTGCATGACTAACTCAAATCTTTTTCTTAGCAATATTGTAGCCAATCAAGTCTTACTTATGATTACAGTTAATAATCGTAGGTTCATCTAAAAATCTATAGGTTTTTTGTTCAATTCTATTTTTATCATTATTTTCAATTGGAAAATCCCTTCCGTCTTATCCTGTATGACTCCTCAGTAATTTGATTTCATCATAAAAATATGCTCTTTGTACCATTTATTCTCTAGAAATCTTCAAGAACGTGACTTACGTAGAGCCTCCCAATAATATCCTTTACAAATACAGAATACTACAAATCTTTTATAGCTGCGTAAATATGTTCACATTCCTTCCCAATGTTGTAAGCCGGCAAAATTGGAAATACATGATCTTTTTTAGGAATTTCAGCAAATAGAGTATTTTGTACTTGGTCGGTTAGCTGTTGTTGACCGTCTACCATTGACTCGCCTCCTACGACCAAACCAGTTTATTCTGAATCAACATAAGGATTGACGCCTTATAATACTTTGAAACGTATATTTTTCAAAGATTTGCATATCAGGGGCTTACCGTGATCTCATGCGACTGTTTTACGAGTATCTTCGTTTGGCATTTTTGTATTAGTCATTGCTTGGTGCCCATTTTGAGAAATCAGGCAGTTTCTCAAAAAGGTTTAATTGTTGGTTTATAAATGTGAAATCTAGTATAGATGTACGTAATGTGGCTATACTAAGCTTCCTGTTTGACTTACAAGCTTTTCAAAGACTATTTAAGTAAAAATATGATTTTCGTTTCTGTTTATTTTTTGAATAGCAAATAAAATGGGTTACAATAATGTGTCGTATATTCCAACAATCTATTTAAAATGTTAATAATGGTAGTATGTGTGTGGCCATTTACCTCTCTCACAGAGGCCTATTCTTGGTTAGGGTGAACAATCTATACTGTGTATGTGTGTTAATCAATAGATATTATACGAGGATTTTAATTTGGCGGAATATGTAAACTTACCTTACAGTATTCGTATTTTTATCAATAACATTTTATGTAGTTGGCTGCTACTGTAGTTTTTTCACCTTCCGTATATGTACGGAGTTCATACGGAGTTCAGCGGTGGTTGTAAGTTTATATTTTGTAATATTAGTCAATCGTCCATATAATAAAAGGTAACAAAAAGCCTTAACGCCTAAAAGCTAAGATCCTTATGCATTTCGTTGACTTATCATCTTCAATCCATATTTTTCCTGATTTTTGACTTCTAACAGGAAAATACAGTCTGAAGCTTCAGACTTATGTAGACGGTCACGATTTTTATTCTAAGAACATATTAGGAAGACTAGTGCAAATAGAGCTAAGTATATTTGTTTTAGTTCTAAATGACCTTTAGATATTTACCGATGAGCTCACTGTCATAATAAAAAAAATCATCGTGTAGGTGATATGATACGACATACTATAATATGTGATCTGAAATGTGAATAATACTGGCTGCTAAGAAGGAAGAAAAACTTCCGGGTCTTTGTCGCGTATAAGAGCGCTTTATGAAACGTTCAATGTACTTAGGTACTCAATTGTATTTTAATTGAAAATTTTGGATTCCTTAAAAGCTGATGATCACCCTAATATAATAAATAGTAGCTAAAATTGCTTTCATGATTTTCTATTTTAGTTTACTGTAGATGTTTCCCCAGACTTCCAGCCTTTCTTTACGTATGACTTTAAAGTCACATGAAGCTAAATTATACGAAAATATTGATCTTAACGTCAATTTTCTTCACAACTTTGTAAGTATATCTAAGAAAAACTCGACAATAGCAGCTAACTGGTTCGAGTTCCTGCGTTACGGTTGTTTTTTATACTGCATTGCGCGAATACTGCAACTTAATTGCATTCACAACGACATTAATTAGACTGTCTGTCTGTTTTGTTCTGTTATTATATTACAACTAGCTTTTTTAGCAGTGGCTCTGTAGGTTTGGAGCCTTTCGGGTACAAACAAACAAAAGAATGGTTCCTCTTTATTAGGTATACTAGCTTCTGCCCGCGGCTTCGCCCGCGTAGAGTTCGGTTATATCGCGTTTCCAAGAGAACTCTTCAAAAGTCCGGGATAAAAACTATCCTGTGTTCTTTCTCAAGGTCAACTCTATGAGTATCTCTGTACCAAAAATCAATTAAGTGGTTTAGACGTGAAAGCGTAACAGACAGACAGAGTTACTTTCGCATTTATAATATTAGGATTAGGATTAGCACATATAGATTAGCATTAGTTTATAACTTAGATTAGTGTTGTTTAAGTCATTAAGATGGGTCAGTGAGACTCTACTGAAATTCATAACACCCCACTTTTTACTGCAACGTTTATTACCCTTTGCAATACACGGGTAGAGATAGGATAAAGTCATATGACTCTGTAGCAATTTATTCTGATATAAATACCAGAAGTTATGACTGTTATGATTTCTCATAACTTCATATTTTTAAATAACAATTAAGTGCAATTAATATACAAACGTCAATGGATACTGAGAAGACTTGATAATCGTTTTATTATAGGTTTGACTATTAATATCATAATCTACATTATTAGGTATGAAATAATGTTATTATTTATAAGAATAAGCATACCAATTACCAAGGTTACCAATATAGTTAGGTAAGTATAAGTGACTGCCCTTTTTCACTGTTGCCTATCTATTAGTGTAGTGTAATGATTCAATGAAACACATATTTTCACCATTTTTGCTCTCCGAAAAACTTTGTGATATTAATAATTACTCACAGGCTATTTAAGTTGGTTTTTAGATAAACATAATATAAAATTTATAGCTCATTAACATATCAAAGCTATCAATGCTGATTATAAAATTCGCAATAATTTCCCAATATTACTAGTTGATAGTTGTGAAATGGTAACTGAATCATTATCAAACGGTTCATTAGTGAAATTGTCACGTCATTACCATCAATAAATAATCTCTTGACTGTTGCTTTAAATGATGTAATCAATCAGGTCTTAGATGTAATTTATTGACTTTTTACGATTCGGAAGATATGGGATAGATTTTTCTTTTATAAATGGGATGGGATTTTTTATTGGCTTGAGTTTGTCAAAATAGGCAGCTCCAGTGGGTCGTTTTTTGAGAAATTGGCATAAAATATAGTAGCTTTACTAAAACTCAGTCTATTTTCAATAATGCCTATTATTGTAGCTACCTTTACACTTCCAAATATTAAGAAATACAAATTATCATTGCCAAATCTCTTGCCACAGATAAAATAACATTTCGCGCCCATTTAATTCAAAATGGCTCGTGACGTCACGCCGTGTAAAGGTTAATAGCGAGATTTCCATGTGTTATGTCACCTTCAAGGCTGTGTGGGTGTGTCTATACCGATCGTCACAGATTGTGTACCTGTGTGTGTATCATGCGTAATTAAATTATATCAGGTTTTTGTGGCCGCGACTCGTTGTGATTGGGTGATAAAAATGTGATCTGATAAATATACATATTGGCAAATATCTAAAAAAATATTCAAATAAAATAACTCCAATATAGTCATCTCTTATTAAAAAAAACTGTTTGTTGGACTACGGATTGGTAAGTTTCAGTGTTTTGAAAGAAAATGGCATGACTTAATTAAAAATACAATTTATCCTCATAATAGGTATAAACTACATGTTTACGTGATCAAAACCTTCGGTCACCATATGTTTACAGTTAGTGGTCAATCAATAATACAAAAATATTAAACCGTTCTTTATTTAAAATTGCTCAAGTCATCGTCATCACTGTTATTTTTTATATTCAATTCAAATCTTTATTATCAAACGGTTTGTACTGGTTTAAAAGCCATTTTTATTATTTAATGATGTATCAATTTGTGTCAATTCTGTGTTGATTTGTAAATTGCTTTTGACCATATTAAAATGTGAAAGTATAATCATTAAAATGTGGTTAAAGGTGGGATTACGGTTTATAACTATTTTGGCTTTTAGCACACATAATTTAACTTTATAAAATACTTACTAGCTTTAAGTTCAATAATACAAGTTTAGTTTGTGTGAATTTGCATACCAAGTGTCCATTTAAATTCCTACACGTCTACGAAGGGGAAAATGTCAAGAAAATCGTAATGAATGACTTTGCTTGTCAATGCGTAAACGGTTGTAAAATGACTAACTTTATAATATTGCATCATTACATCCTCAGGCATTTACCTACCTATTGTCTCGATGTGTCATATTAACTTTTGACGAGCGTCCAAATTATGAATTATGTTTTGGTGCACGAGGAAAACAATCGGGAAAAAGATTTATATTTTCAATCCTTAGGTACTAAAAATACAAATGCGAAAGAAAGTGTGTAGGTATGTCGCGTTTTCAAGCCAAAATATACACCGAAAAGCAGTTCGGTAAAAAAGATGGGTACTCTTACTCGTTATTAAAAAGAGTTTTTCGCGGTATTACTACAAACGTAGACATACTTACTCGTAATTCCTATGCACTTTTAATGTTTTATTACCTACATACAATGAAGGCGAGAGAAATGAGGAAGGACTCGGTAATTACCTATTAATTAGCATACAAAGGCTCTGTCATACAATTTTCTTTTACTTACGTTTGTGAAAACAATTATCTATTTTATTTATTTTAGTAAAAAACTACTAAAAGTAATTACAGAATGAGAAATCAGGAATATCTTTTGCTCCTCAAATCACCCGCCTGTTTTACTATTATGGTTGACCAGTTCTTATAAAGTCGCGTGCGTGCCATAGGTACGAGTTATCAAGAAAGCTAAACAATTCGTTAGGGGAACCCTCTATGGCATACGACCTCCACCTTTTGCGAATGAAATCAGGTCAGCCATGTTTAGGCGGGTCGGTCAGTCTTGTGTCTTTTGCCAGTTTTAGTTACAAATTTAGCTAAGCCTGGGTAATAATCATAATAAAAACCACCCGTAGTATATCAGGAATACCTAGGAACTTTAAAGGGAACACAGCACTGAGTTTTTCGCACAACGTTGTAAATTCTATGCCATCGACGTAAATACATTTAAAATATGCAAGAGCGGGGGCTTTGCAGATATGCACGTAGCAGGAGTGCAAATCTTTCTCTTGGCATTTATTAATGGCCGCAACTTACCTGAATTGGTATAAAAATCATCTAAACAGACATTATCATTGCCTGAGAAAAACACAATGTCGTGGAACATCTTTCACACGAAAAAAACACGTTTGGTTTTGCTGGAGCGAGTAGACCAGAAGAAACATTTGTTGCGTCAGAGTGCCGTAAATCAGTGGAAACTTTTCTAGAAGCTAGTATAAAACGAATTCCAGACTTATATTAGACGGGCTGCGGGATTGTTCGAAAGAGTTACCGCGGCCCTGGTACATAAAAGGCCTACGACGGAACACGACGGTTTTTAGTCAGTAAGAGTCTGACACTCCCTCACTGCTGCTAACCCACAGCGGGAGGGGTCATTTGATGATTTTTGACGGACTTATATTAGACTTGTATTAATACTAAGATGATACTAAAGTCATGCTCACTTAAGTTAACGTCGGAGGCTTCGAGAAAGGGAATACTTAGTGTGAATGGCGCGATCGGTATTCAGTCATCAAGGTCTATGCTAAATAGTGCAGCAGGATAAATTGCATAATGCATTCACATTCAACTTACATTAAGTTGGTATTGTTGACTAAAAGATCATGTCTTGAAATGATGAAACCATGAATTTTGAAAAAAATTAAAGTCACTTCATAAAAACTGGCAGTTTTTATGAAGAAGACTTCCATGTATCTACAATGTAAAACGAAGAATCTCGTTTGTTGCATGTGGGAGCCCGCCAAAATAACAACAAAAAAAAACAATTATCATGGTACATGGAATAAAGCCTGGTGACAGACGGCCAAACTTATAACCATTCCTTTTTTACTCTTCGGGGTCGGTAAAAAGATAGAAAAAACGAATCTCAATATAATAATGAATAATGTAGGAAGGCCTTACTTCATTCACAAAAGCAACCTGCATCACACACTACATAATTCATATGTTACTCAGACTCTATGAATGTTAAGGCATACACTTTACCACAGTTTTTACAAGAAATCCTGCATTATATAGAAATGCGTTGTTTGAGCTCAAGGTCTCTCGGATCACGTTTGCTAAGACCTTGCCGTTGCCTTGGCAGGCATTAGGCTTAGTGCCTAGATCTCATCTAGATTATAACGTATAGCCGTTTTATGCCTGCTTCTCGTGGGAATTACTGTTGTGTACTGTACCGTACCTGGATACAAAATAGCCTATGTTACCTGCGAAGAGTGAAGCTTTCCAACAGTGAAAGAATTTTTCATATCCATTCAATAGTTTCAGAGCCTTTAGGGTAGGTACAAACAAACAAGCAAAAAAAGGTTTCCTCTTTAGTATTATACTAGCTTTTGCCCGCGACTTCGCGTGGAATAGTGGCATCCGGCAGATTTTTGGTTTGATCAATAGATGGCGCTGTATGTCCGGAATAAATTGTATTTTTTTATTTTTATTTATTGTAATAAAAACTATCCTATGTCCTTCTCCTGGCTCTAAACTATCTCCCTGCCAGTTTTCAGCTAAATCGATTCAACCGTTCTTGAGTTAGTGGTGTAACTAACACAACTTTCTTTTATATATATAGATTAGTATTAGTATAGATTTGTTGTCTTTTTTGACAAATTAATAACTTTCATCTTGTAGCTGTGACTAATGAAACCAGGTAGTGTACTTCTGGTCTTAAAGTCATAAATCACTAAGTCATTTATGAAAACTTACCTATTGCTTAATTAGTGTTCAATCAATCAATTTAGTTGGATCATAAATCTTCTTTTTTACCTTATTCAAGTAATATACGATATGTAGGTGAGAGTACGATACGACACGTGAGATTATTATTCTGCTTCTTCCTGTCCTGTACCCAAGTTATTTGGCTTTCATTTCTCTTTGTCAGACATCATACTAACATCCACTCCCTTCTCGTTCATGTCCTCTTTCACGCAGTCAATCCATCTTTTCTTGGGTCTATCTCTAGATGAAGATATTTTTTATTATTAGCATGATAGATTATTAAGATAAATATAATATTATGTAGACATGTTTATTGTTTACTCTCGGATATTTCCTAGCAGGAAAATTAGAAGATAATCATGTTACTTGATACTATTACTTGCTGTGTAGACAATGGGCCAGGTGGGAGGTAATTATTATGGCATTTTATCACGCTAGCCTATGGTAAACAATATTAATTACTATACCTGACACATGTCTTAAACACAAGTACCAAGACTCATCCAAACATTATAGCAAAATTGTATTAGATTCACGATTTAAAAATACCTCACCATTTGAATTAAGTATCAAGAAACAATGAATGAAATTTATGAATACACCAGACAGTATATAAAAAAGGAACAATAGCTTTTCAAAAAACTTGAGGCCTCATGATGACAATCCCTCTGGATTGTCATCATGAGGCCTCAAGTTTTTATTGTAGTGATGTAAAAAAAGTAAATCATGATGACAATCCCTCTGGATTGTCATCATGATTTACTTTTACAATGGATTTATCCCCATCACTCCAATATATTGCTATTACATGCTCATGCAATGACACCATTCAATCATTTCCTTTCATGACACATACTTGGGTACCCATAATTTTTCAAATGAATTGCCTATCAAATGTAGCTCCTCGGTGACCAAACGAACCACAAAGGTTTTATTTAGTCTATTCCCTATGACTTAGTAAGTGTTGTATATTATACATATATTCCTGGTATTCCACGTCCATTCATGTGAAATTCCAAACTTAAAATTGTTAGAATGTGCCGAAACTTTTAAATAAAGAAGTATATCACATCTTTTGAGCAAGTGCAGTGATTAACGCTCAATCCTTCTCAGTGTGAGAGGAGGCCAGCAATGTTGCAATAGGACGATAAAATGCCTATTATGATTAAACCTTTTTATACAAAGCTTCGTCCTTTAATATACATATGTATCTAGACCAGTTCATAAAATCAATGCAATCATAACTGTGTCTAGGTGAAGGGCTGCAAGGTTAAACGGAAGGCGTGACGCGACCATTAACTTTTATGACATATACAGACATACATATGCCACTCATTTAGAACATACATTAATAATTATGTAGGCCGTTAATGGATACATTAGGGCAATATATTTTGGTATTTCCGTAGTTCCGTATTTGACTGATAAGATCAATAACGATTATAGATTTATATCCTGTCTGATTTCTCTGATTCTGAAAGAATAGGTGCCTGTTTGTGTAAATTACTTGATTTATAGATACCTACATATAATGTCATTGAAGATAGATAAATACACATAAATGTATTTGCAACTTTTCTGTGACAATACATGCTTATAGTAATATTATTTTGAGAGCTAACATAACAGAGAGCTTGACTTTCATGTTTTCAACTGGTGTTGGCAGATTGTAATTTACATACTTACAATATCCTGATGGAAATGCCCAGTATAATTTTCTCCAAGACTAGACAAACTATACCTAACTCTGTATTATGATTTATTCCTTTAACGATAAATAGCATAGACTACAGATTACGTAAACCCTACTTCCTGCATTTTCACTTTCAGCAACCATAGACAATTTATCAATTTATTGTCTATGCCTAAACAGGAACTGTCGTGCCCGAACTGAAGTGGAACAAATGGCTGGCCAATTACTCTTTATGAATGTTATAACTATAATAATTAATTAACTTGTTTTATGGGCTAAATATTAATGAAAACTTTAAAGGTCTTTGTGAAGGTAAAAGTTTATTTAGGTAATATTATGAGGTCCTTTTTGTTTTCTTAATATTTTCTTCGTGCTGCAAGAGTTATTAAATAACAACCTCAGTGCTATATAATACTTCCGATAAACGTTATATGAAATACTGATGTAACTGAACTCGCAGTCATCATATTTCCTTTGTTTGTCACGTCATGTCTGTGACATAAACACTGATCTATCCCACGATACCAGATTGTACGGCGCGGGCAGAAAAACTATCCAGTGATGTTTCCTCGCAGATGCAAAAATCAGAATCAGAAGGTTACTTGCAATGTTAAAATGAATAAATAAATTATAGAATCAAGCATTACTCGGCGGATATTCGTCGACATCTCTTGAAGGGGCACTGTGGAGTGGCGAAACACGTTAAACCTTCCTCATGAATCACTCTATTACTTATTTGTTTGAACTTCATGGGATCGTTGGTGTGCAGATCGGTTACAATGCAATGGATCAGCCCCCTTATCTGTTTTCAAGTCCATGGATCTACGGGTGCTCCATTAACAGCTTCGACACCCTCTTTTCTTGTCTATGGATCCCCCTAATTGGCAAACCGCAAAACGGAAGTCGTGCAGAAGTTTCAAATGACGAGGAGAGACGCGAAGATATTATTTTGCAGTTTCACGGTTTTATCTTCAAAACTTAGGTTTACTTTCAGCTCAGTAAGCCAAGACAATGGTTTAATTGTTGGCTCACTATGTGCTACACACATACATACTGGTAGTCAACCCAGTTGGGTAACAGATTCCATTGTTGAGGTTTTCATAACACCTATTGTGTTAGCGATTCCAAGTTTTTATCATACTCATATGCTGAACTATATCGCTGTGTGCCATAGCATCACAATGTGGTGGAAATTAATGGTATGTAGATAGATAGCATAATCAGCTGTTTAGGCATGCATATAAAAGTGAAATACCGCGAGGAAATACCCGTTTCAATTCTTGTAATGATTTTGAAAATATAATGAATTGAAGCTACAAACAATTGTCGCTAGCCCGTTTTTTAATTATAGAACAGTGTAGATAATGTTTGCCATATTGCATTAATTTCTGGCAGTAAATAATCAAGATCCAAACCTATTAAACCATGAAAAAAATAAGCATATTTGCAATTCTAATCTAGAACTAAATAAATCAGTCCTGTAGATTTACATAGCACAAAGACATTCTTATGGGAATGATCGCATCACCATTCAGGCGGATTTCCTAGCTTCGCATTGTTTCAAGTTTTACAACAAAGCTTACATAAAAACACTAATTTATTCATCTTCTAAAGGAAACAGAATAATCGTTCGTGATTACGATACAAATTTTTTGAAACTTGTGCAAAAACTATGTGCAATTCAGATCGTAAATTCTTGCATTACACGACCTTGCGTGCATGTGGAATACTAAGTAGAATGATTTTGTTTTATAAGGGTTTCTTGACTTTTTGGACAATAACATGTTCACATAATTAAGTTTACCTACTTACGTGAAGTCTGCAGAAATGCTTTTGCACTTAACATAGTTTGTCTTGCGCAGCTAGCTGATCTCCTTAGAGAGGACCGCTGTGTCAAGTGACGAGGTTTTATATGTTTTTACACACACACACACACACACAGGCTTACATTTCTCAGTAGAATTTTAAATGGATTTGCAAACAATGATTTTGTTTATAATTCAATGTACGTAGACTTGCTATAAATATTAACCTGTTGAACAAATTGGATGCAATTGCGATATATACAAAAACTACCTGAATACTTAATCGGCACAGATTTTAAGCATCCTTCAGGATAGCTCATTCGGTCATTATAATTAGCTTAAGGGTCATCAAGACTTTTAAGATCTATCTGTCTCATATTTTTTTCTGAATTTAATTTGATTCTGTATTTAATTTCAAGGGATTTACCCATGTTGTCACGCCGAATCGATCATAACCTTTGATCGGAATATCGGATATGGACTTTAAGCTTATCATAGCTTAGATTTAAATGTGATGAAACAAATATTATTATTAACAAATCTTCAAATATATTTCGTATATTCTTGTCTATAACTTACCTCATCTTCGGCACAAAGTCAATAACTGCTAATTGACTTAGCACGTCATCACAAGAATAATTTACAAGTCCAGCTCAATAATAATCTTCATTATTATTTTTACCATTCTCTTATTTAATTTCTTCATTGTGACTGATATTATTTTAATGATGGCAATTACGGTCTTTTGAAATTGTTTTTACAGATTGTTACTTTAATTTTCAACGCGGTTGGTGTTGCCTTGTCCTTTCAGCTTCTTGCCTTAGAGTCGCAATATCAAGTAGATACCTAGTCTTAAGCATGTCTTTACATTACCCCCTCTTTGTCTTTGTTATAATATTTCTGTCACATATAGCCTTATGCTTTCTTAAGAGGTACCTACCAGATACTCTAATCTTCTTAGGTTTTACAGAAAATATTCTTACTTGATCTATGCCTTACCATGGTCATCACTAGACAACTAGACACTGACTTGTCGGAGGGAAATTGTCAATAAGACCTATCCTCCTTAATGTCTGTACGTTAACGAATGTTCCATTGAATTTATAGTTTTCTTTTGTTCTTTATGCTATCGTAACAAACGTGACTTCATATGTTTAATTACTGTCAAAATCTTCATGTATGCACGTATGACTGTGTAGGACATTAACGAAATTCATCATAACTGTTCAATGAATCAGTTTTTTAATGCACTTGTATGCTTCAACTTAAACAATGATAATGTTCTTTCGAATACAAAATGGACACATCACAGTCGAGCTATTCACGTTTTCATTATTTTTGGCAACTTTTATGATCCTGTCAAACATAGACATCTATGACGCAAGATCTTTTTTCTTATTTGCAAGTTTCGTGTCTATATTAACAGTCATGCATTGTTATTATCATTGCCGTCGTTTTAAGGTCGGACACGGTTTGACATGATGAGAACTAAAAGTCACATGATGGGCGAAAATTCCCATGAAAATTCATTGGATACGGTGGCAAAGAATGTCATTTACATCTTCATTGTCATTATTGATGATTACAATTGCCACAGAAAAATGCTAAGCGTCATTTTCTCTTCACTTAGTTCAAAAAACATCGCCAATTTCACGAGTTAAGTCGTGAACATGTCATCAATAAATCATGAATCCAAAATGGCCGGTTCTTCCTTTTGAAATGTTCTAAAGTCTAAAATGCTCGTTTTTATTATTTCAGGAGTCACTATCAGAATGGGACCGAGGTATTCTGACGGACCTCCAGGTGCCGCCAGTCGCCGGCGCACTCAACCGCAAGTGGAGTGCGCGGACAGCTGCTCACGCGCAGGACACGGCGACCGACCAATCAGCGCCCGTTAACAACAGCACTGATGCCTGCAAGCTGCTTATTGTGAGTATAACTAATGTTCAAGATATAAGATATAAGGAATATAAGTTACTAGTTTAGGTGTAGGACCTAGTAAGGAAAACAAGGACCACTTTCGCTTAAATACCTATAAATCAATTGGTCGAATGCCAAATCTTTTTTTTCTTGATTAATTGCGCACCAGTTCATTCATGCTCCTTAATGATTGAAACAACCTTCATAAATGTAATTAAAAGTTACTGTTAAGAATATGTAGTCCAAGCTATGTAAATCCCGTTATCTTTTGGAATAAAACTTTCGAAACTTATTCTTGGTAATTTGGGATTACAATCTCATTTAATAAGGTAAACAGCAATAATTCATTAAATGCTTCTGACCTTTATGAATACAAAAGTAATGTTTTCTCAAGACTGCAGTCGAATGGGTATATCTTGGTACGCTTATTGTATTACGAGGATATTCGGGTTAATTGGAGTCAAATGTCTTCAATTATTTCTGCAACAATGAAGTACTCTGTTGTTTTCGTTGGACTTCTCGAATACCCTTCCTATATGATCCCACGCATCCTTATGGAATAACCCGTAGGACTAATTAATTTCCTTATAAGAGGTCAATCCAATCCAGTTTATATTGGTTCTATTAGAATAATAGGACGAGCATAAAGATTGAGGTATTAAGTTTCCATGCAACATGAATGGTAGACTGCATTTATTGATCTTTTTACCCGTATCGAGTAGTTTTATGAGCTATCAAGTGTAATTTTTCTCATATCCACTTGATGGCCTCTGATATCGAATGATGATAGTGACTGCCACTGGATTACAGCTGAGGTTTATTGCCCAGGTCATCAATAACTCTATAATTTATTTTTCCAGTACATCGGAGACGCAAAAACACCGATGTGGCGTCTAAACCTCTGCGGAGGAAATGCAGCAGCCGTGGCGGCGAGAGCTGGAACCAAGCTGCTGCCTTCCAAGTTGAGGATCGTGTGGAACCCCCCCACTTCGCCCTACCAGCACACGGAGAAGTTACGGCTGGTCGTTACTGCGATTAATAGTGGTACGTAGATACCTACGTAGAAGAATAAATAAGACCTTTACTGCCAGTAACTTTACAGGCTGTAGGACTCTTCAAAAGACTCTCTAGAATACAAAAGGAATAGAAAAGAACATAGCTGGATTCTAGTCAGTGGTAGTCCTTTGGTTGACACTCTTTACTCCTCCACTTACAGTGGTTGGAGTCAGTTTCATTCTCACTAAATAAACTAGGTAATACCTACAACTAAGTGCTTACGCCATCTAGATCCAAAGGTGAACGCTTGGCATGTTTTAATGATTGCAGTGTCCTAATATATTGCGGACTGCAGTTTATCTGATGATAGTAATTTTCTTGATTAACAGACTAGCAAAGTAATTGCCTGTGACAAAGAGCTCGTGCCAATTAAATGTGTTGTCTCACTATCCATACCAAATGAATTACGAATGCAACCAGAAACCGCAAAGTGATGGTTAAAAGACTGCCCATAAGGTATTTCCAATGATATTGTTTTCAAGTAGTTTTCATGAAATCTGCAATACACTCATTTACCTACAGTCACTACCTACCTTCTTACATTTAAATATACCATCTTTCTCTAATATCTGCCATTCCTATCTTCCAGGTTCAATCTGTACCAACGACTCCCAATTCGTTTGCGGAGTGACCAGTCTCTGCATATCCTCGTACCTCGTCTGCGATGGAGTTCGTCACTGTCCTGGTGGAGAAGACGAAGACCCAGGTGCCTGCTCTCATAGACACGATCCTCCGTTACTGGAACTCCTGAGAAGGTTTGCTGCAAGGAACCAAGAGCTGCTTGGGTTGGACCAACCTGATGGCATGACGAAGCCTTCGGTTATAAGTGAGTGTTTATTTATAAATGCTTTTGTTTTGTATTGGTGTATCTGAATGTTGTTATAAGACAACATTCAGATAGGTAGGAAAAGTGAAGGCAAATTATGACGCAAGCAGATAAATAGGTAGAAAAATTTGCAAAAAAGAAAACTGTTATGCTGGTGGACTGGATGTTAATACTTGAGTATGCAAAACATGAATGGAAAATCTAGAAAATCTGAAAATAAATAAGAGTTATTTCGTACTTCTCGGATGAATTAAACTCACATAGCAAAAACTAGAAAACTGGAAATTCTCGCGATGATTTCCTTAATTGTATTTGAAGTGATAATTGAACCAATTGCATAATGTAAAATGTCCGCTAAACTTAGAGGGCATGGGAATGTCCATCATTATCAGTCATAGTTGACAAAACAATTTACTCTATAATAATATTGAAATTAGTTTCCTTATTAAGCGCTTCAATAACAAAACTTGAATGGAATATCTTCGTAGATTCTTGCCATTTTCCCCTATATTGCTGAATGGGAATACTTATTCTATCAGCGCTCATACGTCAGTACATGGGATATGAGTAATTACTCATTACATGAATACGGGAAAATCATTACATGTCCACATGTCCCAATATTCGATAATTCTCAAAAATTGGAATATCAAGGTAGGGCTTAATTACCATCACTAGTCCATAAAATATAACTGCTTCTCTTAAATCATTATCCTCTATCATTTTAAAGCATCGCGTTTACAGCTAGATCAACTATCTTGTACCAAAAAGTCCCGATACTTGTCATTACACCACTATCGTGCCCTCAAATTCATTTAACTAAGCTTCAGATGTAACTGACAACAGGCGATTTGACCCTTTCAGTGAAGATCAGCGAGTCGGAGAAGCCGTCGAATGCCTTCATGGAGTTCGCGGCAGCTCTGGAGCCGTACGGACCCTGGAGTTATATGGTAGTCGGCATGCTGGTCTGCGCTACTATACTCATGTTCTGTTTGGCTTGGGGTGAGTAAAAGATCATCATACATTATAGATGGATCAGGCAAAGTCAAATGTAAATCAAAGACTTTTACGGCATTTGGGAAAGTGGTCATTATAATTGGAACTGTGTCTTGTGTGGCTAATAGAAGACTTGACAGTTGACAATAATTTGAAATAGAACAATCACCAATCATGTAAACTGTTATTTATACAAATGCATACGAGAGCATATAAAGGTGTTAAAAATTTTGAATAAATATATTAGTGAGACGGTTATTATTTGTAACATTTCTACTTCATCGACAAATGTACTATAAATAGTTGAAAATAACTCAACTTCTTAATTTTTCAGAATGCTGCTGCAAACGTTCAAAGCCATCAGACACTCCAGTCACCATCCCGCCATCTTGCATCGACCTGTCACCAACAGTCACAGTGACAGCTGCATCCCAGCAACTGTTTACGTCCCCCCTGCCTCCCTCGCCGCCGGAGTACGAGCCTCCCCCGTCGTACTCCTCACTGTTCCCTCGCGCCTTCAAGTCTTCACCAACGCCGGTACCACACTGCTCTCATCAGGAACCTCCGGATTGAAGTGCTGGGTAACTGATCTAGCTAGTTCGTAGGTAGAGTATTGCAATTCTTAGGGTTAAGTCTACAAGTGTTTGACACGGATTTGTTTTGTTGATTGCTTCTTGTGGTTGGTGTAAATTTTGCTGTTCTCTTGTGTAGTCATCTAAGAAGGAGCTAGTAACGCTCGCACGAGTCGATCGATCATAAGGCTGAACAACGCCTGGCGCGTTGTGTCGCTTTATAGAATACATGAGTATTCAGCTGATTCAGCTGCAAATGGTTAGACTGAAAGCCGAACCCAACATAGTTGGTTAGGCCGGTGATGATAGAGATAGAGCAACGCAAGCTAAGGTGCAAACTATTGTCCTTAGCGGCCATTTTACTCTTAGTATGGCGTGATTTATGGTACACACAGCTGCAGCAAAATTAACATTAATCAGAAAAGGCCGTAAGTGATGGATGATTGTATGAATTTAGGCAAACTAAACTATCTCATTAGATTTGGCTTGCCTTGTAAGTTGGGCTTTTGTGGTTTACGGATGACACAACTTTGCGTTAACACCGACTTGTAAAGTCACAACATTAGGCTGAGCGAGAGGCATTTTAGACTGTGACGCGTACTTTCCCGTATTTCTTCTTTTATGTTAATTGCATGATTAACTTGTTGTGTATCAGTTAACTATTCTTATTTATTTTTTCCTATAACTATTTTACTTTTGTGTCGTATATGTGTCATGTTATCATTCTCGTTCTTTATCTTACTCAGTCATTGCCTCTGACTAAATTCACGTCCCTCTTTGGATTTACCATCATCATAAACTTAAACAAAAGAGTGCTGAGTTGTGTCATGTAGGACTACACTATGACGACCCCAAGTTAGAGTCTGACACCTATTTTAATATCACCATCTCTTTGCAATCACTCTCTTTGGTTCGTCATAGTAAGGCCCTAGTAACCTACTGAAGTCGAATGAGTCGTGATAAATGACGTAACTTAATAAAATGTCTCGATACGATATTTTTATTATAAGTAATTAGGTATTCACCTGTTTAATTAATACGACCGCTATACTAGACGACCAATGAATCATTACATATGGAATTCAAGGAAAAATTGACGCATTTAGTAACGAACTGATGACTAGACGGAACCTTTGTTTAGAATGGCAATTCCAAATGTAAACAGCTCTTAGTGTTCCAGTAATAAGGGTCAATTTACTTTGAATTTGTTACTACGGAGTTTCCAGGGAAATTCTAGGTCTTAAGATACCTAAAATTCTTTTCAGTACCTAATCTGTTTGAGGTCTTAATGAAAGAAGAGCAAATTATATTTAAACATATGAACGCCCATAAGTAAAAAAAAAGAAGATCCCGACAAACGGAGAACCTCCTCCCTTTTCGGAAGTCGGTTATTAAATACATATTGACCTTTCTATAATTTCTTTGATCTGGTATTACTGGAATGCAAGATTGTCATAGTAATTCTCTGAATAGTTATGGGTTTAAGACCAATGAACAGACACTATTGTAAGTTTTATTAGTTAATATGATATTTCAATTATTATTGTAATTAAAAGTACAGACGGTAGCTAATACAAAAGCCATGTAGTGACAAGTACAATAGGATAACGGTTTTTTTATTATATTTTTTTCAAGTTTTACACGTAGGTTTGAAATTAAATAAGTATTAAAAGTTTTTGTGTTATGGGACCAAATACCTTCGTGAGATTCACTCAATAACAACTCTTCAGTTTAAGATTTTAAAAATAAAAATAAGTATGTGTGTCTGTAAAGTGCCTTAGTATTTGTATAGTCCCTGATTAAAGTGTAATATAAGATAATAATTAGAATTAAAGTATGTAACATGACTATTTGGTAAAGCTGAGCGATAAACTGTTTACGTTTTGGCGCCCTGCGCAATTTATTATCTGTGTTATTATATTTTTTATTTTTATTTAAATTCAGAAAATGTCGTTAAAAAATATAAGGTATCGTGTCTGTGCTCCGTAAAGTTTTGCTAGTCTTCTTAGTATCTTTATAACTTTCGATTTGTTATTAGTATTTTACTTTAATACTTGATATTAACCCGTATTATGTATTAGTTTATGAAACTGAATTCCATGCATTGTAAAAAATGAAAGTGATAATTTTGTATTATAGTAAAATATTAATATTTAAAAATTATAAAAAAGATTTATTTTACAATTTGTGTTTTATTTTCTTGTTTAAATGGTCCCATAGTAAAGTTACTCCCTTACATATGAACTACCCCTACAAATCACACCCTTATATTTGTTCGAGTCTTTGCTTGTATGTAAGTACTACGAACTCCCCCTATAAACTCCTTATGTAACCCCTAAGTCCTCCCTCATAAATTTAATGATGATGATGACTCCCACCGAGTCGCTTGTCGGACACGGCTATTCTCATACAAAGACATCAGCCAGCCGCACAGGACGCCTTTCACCTTATAATAAAAGTACCAGGTTTAAACCACCGTCCCGAACAAAGTTTAAATTAGTATAGCACCTTATTATTTTCAGAAGTAGGGTTCATATAAAAAAAAGGTCAATGGAAAAATTTTCTTGAAAAATAACTCGGTGAAATGGAAAATCATTTTGTATTGTCTGTTCCGTTCATGTCACTTGATGTCACTGTCAACTTTGAGTAGCGTTCCATTGGCTCATATGTACAAATATTTTGCATCGTTAGTTTGTGTGTCTCGTTCTATCAAACGTGTATACAGTTATGAAAAAAAGACGGAGTGTCAAAATTGTTAAACATTGCAATAGTTATAAATGAGCTCGAAACGCCATTGACCTAATCAATTGCATTTATTTGCATGAATTCAAACAAATACAATAAATAAACTCTAAAAACGAAATAGTTTGATGGCTAATAAACAATGTAAATGAAAAAATAATGAGTGAGCAAAAGAAGAACATTAACTGTCGTGTTTGTTTGCGATATGATTTGAAAGGACAGAAATGTTTCTCCTTGTTCGAAAACTACAATAACTCTTTGATATTTGAGAAAATTAAGTATGTAGCCGACGTTCAAATAAGGGAGGGTGATGGCCTTCCTAGCACAATATGTCCAGACTGTTTACTGCAATTAGAAACAGCACTAGTGTTCAAACAAAAATGTGAGACTTCAAACAAAATCTTGCTGAGTGTCCTCAAACAACCGTCTAAAATTTGCAAGGTAGCCTTCAGACCTGTTCCAGTTAAAAAAGAAGCAGAAATAGTATTGGGTAATGCAGCACAGGATCCCAGCCAAGGTCATAGTCACATAGGTGCAATATCAAAAACACTTGAAGGATCAACAAATGTGGTAGCAGAAATTCCCACTGATGCACAGCCTGTCCATGAAGTACCTATAACTTGTCAAACGAAGTTTTTAACTATTTCACCACTACCTCTCAAATGCGAAGAACTAAGACAACCCATCGACCAAGAATTTGAAACTGTTCATCTGAAACTTGAACAAAATACTCATGAAATACACAAGGAAGTCCCAGTAGCTGAACCATTTGAAAATGAAGGATCCATTGATGAACCATCTGACAGTGAACTGGTTATTGATACTGATAACAATGGAGGAATTGACAGCGAAGATCATGATGAACCTGATAATAAACAACAAGAGCCTCAAGGAACAGTAAAAAAGAGTAAAGCTAGAGATCTTAAATTAATATGCGATGATTGCGGAGGAAGCTTCAGAAGTAAATGCAAGTTAGCCGTCCACTGGAAGAAAGTTCACCAACCCCAAAAGTTAATTTGTCCGCACTGCAAAAGAATCTTCAAATCTTTCAAAGCATACCATGTGCATGCCAAAAAGAATACAAGAAGCTGCTATGTTGCTACTCTCGTAAACATTGAAGGTTTGGGCAGCGATAGGATATATCACTGCAGGGACTGTGATTATAAAACTAGAAATATTAAGGACATAGATGCCCATTTGGTTACACACAGCGGAGACAGACGGTTTCAATGTAAAGATTGTTCTAAATGTTTCACACAGCATGCTTCACTGCAAGGGCATAGGGAATCACAGCATAATGACTTTAAAGTTGAAGCAACATGTCATTACTGTGGTCTATACATAAAAGGACGCAATAAACTATACAAGCACTTACGAATACATGAGCCGAAATCGGTTAAATGCGAAGTTTGTCAAAAGATATTTAAAAGTCATTCGAATTTATCTAATCATATGAAGAGACACAATGGTGTTAGAGGCTACACGTGTGAACATTGTTCTGCAAACTTTTTCACCATGTCCGAGCTCTGTAACCATAGAAAAAAGGTGCATTATAAGTCGAAAACATTTAAATGTGACTTGTGTGAATATTCTTTGTATACAGCTGTTACACTGAAACTGCACAGGGCAAAGCACACTCATAACAATGTAGTATGTTTACTGTGTGGCATGTTTTTGGAAAGTGCCGAGAAGTTAGCTCTTCACCAGAGAAATCACAATGAAAAGAACTTCGCCTGTCAACAATGTGATAAAAGTTTCCACCGTAGAGATTCACTGCGGAGACACATTTTACAGAAACATGGGCCCCCAAAAAGAGAAGAACCGGTGCACATGAAAGTTGTAAAGATCAAACAAGAGTTTTCCGCAGACCATAGGTTTGATAATGTCATTACATTGTCGCCTATTTTGTCATAATCTCATATCAATTTAAATTTCAAAAGAATAGCTATGATGTTTCAACGGTTTCTATGAATTTGGATTCAGGCTATTGTTTACCTACCTATAAAAAGTACTGATTTTATTTATTTAAGATTTTTTTTATATGTGGTCGGAAATAGGATGTGCAATGTACAAATACTACTATATATTTTTTTACAAAATTTAACTGTAAGTAGGTATGTATAAGATTTTAAATATAAATATTTATAGACCAATTTAGATACTTTAAAGGCTCATAGTATTATTTTGAATATCTGACTATTTCAATGATGTCCTATTACTAATTCAACTTCTATGATTTCGCAATAGGTTCAATCATTTTGTTAAGTACCTTTTTAATTCCATAATAAAATAAACTTCTGACATACGCAGAATCGTCGATAGCTAGATATATTTATATTATTATTTATACCTACTAGGTACAGAGAGAGGATTAGTTAGAGGTATTTAAATAAAACTACTCTTACGGATTTTATCGCGTTATATTAATATTATTTAATCCCGACGTTTCGGATCCTTTACAGCAGAAAGTAGTTTTATTTAAATGTCTAATATTCGCGTAAGTGTCAGAAATCAATAGGATTAGAGGTATTTACATGCCTATGTAATAATATTAATATGTAGGTAGCTAAGTCAAACAATACATGAAACTTGTAAATCTATGTATTATATACCTAAGAGTTTGGGCCGCTGTAAATATGAAGTACATTGAAATCGTTTAATTTTATCGTATGTATTTAATAAATAATAGATAATGAGATATTATGTATTGCAGTAGTCTTCTTTGTTATTACCCGCCCACATAACTGTCCCGATGTTCAGTGGTCGCAAGCATTGCGGATTCTTGGGTTCGATATCCGGGTCGGGTCGGCCGAAATTGCATATTGCGAAATTTTAAGAAAATTAGGCAGAGCGACGCGGAATCTGAAAGCCTGCAACTATAACTGCAACTGCATATAAGCGCAGGCTAAGCTGTAAAGGTAAGTAATATCCCGACTCGTCTACGGTAAAACGGCTAAACCGATTGAGATGAAACTTGGCAAGGAGTTAGAAGTGGTTTTGGTACCATGGAGAGAGCGGAAGGCTACGTTTTAATGCAACGATATCTACTCAATCTCAGTCGTGTAATCTTTAATTACACGATTGCCGAGGCTGAGTAATATTAAAGTTAATTTATGTACCTACTCACCTAAGTAAGTACCTACTGTATCTACAGAATAGCAAAACAGCCAACTCTTTTCTACTTAATTTGTTTATTTATTCTGAAGATACGAAAACAATTCAGTGAATATATACCGATAGATCGAGTCTGAAACTCGGAATCGGCCCAATCCGTTCCGTAACGTACATCCGAAGCGTGAATATTCAAATGTCGCAGAATAAAATATTTTTGCAAAATGACGCCGGCTCACTCGGAAATAAGCCCAGCTTTTCTCCACGCTCATTTTATACCGTTTGTTCGATTTCTTGTGCTATTCTAGAAAAACAAATGGGAAGTAGGTAGGTACCATCGTTTCTTATTTTTAACCGACTTCCCAAAAAGGAGGAGGTTATCAATTCGGCCGGTATGTTTTTTTTTTTTTTTTCTATGTATGTACATCGATTACTCCGAGGTTTATGGACCGATTTACGTGATTCTTTTTTTGTTCGACTCGGAATAGCTGCCAGTTGGTCCCATAGTCATCAGGTCAGGATCTGATGATGGAAACCCTGAGAAATCGAGGGCAACCTTCGAAAGTTGTAGGCATACATAGGGTAAAAACTTGATACTCAGGTGTACGCCTAAAAGCACTATTCAACAGTGAAGATTTGGAGCTGATCTGATGATGGAAACCAGAGAGGGTCGAGGGAACTCGACAACTGAATATGTAAACTACCTCGTGTTTGGGCTTAAATTATTTGTATTGACAAGACCTTTGCAACAGTGAAGGTTTGAAGCTGACCTGATGATGGAGACCAGAGAAAGTCGAGGGAACTCGACAACTGAATATGTAAAATACCTCGTATTTGGACTTATATTCTTTGTATTGATGAGAACTTCCCACTTGTATGGATAGTGACAACTATACGTATCACTGAAAAGCTTTAAATAAAAAACTTTTTTACAAAAAAATTAAACCGACTTCCCAAAACACTAAAAAGCAAAAAAAAAAACTATTTTTAGGTGCATCGGCCTAGAAGTCGGTGGCAAAATTAACTTAGTAACATCCATTAGACACCGAATTCTAGGCCGATGCACCTAAAAATAGTTTTTTTTTTGCTTTTTAGTGTTTTAATTTTTTTTGATTCTTAGGTAACTGAAATGTTTTTTGTCATTTTTCAAATGTTACTTGATATCATTCTTTAAATTATTTCTAGTGTATCAAGATTTAGGAACCCAACTAATGTTTATGTCAGTGAACCTGGCAGATCATTGTCTAGCAGATCAACTTTTTTTTTGAGTTCTTATCGCATGCAGATGAGTTCTATAGTTCCTGATAGTTTTCAGGAATAGTTCTACCATTTTCAGCTGAAAAACGATAGTTCACAAAATGATCTGCTAACTTCCGGTAGCAGAGCATTTCTCAGAAAATAAAAAAAAAACTGAGATATTGTCACATAAAGATGAGTTCCATAGTTCCTCATACTTTTCAGGAATAGTTCTGGCGTATTTCAGCTGAAAAATATTTTTTTTCCCAATTCACGTTTGAGTGTTAAAAGAGCATGAATAAAGATTAAAGTGTTATTTTCAAAGTTCAATCCAGATAAAAGGGCGAAAACTCATTTGTTTTCGATAGATGCTTCATGAAACTGTAATCTAGACTTCAATTCAAATCTAGAACTATCATTAAAGTATCAGCAGAGCATGGCTGAAAGTAAGAAGCTGTGAAATTTCACATTTTAATATGAAAAAATATCCAAAAAAATATTTTCGCGGTTCCAATTACTCTAGGAGGCGGGAACTATCGCGTTTCTGATAGAAGAATACCAGCACCATAATACAACAGCCGATTCAAACCCAGAACTCTCACTAAAGTATCAGTAGAGCATGGTGGAAAGTAAGGAACTGTGAAATTTCACATTTTAATATGAAAAAAAATTTTTCGCGTTTCCAATTACTCTAGGAGGCGGGAACTATCGCGTTTCTGATAGAAGAATACCAGCACCATAATATAACAGCAGATTCAAACCCAGAACTCTCACTAAAGTATCAGCAGAGCATGGTTGAAAGTAAGAAACTGTGAAATTTCACGTCTTAATGTGAAAAAATATTCAGAAAAATATTTTCGCGGTTCCAATTACCAAAGGAGGCGGGAACTATCGCGTTTCTGACAGAAGAATACCAGCACCATAATATAACAGCAGATTCAAACCCAGAACTCTCACTAAAGTATCAGCAGAGCATGCTTGAATGTAAGAATCTATGAAATTTTACACTTTAATATAAAAAAAAAAATTTTCGCGATTCCAATTACTCTAGGAGGCGGGAACTATCGCGTTTCTGATAGAAGAATACATGCACCATTATATAGAAGCAGATTCAAACCCAGAACTCTCACTAAAGTATCAGCAGAGCATGGTTGAAAGTAAGAAACTGTGAAATAACACATTTTAATATGAAAAAATATTCAAAAAAATATTTTCGCGGTTCCGATTACTCTAGGAGGCGGGAACTATCGCGTTTCTGTTAGAAGAATACCAGCACCATAATATAACAGTAGATTCAAACCCAGAACTCTCACTAAAGTATCAGCAGAGCATGGTTGAAAGTAAGAAACTGTGAAATAACACATTTTAATATGAAAAGATATTCAAAAAAATATTTTCGCGGTTCCAATTACTCTAGGAGGCGGGAACTATCGCGTTTCTGTTAGAAGAATACCATCACCATAATATAACAGCAGATTCAAACCCAGAACTCTCACTAAAGTATCAGCAGAGCATGGTTGAAAGTAAGGAACTGTGAAATTTCACATTTTAATATGAAAAAAATTTTTTCGCGGTTCCAATTACTCTAGGAGGCGGGAACTATCGCGTTTCTGATAGAAGAATACCAGCACCATAATATAACAGCAGATTCAAACCCAGAACTCTCACTAAAGTATCAGCAGAGCATGGTTGAAAGTAAGAAACTGTGAAATTTCACATTTAAATATGAAAAAAATTTTTTCGCGGTTCCAATTACTCAAGGAGGCGGGAACGATCACGTTTCTGATAGAAAAATACTAGCACCATTACATAGATCCAGATTCAAACCCAGAACTCTCACTAAAGTATCAGCAGAGCATGGTTGAAAATAAGAAACTGTGAAATTTCACGTCATAATATGAAAAAATATTCAAAAAAATATTTTCGCAGTTCCAATTACTCTAGGAGGCGGGAACTATCGCGTTTCTGATAGAAGAATACCAGCACCATAATATAACAGCAGATTCAAACCCAGAACTCTCACTAAAGTATCAGCAGAGCATGGTTGAAAGTAAGGAACTGTGAAATTTCACATTTTAATATGAAAAAAATTTTTTCGCGGTTCCAATTACTCTAGGAGGCGGGAACTATCGCGTTTCTGATAGAAGAATACCAGCACCATAATATAACAGCAGATTCAAACCCAGAACTCTCACTAAAGTATCAGCAGAGCATGGTTGAAAGTAAGAAACTGTGAAATAACACATTTTAATATGAAAAAATATTCAAAAAAATATTTTCGCGGTTCCAATTACTCTAGGAGGCGGGAACTATCGCGTTTCTGATAGAAGAATACCAGCACCATAATATAACAGCAGATTCAAACCCAGAACTCTCATTAAAGTATCAGCAGAGCATGCTTGAATGTAAGAATCTATGAAATTTTACACTTTAATATAAAAAAAAATATTTTCGCGATTCCAATTACTCTAGGAGGCGGGAACTATCGCGTTTCTGATAGAAGAATACCAGCACCATAATATAACAGCAGATTCAAACCCAGAACTCTCACTAAAGTATCAGCAGAGCATGGTTGAATGTAAGAATCTATGAAATTCCCGCCTCCTATGGTAATTGGAACCGCGAAAATATTTTTTTGAATATTTTATCATATAAAAACGTGAAATTTCACAGTTTCTTACGTTCAACCATGCTCTGCTGATACTTTAGTGAGAGTTCTGGGTTTGAATCTGCTGTTATATTATGGTGCTGGTATTCTTCTATCAGAAACGCGATAGTTCCCGCCTCCTAGAGTAATTGGAACCGCGAAAATATTTTTTTGAATATTTTTTCATATTAAAATGTGTTATTTCACAGTTTCTTACTTTCAACCATGCTCTGCTGATACTTTAGTGAGAGTTCTGGGTTTGAATCTGCTTCTATATAATGGTGCATGTATTCTTCTATCAGAAACGCGATAGTTCCCGCCTCCTAGAGTAATTGGAATCGCGAAAATATTTTTTTTTATATTAAAGTGTAAAATTTCATAGATTCTTACATTCAAGCATGCTCTGCTGATACTTTAGTGAGAGTTCTGGGTTTGAATCTGCTGTTATATTATGGTGCTGGTATTCTTCTATCAGAAACGCGATAGTTCCCGCCTCCTAGAGTAATTGGAATCGCGAAAATATTTTTTTTTATATTAAAGTGTAAAATTTCATAGATTCTTACATTCAAGCATGCTCTGCTGATACTTTAGTGAGAGTTCTGGGTTTGAATCTGCTGTTATATTATGGTGCTGGTATTCTTCTGTCAGAAACGCGATAGTTCCCGCCTCCTTTGGTAATTGGAACCGCGAAAATATTTTTCTGAATATTTTTTCACATTAAGACGTGAAATTTCACAGTTTCTTACTTTCAACCATGCTCTGCTGATACTTTAGTGAGAGTTCTGGGTTTGAATCTGCTTCTATATAATGGTGCATGTATTCTTCTATCAGAAACGCGATAGTTCCCGCCTCCTAGTGTAATTGGAATCGCGAAAATATTTTTTTTTATATTAAAGTGTAAAATTTCATAGATTCTTACATTCAAGCATGCTCTGCTGATACTTTAGTGAGAGTTCTGGGTTTGAATCTGCTGTTATATTATGGTGCTGGTATTCTTCTGTCAGAAACGCGATAGTTCCCGCCTCCTTTGGTAATTGGAACCGCGAAAATATTTTTCTGAATATTTTTTCACATTAAGACGTGAAATTTCACAGTTTCTTACTTTCAACCATGCTCTGCTGATACTTTAGTGAGAGTTCTGGGTTTGAATCTGCTTCTATATAATGGTGCATGTATTCTTCTATCAGAAACGCGATAGTTCCCGCCTCCTAGAGTAATTGGAATCGCGAAAATATTTTTTTTTATATTAAAGTGTAAAATTTCATAGATTCTTACATTCAAGCATGCTCTGCTGATACGTTAATGAGAGTTCTGGGTTTGAATCTGCTGTTATATTATGGTGCTGGTATTTTTCTATCAGAAACGCGATAGTTCCCGCCTCCTAGCGTAATTGGAACCGCGAAAATATTTTTTTGAATATTTTTTCATATTAAAATGTGTTATTTCACAGTTTCTTACTTTCAACCATGCTCTGCTGATACTTTAGTGAGAGTTCTGGGTTTGAATCTGCTGTTATATTATGGTGCTGGTATTCTTCTATCAGAAACGCGATAGTTCCCGCCTCCTTTGGTAATTAGAACCGCGAAAATATTTTTCTGAATATTTTTTCACATTAAGACGTGAAATTTCACAGTTCCTTACTTTCAACCATGCTCTGCTGATACTTTAGTGAGAGTTCTGGGTTTGAATCTGCTGTTATATTATGGTGCTGGTATTCTTCTATCAGAAACGCGATAGTTCCCGCCTCCTAGAGTAATTGGAATCGCGAAAATATTTTTTTTTATATTAAAGTGTAAAATTTCATAGATTCTTACATTCAAGCATGCTCTGCTGATACTTTAATGAGAGTTCTGGGTTTGAATCTGCTGTTATATTATGGTGCTGGTATTCTTCTATCAGAAACGCGATAGTTCCCGCCTCCTAGAGTAATTGGAACCGCGAAAATATTTTTTTGAATATTTTTTCATATTAAAATGTGTTATTTCACAGTTTCTTACTTTCAACCATGCTCTGCTGATACTTTAGTGAGAGTTCTGGGTTTGAATCTGCTGTTATATTATGGTGCTGGTATTCTTCTATCAGAAACGCGATAGTTCCCGCCTCCTAGAGTAATTGGAATCGCGAAAATATTTTTTTTTATATTAAAGTGTAAAATTTCATAGATTCTTACATTCAAGCATGCTCTGCTGATACTTTAATGAGAGTTCTGGGTTTGAATCTGCTGTTATATTATGGTGCTGGTATTCTTCTATCAGAAACGCGATAGTTCCCGCCTCCTAGAGTAATTGGAACCGCGAAAATATTTTTTTGAATATTTTTTCATATTAAAATGTGTTATTTCACAGTTTCTTACTTTCAACCATGCTCTGCTGATACTTTAGTGAGAGTTCTGGGTTTGAATCTGCTGTTATATTATGGTGCTGGTATTCTTCTATCAGAAACGCGATAGTTCCCGCCTCCTAGAATAATTGGAATCGCGAAAATATTTTTTTTTATATTAAAGTGTAAAATTTCATAGATTCTTACATTCAAGCATGCTCTGCTGATACTTTAATGAGAGTTCTGGGTTTGAATCTGCTGTTATATTATGGTGCTGGTATTATTCTATCAGAAACGCGATAGTTCCCGCCTCCTAGAGTAATTGGAACCGCGAAAATATTTTTTTGGATATTTTTTCATATTAAAATGTGAAATTTCACAGTTTCTTACTTTCAGCCATGCTCTGCTGATACTTTAATGATAGTTCTAGATTTGAATTGAAGTCTAGATTACAGTTTCATGAAGCATCTATCGAAAACAAATGAGTTTTCGCCCTTTTATCTGGATTGAACTTTGAAAATAACACTTTAATCTTTATTCATGCTCTTTTACCACTCAAACGTGAATTGGGAAAAAAAATATTTTTCAGCTGAAATACGCCAGAACTATTCCTGAAAAGTATGAGGAACTATGGAACTCATCTTTATGTGACAATATCTCAGTTTTTTTTTTATTTTCTGAGAAATGCTCTGCTACCGGAAGTTAGCAGATCATTTTGTGAACTATCGTTTTTCAGCTGAAAATGGTAGAACTATTCCTGAAAACTATCAGGAACTATAGAACTCATCTGCATGCGATAAGAACTCAAAAAAAAAGTTGATCTGCTAGACAATGATCTGCCAGGTTCACTGACACCTAATGTTTGATAATATGGGTTTACAAATCTGCTGCTGATTGTACGTATTTGGATGATATTCGCCATTGATGTCGAAGCCAACTGGTTGAAATAGCCGTTAAATAAAAAAAAACTAGCTGGTTGATTAATGATGCCTATTTTAACTATTATGTAATCTGTGGTAATGTCTAAGTAGCAACCGTATTTTTAAATTGAATTTTGCCGACACGTATTTAACTCACATAGCGTAGTGGTCAATTGCATCGTCAGCTGCTCTGCTTATTTAATTTCCAGGCGAAATCTAGGAAATATACCTAACACCTAATGTTGAAGGATTGCATTATGTTTGTTTTTCTTGTTATCTCCCATGAATTACTAATTGTTTGGCATCGACTAATGAATCTTTAAAGTCATTACTAGCTCCAGTGTGTAAGATGTGTGTAAGTAGGTTTATTGAGATAAAGCGACATACAGCGATGTTGCGAGTAGCATTGTCTATGCTATTGTCCCACAATGGATTGTGATGGCCATTCGCGTAATGTGTGTTATGTTTAGTGTGCCTAGGTACTGTAACGTAGTTAGAAACTTTTTCATTTGTAAGGTTTTATTCGTGAGATATTTTTGATACTGACCGGGCAATCATTTCAAATGTATTCGATTTGTTCCATAGAATAAGTTTTTTATATTGAAGTGTGTCACTTCACCTCTCGAGCCCAAGCAATAAACGTCGTGATATCGAATCAGTTTTTCATTTTGAGCAAGATAATTATTCCCGGTACGACAGTACCTATGACTATCAAGCTACCTACCTACATACATTAGGTTCCTACTTTGCTAGTTGTTAGTTCTTACTATATATGTAGAAGAATCTTTCTTCCTTAACTGTTAACTGTTTGCAGAAAGATTAGCAGGAAACACCATTCATCAGATATGTTCGTATACATAAGGAACCTACCTACTAATTACTTATCTTAGTATCTCCTATAGTTATGATAGTGACTGTCAAAGTGAATATTAGATTTGGTCTTCAATTACCTACATCAGATGAAGTGCTATGATAACAAAGCAATCGCTCGTTAAAATTATTTAATGTTTACCTACTTATTAATATGTTATTCCTAAACAAATAATAAAAATGCATTTTGCAGCCATATTTGTATTTTTAAGCGTTTTCCCAAACCAGTTTTTGCAGATCGGTAGCTCAGCGCTGTTGCTTGCTTCATAGATTAAGCTAGGAAGTGCATAGATGCGTCAAAACGTTAACACTCTTACCTGCAGTGAATTTTGCCTATAATGAAATACATTTGCCATAATTTTGCATTTAATAAGGACGTCATTGTGCAAGCAATTGATTTTTTTGGTAATTAAATAATTTATATTAGATACTTTTTATATTTAGTTAGTAAAAGAGGTATCTATCGGGTGTGTAAGTGTAGGTTTAACAACTCATATACTAGGCAGTAGTGTTCACCTGCTCTTTTTTTCTTGCCTTATCCTAAAGCTTTATATAAACCTTATCGCAAAAATATGTCGCTAAACAAGGTAGCCTTTCTGTTCGTCTGCTTTCTGAAACCAATTAGGAAGACTGGAAACGATTGCATCTGGTTTATGGAGCTAATTAAATTTACCCATATCATTAATCTACCTGTACATAAATTCTCTCACCTGTGCACTGCACGCATGATCTTTGACTGCGCGGCGCCGTTCGTCGCCGCCACCAGTCGACCGGCCAGCCAGCCACCCGCCACCGCCATTTTTGCTTCAGTCCAGTTATACCTGCGCCGCGCGAGCACGTGTCAGTGCCGATTTTACCGCCAAAAACGATCGTCAACGAAGATGAATCTGTTCAAAAGTGTACATATTTAAATTTTCCCACGTCCTTTATTGTGTAATATCGTCGAAAATTAGCTTCTGTGTGTGTAAAAAGTTAAAAGTAAATGTTTAGATTGTTTTTTGCATAAAAAGTGGTGTTGCAATTTCTTTTCATCTCAAACTTTTCGATTGGAAGATTTGTTCAGATCGCTGTTGTGATTCGATAAGTGTTGTAAACAGTGATTTTATCTTGTAATTAGTGTCGTGTTGGATTCTAATTGGAGCCGTACCGGTCCGGTGGTGATATTTCGCCGTTCCCAGGCGTACTTTGGCAACAGGTTAGTAGTGAGCGTTCAACCCGTATCATTTCGGTTACGTACACATAAACTGTGTTTATAACTTTATAAATAACGGTGGTTACCTGCGTGAATTTTATTGTTTGTTTCTATAATCTCAGATGTACGATTTTTAATGTGTTTTTATGGGTTTGCTATAAATATTAAGAAGACAACATTGTCGTGTAAAACTGTAGTCGTAGTCGTTAAATTGACGTTGCCACAATGAAGTCGTAACGTTGTTAATGATTATAGTATTTATTTATTGGCCATGGCGTCGCTGATGAATAAGAAATGCACTTGGAGAGGCCTATGTCCAGCAGTGGACTGCGATAGGCTGAGATGATGGCGTCGCTGGGATGTCGCTGAATTATACACAGATTCCTAGGTCTTACGGTTGCTGGCTAGCCGCTTGATACCTACTGCACTTATGTGCCTACAAACATAAATTAAACGATCATAATGGACATTCTTAGTCCTGGGAAAATGTTGTACTGAAGGCGATAATTAGGTGTCACTTCGGTATCTTACCGACATACATTTGAAACCATAACTTTAAATTTGTGTAACTATCTAGGTACCTAGTCAATTAGGTATACCTACTTATCTATAACGAAGACCTAACCTTAACTAAAATATTTTTATAAATTTTTCAGTGATTTAATGAACACCCGTTTTGGTTCGAAATGATAAAAAACAAACACAAGCTGATGAAAATCTAATACCTACCTAATTTAATTCAAGCATAGTTTGTCTATGCTGCCTTCGTAAGAAGCTATTCAGGTTTTGGTATGTTCTCCTTTGTTTTTATTGAAGGAATCATATTATCAATAAATACAGTAATTTAGAAACATTAGCTATTACAACAAGCTTAGTCTCATTTTCATATTTTCATGTAGGTATTACTCCATTTCCAATATGTACTAATTTCCGTTCCAATGTACCGTAGACAAATAAACTTATTTTAGTTTTGTTTAGGTAATTTTTGTAGTAAAAGCTCTTTAGTAATCTGTGTTAAAATAACGAAATATCCAAGAGAATAACTTCCACACAATTTATACCTACCTACCTCACATAAAATAGAACTCAGTATTTTTATACAGTATGAGATTTTCATCACTCATTTCTCATTTTAGTTATAGCCTTAGTAAATTAGCAAACACCTAGATAAAAGAACTTTTTACAATAACTTAATAATAAATATTTATACAACATACAACTAACTTATTACCTAATATATACACTTACTATAAATAAAAATATTTAAAAAATTGCATCAAAAAACTCCTCATCGCTGCCCACCGGGAGTGTACCCAAGAGGCTGGCAGCATTGCCACGTTGGATGGCAATGCTTACTTTTTGGCCAAAATAAAAACCAGCCCTTGGGTCACCTGAAGTGTCAGCAAGTCGCTTAGCGATATCCTTATATAGGAGATGAGCACTTGGACCCCATGGCCCGAGGGTTTCAACCCCAAACGGCTCAAAGGTATAGTTACCCACCAGGGTACTATATTTGCGCCGTTTGAGTTCCTCTGCAGCCGCAGCAGCGGAACCAGCACATCGCGCCGAGCTAGGAAGGTGAGATGGTGCAAGAGTAAGAGATAAAAGTAGGTACATACAAATTTTACTTTTCCTCACAGAAAACCATGAACACCGAAATAACGAATAAAAAAAGTTTGTAACATAATGGGTAGGTTAGTACCTACCTAGTTAGACTTGGAAAAAATTGATGGCAAGCGATTTTTCGATGACGAAAATGGCCGACCACTTCCGACGTTACGAATTTGGAATCCAAACCATGCCTACCTTCCTATATTTCTATTCGGAACCTAGGAAAAGCTAAGTCAAAAACATAACATGCATCTGTTACAAACTTCACAACTAGTCTAGCTTATGGAGAAACTTGGTAGCAACTTAAGAACACAAGTTTCCAGCTTACGTCTAACTTCAAGATAGAATGAACAATTGTTATGAAAGTAATTCAAACATTTTCAATTAAAACTACTGCAATTGTTGGTGTTTCTTTTGTAGATTGTAGTACCTTTTCAGAAAATGAAACCTTTTTTCAAGGGCAATCTTCAGCATCCTTGACAATAAAACTTTTCCTAAGATTCACTTCAGGATCGCCTTACGCCCGATTCGCCATCTTCCTGTTTAATTAGAATACGCGTGTAGCTTCAATTTGCATTTTACCAATTTCTAAAATTCAAAACTAGGTAAATTGAGATATTCAAGCGTTTTGATGAATTTTCTTTTGATAGGTAAATAGACATTCACCACACACATTTCCTGCTACCATTTTATAAGAACAAGGGTGACATCAGACTATGTGGAAACTACAGAGCCATAAAGCTAATATCACACACCTTCAAAATATGGGAAAGAGTCATCAACCGCAGACTACGGCAACTCACCCAGGTGTCCGAAAACCAATGCGGGTTCGTCCCAGGAAGGTCGACAACTGATGCTATACATTCAATCAGAATTCTGATGGAGAAACATAGAGAGGCCCAAACCGACCTACACATGGTATTCATTGACTTGGAAAAAGCATTCGACCGTGTTCCAAGAGAACTTATCTGGCAAGCCCTAAGAGCACAAAAAGTCCCAGAGCACTACATATTTCTGGCGAAAGACATGTATCGCGCTGTTAAAACTAAAGTGCGAAGCCCAGCTGGAACAAGCGATGAGTTCGATGTGATGGTCGGAGTCCATCAAGGTTCAGCGTTGAGCCCCTTGCTGTTTATCCTGGTAATGCAATACCTCACGGCGGAACTACAGCGCCCCCCACCATGGGATATACTTTATGCGGACGACATTTTACTGGTAAGCGAAGACCCCAACAATCTTCAGCAAATCGTGGAAGAATGGCGAGGAGCTCTTGAGAGAGCCGGCTTGCGAGTTAGCAGAGAGAAGACCGAGTATCTGCACTGCAATTTCAGTGGCACAAAAAGTAGCAGCACTATCCATCTGCGGGGCACCCCACTTAAGGTAGTCGACCACTTTAAATACCTTGGCTCAATCATCTGCAATGATGGAACAATAGATGCCGATGTAACCCACCGTGTAAACACCGGGTGGATGAAATGGAGGGAGCTATCTGGGGTTCTATGTGATAAAAGGATGCCCGTTCGCACTAAAGGCAGAGTCTACAAAGCAGCAGTTCGTCCATCCATGACATATGGTGCCAAATGCTGGCCACTGAAAAAGCAGCAGGAGCAAACACTACATGTCGCAGAAATGAAAATGCTAAGATGGGCTGGTGGGGTAACGATGCAGGACCATGTCCAAAACATCCATATTCGGGGCAGTTTTAAAGTAACGCCTATACCGGAAAAGATCATGGAGAGCCGCTTAAGATGGTACGGTCATGTCATGAGGCGACCATCGGACCACATGTCGAGGAAAGTGCTCGATATTGGTACCCAGCCCAGAAGACGCGGTAGACCCCGCCTTACATGGATGTCCGTTATTGAAAAGGATCTGAAGAAGACACAATTATCATCCCAGACGACCCAGGACAGACCGTCCTGGCGAAGATTGACCAGAAGGGCTGACCCCAAGTAAATGGGATAAAGGCCAGGCAGAAGAGAGGTAAATAGAGATTCAAATTTTATAACAATGCAACAAGATTTCATTTTCGACTTAATCAAAATCTTACTCAACAGTAAATCTTAAAATTTTCTACCATGATGTAGGTAGGAACACTATTTTAAAAGCAAGACTTCTCGGAATGAATTTACGAGACAGAAACAGGATTATTGTGCAGTCACCTCGCGGCCCGTTACATGCAGTCACGTGGTCATGTTGCTATGTGAAATAATCGATATTAACGACAATCGCTATACGCTAATTGGCTCTGTAGAATTTTGAAATTGTTGGGCCCGTGGGATAGCTACGTTGGGATAATTGATCGATATCAGGGTACGGATGTCAGAGGTACAATACAGTTCATTTATTCGAAGATATGTGAGACAAGACGATTATGATATAGGTACCTATTTATTAAATTAGAATAGGTACGGTCTATCCACTACAAAATGAAAAATAGGTACTTCAATGTGGTGGTGGTGTTATTAGTAAATACTGAAGCCTACTCTATGTATTGATTTTTCTCAATGACAGGAACATAAACACTAATCCGTATCGCTATCGAAATAACTTAAACGAAATACAGTATTGATATTCAGGATATGTTTCTCACAAAGCCGATAACAAAGGCCTCAGGCAACCCTACTCTAGTTTCTCTATGTTCCTGTAACGGATCAATAGCATAAATTACCCGACACAAACAGAAACAGGCTAATTGTAACACAAGCTCACAACAATCTGGATTACAATACCATTATGCTAATTGTTTTCGGAAATTGAATGTTAATTTTAGTTGTAAGCCGGTGTTATAATGATGGTAGGTAACACATTGAGTGATGTTCGATAATTGCTCTAAAATCCGATCTGACAAATTAGCTTATTGATCGATGAGATAATGGGTGCTTCGTTTATTCTCTCAAAGCTTGGTACCAGAATTATGTGGTACTGAATCTTATGAATGAAAAGTATTCCTCGATACAACTCTAGAGATTGTTGGCAGACCAGGATAACAGAAATAGTTGAGTGACTGAAACGTAAGTCGTGAAGTGTTGTGTAGATACACAAAGATCACCTCTGATCCCTCCGGGAAATACAAGCCATAGCGACGTTGTGATTTTTATCTTTCACGTTCAAATAACATGTATTTGTCAACCACGAGTATCTGTATCATAAAGAAGAGGTGACGACGACATAACGGTAAAGTTAAGACCTACTTAGAAGTTTGTAAGCCGAGCGTAGTGTTCATACTTAGTACCTAATATTTTTGTTCCTAATGTTTTGAAGTAAACTAGGTGTAGTGTAGGGTAAGAAGCATAAAATTATGTTTTTCCTATAACATTAGGTACTGTACTCTAAAACAAGATTAACAGCTCAGAAGCTGGTAGCTAAAGCCAGATAAGCTATCTCACTTTTATTTCCAACGTGACGAGTTTTTCGAATTTATTCCAAACCCGGTTTGTATAGTTTTTGCAAGAATAGGTAAGTGCCGTGCTTAATACTCTTTGCCAACCTAATTTAAAAGTAAGATGTTGCCCAAACAATGACGAAACGCAGGTCTCAATTTGCAAATTGTAAGATCTGAGACTAGATCGACAATTACGTCATGAATTGCGCTCGCTACGCGCTATATTAAGTACAATACACTAATAAGAATCAATAGTCTAGAAATGTTAAAATCTTTTGATACCTATTTGTTTTTCTGTTTTTTAAGTAAGCAAATACAAAGTAATCGATGAATTGATGATACGAAGTGTAATTTATTTTAGCACTTTACGCGTGCCGTTTATAGATAAGTGTGGGTGCCATTAAAAACTAGTTCTGTAGCTGATAATTATTGGAGCCAATGCCCCAATAAAACTTACAGCGCAAAATAATCCGCCATTAGATTTAAAATTCAAAATAAGCAAGACTAAAAAGAAATCAGTCTAGTTTTTCAAATTAGGAAATATAAAACACGATATTACGAAACAATTACAATTCCTGCACATACTACCTCATTTACAAATGAATAGACTTCCAACAGAGGCCCGTGAATGCAGGCCTAGGAGACCAGGCACAAAGGAGCACCTAATGAAGTACCTACTTTGAATAGACTGCAATCACTAAGGAGGCTAATCTACCACAAATGTCAGGACACAATGTTTCTGAATGGACCGGGGATTTCAGCCCAGAATATTGTCTATTAGACTTTGATGACAAAGAAGATTGTCTATGAGGTCTCTAATTGCTTTGCAGGGAAATAATTCCCACAATGTTAAGAACTGGTCGTCGGATTCCACTAAAATTACACTACAGTATTTAATCTAAATTTGTGTCTTAACACATACTTAAGTAATACCAACTATGGACCTCTTCCTAAGTCAAAGATCCACAATTGGCAGGAACCAAATGCTCAAATTATTTCCAAGTTAAGGCCCATGTAGTAAGTACGAAACGCATAGTCACTCATCCATGGTTGGCTGGTCTGAATACATCGATTCTTGGGCTTTTATTTAGCCACGAGCCCCTTACATATCTCAGAAATTGTGACGCAGTTTTGTTCACTGTCTCCTGAATGGTAGATAAGTTCCGATGTCTATAATGTTCGCTTCATTGGAGAGAAAAGAAAACCGAGTGTTGTCACTTGGAACAGTACACATAGGTACGCTATTGACTTCGTTTTGTATGATTTTGTAGAACTATTCATTTTGTGCGCAACTATAGTTCTACGGAAAAATATTAGGGCACTTCAGTCTATTTGACTTTAACCTTTAATTCATCTTTTAATAACAACTTCACGTTCTAGACACAAATGTATGACTGCGGAAATAAAGTGTCGTTCTGCTAGTTTAAAAACGAAATATCTGAAAACAAATTACGCAACTCATAATAAGATTAACGCTAAAGCCCGATATTACGAAGAAACGTAATCTCATAAAAATCTTAAGATTCCTCGTTACGATAATGGTTGGGACTTAACTATTCTCAAAAGCTCCGATTATACGCGTACTTATCATATTTTTTCATTTTGCACAGCGCCGGAGACAAAGTTTTGCAGACATCACGCTGAATAATTTTATGCTTTTAAAACTACGAGCATAATTTAAACTTTTACGAGTCGCGTCGAGTGCTCTTAAATAATACATATTCTGATATAATACGAGTGTTAAAGCAGTTCATTGTCCCAAAGGTCACCATTGTCACAGACCATTAAAGAAACAATAACCTCGTATACCTTTAATCCATATTTGACAGCGGTCTGTACGCTTTACAATTGAGGGTACTTACAAAACGATTTGTTGAGGTTCTAGCACCTTCTAAATTAAGTTGCTTTGTTCTGTATTGTGAGAACTGGTAATTAAACTTGATCTATGGTCACTTTAATGCTGAAAGGTCGGTTAATAATGTCTGTTAAATCCAAATAAACTGAAGTAACTTTAGCTACAAAACTACTTGTAGCTCTTCCAAGGATAGAAGTTGAAAAGAGTTGGATAGAATCCAACCCTCACGGGACTTAGCGATACAGTTATGAATTTGTAGTAACAGTAATTACTTGAATAGGAAGATGAAGCTACAAATTGTTTTCCAACTCCCCGGCTGCAAGTTCGGAGAGTATCAGGTACGCTATAGACACGGAACGATTAGATTTCATAACTATTCCGCAATAAAGTTACTCGTGCTGTAGACTGTAGCGAACTCTGTTTTGATTCAGAATCAGAACATACAAGCTTTTGTTGTTATTATGACGAACGGTATTTTTTCAAGCAGCATTTTTAACTTTGTTTTGTCGAAATATCGCTTTTGTAGAATAGTGTAATAATAGGTTAGGTAACACGTAAATAATGCCTAATGCCCCCTAATGCCGCTACTTTTTCGTAAAAGTTTTTAAGCTTTAGCGAAATATTTACCATAAGTCATGGTTTTGCTATTGAAAGGCACAAAACAAGATAGAAGAATGTTTAAACTTCACAGATTCATCCTATAAGATTACCAGCATTTCACAATTTCTTTCCCTCAACTAAATGAAGTTGCATGTTTTATTTCAACATTTTACCCGTCGGATAAATTACATTCGCTCGTACCTTGTCAGATTACGTCTGGATGCATGTAAATGTAATCTGTCACAAATGTGTGTCACTTAAAAAGCTCGAGGTTTTAACTCTCAAATTGGTCTTATTGACTCGATTTATTGGGTACCAAAAATAAACACCGAAAGTGGGTCATTGTAAATCGTTACAAAATTGTCAAATGATACAGTTATGTATCGATAATAATTGGCAATAAATTATTGGGTTTTGCAATAAATTGCTGTTCCTTTTATTTATGTTGTAACCTTTTAACCAATTACAAAGAAAGGTAATGATTTATTATTATTAACACCTTTTTTAACATTCGTATTCAGGTCTTCAAAATTCGAATTACCTACCTATTATTGTTTTCCCTGAAAACATTCTTACCAGAAAAAAGTTACGAAAATCGTTACGATTAGACAGTAAGCAGATCTAAATTATAAATAATGTTAGATACGTTAATCTGCTATTATCCTCCTAGTACCTTAATCCACCTATCCCGGAAAATAAAACCTTAACAGGAGGCTGTTATGTCGTCTTATGTCCTGTTTCTACTAACAAAGGCCACCCGTAGTGCGCTGGCAACATTATGGTAGTTTATGTAACGCTATTATCTCCACAACATAAACTGGGAGATGCAGGGAATATTAGATTTCAGAATATGGTGCCTTGTTTTGTATAGTGCCCGACTATTACTAGAAATTAGGTATCAGTTTTACCAGATGATGTGTGCAATTCAGCTACTTTAAAACTTTGTAAAAAAACAAATGTCTAGTAACATACATTAATCAAAAGCTTCTATGCTGAATACAAGACAACATTTATCTAAGCTTGAAAAAATCTTCAAAACTTGCTTAACTCACCTTGTCAGGTACAAGAAATATTACTTTTATATCCCTAACTTGAAACCGAAGATATTTTTGCGGAAAAATGTGAGATAACCTCGTAAAAGCAACAAAAAGAAGTCATTTGGCTGAAACGGATCTGCTGTTGAAGTTATACCCACATTTACTGAACTGAACGGATCTAATTTATCGGAATTTTTCCCGCGGCCCTTCTCGTTCATTTGACAAGTAAGTAATGTTTACTTTTGGGTGCTTAGTTCTTATGCGGTTTATTTTACGAGGCCATTACGCCCACGTATGTGGTATCAATCTCAATTTATTTAATGGTCTGCAAATTGGAAATAAAAAGATTTTGGAAGTGCCTGCACATTGCTTTGTCAATAATGGTCCTTAGGGTGATGCTACATTTGAGATTATCCGTATTAACAATATAAATTAAATATTTTAAGTGTAGATCGATTCTGTATTTGTTGACACGTTTGTTCCACATGGCAACACATTTTGTCATGACAACCAGGAGCTCTACTTTGTATACGTTACACGATAAAAAAAATATGTTTTATTTAAAGGTACGCAAACACTACACGACTCCACCCAAAGAACATAGGCTTAGCTACTTTCCCACAATATTATAACGAATAAAATTAAAACCCAATCAAGAAAGTGGTTTTATTTATGCATGTTCGCTTCGTACCGGCAGTACTAACTATAGATTTCCATCGTAACCTGTGGCTTGCCTTCATTAAACATTAACGCGACCTCAGCCACGTAAATGAGGATCATTTGGAGACAATTTGTGTCCGTCAGCCATTTTGTGGAGTGTACAGAATGGGACAAAAGGACCGACATAATGGTTACGAAATGGTCTTAACGTTTATAACAATTTGTGAGTACGTGTAACGCTGTGTCGTAGTTTATCAGATGTTATTTTGTAGTTCACGACTTAGGTGTAATAATAATCTGTTCAGGCATTACACGTTAAACATTGTCAAATAACTAACGAAATTAAGAATTATATATCATTTCATTATGAAATAGAACATTCTATTTCATTATTTGTTTGAAATTATAAGGACAGACTTCAAACTCTTAGAATTAATGATATCATTCGACAAACGTCAATGATGATCTAAAATCGTAACTTTGTATTTACTCCAATTAGCTCCGGCTTAAGAAGCAGATTGTTAAATAAACTGAAGCATTTACAACGTTGTTAATTACCAACTATTACAGATTGTAATCATGTTACTAATTTTGCGAGCGATTAAGACTAGGTCGTTCTCGTTATTACTGAACAATTTGTATTTGTTAAACATTGCTCTACTTATAGATTGTAGATAATGTCTTGCTAGAGTATCTTTGAGATAATGATCTGAATTTGTACTCGAGTTTTATGTCCTTCAAGTACCTATTCTTATTACGAACCACATAATTTTTACCACAGCCAAGGCTCAAAGTTTGTGAGGTTGTGAGGAGTTATCACAGGATTTACTGAAACGGTCTTTAAAAAATCTTAATTCTCACTTATTGTAAAAACATGTTACTTGTGCCAATGACTATATTTTGTATTTGTACTGATAGTTGCTCCCTTGCGACTTGAGCGAAACCGCTTGAAACAGCGAATAAATTATGTAAGAATTACAGAAGATGCCTTCTACGCTGTAACTAGACGAAGCATTCCAAATAATTTTACTCTGCAAAATCTGTAACTACCGTATTTTCTGCTTTACTATGCACTTCGTCTCCAAACCCAATCTGTCTACGTCATTCGGTCAAAGCCTGAAGGTTATTGAATGCCATGTTCATTAAATTGTGCACCTGAAACAATTTAACTTTGCTTAACGCTTAAATTAAGTTTTAACCGTGTATTACAAATGACTACAAGTTTTGACTTTAACTTTGATAAGCAATTCATTTGCTTGACAATTTGACAGTATGGGGTAAGAACAGTCACGTTTATTGACAGCTACATCATCAAATGATTTTCGAAAAATGTAACTTTTTTTAATATTTGTAAAATTACATAAAATACAAAACAGTATGCTATACATACAACGTATGTACTACATATTCTACTTAAGCCCGCATTAACAAGCTCAGTAAGCAAAAAATACAACATTTTAATATCATAAAGCAGAAATTTATCGATACACACGAAGTGCGGGTACTTGAAAAACAGCATTACTTTGTAAAAGCACTAATACCCTCATCCAGCTACAAACTAATCGATGTTAAAGTATTTGTTGCTCAATCGTTTACTGAAGGGCAATTTGCATTACATTAAAGCCTGTGGTCTGATCAACGTGAATGAGCAACGCTTTAGGTTTTATCCGTAAATTAACGAGCGAAACGTAGTTATTTATTTAAAAGTATGTATTTACTAACTGTTTTCTCGAAGTAAAGTACTCGAGGGTAGGGTTTAAGACCGTTTTGCTGGTGCGGATGAAAGTTTAAGGGCTATTAAAGCTGCTATGTCTTTACTTGAAGCTACAACGAGCTGTTTGCGGATTAATGGTTGTACCTAGTAGTTGGACAAGTTTGAATACTACCGATTTACGAAATTATGAGACATATAGACTGATGACATGAGACATATAGTCTACTACAGTTTACACGAGATTAGGTATAAGCTAGATTATTGTAGAGCCGAAGTTCCTACCAGACAGACAATGCGGCAAATTCTGTACTGCCTAATGTTTATAAAGAAATGATCTTCTTCAAGTAAGCGGCATGTTTCTTTCTGTGATAGCATTCTTAGTTGACATTCGTGACACATATGCCTTCCCATGACACCCTCCTTTTAACAGCCTAGTAACTAGTGCTATAGCAATTTGAGTACACAAAGACTTTGCCGGAATTGTGGGAAAATTGAGCACTAAAGACATTCCTAACACGCTTAAAGAGGACAATCGTTGTAAACATAATTGCATTTGCTATGTTCAGAAACTCATTTTCTTCGAATTAAACAATACGGGGCATTTCCTTCATGTTGATTCTTTTGATTTTCGCAGAAAATTGTCGGCAATATTTTCTGCGCCTTGCGCTTAATTCCCAAACACTTCTGTGAACTTGGTCGCGTCGGTTTTTCAATTGATGTATTCTTGGCCTCTTGTACCAAGTGAAGTATCTTCCCAGACTCGAGTGATATCTTCAAGTTTTCACGATTTTATGCGACGTTGCCTCCAATACAATTTATGGCTTGCAATAAAATTATATCTACTTTTTTATTGAACTATAATTCTTTCATGGCTCTTGTTGATAGTAATAATGGGCAGGCTAGTAAAAACATCCTTATCATTATTTCAAGAAATCCAACTGAATTTTAAACAAATTGAATGTGTTTTTTTATATACGATGATCCCATTGATGATCCTACATTTAAGTTAGATATCCAACATCTTGCCAGGACTAAAGTTATTTAAATAAATTATATGTCGTGATAGCTATTCAAGTTTGTGCTCGTTGTTCTCAAACTTGAAATTACAGTTCCAACACGATACATTCAAACTAAGATCTGAGACCTGAAAACTTAGGACATAATAAATGTAGTATTCATGATATCTCGCCCGACTTGGCTCAGGAGTTTTGTTAAAAGACAGACTAGTTAAAAAGATTCCCGTTCTTTTAGGGATGAGAAACAAGCATGAATCTCCGATGATTAATCAAACCGTACATTTGTGACCTTTATTTATGTAGGTAGAAGCTTCTACAAATAATAATCGGTCAATACCACACTAAACAATAGCACAGAACTGATTACGAATTCATTGAAATAAAGACTTAACAGAGCCACCATGAAATGATCCCTTCAAATAATCTCCTTTCAATTAAGTTGTCTTACCATTTGAATATCTACTCTATTCAAATTAACACAAGGCTTCCTTTTCCATTACAATAGAAGGAAATGCAATTAATATAAGCGACGTGGCGCGAAGTCTTATTACTTGAAGAGTAGAGCCATGTTTAAAACCACAATGAATGTGACAACCTTTAGGGGACGAGAAATATAATAGAATGAAGAAGTTTTCTTGCGTTATGTTTTACCAACTCACTGGAGAGAGGAAATTAAATGGAAATAGAAAGAAGGACGTTCGGAAGAGGGCGTATAAGTTTGTCTATGTGCCTGCTACATGGAAGCATGGAAGTGGCAATTTTAAATAAGTTTCATTCTTTACAATGACAGCCAACCAAAGACAAGTTTTTTTGTCTGTGCTGAGCATGTAATGTTTTCTCTAGATTTCCTTCCGAAGGAATTTTCCCAACATCAAGTATTTCTATCCAATCATAAAAACGATAGAACCGCGCATCTCGCGGTTCCAACAAATCTGTAATCTTAACAACCGGACACTCCGGTCGGAAGCCGGTATGTTCACATAACATGTTAGTCTTCATTGCTTAGTAAATAACCAATAGCTATTTATATACAAATAGTCGTTAAGGCTGAGCTTTAATTTCTTCCTGGTCATCTGAAGTTTTTCTTATGGAAATATTCTGATCACGTCGCAGTGGACGTAGTTTCATCTCGTTACTTAGCATAAAGATTCAAGAAAGTGTCTTCGCTATTTAAAGCCTCCTTTGCTTAACCTTTTATTAAAATACATTCCATATTTGAAATCAATGAAACAAGCTGACAACACTGATTCCTAAGAAGTTTGAAGGTGATCATAATGTCGATATTCATCATCTTATAGCCGTTTTGTGAGCAACCTTATCTACATATTACTTTTAACGATAAATCAACAGTTATGGTGATGCTTAGAAGCTGGTAATTACACATCTAAATCACTCAATCCGTATCTGTCAGTCAGTCGTTTTTTCCCGCCACCACGCGTGACGCATACAATTGATTTAGCATGCAGTATTCGGTTTGTTGACAAACGACCGCGTGTATTGTTTTCGCTCCATTATACGATACATGGCCACGATTTCCCTATACAGCAAGTAGTCCAAACGAAAGTGATTTATTGTATCCGTTTAAAGATAATGCATGTTTTACATAATTGAATAAAAGGGTTTGTTTAGCCATTCAATCAAAAAGCCCTTTGACTGAGTAATAATTTGTTGAATTTATGGTGTTATGGCCGACTGCGTAAAAATGGGAGATCGAAGAAAGGAATGCTTGAACATTAGTGTTCATATCGTCGCAAGTAAAGTTTATTAAATGCTATGCTAGACTTTTAAATAAGTCGGTGCCAGTCCAGTAGCTGTCCGTCTTGAATGAATGAATTCCACCTATCAACATTAAAGAAAAATCCAAAAATGTAGGTACTCAAATTGATTGTAATTTCCTACTTACGTAGGTTCTTACTTTTTTTTAAAGTAGGTAATTATTAAAGGTTTAAAAATAGGAAATATAGGGTCTAACAGTATAAGCTAGCAACTAATCTTTTGCAACAACAGTTCCAATATAACGGAAACTATTTTATTGCAAGAGAGGTTAGAGCTTGCAGTTGTTTTGTCGACATTAATGGCGCGGAATCGGAACTATTGATTGGAACCAACGTGTGATTCCAAGAACTAGCTGTTCCGACCTTTCTTTACGTTTTGTGGAGAAAATAAACTTTGTTAAGACTATTGTAGGTAGATATTAATTTCAAGAAGACATAGGAATGTTAGACCTATTGGAAAATCTAAGATTTTAAAGTCTAAGGTCTTAAAGTCTGTACGTACACAATCTGACACTGAGCTGCTTCAGTCGGACCTTGACAGATTTGTACAATATTGCAAAACCAACAAATTGCAACTGAATGTGTCTAAATGTTTTCATGTAGTATTCACCCGTCGAAAATCTAATATTGGTTCGGGGTATAAGTTGGATGGTACTTACATAAATAATGAAGCCAGAATTAGGGATCTTGGCGTGATACACGACAGCAAGTTACTTTTTGACAGTCATATAGAGACCATGGTTAGCAAGGCTTTCAAAGCCTTGGGATTTATTATTAGAGTTTGCGCTAGTTTTCGTTCGATAAAACCTTTAAAAGTATTCTACTGCTCCCTAGTGCGAAGTCACCTTGAGTACGCTTCTCAAGTATGGAACCCTCAATATGAGATTTACAAATCTCGGGTTGAATCTGTACAGAGGAAATTTTTGCGGTACCTAGATTTTAAGGCCAAGCAGTTCTCAGTTAAATATGAGCACCGATGTAGGAGATATCATTTCTTACCGTTGGAATTACGGCGTAATATTAGTGATGTCTGTTTCTTGGTGAATGTCGCAAATGGCTCAATTGATTGTCCTGAACTGCTTAGCAAAATATGTCTCCGGACTAATCAAAATAATTTAAGAAAACGGCCCTTATTACAAGTACCATATTCAGGAACAAATTATAGGCGCAACGCCTTCTGCTTGCGCAGTGCCAGAGCTTTCAATAGTTTACCATCAAACCTGGAAATTGATTTATTTTGCACGAGCGCACAGAAAATTAGAAAGATTTTAAACAACGATTACTTTGGCGATTAAATACGTGTTGAATATTGGGGAATGTTGTGTGAATGTTGTTAGTCTTAAGTTGTAGTAGTTATTTTTAGTTAGTAGTCTTTATTAGCCTGTTAGTTAATTCTTATTTTTTGTTATTTTTTTAAATGTATTTATGAGTCTTTAAGCTAATTATTAATAGTTGTTAATTTACTTATTTTTTAGTCTATAAGCTTGTACGTAGTATTTATTTAGCTACATAAATGTGGAAGCTTGTAATTAGCAGTAAGTACTACTTGTATATATTATTTAATTGTGTTATTAGTCTGTAAGCTTTCTGTAAAATAAAATAAATAAATAAATTTGTTTGAACGATACTAAAAGTGTCAATATTAGTTACAAGCTTTGATTACTACAATCAAAGGCTACAAGCAGCCATAGCAAAGAGCTGTTTTGGAGGTTAAGTTCTGAACACATATCGCTATAGTTCGGCCGCTCAGAGAATGCGTTTCTGACACATCGCGATTGAACTGACGACGTAACTTTGTAATGGCGTTGCAGTACGATAAAAATATTTTTGCTGGTTGTTTATCGTTTTAACAATTGTTGAGCATTAAAACAACATTATTATATCAATAATAATCAATGAATGTTGTAATTTTGTGCCAAATTGAGTGTCAAATAACTTGGTAAACAATATTTTTCTAAATCTATACTGCGCTATTACAAGGTTATGTCAGCGCTTTATATTTGTAGTGCTGTGCTAAAAATAACAGGCAAGTATCGTAATCTGTTCTGGTTGATGGTTCTTATACAGTTATACTTACAATATAAAATAATACTTTTTGTTTTTCTTTTTAAGAATTTGAAAATAATGGACTATAGGATAACTTTTATGAAATATAAAAATAAAAGTATGATCAAACTGAACGCGCGAAAGAAAGTAGCATTTTTATATTTAGGTTGAAATTGGTAACCCCAAATGGCATCATGGGCCGTCATTTTGTGACGCTAAATAGTCGTTTGTTGTCGTTTCGTGCGCTAAGACTAAGTGCCCTGCCTCATTAGGACGCCAATGACGACGTCGCCGGCTACGTATCCAAGCAGTTAGTATTGAAATGTATGGAACGTCGCAACGTCGCCAAATTGGAGGCGTGGCCACGAGCTACAGTTCCCTATGTGGCTTCTGGCTACCGTGGCAACTTGGCGACGCGACGTGGCCACAGTAGCCACTATAATGTACACGGTAAAGCGCACCTCCCTCACACAGTCGCCAATGTGGTCGCCAATTAGCTTGCAATTTCTTGAGCGACGACGTAAACAATTGACTGTCGAGACGCCATGGCCACTCGACTTGGCGACATTTGGATGCCAGAAGTAGCCAGACCTGTGCCGCTTGCGACGTCGCCATGGCGTCCCAGTGAGGTAGAGCTCTAAAAACCTGATTTTGGAAGGTTTTGACCGAGATATCAGGATTGATTCTGTTATTGATAATACCTAATATAATTATACACGTAGGCGAAGATGATGATGAAGACACCACCTCCTCAAGCGAATCGGAGTCTGATTAATATTCTGTACGCACATTCAATTCAATGTACTTACTTTATTGCATAGAAATACAGATTGTAACTTTGTAACAAAGAATAAATAAAACGATTTTATTATATGAATATTACCTTTTTTTGGTTTCCACTTAAATAACTAAAATATAAATTTTAAATGATTCCGCCAATTTAAAACGAAAATAATCTTAAAATAATGCGGCGGTTTATTTTGGGGGAACGGTAACGAACTCAGTGTTATGTTGTGCCCATCACTAGTCCTGACTAACTGATAGGTGTCAGGAACGCATTCTCTGAACGGCCGAACTATAACATCAAATACTTCTTACGAATTACTTACCTACGCACTTATGTAGATCTGTGTTTTAAATTAAAAGTTACGCAATTTAATAAGGAATATTGTTTACGATTACAATCAGTGGATTATGCGTACAAAGATGAAGTTCATTTTAATTTTACCTTTCAATCATGTTGCAAGCCGTCCTTGACGTATTGTGTCAAAACAATAAACAAATGAAAGAGATTGTCAATTTATGTAAATCTTAATAATGGCTGTAATTACAAGTGTTAAAATAAACGTGTTTTGTTATTAATTTTGAAGTTCCAATTGTTATTTCGAGGTTGATTGCCAACTTATTGTTTTGCGTAGTGCCCTTTGCAATTGATTATCAATTTATTGCTTTTTATTACACCTATAGCATTTAATAAACTTCAAAGTGATATTTGCACCTTATAAGTGACTTTAAAAAATGACCAGAACTGGGCGTATTTTTCCTAAGCATATGGCTAGGTATGCCTTTTACTTCGTCACATACTTACTTGTAATTTAATTCAAAGTAAGCAGGTAGGTCACTTCTCATATTCCTTGCGTGTAAACAGGCAAATATTGTCACATGCCGATAATCTATTAGTGTCAGTTTTTAGTTACCGTCTAGTGCATGTGAATGTTAATATCTAGCGTTTCTCACGATCCTACGAACTTTGTTAGACACCCGATGTTGGGATAAGGTTGCAGAATGCGGTGGAACGGGTGTAGGGCCTTTGAGGATGAGCTGAATGTCAAGGATAGCTGTGGATGGTGTGGTGGTGTGACAAAAATATTGTATTCCAATGACAAGAAAAGAAAAAATAAGTATCATTTGTATTTTATGAATAATATTTTGAATACCATTTAACTTTCTTGTGTATTTCCTCTTGTTTTAATATATATTTTTTATTTTTTTTTATTGATGTAATAATATAATAATGTACTGTGACTTGGAATTGAATTTGTATTTACTTATAATTTGGAATATTTTAGTAATGTACCGAGACTAATATGACTGATTGTGTTTTAACCTTTGATTTGTATTTTATTATTGTATGCCTTAACGGCGGGACATAGCTGAAGTTATTTTTATTATTTAAGACCTGTATTTATGATGCATACCTATAGTCCACAATAAAGATGATTAGATTTGATTTGATTTGATGGTGCAGCTAAGGAGTGGGGATAGGCTTATCGTGTAGTGAGGAACACATAAGCCATAAAAGCAGCCAAGCTTGAACACGTAAATCTCAGGAACTACTACTAGACTGACTTCAAAAATTATTTCAATGCTACATGGCCCATTCATACATGGAAAATCATGTGTCTCCGACAAATTGTATTAGAATGAAAGCATAATTGTTAACGAATGAAATGTTATCATAAATTCGTGTAAATGGCTCTGGCATTGAGTCGTTGGATGCACTATATTTTATAATTCAGAGATTTTTTTTGTATTTAGATTTTATTTGTTATTTTATATCAATTGTGTAACCTAACGAGGCTGGCATAACGTAACAGAGTTAAAGCCTCATATAAAAAATAAATGACTTAAAAAATGAATTCATGTCTTCGATCCCAATACAACTAGGAATTTTACGGACACAAAAAAATAAGCAAACCATTTTTCGCGAACATTATGTTGTAGTATTTTTTCGAACTTTCAAGTTCATCTCAGTTGACTAGCAAAAGGCAATAAACCCGTAAGTTGTAACTAATAATAAAATAACTAGCGCCAATTATAGCTTAGGAAACGAGTTCCCAGTACCCATGTGACGTGTATGGGAAATGGCCATTATTACCAATAGCTTACACCTGTCAAGCCAGACCATGTCTTGGATTTATATTATTATGTCGTTAAATAAAGATGTATATTTCTTTTATCTTTTTTATTATCTGTTTTAAATATAATTTTATGTCAGAGCTTAATAACTTAGGTACCCATTTATTTTTGAGTTAGTTACATCATCAAATATTTGCCAGTGGTCTGTCTTGCAACATAGGTGCAGTCGATTCGGAAATTGCTTTTTAAAACTATGGAAAATCTATGGTTAAGTATGGTTTCTAGAGATTAGACCTTTTTTTATTTTAAATAGAATTTATTAAATCTCTGTTCAAAATAGGCATAATTAAAAACAAATAATTAAAACTCTTGTATACTGGGATTAAACAAAAGCGTAATTAAAACGTAATACAGTAGATTTTACGTCTAATAGTCTACAAGTTAATCCTAATTGTCTAACATAATTCGAAATGTAAGCATTTAAATGTTAAAATTAACAGCTTTGTCTTATGTTCTGTAACTGAAACTTTTAACTTTGAAAGATTAATTATTTTGCTTTACTAATTATAATTTGCGAATGTTTATCGTAATACAAATTATTTAAGTAACTTTCGGAAATTCTTACTTTTGAGAACATATTTCATCTGTTTGTCGACAACGAGATTTTCATTTCGGATTTAAAGGCTGAAGTTATAAACATAGCTTTATTGAACCCCGAGGAAGACTTCTCGTTTATCGAAGTTCATGATTTAATTCTTCAGAATAAAAACATTTCATGACAATACTATGCTATACATTTATTCAACATCCTTATCGGCCGTTACCAATATTCCATATAATATTAGGGGTTAAAGTATGAAATTGCCGTTTTATTCTAGTAGGTTTTTGAATTGCCATAGAGTCTTCATGGTTTGAGGTTTTCGAATGAAACTTTTTTCACATGGTTTCTGTGACGTTCTTCTTTCAAAATATGTGAAACATTTGATTATCGATGTTCAATTGTTTTTGTTATTCAACTTTAACAAGAAAGATGGATACTGCGAAAATTTGAGTAATTTTTGAATATGAGTTCCGACGCGGAAGTAAACGGCAGAAACAGCCCGCAATATCAATGCTGCATTTGAAGAGGTGTCTGCTAATGAACGCACCGTGCGATTTTTGATTAAACGCTTTCGTGGTGGAAACTTTGACTTGAAGAACGAGCCACGAAAAAGACTGCCTGACAGGTGATTAACGTGGAATTAAGAGAGACGGTGAAAGCCTATCCTAGTCAAACTACCCAGATACTCAGCTGAACACCGAATAATGTTGAAAAAATTAGCAGTAAAACAGCCACGACTCATGAATCGACCTTCACCGTATTGCTCCATGACAAAGCGAGACCTCATACAGCAAGAGAAGCCGTTTTAACTGTTCAGGAACTGCAGTTGGAAACTATTCGTCTTCCTCCATATTCGCCAGACCTTGCTCTAACGGACGACCATTTTTTTTTTGTGATTTGGACAATTATCTGCCCGACAAGAAGTTTTATTCCCAGGAGGCAGAACAAAATTCTTTCACACAGTTTGCGCAGTCTAGATCCTCAGAGTTCTACCGTAAAGGCATAATGACCTTCCTATTAGATGGCCGCAATGTATAGATAATAATGGCAACTATTTTGATTAAATAAGTTTGATAAAAAAAAAAGATTTTCAGTACAAATCGGCAATTTCATACTTTAACCCCTATTATTAACCAATAATATTCCATATACCTATCTGTTGATTTGCTCATTATTATATAGAATTTTGACATCAGCCACATGCAATTACATAATGTCAGATTCCTGTCTCAGGTAAGCAATACAGCAGATAACTAAAATAGAGGTATTTATAAGGAACGGACTCTTTGACCTCCACGACCCAAAAACTAGATACCCACACGTTAAGAAAGATCTTTCATGACAGACCATGTACCAATAGGCCAAAACTATTGCGGCAACCAAATTAATTGCTGAGCTATAGTCAAGTAATTAATTGTTAACTCATTGTTTTAGCCAGGTTTCGTCCGCCTCGTCGATCGCTCGTTTGAATAAATGTGTGTTGTCTATGGTTTTTAAAAATTGCTCAATGATGGGTTTAGTATGAAGATTGTATTGCTTTTGGCAGAAGTGTAGAGTAGAAAAAAGAAATGCTGAGTAGTTTTCTTGCGTGGGGAGTATTTTAACATATAATTTATTTTATCGTGCTCAATTTAATCGTTTCAAACAAAACACAATAACTAAGTAAATAAAAACATATTACATAATTCAAATTCAAATATCGTGCCTCTTGGAAAGGTCAGTACATAGGTACGTTCAGAAACACTGAATGTAAAACTGGTAAAAATATAACTGAATGTAGGTACCACGCCGCCAGTTGCCACGCTGGATGGCAATGCATATCCTTTGGCCGAAGTATTTTAACCCATTTACATATATGCTTCGACTTTTCATCTATAATATTTCGGCATGAAGTGTTCTTAAGTTTTACCCTTAATTGAAAAATGCGTCTTTCTTTTATGAATAAAATCTGATCATTCAATCTTTAAATATTGTAGTAGGTACATACTAAGCCTACAGCAGGTGCTATTGTTCAAGAAGAAGTGTAACAAAAAATCCTTTGATGTTGATTGCTTATCGGTCTCTATCGGTAAGGCCTAGGGGCCCAATCGAGGTTACTTTGAGGTAGGTACTTCCAAATTGGTTCCATCATGACCTTATATTAGTAGTATTATTACTTTAAAACATTGGGAATTTTAACTGTACCTAGTCTGTACATATTGGTCCTCTTAAGTCATTTTGCGAAGTATGTATATGAGTTTGAAACACAAGAGGAACGTGAGATTAGAGAGAGCACCCGAATAAAAACCTTTAAACAACATATAGTTCCTAAATTTAAAGTAGTAGAACATTGCTCGAGGTACCAAGCTGTAGAAGTTTTTAATAAGTTGCCATCTGAACTTAAAACACTTATTTATAACACCCACCTGTTCAAAGCAAAGTTAAAAGCCTTTTTATTAGAAAAATGTCTGTATCATATATCGGAACTAAGTAATGTTTCAAAATCATAAATGTATTCTCTGTTATTTTATATTTTGGTATATTTTGACATTAATTCATATTTAATATTGATTTATTGTTTATTGTAATTTTTTATGTGCATATTATGTAATTCTACACAATGGAAATTGTTACTGAATAAATAAATGATGATGATGATGAGTATATTGGTAACCTTGACTTATGTAAAAAAAAGTCCAGTTCTAGTCAAGTACCTACCAGTTGTAGGCAAAGAGGATGCTTTAATTATAATTATTGTACCACAAAACCTATGTCGTGGCTGAAGTCATAACTGACGGAATTCATTAAACTTTCATACAGATAAACAATTAAAATTCTAACTAATCAGAAATATTCCCACCACCATTTTAATAGCTCACTAAAACTAAATCAAACAACACCTCGATTAACGCGAAAATAACAACAAGCACATAAAAGATAAATTATACACTAGTTTACAGTACATTTGTTGCCGGGATTTTTTAAGCTGTTGTTGACTACTCATATTTAACCATATTTGAAACTATTAGTAGTTTTTTTTTATCAGCTCTAGTTTTTGAGATACAGCTAAGTGCGGTTTAAAGAGAAAAAACGTGTATTTACCTTAAAGAATATTTGTTTAAAAATTATATTAATTGTTAAGTTCCAAAAAACTTGACTTTAAAGCTCTTCTCTTATGTGTAGACTTTGGGAAATGGCGTATCAGAGACCAGCAATAGTCAGACATCATTTAAATCCCAGAAACCCTGATAACGTTCTTCCATGACACGTTAATCTTGATGCATAGGTACGTTCTCCCTGCTCTTCGCTCATATCTCCTAAATTTTCCGGAAATCTGTCCAGATGACTGAAGAGGAAGTGAGTTTATGCTCAAATTGCATCCCATATCTCTTAATTGTAAGAGCAGGTCTTCGACAAGTTCAACATAATTTTCATTATAATTTTTCAAAATTCAATATAATTTTTATTCTCTGAAAGTTCAGGTGAATGCTGCACTGGACGCTGAACACATGTACTACTTCGGTTTTGCCATTTAGCTCGATTTTTGGTGTTTAAGCTGTTTATGTTCACGCTACAAAAGTAAGAGTCGTCGAGATGATTTTTCGATTATTTCCAAATAGTTCGTGTTTTAAGTTTAAAAGTACTTCTTTTACCACTTTTCCATAATCTTAAGTATTCAACGCACGATTTACAAACACGATCAGGAGCCCAAGATTTGTCATTTTTATCCAACAACATTCCAAAATATAAAAAATAAGTATTTTTAAGCGTCTCTGATGACATTTCTACTCTTCTCAAACACATATTTTCCACATAAGTAACAAACATGGTTTGGATTGTTCAAACAACGCCTCCTTGAACTACTCATGTTGTAAAAACTTCACATATTTGTATAATTACACTAAAATACGTACTTTAGCGACTGAAAAAGGTTCAGAAAAGAGAAAGTCAATAACAAGTAAAGTCGAGCTACAAAAAAATTTTTGCGGGTGTAATTAATAAAAACTAAACATAAGTGAATGTTACCAACCATTAAATCCACGGCAACAGGCAAAAAGTTTGATTTTGTAAACTAGTGTTATAGATCCTCGTTATGGATCGAAATGATTAACAAGATTGCGCCGGAGCATCGAAGGGGCGACCCACGCGGTTCATGGTAACCGGTCGCTGTTTGCACTAACCGTGAGAATCGTGTTACCAGCGTTTTAGGACAGTTTTTTTTTTGTTTTGGAGTTAAAAGAAGTGATTGTTTGGTCATTGATTTTTTGAGTATTTTTCCTGCTACCGTATTTTGGCGGTTTTTTAGTACCTATTGCATTTTTTAGATCTGGAGAAAACTGTTAAGTTTTCTAAAAGCATGTACCCCTATATTCAGGATTACATAAAAGTTGAGAATGTCAAAGGTTGACAACACTGAAAATACCTGCAGTCATTACAGAAATATGTCAAAGACAAAGTTTGCAGCAAACATATAAATATCTTTTCCTAGTTATCAGAAAATACAATATCTTAGAAATTTCTAGAACAGTGAGCAGCAGCACGTTATCTCAGTATTTGCCGGACTGACTGACATTCCATTTAGGATCTGTCCCTCACGGGTATTCTAGCTAGACTATACTTTTAGCTACATTTGTTCCTAATGCGATCTTTTGCTTTTTCTTTGTAAATAGTACTCTATTCTTTCTTAGAAGTCTTTATTATGTTAGGGGAAAAGATTTTTCTAGGAGAATAATGTTGTTGGTATCGTTAAACGAAGTAAAATCTATTTGGTTACGCCTTTTTTGTCTATGAGTTCGTTTGATTGATTTATTCGTCATTGGATTTGTTTCTTATGGAATATTTATGTTAAAATGTATGTTTTTTGATGACAGTTTCAATAGTCACAGTTAATCAAGTTGTCTATGAATAATTTCGAGCAGAATTCACGTGAAATAATTTACTTAACGTTGGTCTTAATAGAATTCTTAATTAATCAACGTTTCTTGTTACAAGGATATGGTAATTTGACGTGGGTGTGGGAGATCTTGTGAAGGGGTGTCAAAATGGAGCTTACGAATATAGCGTTAATATGAACTGAGGTGGCGAGCCAACGCCTGATTATGTTTAAACTCTGTGGGAAGATGTGTTTACTCCGTAATTTCATCATGAAGTGTGGTTCTGTCTTCATATTTTGGTAACAAGATTTTACAAACAAATATTTTCAATAATATAGTAGATACTAGATAACTACTTACTATAATTTAACATACGGCCACATTAGTAGATTATTCAGTTCAATTTATTTATCTGTGTAAGCATAGACTAATGTAAGAAGTCGTCATAGAAAAAAAGTCGGGCCTTTACACAGCCCACTGAAGAACATGGTATACCTTTTATACCAGAAAATGGACTTTCTCCCTAAAAATGCGTATAAAAACACGGCTTGCTTTAATAAAAATGTCAACAACCCCAAATGTATTCTGTACAGCCTTTTTACTGAAAGTAGGACATCTTTGCCGAGTTGTAAAGTACGAGCCGAGCTGCTTGTAAATACGTCTTTGTGCGAGAATTGTCTGAATACCACTTTTGTCTAAAATAATGGTAGGCTGTAAGAGAAACTCCTTTGCTTACATTTTAAAACGTATGTTTTTCTCGCTAGTCTGTATTATATTTTTACATCACTTTATCGTTAAAAAAAAGTAAATTAAAATTCCGTTTAACTAAACGGAATTTTAATTTACTTTTTTTTAAAAGTCGGTAACTACCGACTTTTAAAAACCATGTTAAATGGTTTTACATTTATAAATGTTTCTCTCAAATGTTGCGATGTAAAATTCATTTCCGAATAGTAAACTAAAAGGACCGAGTACGTTTTTAATCGAATTGCGAATAATACTAAAACGCTCCGGTTAGTAAGTCAATAGAGGCTTTTGCCAGTATAACTAAAAGTGGGACAATTGGGTTTAATATTTGAACGAAAATAGATGTGGTTGGAAATTGTTGACAAAATTATCGAAACTTACCTTGTTCACAAACAAATGATGTTGGTATGACATTAGGTAATATAATTTATTCAAACGAATGTTATCTTTTGATGACATGTTTTGTTTATTCTGATAATAATCTAAAATTAATAACAGCGATCATGCTTCCAGCAAAGTGACACGCAATCATACTTTGTTCATGATGCCGTTGATAACATCAATTTCTAAACAACTTCTAATCCAACTGTAATTTAAGCTGTCAACAGTATAATCTGTGGTCTTGTCAGCCAACTGTCAAGATTAGGGCGGGCAATGAAACGTCCAGGGTATTTGAACTTCGAGTGTGGCGCCAGTTGCATAGACAAACGTCAAATTGGGAACATTATAGCTTAGTGCCAATTTTCGCCGCATGTCAAGGTACACTGGGCCCACAGTAATTGAAGTAATCGGATTTTAATTAAGTGTTGAACTGGCAGCTTCATTTATTCAGACAATGAGTTACGTAATCGGATACTGGCATGACCAATCGCTGTTGTAAGCGCTTAGCTACAATATTTATTTATATGTGCGCAGATGGGTCAATTAATTCGTCTCACTTAAGTAACGCCGTGGTTTTTGTATCTATGATTGATGTCTAGTTGGTTTTGCAAAAACCTATTTGATTAATTGGTAAATGGTTTGCGGTTTTGTTAAATAGTTCTTCGTGTAGTATTCTGTCAATTGAGAGAACATATAAAAAAACTGCCATGGTGATGGTAAATTGATTTAAATTAGCTTACGACTTGATTGGCAGCTACTCGAGCGTATAACTATGTTTGTAAGAAAATTGAAGATACAGAGACACAGGTTTACGAGTGCTGCTATAACTGCATATCACAAGGCAGTAATGTAAGTTGATGGTCAAGTGATCATATGAAGTAGTACATACTTCAATGTTGTCATCCAGTAGGTACCTATGGTAAGGTGATTATAGTCAAATAGAGGTAGGGTTTGCAGAAAGAGAGATGAAGGGTCGAGTAAGTCAGCTCAAAGTTCCCAAAGCTCGCAGTCCGTCATATGGATAATGATGGTTATTGCCGAAGTAACGTTTCCCGCAATTAATTGGAAAATTAATAGGATGTACATAGACATTCGTGACCACGCAGGATGATAATTAATTGTTCCAATGTTATTTCAATTATTTTCATTTAAATTCGCGATGCAATAAAATAGCTGACATAATATGTTTTTGCCGGTTCATCCAACTGCAGTGGCTCAACAAAATAGCGCGGCAAATTGTAAATTATCATGGCGGTTAACCAACAGTGTTAACTTCGCTGTAATGATAGTCATTTTGTGCGCAGCTAAATACACCAGTACTGTGTACCATACAACTTATAATCAGAAGGTTCATATTGATCCATTAAATATCTTCCGTCTTACCACAAAAACTTTTAAACGTCAGTTTATGCCTTGTCTAAAAAAATGTCAAATTATGACGTTGACATATGGTTCATTTTGCAGCCAAAATTTTATTAGACAAGTGTAAAACAGGGTTTAAAGTTTTTGTAGTAAGGCCCCTTAAGTTTAATAAAGTCTAAGTTCATATCCAAGTTAGCAGATTTGCTGCGCGGTCGGATGGTTCCACTAAAATGCCACAGTTTTAATGAGTATTTTCTAATCATTTAAAAAAAGGTTCACTTTTATGGAGCAGTGAACTGAATGAAATAACAATTTGGAACTTTATGAAACTTCAAGTCTAAGAACAAATCGAAAAGTGAAAAAATAATCTTCACTGGGTCAACATGCATCAAATCACAGATTTTTGTAAAACCTGTGCGATTGCTTCCGTATTATTCAAAGCGTTACCGAATTGCAAAAAAGTACCCATAGCGCTGGGAAATATAGCTGTATGGCCTTAAAGTAACTTAAAAGTACAGCCTTCTGTGTTCGACTGTATTGTAATCAAGTTTTGAGGTGAAGTAGAAGTTGTATTCCAACTTAATTGGATTTTAGAGTCCCGTACACCTAATTAACCTACTTGGAACTAGCTACGATGTGTGGTTCCGTAAGTACTAAGGTTTCTTTTCCTTTTGTCGCTTTCTGAGTGCGAATGAGAAATTAAGGTTGTTTGTTTGTTTTGGAAGTGTTATTATTCTCTAATGCGGCTTTGTTTTGAGACCGCAATTTCGCTTTTTACGTCCCATCTTTTGCCATGCTTTTTTTCTTTTACGTCCTGTTTTTACAATGTTAAACATACTAAGACAAGTCCAACTAGTTAATATGTCACTATTACTATCGCTTCCATAAATTTCACATAAAAACCCCATAAATTGTAGTGCGTAGGAGAAACAAAGTTCAATTGCGTAGGAGTGAACAAAAACTTGCTCTAAAACATTGCCAATAAAAGTTAGGTTAACTTATAAGGGTGATGCGAACAAAACTATTTGAAATTACAACTTTGAGGACATGTTTAGGTGAGTAACAAAGTTTAAATCCCTTATTTGCCATTTGGACCTTTAGCCAGATTCTAAAATAGACGAAGTTACAAAAAAATATAATTCAGTTCACATCGAAAATACATTACTATCCTGGGTAAAAAATATTATAATCCTAAAAAACCTGTCTGCAAAAATATAGGACACAAAACAATATACTTTTTGAGGTCGCCTTTTTACATAACTGTAGATCAAACAATTTTTATTCGCGTCCAGGGATTAGCCGTCTGTGTAAACCGACCTTTTTCGTGTGACCTAAGCCTAACAAAAATGTCAGTGTCGCTATCACTATGTAAGAAAAAATGATCGGAGTTGCCATAATGCAGGTAGGTCAGGCGCTTTCTTCTAGGTCTAAATGCGTGCGGTGGACATGACCAAAACGATCAGTTACGAGTGAACTAACGAGGCTTTCGGTTTCTTTGGGACATCTGTCATCGATTTTGGCATTACAAATAATAATCGGGTTGGTATTACAATTAAAAAAAAAAGTCGTGGTGGCCTAGTGGGCAAAGAACCAACCTCTCGAGTATGAGGGCGCGGGTTCGATTCCAGGCCAGGCAAGTACCAATGCAACTTTTCTAAGTTTATATGTACTTTCTAAGGATATCTTAGACACCAATGACTGTGTTTCGGATGGCACGTTAAACTGTAGGTCCCGGCTGTCATTGAACATCCTTGGCAGTCGTTACGGGTAGTCAGAAGCCAGTAAGTCTGACACCAGTCTAACCAAGGGGTATCGGGTTGCCCGGGTAACTGGGTTGAGGAGGTCAGATAGGCAGTCGCTTCTTGTAAAGCACTGGTACTCAGCTGAATCCGCTTAGACTGGAAGCCGACCCCAACATAGACCCCATTCCACATTGGGAAAAAGGCTCGGAGGATGTGAAATAATAATCGGGTTCAAAGAAGGCGTATAAATGAGAAGACAGTAATGTTCCTCGTCCCACACCCGCTTTTTGGCGCGCTACTTTCTTAGGAGATTTTCCGTCATGGCACCTCCGCTAGTCATTTAGTACTCCATGGCCTCTATTTTTACAGGCTATTCCCAGCTTGAACCGTGTACTTCAGCAACAGGTCTATAAGATTCCCTTGAAGATAAGGGGACCCTCACTATGTAGCCCTTATTGTTACAGTCACAAAAGATGGTGGAAATATTCGTTAGAAGTAGTTTTTTTTTAAGTACTGGGGACGATGTTGTATTTGGGGAAAGTGTATAAAAATATATATTTTGGGAAAAGCTTGCTGTTTTTTCTGGGAATTAATATTAATTTCAAGTTACAGTTCTATAGACATATAGGTTTGAAAAGATTTTGTATTGATTTTGATGAAATGCAGTTTTCTGTGTAAATGTAGCTACAGTATGTGACCGCCCCCCGTCTCGTTTATTTATTCATATTAAATACACGAAAATTACTATATTCTTTCTGGAAAAAACTTCATTACATACTTGTAAATTCACAGTACAGCTAATATTAAATTAAATTCCCATTTCGGACACGCCGTTCAGCCATGGTCTTTGCACGCAAATGCCAAACAACCCGTAATCACGTGCTCGGTTCCGACAAAACGACACACTAATGAAAGGTTTAAAAATGTTACTTCCTCAAATCATTAATGTTAACTGTCTATTTTATTGTTTCCTAATATTCTAACGCTTTTTAAATAACTGTTTGATTGTGCTTACTGCCTGTGTCATGATGCATGTTGCAATAATGAAATAATACGTAATAAAAAACTATAAGGGTTCCGTTTTTGCCATTTTGGCTACGGAACCCTAAAAATGGGTTACTCTTATCATATCTATTTTTATTGCATCAGCATGCTTAATTATAGTTTACTTCGGCAGATTTTATAGAGATTTATCATTCACCCTATCGAAAACCGATAGCAAGTACTAGTAGCATCGTGTATCTCAGAGTCGTGATTTTAATTCCGAGAGCAAAAATAGATACGGAGCCGTTCGACGGCTTCGTGACTGCCTGCCTTAATATTTTATACCGGCTCTCGATTGACGAGGACGTCTGAAATTTAAAAAGACGAGAAAATGCTTTTGCCGTTTTACTATTTTACGAAATACGGTACTTGGTTTTAGTCGGCCTATCTTCAAACGTTCTTTATTTAAATCTTGAAAATGTCTATTCATGTTTATATCGTATGATCGAGGTTGTATAGCATTTTTCCTGCCAGTAATAATCTTTAAAAAGCGTATTTCATATCTGTTAGGAGTTGATGTGAATAGCCGAATGGCCATTTATGTCCAGCCGAGGATTGAAAGAGGTACGAGGAAAGAAATTCTTGAATTCACTTCACCCTAATGGGAGGTTAACATATTTTAATATACTCGTATTTCTATATGTTTGGTTATTAATCTAGCAATACAAATCACTCTTTAAGACTTTGCTAGATATTTCGTTCGACATGTTTTACCATAACTTTCACGAAAAACTCCATTTAAAACCGAAATTCAAAAGACTTTCTCTTGTTTCAGGTAAAAATGCAGCATATCACGAGGTCAGATGGACCTTTGTGAATTTTGGCGCGAAATGTATTCAGCAGCCGCCAGGGTTATGGTCATTTGACATTTCATAGCCACCCTGTTGCCTTGGTACGCAGTAACGAGAAGGTTTTATGTGAAAAAACATGAACGGCCATTTTTAGAGATGCAACGAATATTTTTTTATGAATGAATGACTTCGCTGCTGTTTTTGCTGAAGCGGTTTTTATTCATTTCTTTGTATGTAGGTTGAACTTGTTTTGATAATAGAAAAAAAGTGTTTTAACCATTTTCATTTTTAATACCTACCCATTCCTGGCTTATAAATCTACATTGTAAAGGGATCTAGTCTATGCAAAAAAACTTCTGTATAATTCTTTAACCCAATCTATATAGATTCCATATTCCAAACCTGTTTAGCAGTTTTCAAAAGCCCAACGTACAGACAGACTTGCTAAGTTAATAATTTTACTACGGGAAGTTCGACCAATTAGGTATTCAGTTTTGAATTAAAACGTTCACAGCTAATTATAATTGACTCACACATTATTGCAATCAATTAGCATTGACTTGAGGCAGTTATATACCACGCTCTATTTTGTATGATCATCATGCGCTAGCTAATCGTAGGTAATATTTTGACATTAGGCTGACTTTGTACGGAATGGAAACCACGATTGTCACTCAGTTAATGACGTTTTGTTAGCGCAACTTTTTGTAATACAATATTACTACATAGAACGATTATATTTCTTTCTTATAGCCTCAAATACATGGAGAATTTGTATATTCCTACCGCGCTTAAACGTTCTATCATAACACCGGTGCACAAGAGTGGTGACAGATGCGATGTCAACAACTATCGCCCGATATCTGTCTTACCAGCAATTTCGAAAATAATAGAAAAGATAATAAATAGAAGACTTACAAGCTATCTAAATAAATACAAAATTCTCTCTGACTCACAATATGGCTTCAGGCAGGGTCGGTCAACTCTGGATGCGGTCACTGCACTAACGTCTGAGATTGCTGATAAGGTTGATAAGGGTTATAAATGCGTTGCAGTGTTCCTTGATCTAAAAAAGGCATTTGACACCGTATCTGTTTCCATTCTTGTGCAACGACTAGAGGAAATTGGAATAAGAGGGAAGGCTCTCTCCCTTTTCGACAGTTACCTCCAGTCAAGGAGACAGCTAGTTAAAGTAGGTGACTCATGTAGCGAAGAGGAAAACATTGCATTTGGAGTTCCACAGGGCTCAGTCTTGGGCCCCCCACTGTTCCTGTTGTATATTAATGAACTCTGCAACCTACCTAACAGTGGGGGGAAAATCTTCTCTTACGCAGACGACACAGCCATAGTCTATCACGGTGAGACGTGGGAAGCTGTGTGCTATCATGCCGAGCAAGGACTAGTAGTTGTAGACAGATGGCTCAAAGCAAATCTACTTACCCTAAGCGTTCCTAAAACAAATTACATTTGCTTTTCCCCCAGTATACGGTCCAAACCAAGTGCAGAATTTAAAATTAGAATACACACATGCTCTGACTCTATAGACCAAACATGCAGTTGTCAAGTCATTAAACATGTCTCTTCCATAAGATACCTGGGAGTGATGGTCGATGAGTGTTTAAATTGGCACTCCCACATTGAGACTATCACGAAACGAGTACGTAAATTCATATGGATATTTAAAAATCTCAGGTATGTGATGCCACAGGAAACACTCAAAAGGGTCTATGTTGCGCTCACTCAATCGGTTATTGCATACTGTTTACCAGTGTGGGGAGGGGCCACTAAAACTAAACTCCTTGAGTTAGAAAGAGCCCAAAGGTCACTTCTCAAAGTAATACACTGTAAACCATATAGATATCCCACATTCGATCTTTACAGAGAAAGTGGCCTACTCTCAGTACGGAAATTATATTATCTAATTACTACCTTATATTTACAAAAATCTATTCCACCTAGTCGAGATGGACGGGAAAGAAGAAGGGATGCAGTGGCTTACTCCCCAAGGGTCAGAACCACCTTCGCCCAGCGCCAATACGCAACCCAATCAGCCTACATCTACAATAAAATTAACACTAAGCTACGGTTCCACAATGAGCCTGCATTCGTGACTAAAAAGTTATTAACTGAGTGGCTAAAAACACTCACCTACGAGGAGACTGAACTTATTTTGAACAGACTTCAGTAAGCGATTTTTTACTATACATACATTTAATGAAGACACGCACACATACGACACATAACATAATAGGCAAACACACTTACGTTCCACACACATACACACTTACACACACACACTCACACACGCACACACACACAATCACTTTAAACACAAAGAGCTGCTGCTACTCAAAATCTAAGATTAAGATTAAGATTTTTGCTTCATATTTTAAGTTTATTTTTTAATTTTACTTTTACTTTATTTTGTCTGTATTTACTTTTAAGTCTTCAATTGTAAAACCTAGTCTCAATTTTGCTACATAAGGGAAAGAGCGAGATAGCCCCAACACAAGTATTATTAATTACTTACTGGGGTTGTCTCATTTATAAAATTATTGTGACAGTTTGAGACAAATAAACATTTTTCATTTTTTCATTTTTCATTTTTTCATTTAAGTTACTGTTTTTAGTCAAAGGCTACCATGTTTTTTGGCAATATACCTTGCAAAACCAACGCTAAAAAGGCTAGATAAAGTATAAATATTTAAATCCTGACTGATCAGACGATATAGTATAGACTGCTAAAATCACAACGCATACCACTTTTGCCAAGTCGGTTAAAACCCGCGTTATTTCGAAGTGAGCCTTAAATAGCTGAACAGTGAATTAACTTATATCGCGTGTCATCTAGTGCACGTCTCGACACGCGAATACTTAAGTCTGTTTTATGCATATTTACACACGATTTCTTTCGTTTTGTTCACTTTTGAAAACTGTTGTGAAGTACCAGTTCGTTACCTACTGTATTTATAGATTACTCGCTTCCGTCTGCGGTTTTACCCGCGTCACGAAGGAGCAACTTTACGCGCAAAGATAAAGAAGCCAAATTTTGCTCTGTGTTTATGTAAGTAAGGTTTATTACTGAGCATGAAAATCTATTCAGTAGTTTTTGCGTGAAAGAGTAACAATTATTCACACGTACATATTGTAACTTATGAAATTTTCCCAGTTATAATATAAGTAGGATTAACAGTTTTTGTAGCAGTTAGAATGTTTGACAACTACCCATGTACTCGCCGCCGCTTGCTAATTGATACCCATAGATAGAATTTTGTATGGCCGATACCTAAAAATGGAGTCTACACGGCTGACATAAAATTTTTATTTTTTAAGGTAACTTCACTATAGAGACAGTAATTCAGTCATAATCTAAACTTAATACAGCCTTGGCACATTAGTGAACGTTCTAACCTCTGAACATTTTGTGGTTTTAATGTCAAATTCGTTCACAATGGTGATGCAACGCTTAAGGTCGGTACACACTGCCCCGTTTGATCGCCTGTCGCATTATTTTAATGTGGGAATCTAGTATTTTGTGTGAAAAGTTCTGACGAACAATGTCTGATATGTTATTGTAGTTTCTGTTTTGTGGTGATTTAATTTCATAGATTTTTTTGGATAACGATTTAGTTCAAGTGAAAACAAAGTGTAGTGAAAATAAAAAATCCAAAAAATAAAGACTAAATAAAAAATAATGGAAACTATTTCTAATATGCAAAATCTAAATGCAAATATAAGTGAAAATCTTCAAAATTAAAATCACGGTACAATTAAATATTTCATGCTTAACTAGGACACTTGATTGATCTCTAACCATTTTTAGAAAACTTATTAACCGACTTCCCAAAAAGGAGGAGGTTCTCAATTCGGAAGCTTTTTTTAATATCATCTGTCTAGCTTTTTGTCTATCTCACCTCTTCAAGCCAGTTACATAGGCAACCCGATAGTCCTTTGTAAGACTACCCGTGACGACCAAATGATAGCCGGGGCCGAACAATTTACCGTGCTTTCCGAAACAACAAATTTACAACACTACAAACATTCAAAGTAAAATACACCTCTTGGTTCTAAATTGCAATTCTTACGACTTGTAACTCTTGCAAGTCACAAACGTTACGTGTGCCCATAAATATTGTTTAACGACTTTCTTACGGTATCAAACCATAAATAAGATGTTTTCGTCCATTTATGTTTTCTCTTACAATCTTGATCGGTAAATTTTCTTTTACTGAGGTTGTAATATGAGACGTTATTGTGATTCAGATTTGAGAGAGATGGAGCTACGTAATAAATAGCTTTGTCCCTTTTACACATTTCTCTTGGCCGTTATAGCCTGGCCCGTTCGTTAGTGACACTTCTATGGTCCTCTCGGGGAGCGATACGGAGGCAGCGGTGGTGATTGTAGTCTCGCTTGCGGGACAGTCTTCTCAGCTGTCGTGATCGTCAGAATCGCTGTCACTCCTCGTAGATCCCTTCGAAAAACATATAGTGAGTTACCTTTTTGCCACCATTAGTGCTACCAATTCCTAGCCTTGTGGTTTTCAAGATTATCAGCATCTAAAGGTGAACCATTCTGATATCAGACGGTCACCAGCTGTCACCATCGCCGCGAGCACCCATAATCACACCCGCTGCCTACATCCCGCTCCCCGCGTGGACCGTGGGAGTGTTACTAACGAGCTGGCCAGACATTAACAGGACAGTCAGTCAACATAATAGGTTTTGGTGTATCTTTTCACGAGCCGTGAGTTGCGAAAAAGTGTGTATTGACCTTTATTGCAATCGATAAATGATTGATGCGCATTTAAGTAGGATCGTATTAGGATTAACCTTCTCCTTTGAGGCTGATTCGATTGTAAATGCGCTAATCTGTGAAGTAATCTTTTAAAAGCATCCAATAATATGATAGTTAAGTAAAAATCTATAAAAAAGGGTCATCAAAATCCATTAATCACTTAGCGAAAGTCAAGTGAAAATCTTAATTAAACATCGCAACATTAAAGTCTTAAGACATTTACCTTTCTTAAAAAGCTCATCACCAAAAATTCTCACACTCGTATGAACTATGACCGAACTGTCACCTTTCAAACCCGGACACCATTAATGTTCTAAAACAATGGTTATGGTAACCATACAGCTTAGATCATTAAACCAACGGGAGTCGGAGCAAGTGTCTATGCGAAAAAGTCTGTTAAGATTTGAGGCGAGGTTGAGGGAAAGCAACAAATAGTGATAGCACGCACAGGACCCGAAAATTTACTACTTTGACGCACATATATACATACAAGCATGACCACCCGCAGTCTCGTATCTTTGACAGAAGAGAAGGCAGGGCAATGGCGTCTTCTGTTGGTTACATGTTCTAAGCCAAGCACACCAAATCAACGTAATTATAGTTTTTCGAGGTAGGTGAAAGTAGTGGATAATGTCAGCCAGTAATGTCTTACCGTCATTTTGGATTTTTGTGATCTATTGTGATGACGTAACGATAATATTTCATTGTTTTTGTGGGAGTATCGTTGTTTAATGTACCTACTGTGAAATTGTAGGAAATGTGTGTAGGTACGCCGTTGAGGTACGCCAATTAAATTGTCGTGGCCATTTGGTCACTTGACACAAAGGTCGTTCGTTTGTAACTGGGAAATTGTTATTTTTCTGTTTCGGTGACTTGTGAAAGATATTTAAATGTCGTTGCGGAAGATTCAGTGAATTGAATGAAACGTAGAAATGTCATTTGAAGATGAGTTTTTTTTAGAGACTTTCAAGGAATAGGACGGATATAAGGGAAGAGGATGACTAAAGAAACGATGGATGGATTGTGTACAAGTTGATAGGGTTAGAAATAATGTTACTTGTGAGATGACAGCAGATAGGAAAGTATGGAAGGAGAAAATATGCTGCGCCGACCCCAAATAAAATTGAGATAAGGGTAGGAGGATGATGAGGATGACGATTATAGACTTTCAAGGAAAATATTATCAAGATGAAAAAATGTATTCATACATTTGTAGTAGTTACCTTTTAATCTTTGACTTGCAATTAAATAAATAGCTAAGGTCTAAACCACCCACACAGTCATGCATTTATTCAAATTGATCACCTGCGCTTGAGCATCAAAAGACCACTATCATTAAATCCGACATATTGTTTCGAAACCTTAGACTACCAAATTCGACAGCTCTTTATCACACCTATTGCGTAGGCCGTAAGGTTTAAAATCCAATGTCAATGGAAATGTCGTTCAAATATGTTTCCGGATAATTTTGTATGGTTTTGTTGGTCGCCATTAAAGTTGGATGTTCCGTACAATATGGCTTCCTACGGATGATGGGATGTAGTTTGTAGTAACTTGTCAAGCCGTTTCTCTTTTGTTTGTGTTTCAAATGTCAAATGTAGGCTGTATTTGGTACTATGAAGGATCTGAGTCTATTGAGCTCGAGATTTGTTACTTAATTTGTGGACTTATAACTGATATGGAATCTTATTAATATTATATTTGAAAGTTTGTAAAAAAGGATGTATATGTGTGGATGGAATTGGATGTAACATCTATACTAATATTATAAAGCTGAAGAGTTTGTTTGTTTGTTTGTTTGAACGCGCTAATCTCAGGAACTACTGGTCCGATTTGAAGCATTCTTTCGGTGTTAGATAGCCCATTTATCGAGGAAGGCTATAGGCTACTTTTTATCCGGGTCCGTGCAGAGGTTCCCACGGGATGCGGGTGAAACCGCTGGCAGAAGCTAGTGACAAGAATATGGCTTATTTGTAGGCTAGTGTGAAATAAAATCTCATTTTATTAAAATTGGCATAGTCTACTAAAAATAAAAATATTGGAATTTTGGATTCCAGATAACGGAATTTAGTTGAAAGCACTGCTTTCTGAAAGCTATTTTTATTCTGTAAATAGTATAAATAACAAAGGCTAAATATAAATGCGGAATTTGCCTTGTACACTGAAAAGCATAAAATATTTTATTTTGGAAAAAAATATAAACCGCCTTTAAAAATTCTGGATGGAACCGAATAAAAAAACTTTAACACGGCTCTAGGAGTCGGTGGCAAAATAAGACAGACCTGCAGACACCGACTTCTAGAGACATGACAAAAGTATTATTTATTAGGTTTTATTCAGTGTTTTTGACGCCGGTTTTTATTTTTGATAACTCGGTTGGGTCTTTTTATTACTGTCCACAGCATCATAAACACGAAGGACATAAACTTTAATAAAGTACACTCACCGCCAAAACTACTAAACTCTGCAAGGATAAAGCGCAAATAAAAGTAATATGGCGGCATCACGTCACTTCGCTACCACAATGTGGAGATAGCGTGATCATCGCGACATTACCACTTGTTGTACTGTCGGGGACTGGGGTGTTTTGTTTTACCGACTTTGCGGAAAGAGGCTTGAAAAATACTCTTTCAACAGTACCTAAACTTGTTGCTTGACTAATAACTCCAAATTCTTGAATTTATTTATCGAGTTATCTTCTTCTTTCTATTGTTATTCATCAGAAAAATCAGTTCTTTAATTAATCGTAACTACAGTTTGAACGTTGGAAGCTAATTATATATTCATGTAATACACAGATCCTTTTAACCTACTGTAAACGAAGGGTAAGCACAAGATAAGATTTCCCCATACAGGAAATCTTTTAAACATAAGTATTGTTATTCCCTAAGCATATCCTAATAATAATCCTAAGTTAACTTCAATGCATCTTGTTCTAAAGTTAGAGATACACTTATTACACATTTATTCCTGTCACAATCTTTATCGCATAAGACATTTCCTTCAACGCGAGTCCCCAGACGCCATTTTTGCAAATGGCGGCCTTAAAATTGTTAGCGCTCAGGACCGTGGTATACTCGTATATTACTTGCTTTTACGTTACCGCAATGCGAAACTTCCATTTTTGCACATTAGTACAACTTATATATTCAAGCTTAACTTATATTTAAGTTATGTAGTCTCTTAACCAAAGTTCTCGCGATAAGGTTTGAGGAAACACGACGTTTTAACCGCTAACTTGTTAGATAACACTTATGTTAGCTGTGTGAGTTAAGTTCTTAGCATTTCATAACTTAACGCATCTCTTAGTTATGAGAACTTGGGATTTGCAAGATTACTCCAAAAGTGCAGAACGAGGGAAACAAATCTTTAAGATCAAGTAGGTAAAAACCATTTCCTTTTGATACATCCGTGGTTGATAACTTTTGACGGAGTTAGAAGAAATTTGTCATCATCAATATTTTTTTATTGTCTCACTACTGGGCACAGGCCTCCTCTTACGCAGAGAAGGATTGAGCTTTCAGAGTACGTTACTGGATTTTGTTACTAAATAAACAAACTCATAGAAAAACGTCATTTATCTACCTACCTAAAACTTATGTTGTAAGTTTAAAATCATGGTTTACTTGCCGGGATTTCTTTGTGAAATGATTTCTTCATACAAAATGAGTCTCTTGTGGTTTCAGCTTTCCCAAAAAAACAAATTACGGAGATGGCTCTTACTCTAAGAACTAAAGCACTTACTGTGATGTTTTATCACATTTCCTCTAGGCTTGGTTTTTTGACATTCTCCATAGTAATTTATCATAAAGAGTCGGGTTTTTGTGTTGAAACAATAACTTCGGGTAGGCAAGGCATGGAAATGGTAAATAATGGGTTTGTTTAGTGTATGTGTGTTAATGAAAGAATAGAATTGCGTTATTGGAGAAAGTTCAAAAATATATTCTTACATAGAAATGTTTTGGGAAAAGATGATTTCAATTAGTTAGCTACTGAGATTGCGCATTTAAGTGACAAAATATACTTTTTTAATAACAAAAAAATGTAAGCAATACCAACAAGACGTACCATAAAAGTTCATGCTTACACTGCAGAAAAGATAACATGCCGATCCTTTAAACAAATTCAGTGCAATTTATAGTTATGACTTGTGTGCGCGATCGTACAAGACATCTATGATCGTGTGTAACGGGTTGTATGGTGGCTAACGACCAGGCGCACGCGACGCTCTGTGATATTTTAACTTAATTACTTTGCTTTGGCCACGTAACTGATTGTGTAAGGTGGTGTGCTGATTTTGTTGATGTCTAAAACGGGAGTTGTAGTATAATAAATGAATGACTGAAAAATAAGGCTCCACGGTCGTCTGTTTATCCTGAAAGAATGGGTTACGGATTCAGAAGTCAGAAAGTCTGAGAGCCAGGCTTGCTAGGTTGCTTATGTATGACTGGGTAGAAGAGGTCAGATAGGCAGTCTCTCCATGTGGCACACTGGTGCGCAACATTCAATCAGATTAGAAGCCGACCCTGATGTAGCTGGACGTTGGGTTGGCTAAAGGTTAGGCAGATAATTGGCTCATATTTGGCATAAATTAACATTTATTGCTAGATTTACTGTCTAAGCATCAGATGAACTCAAATGTCAGTATCAGGGTTATAGAAGAAGAGAGAGGAGAAACTTGGCTATAGGTACAGTACACAGTCGATTGATAGACTTACTATATTCATGACGATGATTTGAAACGAAGACCCTCGAAGCAGCTACAAATATTATGTATAGGCTCCGAGATTATTCGAAAGAGTTACCGCGGCCCTGTAACTCAAAGGGGAAGGTACAAAGGTATGCTTTAGTCACTAAAAGTCAGTCACTGCAAAAAAAATGTCTAGGGGGTCTTAGTATGAAGATATGGTTGACGAGGATTGCGTAAAGCCGGTTGCTAAACCTCATTAAGGATTCCCTAACCATCTGCTGCTCATATTTTTTAATTTTTATGACAGCTATACAAACGTCGGCTCTCCTTTTAATCAGATAGACAGCGATATATTTTTTTCCACCGAATAACTTTCTGATCTCTAAATTAACAAAGAAATGTCTTTATAATGCAAATTATGAATATTTAATACTAGGCATTCTATATTCTTTCGTTGACAAAATTCTCTCCGTTTTATTATAATTTTCACAGTAGAATTTTGCGGGCAAAACCGGGCCTATTATGCGAAGTAAAGAATGTGTTCTATATTATATTATTCAAACTTTCTTATATAATTTCGAGGTTTTCAATTTGCAGTAGTTTTTAGTTACATAATCCTTGTTTTTGGTCGTGAGACATTATGATAACTCTATTAAATAGTGATTTATGAGCTTGGTTGTTTTATGGAGCTGTTGAAAACTGACAGGTTCAAAAATTCGGTACCCCTATACCCCTTTATTCGTGTTTTTGTGATTGCTTGTTGATTTTAATAAAGTTATATTGTTCGTTGGATTTTTGTATCATTTAGGGATACTAAGACATGATTATTGTGGATGTTCATATTCACATATATTGTTATTTACTAAAATGAACATAGTTATTAGTCTTATGCAAGTATAAATCTACCTTAAGTTCCGATAGTGAGTCCAGGCTGATTTTTTAAGTTTTTATGATATGCTCGATATGATTAAGTTGTTTGAAGTAGCCCGTGGCCTCGCGCTCTGGCTATCACATATTAAATATTCATATCTTTACCGCAATATATCAACTAAAGTGTTGTCCCCTAGGGATCTACTTATTTGTTTTATATAGACTTAATTAATTTTAAGAACTAAGTTACGACTTACATTATAATTAAATACGTTTATGGTTTATGTTTTCAAATCACAACCATTAAAAAATGTTTTTTAGAGAAAATATTTAAAAAAATCAAATTCAGGACATGTCCAATTTCAGACGAATTACCCTTCAAATTCCAAAAAAAGGTTCTAAAAAGGCTTAAAAACAAGACAAAAAGTAACTTCGTTTTTCCCAGGATTTTTCAGGTAGGTAATCGTAAATTTTCCACACTTTCCGACCCTCGGAAAGGTTTAAAATCAATGTTTTATTGGCCACGTGCGGAATGGGAGGTGCCCCACTCAATTTTGTATGAAGATAGAAACGTTACGTTACAGGTGTTGCGTCTCTAAGGAATTAGAAACTTCGTCCTTTGATCTTTGAGCAGAAAAACTTAAAATGTTAGGAATAAACAAATAGACGAATCTATGGATTATAGAAGTTTGTGCTTCTTTTAGGCAAAAACTATCGAAATTTGATAAATCTTAACAGCTATATATATAGCTAATAGAATAACATAAAGGCTATTTTTATCCGGGTGCGGGAAAGAGAGTGGTTCCCTTGGAAGAAGAGCGAATGCCTTGGAGAAAACTAATAGGTAATGTTATAATTATAAAAATGATGATGAGGTTAGGTTTAAAAGAATATGAATAAAGTCGACGATGATGATAATCAGGATTGGCCAGTATACTTATTACGTTAGATTAATTAATTTATTGACTGTCTGCATATAAATTAACTCCTTAAACAAATAACCCGCTTTTAAATATATACATAATAAATTATACTTTTAAACACTACTTTTAAAACATAAATAAGCCCTGAGGCCAGGATACCGTTAAGAGCGTGTTACAAAAAAGGCTAAAGTACTATCACTTATTTCCAGACTGAAAACCAGTTCAAACTAGTTCGTAGCCCAGTTAAGTCCAGTTTTTTGTCACGTAATTTTAATTTGAGGTTATTTTTAAACGATTGTAGTGCAGTTTGACAGTTGAAATTACGTGTTATTCTGTTGTGTAAGAATTAATTCAATTACCTAATGAACTAAAATTAAAGAAAGCAATTCTGTTTATCTGTCTGTCAGGCTTTAAAAACGACCGAAGTTATTCAGATAATATTCGTCACAAATAAATACGTTTGAAAAGGAAATCGTTTAATTGTGAAACAATAAAAGATTCTCTTCCTTTTTTTTGAAGTCACTTTAAATATCTATGGTATCAATTTCAAAATGTATTCATCATACACTTGAAATAAATTCTATCTCGATACTCAAAGGTCTTGATCGCAATACCCAAAAACTGTTTGCTTAAAACTTGATCTAAAAATAGATTTAAACTGATTGCACAGCACTTCTAAACCGATGGACAGCAATATCCAACATTTTCAATAATAAATATTGGTTTAAGATATTCGATTTTGTCAGTACCCTCCTCAGAAGTGAGATATTTTGGGTTGTACCTAATTTTAGTTAGAGGTCCAATGCTTTTGATAATAGTTTATTTTGTTTCTAGCTGATTTCCCGCGGTTTCACGCGCGTCTCGTGGGACTCAGAAGTGAGATATTTTGGGTTGTACCTAATTTTAGTTAGAGGTCCCATGCTTTTGAAACAAGATTATTTTACCTATTACTAGCCGTTTTCTCGCGGTTTCACACATGTCCCGTGGGAATTACTGCCCGTACCGGAATAGAACATAGCCTAAGTTACTCGAGAGAAAGCTACACTACTTTCCAACAGTGAAAGAATTTCTCAAATCGGTCCAGTAGTTTCGAAGCTTTTAAACTAAAAACAAACAAACAAAATCCTATTTATTATATCAGTATAGATGAAACTAAAGCCCAAAATTGACAAACTTGTGACTTTAATTCACGTGTAACTTTACTCGAACATCATATAAGATTGATTTTATCGATACTCGATATCCATATACTGCCATAGACATTACGAAATAGGTACAGAGTACACCACTAGTCGATTGATATCGTTGCGAAACATTAGGTTATGGCCGTTATAAATATTAATGATAGTCAGTTTGGTACAGCTAATGTGCTCTAATATGTAGCCTGTTTATGTACCTACAGTCTAGTGTCTGCTGTATATATGTATTTATTTAGATATAGGTAACTATAGACTGGTTTGAGCTAGATTTTTGAAAGAACGCTCGATTAACTCGTTTCGGTAAGTTCGAGTGATGAGGTTCCAAATAATATAATTTTTTCTCATATTGAAACTTAAACTAAAGTCAATGACATCTGGAGGTGTCAACTTTTGGTAGGGTAAATTGAGAGATTGTTGCCCATTTTCACCAACAATCTCTTAATCTAAGTGCCACTTAGAATAAGGGCTCTCCCAATTTCGACATAAATAACTATGGATAAGGGATACCTAAACTTTGGTGAAAACGAAATTCTTATTAAGTGTTCCGTAAATGCTCTTAGGGGATCCCTTAATTTAGGTATTTGTTGGTGTGTATCTATTTATTTCTGAAAAGGAAGACATTCCATTATTTGACAAAAGACAAAGGACAAAAAGACTACACAATTCTCTGCTCTACAGGATTTGACAATCGTGATTCGGCTTCACTCTCGATATTACTGTTCAACTTCATGGAATCCTTAGAACCGAAATATTAATTAAACTTGCCATATTAAGTCCGAAGACTATCAAATTCCTTGTAAAACAATATTGTGGTCAGACTTCATACAACACATATATGTTACCTACTAACTACAATTTGTGCGAAAATAGAGGACCGAAGGACCAAATCTGAAACGATCTACACTTCGGTTAACTATTTCGATTTAAATCTAACTTGTGACTGTTTAACTGAATTTATCACTGTGATTTATGGGGGTTCTATGGTACCCGAAATTGTTGGTACTATTGATAACCTTTGGAATTGTTAGTATGTTACATTATTTAGATAATTGCAACCCATTGTTGCTGGACAAATGCCTCTTTGAAATCAAAACTTGCGTCTCGTGTGGTCGCGTCACGCCATAACAGACAAATATACGATGAAACATTCCACACCTAACCGATGATTCGTTAATGCGTCGATCTGAATACATTTACGATACGGACACGAATCCGCTCTTAAATACATATTTTTAAGTTGAATCTACTTTTAGGTCAACATGCTTCTTAAATTAGTTCAGAAGAGCGTAGAAGATCACTGCTACCAGAACTGGTCTTCTCTGTCCTTGCATTATGAAAATATAAGCAATGTTTTATGGATTGGATTAACTTTGTACCTCCATCACTCGTCGGAATGTGGATCATTTTAACGCCTCAAAAGTTCGTGAACAATGTCCGCAACTCCAGTAATTTTACAAACAATTTCGTTTTTGATCTTAATCATTCTGCCTTTGTTCCGAGCGATGACAATAATATTTAGTCCAAAAATGTTATCAGAGATTTATTTCCTGGTGACCATTAGAGGGAGATAAGGTGAGACAGCAAACAAGTCTAGATCGAATAGAAAGTTAGACAATACAATGGGCCGTTTAGTCCGTACTTTCTCCCAGCCTGAAACAATGAGTTTAGTGTAAATGCGAGTAGGTATGTACCTTGTTACGTATACATTGTTAGATAAAACGGATTTGTGTACATCCTAGCACTTTCGTTTTAGTACACGGTTTGTTAAAAGGAAATTATTGTATGAGGAAGTTTGGTGCGGTTCTCACAGATTTTAAACTGGCTTATCTTAAGAAGCAAACAATTTGTGCAGAACGTGTGGTAAGATTTAATAAATTATAGAAGTCTCTGAATGAAGAGTATTGGAAGTAATTCGTTAGCATAAATATTTCCATTTCGATTATCCGGGCAACTACATACTAGCGGAGAAAGTACAGGACATTCATTGAAAAATATATTCTCCTATTATCGTGCTCCTCAAAATCCTGCTATTTGAATGTATAACACAAAAGCAATGCCGCGCTCATATCAATAAAAATAAAAGTAAAATCCCTCTCCTTTCCTTAAAGAAAACAATTTCATTTAAACACTATTAGAAAGGAGTTCTTTAATAAAGTCGAAACACGTTTACAAAGATCCATTAGAACAGTTCTCCCACACGTGGTTCGAGAGATTAACGCAGCTTTATTCGAAGCTAGCTTTGTAAATACTCGTACAGACTGCTACTGTTACTAGCTTTGTCGGTTATCTGCATGGAGAACAAAATAACAAGCGGAGGTGTCATAACGGAAGATCGCCTAAGAAATTCACACGCCAAAATGCAGGTGAGTGGGGGACAAGGAACGTTACTGTCTTCGCCCTTTAGATCCAACCATTTTATCGTTGACAGATTTCTCAAAGAACCCGAACGCCTCGTTAGTTTACTCGTAACTGATCGTTTTGGTCAAGCCCACCGCACGTATTCGACCTACCTGCATTATGCATTATTAGAAGGCGTCTGACCTACCTGCATTATGGCATCACCGCTCTTTCCTTGCTCCGTGGTTATCTTTGTGTTTGTTGATCTGGTCCTTGTTTGCGCTTTGTGGGGATTGGTCCTTTGATCCACGGCGATACGCTGTGTTGCCAGACCTTGTCTGTTCAGTTACATTTTACGGAGTTAAACTGATGTAGCTTCATTATCTAGTCTTCTATATTCTATACTATCTAGATACTAAAATAATATAGTAGTTCTTATGGTTGGTATTCTAAAGACTCGGAACATTCAGACTTCGGACAAAATTCTTTCGTTATTAGGAAGCTAGACTATCCTGAGGAACATAGGCTATATTTTAATCGGGTACGAGAAGAACCTTGGGACGCGGGAGAACAGCTAGTGTTTAATATAATTTAAAACAGTGTATTCTGCGATAGGTGGAGCTGAAATGAGCAAAATATCGTGTGTCAACAATTAAGTTTCATAGCTGCCACAAATTGTGCAAATGCATGAAACTAAATTTCTGTTCTCGTTAGTGTGTTTACCAATATTGCAAACATGTTTTAATCGATTTATTGATATTTAAATTTTCATCATCTGCCTAGCCTTTTCCAAACTATATTGGGGTCGGTTTCTAGTGTAACCGGGTGCAGCTGAGTACCAGTGTTTTACAAGGAACGACTGCCTATCTGACTTCCTCAACCTAGTTGTACCGGGCTACCCAATACAATACCCCTGCGTAAGACTGGTTGTCAGACTTACTGACTTCTGACTACCCGTAGCAACTACAAAGACGTACAACGTACGACAAAGACGAATATCAGCGGATACTTGAAGTCTATACGGTCAATATCTTTCTCATTTTATCAATTTATGTAACGAGGCTTTTATTCCATGATTTCCAAAACACCCACAAAAATGTATCTAAGAAAGAACACAACTAATAGAAACGTTCAGCTTCAGATACCACAATAACTAACAATTCTGTCTTCGCGAAAACAAAGGGAAAATAATCCCAGTTATCTTCGAATCTGGCCTTCAGAACCGGGTCACATAACTAGGGCCAGGATAAAGTTTGACAGGCAGGATTTATTATCAAGTTTCATGATATATATTAGTCACAGTTTGGTATCTGTTAACCGTGTCAGTGGTACGAGTCTCATTGAGTATTCTGTGTATGTGTTAGTGAGTAAGCCGACTACAATACCAGGTTGTAGGTACTGTGTGTGAGAGAGTTTTGTTAAGCGGCTAATGTGACGGTAGAGATTGTGGACTACATATGTAAATACATGAGAATTTACCTAGTGTGTTATATGAAGTAGTATTGCAATTCAGGGAAGCATTTCCGTTGTAAATAGGCATATTATACCGGCGGATCGAGTAGTACGGATACTCAACAGCGTGTTACTATATTGGTCATTTTTACTTGCTCATTGTCAGAATTTAAGAGGGTGATATCGTACATATTGTGTCCGCCATTGTTGAAATGGCAAAAAAAAACAACTGTAAAAGAAATGTATGTGTATGTAAATAAACCTTCTTCTTCTTCTTCTTCTTAGCGTTTATCCCGTCTTGTGACGGGGTCCGCTTTCCGTATCTTCTTCTTCTACTTCGCTCTATCCTGGACATCTTCCTCTTCGAGTTCGCAGATCTTCATGTCTTTCTTTACGACACTCATCCACCGCAGTTTTGGCCTGCCTCTGCGCCTTTGACTGAGTATGTAAATAAATACATTAAATTCTTCTAGCACAGTCTTGGATTGAAAAGTCAGTCCGTCTTTATTTGTAATATATAGGTTAGAAATTGGTCTTATTAACCCATCTGCATTTTCGGAGTCATGAATTAAAGTCAACTAACACCTGAATTAATTTAAAACCGGATTCAAAGTATGACAGACCCCAACAATTTTAATGAACCCCACGCAATGGACCATAGGTACCGAGATATGGTACCAAAGGACCAATAAATCAAAATTTTGCCTTCTTGATGTATAGGCGTGGTTTTGACTTGATTAATTGCTATGTGTTTAGCACAAAAATTGCTAAGTCCAAAACTAAATGACGGGTTTGGACAAATATCAATTGATCAATGTTTTGCGAGACCGCTGTTGTTGGCACAAGTAATGTTTGTGAGAATTTTCGAGTCCAAAAGTATGAACAAAAATATTGTTTTTTCTATATTTTTTAGTACAATAACATCAAAACTCAGTCGCTGAAGAGAGGCAGCACAATATAATATCTAAATTATCCGTCACTATTTATAACTCAAGTTGGTTCTTCTTATTATACTCTCGGAATCACACACGGCTGATATTGTCGTGGTACAGAATGAACATTAAACTGCAAAAAATAGGAAGCAATATACTAAATTTTAACACCAACTATAAATTGTCTAAAACTATTAAACTACGGAGCATTCCCACGGATTTAAAACCATTTGTCTAACATGTTTCCGTTGAATTCTATTCATAATAAAGAAGACAAATATTACGAAACGCGGTCCCACGCAGGTAACGTATAATTACAAAACTTTGCTGTTAATATACCTACCTAGACTTGTATAGCTGGCGGCTGTGTTTGGGAATATCAGTAGGTATACAAGAATAACATATCTCCCTCTTTTGAAGATATTCCCAGTCTTGCTAAGGGGTATCGGGTTGCCTGGGTAACTGGATTAAGCAGGTCAGATAGGCAATCGCTCCATGTAAATCACTGGTACTCAATAAGAGTGGAAGTCTACCCCATCATAGTTGAGAAAAGGCTAGGCAGATGATGATCGTGCGAACATAGATTACAAGCCCTTATACATATACATACCTACCTATACCTGCAGCGCCATCAAAACATTCTTATTCCTAAGGTGCTGCGGGTCTGCCGGGGCTGCGGGTTGTTCGAAAGAGATACCGCGGCCCTGGCACATGAAAGGCCTACGACGGAACACGACGGTTTTTTAGTCAGTAAGAGTCTGACACTCCCTCGCCACTGCTAACCCACAGCGGGAGGGGTCATTTGATGATGTTTGACGTCGTTAAAAAAAAAAGGTGCTGGTTTGAGGTCTTAATAAGACAACCAAAATAACAAACCTTAGCAAAACGAAGAAACAGATACAGTAATAACTTTGTTGCTAATCTAATTAGATCATCGTCGGCTTTTCTTCCAAAACTAGTGATTGATGAGCATATTTGAATGATGGATCTGAATTCATCAATCTGACAAGATAATCATTATTGACGATATCTTATGGCTCACAATAGTTTCTTTTTAAAAATAGATTAGATATTTGGCTGGTCGGTCTTCTTATTCAGGATCGAAGGGCTGATGATCTCTGACCTGTAGAAAATTATCTTTACCACCTCTAATTTCATTATTACCGTAAAAATTAACCCCTGAACGAGTCTAGACCGTCATTTCAGTAGTCTAAATAATCTTGAATTTGGATCCTATGAGTTTTCCTAAAACTTTTCAAGTAACCTTAATTTCTTCTAAGGCAGTTAGAGTTGCTACTTCCTCCATATTAGAATTAATTAATGGAGATATTATTGAACTCATTGATTGATTTTAATTGATATCACTTGACATTTCCAAAGGGCTTGATTGGAATTTAATGATCCATGATATTTAATGAAACTCTTTGTGGTAGTGTGTGGGAGATATTGTGAAATCCTCCTTGATGACTTTATATTTGTTTAGGATCAACTGGAGTGTAGGTGTCTGTCAGACCGTTTTGTTGTACTTTTGCTTTATTAAAATTGATAAATTAATCGGTGACGATGGTGTAATTATAATATTGCGACATTTTGTTCATTGGTTTCGTGTAGCTACATCATTATCATCATCTTGCCTTTATTCAATACGTCAGCGCAGCATGTCTTCTTCTTCCATACTTTTCTATATGACGTCATCAAAGTAACAAATATACATATTTACCTGTACATGGTTTATGCCAAAGTAGGGATGAAGTCACGTTTATCCCGGAAAAATGCTGGTATTTTGTAAAACGCCTCGAGAGTGAGGTAACAGGTAAAAGCTTAGAAAAATTAAAAGTCAATAGGTTTGTATGAAATTCTGGCTGCAAAAGAAATCAATGTTTAGTGAGTATAGATCTGGGGGCACGGCAGTGCCCCAGCCAAGTCTCGAGCAAAACGGGCACGGCGGCCGTACCATCTTTTCTCGAAGCGATTCGCGGCTGTTTCGCCCCCCCTATATCTTCGACGTGGACAAAGCTAGGAGTTAAGGTTTTCGGTGAATAATAGTAGGCATTAGAACAAGCTTAAGTTCGAAATTACATGCCAATTGAATTAATAGTTTCGGAGTTACGGTCGATCAAAGTTACACCATTTTGTCACTCACTGACTCACTGATTCACTGACAGATCATCAAAAATCTAAGGTACTTCTAGCAGACTTAGAAACTTCAAATTTTGCACCAAGATAGGTCATTAGCCACATATAAAGGAAAAATTATAAAAACATTAAAAAATAATATGCCATAGAAAACAATTTTATATTTGCGGTTTGGCAAGAACATTATGTATGGATTTTGACAGCATTGTTAACTTTGTTCGTTGTTTAAGTACCTATTCAATGAGGGTCTTCTCAATTTTTTCTGCCACAGGGTGGCGCCCCGTATGCGTCTGGTCCAAACAGCTGTCAAATAGTATGGAATTGTAGGGTCCGAACTTATTGTTTATTTAAATTCTGTTATATTGGAAGTGTTATTGATTTTATTATGGACTACGGTCAGAATAAGGTTTCCGAACTAAAAATTGAGCTAAGAGAGAGGGTGCAAAAGTCACTGGTACTAAGGAAAAGCTTGTTGAAAAATTTGTTAACACAATATGATTTAGTTTTTTTATTTACTCAACCGCAATAGTAAAACAATAATGCAGTGCTTTAATTATAAAATAAAAAAAAAACACTAAAATCGTTCACTATTCATAGTAAAGATAAGCACTTTGACAGTTACCTGGACCTGACGACTCGGTGCTGCCACCTCGTGGACGCCATTTTAGAAAACCCTCATTGGATGAATACATACATAGAATAGAAAAGAATAATATAAATGTAATACATAGACTATCATTAATACAAATTAATACATAAAGTTCATAATTCATTAAATTATTAAAGCTAAAACTCCATTGTATTGCGATAAATATTGTATGCGCGCTCGATAGATGGCGTTGTACCTGTCTGAATCGCGCTATGGTTTCTTTACAAAGCGCAGTCTAAGTAGTACTTCAAAATAATTCGATAATTTTCGTTTGATAGCGCCATCTGTCTATGAAAAACCATTTCGAAACTAAAAAATATTGTAGTGATAATTGATATTCGGAAAACTTTACGTGTTATTTAGTTTAGTTTAGTTATAGTTTGTAAGTTAGTAGATAATGTTATCTGTTAGTTAGTTTAGTTCTATTTAGTTTGTTAGTTATTTATTATACATATATATATGCATATATATATATAAGTTTAAGCCCTATTAATATATTGTTATAGTAGTAATTGTAAATATAGTGTAATGGAACGTGAAATATTGTACATAAATGGCGACCTTTGTCCACACAGAGTCATCTCTATTTCTGGAGATGGGTCGTGTTTATTTCATTCGTTGTCATACTGCATGTATGGGAGTTTTCAGTCGTCAAACGATATTAGGCGTGCTGTCGTCCATTATGTAGTGGAGAATTGGGATGATATGCAAGTCTATACCTACGACGAACGTGGAGACGTTTATATCAATGCAGATATGTATTCAGCTGCAATGCTGAAAACAATCACCTATGGATCCGTATCCGAACTTAAAGCGGCCGCTGCATTGTACCCCTTTATTTTCCAAGTTTACCAAAATGGTCGTTTGCAGGGATCATTCGGTGATGATCCTAGGAAACCAGTGAAACGTTTACGATTTACTGGGAATTTTTTAGGAGGTCATTACGAAGTACTCGTTCCCGATAATTACTCCATAGTATCAGATCTTCAGGTAGATGAAAATACTTCTGATTCTCCTAGCTCGACCCAAGCTAGTGAAAAAAATTATAGTGAAAAAGAAAATCGACTCCGAAGTATATATCGCCCAGACTTGTCTACCTTAGAAGTAACGAAGCCTCAGAGAAGAAACAAAAGAGATAGAGAATGGGTTCTAAGCAAAGCAGTAGCTGAAGTCCAAGAAATTATGAGTCACCTAAAAAAAAGAAAGAAATACACTTACAAAAAATAAATGAGATCCCACCAAAAACATTAAATGTAAAAAAATGCCAAGTCTCTCGATGCAGTCTTTCCATCGTAAAAAGTTTTGAGATCTCATAAAAGCCAAGTCCTATTCAAAATATTTTGTAGTTATAAATCAACATTTAGTAATTGTATCAATAGTTTTCTTTATATTATAATTATAGTGACTTGGCAATGAGCACAAGAAGAAACAAATAAAACGGCATATTTGGAGGAGTTGAAAGTTACACACACCGCATACGTAAACATTAATATCACAAAATTAATTTTCTTTTGGTTTATCCGTGTCGTCCCAACCGAATTTCGGCAACGGCAGTCAGTTTTAGTGTACTCTCGATTCATTTACTTTCATAAAGCCCGTAAGGTATTCTTAATTATTGTATTGGAGCATGTAGTCGGTAGCGACCATCATGATTCACACATAACAAATAATTTGATCACTGGTCTCGTCAGTAACATTTGCACATAATTCCAGGCAGCAAGCAGCTTTTAATTTGTGCTCATTTCCAAGTCACTATAATTATAATATAAAGAAAACACAACGAAGAATTATAATATAAAGTAACAAATATACATATTTACCTGTACATGGTTTATGCCAAAGTAGGGATGAAGTCACGTTTATCCCGGAAAAATGCTGGTATTTTGTAAAACGCCTCGAGAGTGAGGTAACAGGTAAAAGCTTAGAAAAATTAAAAGTCAATAGGTTTGTATGAAATTCTGGCTGCAAAAGAAATCAATGTTTAGTGAGTATAGATCAGTGTTTACAAATAAACAACAAAAAGAAGGATTTAAAGAATTCTTTGTAGGAGATTTGTCAAGCGCTATTAATTGATGACCCGACGCGACGGCCGGCTCGGGTCGTGAATCGGGAAGTGAGAATTGCGAAATAAAACACGAGGAGACAAATGCCATTGTTTGGATCCAAATAAAATTAATCGTCTTTAGATGTACTTTATATACTTTAAAAAAAATCTTAATTGTTACAATTAGTGTTTTTTTTTTACGTTAACATGAGAGACTGCAGAAGTTTATGCAGTCTGAATAATTCTCTTCGCAACACACGAAAGAAAGACCGGTTCCTGTTTTAATTGATTCAAATCTCACACGAAAAGAAAGCACTAAAAAGAAGAAAACAATGGAAACATTTTTAAGAAATAGCCGACTGAACCTCGGGGAAGGACTAATCCATAATAAAATATTTCACAGGGTTTCTTTCCATATATTTCAAATAGGAGCATTTAAATGTTTAGTTAGGAGTTTTTCCGGGTAAAACCAAATTTTCTCACTTCAGAAGGAATAATGTTTCGTGCGTGTTCGTGAACAGTATTTCGCCAACTTTCCTCCCATGGTCCTTTGAGACAAGATTTACAAGCAAGAACATCGGTTTGTGACCGTGACGGAAAAGGGCTGTATTTTCTTGCTTACGGAGACAAAGGAAGCCTTTTGTGGCCGGAAATGAAAGATCGGATTTTTTTCTTTAGTTTACAACAGGTGGTTGTGGATAAAAAGCCTAGATATGAATCCTATTAAGGACCATTATACTAATTTTACTAGCCTTAGTTTCAGTGATTTTTTAGCGTTTCATGTTCATCGAAGTTCAAGAAGAAGTCTGTTTTTACCGTCACACTGACTGTAAAACCTATAGTTTGTCTGAACATCATCCGGGCTGATAGCAACCCGTTATCCAAAAACACTTCCTACAATTTCTATGTATAATATTTTCACAGTAAACAGGCATAAAAATCAATAAATCAGTTACGTAGGATTTTGATACCCCAAAGTGCGCAACAGAAGTGCATGTAAAGCCGTTGTTAGCTTGATCTCTCTGCCGCTGTATCGGATTACCCCTGCGTACTGTGAGGGAATAGTGAATGCACTAGGTCTCAGTTGCATACGGTGTGTTGGTTTAGTAGAAATGTTCTTTGTGGCGCATTACTGAGGATTATAGGGATCCTAAATTATTATATTAATGAGATGTGTTTGTTACAAGTTCACGGTGAAGCTAACTTGATTTAATGTCTTTCAGAATTCGTTAAATAGTGGTAGTAACATCATTAATTTAACCATAGAAAGTCCACTGCTCAACCTATGCCTCTTCCATTGATTGATTGCATAGGCCTGCGTCCAGTACCTTGGTCAACAGTAAACTCAACTTCTAAACAAACAAAACATACCACACAATTAGAATTACAAGAAAACAAACAAAATATAGACTTAAAACACAACAAAACATATACATACAATTCGCCGCAATTTCGTCTCCCCGGGTTCGCTGAGTCGCATTGCTGAATAATATGTGATGTCATTGTATAAAACTAGAGTTTTCTCGCATTTCCTGATAAATTCAATTTATTATACCCTACTTCGAGGTCTGGGTTGAATTGAGTAAACATAACAGCATAGTTTTTATTTGCCATGAATATTATAGAATAGTCGTTATGTTTTTGTAAGCAAACAATGTCATAGGCAGGCAGGTTTTTCTTTCAGTTTAAATTTGTATAACTCACCACTATTTCAAACTTTCCCAGATCATTACAAATCTACACTATATATAATATCTAATGTTCAAATAAAAAACCATATAACACATAACTGTTGTTAATTTATTACCAAAGAATATTTTGCACACACCATTCCCATATTTTCACATTACGAAACACCACCTTGAAACATCAAAATAAACCCCTAAACACACCATTTGTCTTTAAAAGGGTCGCTTTCAACCGTGATTGATTTTCCTCTGATTCGCATACACCCTCCTTCATATAGACACAGGTATACACCAGCCTTTATGCCAATGCAGTCTGTGAATACCAGGTATTGTCCCAAGCGGCCTTCAGTTAGCTATTCTCTTTGGCTATTAAATGTTACTGCTATTGTGGGATTTCTTTGTAGTTCACTAACGTGTTGTTGATTAGGTTTCGTTTTGTTTTGGGTACTGTTTAAACTGTTCGGATAGAATAGAAATGTACCTTCTGTGTTTCGGAGGGCACGTTAAACTGTAAGTAACTGTAGGCTGTCATTGAACGTCTTTGGCAGTCGTTACGGGTAGTCAGAAGCCAGAAGTCAGATAACCAGTCTTACCGATGGGTATCGGGTTGCCTAGGAAAGTAGGTTGAAGGAGTCAGATAAGCAGTAGCTTCTTGTTTATCACCAGTATTCAGCTGCATCTGGTTAGATTGGTAGCCGCTCACTATACATAGAAGAATAAGAAACGTAAATATAAAGAATAAGAAATGTACTAATTAATAAATAATTTTTCATTTGTTTCAGGTACATACATACAGCTGAGATTACTAGTGGAATACACGACAATGATCTGCTACTAGTTGTAAGTAGTAGGTACCTACAGTAAGGTGATCCTTTGAATCGCTTTGAGATAATTTAGATAAGAGCTACATTATGCGACTTAATTAGATTAGCTTATTAAACTTATTGCAGACGTGAGATATTGTTGACCCTGTGTGTAACTATAATACAAAAGACATAATTGCATATTATATTATAATTTTATAATTACAAAATGTTTCTCTGTATATAAAAAACGTAATTATTTTTATTAAGAATCAATTCAGTCTTCAAGCAAAACTATCACTAAACTAGTTTTACAGTTGACCAATAATTCAAGCTCCATTTCCAACCTTATGTAGGACTGTAAACATGAAAACTAGAACATAACTCAATTTTATGTCCTCACAAACTGAATTTTTGGCACAAATCCATCCAGTATGTATTTTGTCGACTGAAATAACTGTAATGGTCCCTATTTTCCTGTGATCTTCGTACTTAAAAGGAAAAACCGGAGTAGGTATTTTAAAATACATACAACAGTAACAAAATCAAAAGACTGAGTTTAAAATGTTTATGGAATAGACGCCCCGAAACTCAACATTTGAAATTTCAAATTAAGAGTCCGTGTAAACTAATAGAAACCTTTGAAATTCCCTGACACGTATCAAGGAGTAGGACTCAAAATAATAAAACAATAAATAAATTAATAGTAAAATAAGTTTCTCTCATACCAAACGGAATACTAAATAAAGAGCAATATTTTATGTCCGGAAATGTATGAAAGTGTGTTGGAACTGAAATATCGATTCTCTTTCTTCTTGAACCGTAATGGTCTGTTCAGAGGGGAAAAATATTTTGGCAGTTAGTGTAAGTAGTTTTTATTAATTCTTTTTTGGCAATCAATTTTGTATAAATGAAAGGCATATTTTATTTTGAAACACCATCGAAAATGGTGTGATGCGCAACAAATTTGTGCATCCGGATAGAATCGTAAGCTTTCTGTGTTGGGTTTTATACAATACCTTATTAATGAACATTCTAAGCTATATTTTCAATGTACGCTATATGTACAAACTTAAACTACTTATCTTTATACATTGTTGGGTTATATCTAGTTAACTTTTCTCAGTGATAATTCAATAGCTTGTGGGACAGTTATGAATGCCTGAAAAAAATCAATACAATTGCATTAACTTCAAACCTAACAATATCAAAATCAAAAGATAAATCACGTACATAACAATACAATTTTTTAAGTAATATATTATAAAAAAATGCGCTACTCCATCGTGCCGTCTGAACGCGATACAACTATTGTCTCAAGGCTCCACGGAATTCAATCTGCAGCAGAACTGTGTTTGTCGATGCAAATGCAAAGCAAATTCAATAATAAGGAAACTGAGAAATTATCCAAGGAAACAGAATGCTTCTTTGTATACTTGAAATATAATTTCTTTCAACTGCCGATGAAGTTTGCATTTTAATGGCCAACGATATTTCTGTTTGTGTGTAAGTTTTAATAAAGTGAAATATCTATAGATATACATATATCACAGTTTGGTGCCATTCTATAGCAGATCATTTTTTATTATCTAAGGCTGGCTATAAACACAGATTACTATAATAGTTACTACTACCTCGGACACAGGATAAGTTAAGCATGGCGATCCAACGAGGTAATGCTGCCAGCCTCTTGTGCACGCTCCCAGTCGACAACGATGGGGACGAATTTTATGACGCGTTTTAGTTACTATGGTTTTTTTTTTGTTTTACTAGGATACTTTTTTATATGTATTGTAAATATATAAACATCTATGTAAATAAATAATACTTAACATAAATTCAACATAAAGTCAAACGCGTGCCTATATTCAAGGAAAAAATGTGTTTTACTTAAAACATAGTCCGATGATCCAATGCCAAGAACTCTCATAAACATTATAGAACCGCTCGCCAATCCTCTGACTAGCCTCAACAAATAAGGCTTAACTTCTCAAATATATTATGTATTGATCCTCAGCTGTTACGTAGTCACCGCTATTATAGAGCTTCCGGATTCCGAGAGCCTTCTTAGAATATAAATGATGAAACACAGTGACGGGAATAAAAATTGAGTATTTAATCTTCCGACTTATATATACAAGATGAAAGTAGCTGCCGCGGTTTCGCTTGTATCCTAAGAGATCTTTACGTCATCTAATAAGAAGTATATGGTTGGCTTAAGGTTAGGCGGATGGAAGTTGCCTTCTTTACCATCCCGTCATCATCATCATCATCATCAGCCTATCGCAGTCCACTGCTGGACATAGGCCTCTCCAAGTGCACGCCACTGAGATCTATTTTCGGCTTCTCGCATCCAGCTCCTGCCAGCCGTCTTGCGCAAGTCATCACTCCACCGTGCCTGAGGAGGAACCATCTTTACCATCCCGACTTTATTCCAATTGCATTCCTGGTAGGTGTAGCATATCTTGTTCTTCTATACTCTTCTGTATAACGTTATGTCACAAGTAACATTCTTTCTTGCCATCTTCTTCTTCATCTTTCACTAAATTCATCTATAGTTCCTTAGATTTTTCCCCTTCATCTATCTATGTTCACTGCTGTATATGCTCAATGTAACTCTGTTCAGCCTTTTTACCGTCAACAGAGATTGCGTTCTGACATCTTAGTTATTGTTTTAATAGAATAAATAAAGTACTTCTTTACCTTCCTTTGCATGCTTCACGCGTATTGGCGATAAAACTCTTACTTTCAAATTACGATGTATCTAACGGTAAACACGTAACTACCTATATAAAAGTGCACTAAAAAGAGAAGTAGACATTTAATCTAGAATTCTAGATCTTATTAGCATGCACTTGGTGTTATTTTACGTCATTTTAGGGTCACTGATTAACGCTCAATCCTTTTCCGTGTGAGAGGAGGCCTGTCCCCAGCAGTGGGACGATAAAAAATTCTGTAACTAGGGTTACTGAAAGATGCAACCGTAGTAAGTGCTTATACTACCTACGTATATCTACGCTTAGGTTTTTACGGCGAAACATACCTACTTATTATATATACTTATTTGCTCGTCTGTCCACCTGTCTGTATGTCGGCATGTCACCATGTTTTTCATAAACATGGAACTATGACAAAAATACTGAAAACCAAAAGAATAATAAATACCTATATAAGGGACTTCAATCCAACAAGCGCGATTTCTTGGTTAGTTTTCTACGGAACTTCGAGCGCGACTCCGATTCGCACTTGGCCGTTTTTTAAATTGGTATGTAGATATTGTTATAAAAAGTTAAGTGTAAAAAACGATATAATCTGGTCTAATGGTGTGTCAATGTGATAGATAATGTCAAATGCATTATGTAAATGTTTGTATAATCGTCGAGTGGCTTTTAGAAGATACCTATATTAAGACTAATTACCTAGTTTATTATTTAATTTAATTTAAGAGAACTGAAAATTATATTACCAATTATAAATACACGTAAGAAACCAATTTGCGACATTGTTGACTGCCTAAAATTGATAAATTTTTGGCTTTGGTGATCACCCAGGGAAACGGTATAAACTCAGATAATAAGAATTCTAGAGAATGTGTGTCGTACTATACTACTAGCCGATTGATTTTATTATCGTTAAAAATTCCCCTCTATTTTAACGGATATATCATAAAATATACTATAAACTGCAATTACGCGCTCCATTCACCCCTTATAGCAATAATCGACGCACCGTAAACCACCGAGTGACACGCTAATCGATCGTTTGACACGCATACCGGAATCGATACAGCCCATGGAGAACAAAGTGATTAACGGAGATGTCATAACGCAAAATCTCCTAAGAAAAGTAGCGCGCAAAATGTTGCGGGTGTTCGGAGGACGAGTAACGCGTTTCTATAGCTGACCTCGCCGTTCTTACACGCATTCTATAGAACCCACTCATTATTTTCAAAATAAAAACATATCATTACTAGCTCCGCCCTTTCACACCTTCTGTAGAACCCGCCAGTTTTTTTTTTTTCAAAACAATATCAACAATCGATCAATACCGCTTCACAGTTCAATTTTGATTTGACAAGGATCCCGAATTCCTCATTTCTAGTAACTGATCAGACTTACCGTAAGTTACCCTGACCTACAAGAAGGCGCACCGCAGGCCTTATGGCATCTCCGCTATATTTCCTTCCTCCGTGATACAGTCTGTGTCGAAGCCACGATGCATCGATGCATCGGCGCCGGTTCGATTCACCCAGCTCGATGTCGATGTTGAACTATGGGAAATGAAGCGGCTGTTATGTCTTATCAATGTGGGCAAACCGGCAGGATATGACAAATCAATTTATAAGCTAAAAGCTCGATTTTGTTATTTAATTTACGTTGCAATGGTAGGTCTTGTCCGGGCCGATTTAATCCTTAAAGTTGGTTGTGGACACATCCATCAGACATTTCAAAAAATTACATTCATATTAAATTCAGGTAGGATGAGGAAGTATATGCATAAGGGAGAGTAGGAATAAATAGGAAGTATACATATGGAAGCATAAGTATAAGGAAATAAATATGACACACTAGTTATAAGCAAAACGAAAACTCAAGCACAAAAAAGTGGCCATTTTTTTTAATAAACCGAACCAATTTCAGGCCTACAATATTGATACTCGTAGTTGACTCACAAACCGCAGTTTGCTGACTACTTCAACTGAACCCAATAGTTGCCGAGTGGTCAACCGGCGACCCATTTCCTAATTGCGTGAAAACTCGCAAGTTAACTCTTAACTCCCGTGATTCCAGTTAACTGGCTGCGGTTTAATTAACGTATGTCAGTTAAGTGGTTGTTTTAACGTTTTATGTGTCTACTACATGATTTTTTTACACGTTCCGTATTTTTTTTTAGTTGTAGAGCTTATTTTGAAGGAACTCAACCGAGCATTTTAATCATTTTAGTTGGATAGACAGTCACTACGTGTAAAACACTTGCACTCAATTGAATCCGAATAGACTGGAAGTCGACGCCAACATAGATAACAGACTCTACAGATGATGATGATGAAAATGTTGTGTCCTCAAAAGTATGTCAGAACACCGACCCAAAATGAAAATGGGATAAGGCCAGGACGATGTTGATTAAATTCTTCTTGAAGTCCAATTCCTTATTGCTAATTAATGGAATCCACATCCATTTGATATCCATGTGACATTTTAGCTTTGTCTCACAAGGCAGACAGATAGCTTTTGTATGTAAATAAGAATATAATTTATGTAACGCTAGTTGTTATTTTTCTTTGCTGTAACAAAATAATGTCATGGCGGGCTGCCAAGTCTGCCAAAAATATTTAATGTCGTCACAAACTAACGGGCATATCTAGCACATCATGTTATAAAAAATATTCTTATTATCGCCAAATCTTATACAAATATTCCTTGAATGCAGGCTGAAATACGGTGTAGCCCATATACGTCTGACTAGGCAGTTTTTTCATAACTTCAAATATCTCTGTTAACAGAACATGCCATAGAAGCTAAAATATAGGTTCTTAAAGTTTGCCAAGTTATACCTCTACGGTATACAAAAATAGTCATTTCGAAGAATAACATTTATAGAAATACCTAGAAACTGATTCTTTAAAATAATTTTAATAAAAGCACCACCTACGTCGAGTGGCCCCCCTTACTTATTGGACTTCAAAAAACTTCCAAACAAATGAAATTTCGTAACTAAAATACTTACAATTTCAAACGCATAATAATAAATAAACGCGCAATAAATATACGATTTCGAAACCCAACCCGGAACCGATTACGGCATTGTTACGGCACAAGCGTGTCCTTTTGTGACCCTAATACGATGTTCTGACTTATTAGGACGGCATTGTCTTAGCCGATTTAGGGTTGAAAGAATTACATTGTATCTGCATAGGTTCTGCGTCACTTTTAACTATTCTAATATAATATAATAAATAGGAAATATTTTTTTGTTTGTTTGTTTATAGGTTCTGAAATTATTTGAAAAATTCTTTCACTGTTGGTAAGCCACACTCTTCCCGAGTAACATAGGCTATATTTTATCACGGTACGGGCAAAAGTGTTCACGGGACGCGGGTGAAACCGCGGGTAAATGGCTAGTTTATTATACATACTTATGCATTGCCCCATCTGCATCGTTATTTTTATGGACAATTCAATAGATTTATTACTTGAGCATAAACTTTATAGTAAAGGAACACACTGTACACTTATTGCAATCTGTTTTTACATAACAAACTCACAAACATACTAACACACACAAACGTATTACTCACAAACTCTCTCACACATCACACTAAAACAAAGGTTTACCACAACTTGAAACTTCACCCTTTTGACACAGTCCACTTGCACTCCTACAACAATACATTTATTTTATAAACGTACCTGTATAGCCGGATACTGCCCCCTAAGATACAGGTTTAGGGGACAGGGTCGACCTAATTGTATTTTAGCCTAGCTTAAATTATTATTAAGAACTTTATTTGTAAGCATGTGCAATGTACCTAAATTCTTGTGGTAATAAATACATTATTATTGTGCATTTATTTGTCTTTCAACATATTATTTATATTTTTAAATATAAGATTACAAAAAAAAAAAAAAAAAATAACATTTAAAAATATAAAAAATAGATGGCCACCTATATCGGGCACAGGGTCCAAGGTACCGGTGGTTAGGGTCCCAGAGACAGAAACCTCCTCACAATACGCGCCGTATCAAGGAGTACTGCCTTCTGAATCAATCCCTTGATCCAGCCGCCCAACGAGAGCCTCCTGAGGTGTTGGTCGAGGCTCTTGGCTATTTGACCATTGGCCGTAATGACAATCGGCACAATAACAGCCGTGTCGACATCCCACATGGCGACAACCTCGTGCGCTAAGTCAAGATATTTTATTTGTTTCTCTTTCTCAGCTTTCACTAGGTTCTCGTCATGCGGGACGGTGACATCGACTATCATCGCGCGGCGCGCTAATCGATCTATCACCACCATATCAGGCTTATTGGCTGCAATAGTCCTGTCAGTGATGATAGATCGATCCCAGTACAACGTGATATGGTCATTTTCGAGAACTGGGTCGGGCGCATACCTGTAGTACGGTACCTCAAGATCTACAAGTTTGTATTGCAGAGCAAGCTGCTGGTGGATGATCTTGGCCACTTGGTTATACCTGTGCAAATATTCACCGTTAGCCAAACGAGAACAACCAGATATAATATGTCTGATAGACTCACCCGGATGGTGACATGCCCGACATATGTCAACCGTCTCGTCTTTCATAATATATCTCCGGTAGTTATTCGTCAGGATAACTTCGTCCATAATTGCACATACAAACCCTTCGGTTTCTCCAAATAGGTCACCGAAGCGTAGCCAAGCTACGGACGCATTGAAGTCTACATCGGGGCCATGAAGAGCCCCGAAGAAGCGTCCGTGTAGCTGTTTGCTCTGCCATACCCCCTTGCGATCATGGGTAGTTAGCACCACAGGTCTGCGCCAGTTCTCATTTGCCAACGATAGCGGGGTGAGTCCTTTGTCCACTGCTACCATATCACGATGCATACCCACGTCGCTTTTGAGAAGATATTCTCTGAGAATGCACACCTCACGGTTGTGGAGCGTCTTTGCATTTAAAAAGCCTCGGCCTCCACATTTCCGTGGGATAGGTACAGTCTCATCACTGACGATCGTGGGTGATGCATTCGTTCTGCGGTCAGCAGTGTGCGGACTCTCCTATCCAGGGCATCCAATTCAGTTTGGGTCCATTTGAGTATACCGAAGGAGTACATCAGGACTGGCATGACCCAACCATTATAGGCGCGAACCTTGTTATTATTATTAACTCTTTTAATTTATCTGTGGTCTGCATAAAAAGGCGGGAAATGGCTTGTCAAATACAGCTAGGGCAAGATGGTGGACGCCAGCCTGTAAGTGCAAATTATTCATCGGATTAAAGAGTGATTGGACTCTTTCATATCCATTCAATTTACTGATGAAATAGCAAATGCTTACTTGAAAATTTGATTTTATCCCGTTGGCTTAAATTAAAAACACGCACTTGACTCGATGGTAGGCAATTTTATATTTTTTAAGAATATCTTGATTTAAACCAAAGTTAGGTTAGTAAGGGTGGGAAGCGGCCTAAACTAATAACAAAATGAAAATAAGCTAGTGTATGTCTGGATTCCAAATCCGGTACTAGAAGGTGTAATTCCTGGACACGTGACAAAGACATGTAATTCCGGGACAAACCCGGATTTCCTGGCCATCTGGTAACCCTTGTTAGAGGGTACTATATTTGAAACAAAAGCTAGTTAATTTCGAAAAATCCTGCAGCTCTTAACGCAATAATTCAAAACAGCCACACTGAGTGCTTTTTCGAGTTTAATCAACCCCTCTAAAGAGAGTTAATCCTTTACAATAAATTATAATTATTACAAGGTAAGCCGCCTGCCGTAAGAAGGTTTTAATTGGCTTTTAAATTCAGCCTTGTTAGTCAAAATAGCTCGTTAAGGATGGTTTAATATTAATTCCTGTACTGGGATTCTATAAAACTCGATCAACAACTCGCATTTCACTTCGATTCGTAATGTCATTTCATACTTTAGGGGAGGTAGGGGAGGGATGGGCACTTTTTCACAATTTATTGCATAAAAAATCAGATTTTACAGATCATTATCAACTTTTATTGCCATTTCTTATATTCGGCTAGATATAATGAAAGAGCTTTCCTAAAAATTACAATCAGTTTCAACATTACGAGATATTTAAACGGTTTTATTTAGCTCACCCCGTTTGTTTTATTATTTATTCTTGGATCAAATTTAGTAATTCAAATTTCACCCTCTTCCTGTCAACCGATTGGTCTGAAATTTTGTATACACCTTTAATTAAATCCAATATGGCCGCCGGCACAAAATGGCACAGCCCCCTCAATATGGGTATCAAATGAAAGGGCTACACAAGTAGAATACTGTCAGCAACCCCAGCGGGGCGCAACAGGGCCAAGGCCTGCCTGCACGTCGATTCTATAAAATTCGAACAACAACTCGCATTTCACTTCGCTATTCACTCTCACTTCGCATTCGATTCAGAACGACCTTGATTTTGCATTCTGTAAACATCACCTAATCACTTGCGAAGTGAAGTGAGCTCGACATCGACCAATGCTGTGCTAGTGACTTCCCCACTCGACAAAATGTCAACCGAGATTAATCAGTTTTTAATTTTATCAGTTTTGACACAGAATTTTAGCTAAATATGATGTTTTAGTTATAATTTGTTATTGTAAGGAATTTGAGGCAGCTTTTAAGTATAAAATAAACAGAAATCTCTAAATTCGTGCTGTGAATATAATCTATGCTTACCCTACGAAAAAAAATACTGACAGCGCCAATACCATTATTAATCTGTGGACAATATTTTCTTCTCTTCTGTCATAGAGGAAAGTAATATATCGGGTATCTTCTGTCTTCATATTGTGTTTAAGCTTGTTTGTTTTCGCCGGTTTTCGCCGTAATTGTGATAAAATCATGAAGTAATTTTATATTTCTTGTTATAAAGTTAAAAATAATATTAATTAAAGAAGTGTTTATTTTATTAATCCAACAATAATTTCAGTCCAAATGACAGGTCGTCTCACCCTTCGTCGGCTCAGGTTGAAACTCTGGTTGAGTTTATGGAGCAAAACCCTGGCCTGGCGAAGGGTTTCGTGAGAACGCAAAATGCCAGAGAGCGAAGTCGAAGCCAGTGGGAGGAATTAGCCGTGCGCTTAAACAGTATAGGTGGCACCATCAAAACCCACAAACAGTGGACCAAGGTTAGCAGTATTTTTTTTTGCAGCAGTATGTTAGAACCACTTCACATTCCTTAAAGCAAACCACTTATGCGATAGCCGATAGTCTTGGTTTCAAGTGTGTTCCTTGAATTCATAAATATTTTATTTTGATTTTATGTAATCTTTTTCAATTTTTGACCAAGAATATTGTGGAAATGGAGACAACTAATTTTCTTTTTAATTTTAAATAAATGTTTGATTGTAGTATTGGACTGACAAAAAAAGCGCCATTAAAAAAAAAGTTGCAGCACGCTCTGCTGCTAGGCGTAGGACTGGTGGTGGGGTGGAGGACGAAATGATGCTAACTGAGGTTGAGGAAAGGATTGTTGCTTTGTGTGGTGGTGAAAGCTTTTCCACAGGAGATGCACATTTAGGCATTCAGCCGTTTCCGGTAAGAAATTCAGAAATGCAATTGGTAAGTAATACTAGAAACACTCTGCAAGGTTTGCTGTCGTTTTTACAGCACCCATTTTTTTGTGGATTAGACCCTTTTTAGTGTTAAGTGAATTTTATATTAAATTTACCTTCCTGTTTCAGGAAAATGATACGCCGTCTCCATCACCCGAAGCACAACCTATATACAATACTAATGATGACAACGTAAGATATTTTTTAATTCATAATTTTATGGAATTCATTATTTTACACTCTTATCTAGCATTTTTTTTTATGTTAACTTATTATAGATTAATGTACCACAACAACAGCAGAGTCAGGCACGGCCTACTGAGGAATCAGCAGCTATTGTATTTTATGTAAGCTATTTTGTACTAAATATGTCTGTATATGATGTGTCTAGATTATATTCTATTAGTATCTATAAATATTGAAATTCATTTTATTATTACCAATATAATTGAAATAGTAATTCATCCTTGTAATAACCCTAATAATATTATAATCTTAATTTTATCCCACAAGGAAGATACCATTTTATCCAATTTACAGGATTCCGCCCTGATTGAGGACAGTCCAGCACCTCGAAATTACAGACCACCAGCTAGTGCAATTTCGAGAAAACTGTTTGCTTCCTCATCCAGCTCCATTGTTGGAACTAGCCAAAGCATTTTACGGGTATGTATCTATCTCTGAAATTCTAAGTGCTTTAATATTATTTACTGTGTCACTTGGAATTGTCGATATTTAATTTCAATATTAGGAAGTGGGCCTTTTTAAGATTGTTTCTGTTGTTTCAGAATAACCAGTTAGACAACACTCCTCCTCCAAATCCTCATGTTTATCATCCCAGCCTGTCCCCTCCAACTGTAACACTTTCCCATACGCCCACACCTTCACCTTCACGCCGTGGTTCCACCCCAGTAGCCTCCCCAGTCATTCCAAGAACTGCGGCTTCATCATGTAGGTAAAAAATACATTTAAACAGCATTCTCTACATTTTTGCAACTACATCTGGATGGTAGTCGAGTACTCTGTGTACTAATAAGCACCTAAATCGTCCTTTTAGGAGGCCTATTGTTCTCTCAACTGAGTTGCGAGCAGTTGAATGACGCTTATTGTAATAAGCTTCAGGGGAATTCTCTTCAGCGCCACTAATTGGCGTCATGAGGTAGGCACGCTGAGCATATCCTGAATCACCTGAAAAAAAAATAACTATGTAGTTTTTATACTTAGTAATTAGGCTTATATTCTGAAGCAGGGTCAGGAAAGGATCTACTTACCGAGCAAAACTACTTCTTCACCAGCATTTGTTAATGCCTCTAAATGGTCTTTGATAGCACTATAATTAAAAATGAAGCTATCGTGAGTAGCTCCTCCATATGTGGGATCCACGTGTAAAATATTTAAATCTGCATCTGTTATCTGAAAAAGAAATAAATTACAATGACTCTATTATACCTAATTATAATTGATTACAACATTGAAATCCATTTTACCAATTGCACATTTCTTGCATGGTAGCCTTTGCGGCAGTAAAACCGTTCTTCGTTCTCTGCTGGTCTATTCATTGCCACCAGAGTGCCATCAATACAGCCTATGGTGGCTGGAAACCCAAACCTTTTGTAGAACCTGTAATTTACAATAATCACTAACATGATCAACTGTAAAAATAAAAGGGTCAGTTTAATTATAATAATATTAAAATTATATTATATCTAGGTACTAACCTTTCTTTTAAAATTTGCCTTTCTTGCTGATTTTGAGGAAACCTTATATATTTTTTTACTACGGCCGGATTGTTCAGAGCTTCCACTACTTCATTTATGCAACGAGATGCAGACGGTTGCGATAAATAAGTTCTGATGCCCTCTTTAATAACCTTCTGGTAACTGCCACTAGCCAAGAATGATAAAGTACATAGTATCTGTGAAACAATAAATCAATAAAAAATGTAATACCTACTTTATCTGGATTTAGTGAAAACAAAATTGAGACCAATTTGGTTATTTTCATGCTTAAGAGAATACCAATATTATAACTGAAGTACAGAGGCTTTTGAAAACATATCAGCTGGCGGGGAAACCACATAAAGGGAATACTCCTTATTAAGAACTAAGTGTTTTTCTTATTATTGTGTGCTTGATTACAATTTTTCAACTATAAACTGTGTCAATACTTACTTTTACACGAGTTGTAAGTCCTTTGCCTCGACGTTTTGTGGGCTTTATCAGGGGCAGTAAATCAGACTCCAGTTGGTCAATTAGCTCCTTTGACAATCTATATATGCTCACATAGTCATCATCGCGAGTTAATAAAGGTAAACTACGAATTCTAGCAGATTGTTGACGCTTTTCTAAATTATCTAAAGCATGAGCTTCTTCTAATAAAGATTTAAGCAAAAACATTCTAGCCATCGTTAAATGTAGGCACTTAATCACTTTAAAACACTTAGAACTTTATTTAAACACTATTTTAAATATAATAGTCTCTAGATCAAGTTGGCAACGGTACCTGAAACAAGATTCTATAAAGGATTTTTCGCGCAGATTTATAACCTCACAAATTTTCACTGACGAAGAAAAGCCTCCCTACCATTGAGAGCATTGGACACTTTTGACTTAGTTTATGAAAAAAAAATCGGTAAAAAAACTTTTAAGTTAAACGGTTTTATCTTATGTGCACTGAAAACTAGAAAATAAAAAATAGTTACTTACCTGTCAACCTACGTAGGTGGTCCCGGTCATATTAGACTAAAATAAAAACGTGGGGCCCATTAACTATTGCTGTAGTACTCTCTTCTAAAGGTATAATAGGTGTGGATTGCATCGACTTACTATAATTGTAACTGGAGATTTTGACAATCAATAATTAATAATAGAAAATACACATACCTTTCATTAGTTTTCTCTTTATAACGATCCGAAACCGCAACAAAATATTTAAGTACTTTTACGAGTGTTTGTTCTTGACAACTCACAGAAATGACAGATAGTCTATGGATGAACACCGTTACCAGTCGGTAACGTAAACTACCCAATTAAAAAAAAACAAAACTATGATCAGAAATCAGAATAAAAGGACCCCCCTTTTATTCTGATTTGATCATGTCTCCCAACTGCCCATCTCTCCCCTACCTCCCCTATAGATAGACAGATTTTGACAAATCTGTCAAAATCTCGACTTTGATTTAGTTCAACTTGTCAACACGCTCGATAGTGAAGCGCTAGTGTAGTTTGACAATGTCAATCACGAAACTTTAAGGTAGAATTCCGTGGGTCGCGATTGTCGCAGCCGCGCGCGACAAAAGTCAACCTATGAAAATGTATGGCACCGCTGCCGAGGGCTGCGACAGTCGCGCGCGGACGACGAATTTCGTGAGCCGCTCGCGGCCGTACGCTTCTCAACATGGTCTAGCGCTTAATAACATCTATAGAATTTTAGTAAAACCAGAATTAAATTTTTGACAATGCCGCGAGCAGCTTACGAAATTCGTCGGCCGCGCGCGACTGTCACGGGCCTCGACAACGGTGCCATACATTTTCAAAGGTTGACTATTGTCGCGTCCACGGAATTCTACCTTTAGATCGAAGTCGAAGTGAGAGTGATGTCGAAGTGAGTTGTGATATTTTATAGAATCGACATGCTGATTACTTAATGTGTAAGCTTTTTGGTAAAATTATGCCTTTGTTATTTTCAGGTAACAAAGCCAATAAATACGTGTTGTACTTAGATAGAGTCAGGGTGGTAATTGATTAAAAATTGGGTGTTCCCTGCGGTTTACGTACCCGGATAAAATGTAGCCCATTGTCAAATCAGCCCAGAAGTATCGAAGTCAGGGTAGAAACAAAATCTTTTTTAATATCATTAGTATTTATGTGTATAAAAATTCATGATCACCATTTTCATAATTTCGAAGTAATTTTCACAACAAATGAAAGGCTAGTAGTATATTTTACACTAGCTGACAAAAAAATGTGGCTAGTAAAACCGTTGATTTTAAAAATGCAGGTAAAAGTAACGAGTTAATGGACACCAGAGAACTTTTCTAGTATTTTTTCTCTTTCCGTGTCCGCTTTGATTAAAAAGATGCGCTCATTAGCCAGTGTAGGTAAGCTTTTAGATAGCGCCATTTTTTTTGGCTTGCTTTGTAATGTCCGATGTGTTTTTAAAGCGATTTGAAATGGGAACATGTTTTCAGCTTGTATTTTTTGTATGATCGATCAGTGATATTTTCGCGGGTGCTAGGATAAAAAGATTATGAATTATGTAAAGAATAAAGTTATAGGTAAATCTTCATATAAGATAAGACCCGAGATATAATGATAATCAAAAATAAACATAAAATACTAACACTTTAATTAACAGCCTTAATTTTACGTATTAGCTCTATTTATCACTTCACAAAGGAGAAAATATTTCTTATACTAAAACCCCCGGTATTATTTTGATGGACCGCCAAATTACCAGAATAGATGGGAGTCCGTTAGAAATTCGGCAAACAAGAACGTTGTTAGGGGAAATGAACTCTTACACAGTTCATTACGATGTTTTATTTTGTTAATTTCTGTGTTTTATGGTACTTAATAAATATTATTTCAGAAATTACTAGGTTCGGCTCTTAGGGTGCGTCCACATCTGGCGAATGCGCCGCGAATGCGCAGCACGCGAGCCGATCGCGAGCTGTCCGCGAGCTGCGCGCGTGCATTTTTGTTCGTGCGCCGCTTCTGCGCCGCCCGCGCGCAGCTCGCGCGCGACCTAAGCGCCGCACGCGAGCGGCGCGCAGGCGGCGCGCGACGTCTGCCATCTTCGATAGTACTGAGCCAATATACGGAACTGTAAGGGCGAGAACTGATTGCGCGCAGATCGCGCGCCGCTCGCGCGCTCTATACGAGCCTTGCGTGAGTTGCGCTAAAGAGGCGCACCGAACTATTGCAGTGACTGCACGCGCGCAGCTCGCGGACAGCTCGCGATCGGCTCGCGTGCTGCGCATTCGCGGCGCATTCGCCAGATGTGGACGCACCCTTAGAGACCTGATCAATAGGGGGTTGTGTCACTTCAGTTTTGAATTATTTTTGAGGATACGTATGTGTCAGACATGTAAAACATGTATAGAAATTATTTCATCTTGGCTAACCTGATAAGAATTTAATTTTTGTAATGTTTTAATTTGTTAAGTGCCTCACTACCGCATTGGGTTATCAAATCAAATCATTTAGGCCTTTACAAGCGCTTATGAACGTCAAAAATTATAAATAAGTTTGATTCTAGTGGCCCATTCCAAAAGTAGCTTCCTATGGAGAAGAACGGGCAAGAAACTCCATGGTTACTCTTTTTAAAACATAATAGGTGTTACAGGTCATAAGTCTGTAATGTTAGTGATAAAGATGGTAAATAAATGAAGATTGTACAATTTGCGCCAGTGGTACGTTGTCCAGGCAATCAGCAATGAATATGGAACAAATCATTCAAGCCATTCGGCATTCATCTCTTATTTTATTTAAACTCACCGAAATATGCTATTGTTGTGGCTTATGCGCCTCGGAACAATTCATTGCTTCGATATTCTCGACCTATGAACCGTAAAATCATAATGAAGAGAACGGTTTCTAAACAAATAGTAAACTAGTTGTTGCTTGTGGTTTCACCAGTGACATAAGTGAATAAGACCATTGTCTTTTGTAAGTATGTAAACTATCCTGATAGAATGGTCATACATACCCAATGTAGGTACTACCACGCAGGTGTTACTAAAAAAATGTATCAAACTCGATTCGTATTTGTATCGATAGATTTTACTGTAAACGAGTGGCAGACATACATCTCATTCAATAAATAAATATAACTTTAAGCTACTCCAATAAAGTCGAGACAGACAAAAAATTCACAAACAATATTAATATTTTTCAGTCAACAATCACTTAAAAATATGAATACATTGAAATGAAATTAATAAGCACTTCAGTTCATGAATAAAATATAGATAGGAAGGCATTTGTAAGGTCTTTTGAGGCATTCGCTCCAACTTTCTCTGCAGACTATTCATCAATCTGCGAATTTATGGCCTAGGTCGGTATCTAGACGTAATTATTGTTATATCTGGGAGGTATAAATCGTGGTAATTTCAGCGGATGTAAGATGATAAAGATCTTATTGATTATTTATTACTATTTGTTACAATTGGCTGAGAATTACTCTACTAGTCTCCGAAACTCATGAAAAGATACCAGTGCAACCCTATCTCTTTGTAAGTTTGTTTGACAGTCATTCTGGTTTGTAACTACTAACTTCAATTCACGACTGCCAAAGATGTATAATTGACAGCCGGGACCCACAATTTCACGTGCTTTAATCGATCTACCGGTGCAGCTGTTATTGAGTTCGTTTACTTTAAAAGTACTGCATAATAAACAAATGAAAGTTCACGTAAAATTATAACGAGGCTCATTATTGCGTTCACAAAGTCCTCGAAAAGTCAATGCTTAATGAAAAACTTAATAAATAGACCGCAGTACGGCCCAGTTGCAATTCACTGCGCTTACAAGTTTCGCATTAATATCGGAATATTTTCAATGCTTTTTGTGCGAAGTGACTGGTGGCTGTGATAAATAAATAAGGTGGGTTTGAAATGGAAATTTTTGTGTTGTAAATTATTTATTTGTTGAAAGATTCTGTATTCAATTGGTAGTTTCGCATTACTCCTTCCGAAGTGAGTCTTTGATGTTTTAATTTAAATGTTTCAGGTAAAAATTTGAGAAATACCTTTTTTTTATCATAATCCCAAAAAAAAACTATACAAATTACCAGTAATCTTTTCTTCCAATTCCAAATAAACTCTTTAACTTCGCAATATCGCTATAGATTCATCAATATTAAATCAGCTCCGTCTGACATGATAAGCCTTTTAAGTAAAAGAAAACAATATTAAAAGCCACTCAATAGAAATGTATTCGGGATTCCCGATACGTCACTCAACCCTACAGTCAACCCTTGTCAGATAGCGTAAGAACACGGAGGAAGGAAAGGTAACGGAGTAGCCATAAATAAAGGTAGGTCAGGCGCCTTCTTGTAGGTCAAGGTAATCAGTTACTAGAACTAACTAGCGTTCGGGTTCCTTATCAAAGATTGGTGATTGGTGATTGGTGATTTTTAACCGACTTCCCAAAAAAGGAGGAGGTTCTCAATTCGGCCGGTATGTTTTTTTTACAATAATGGGGATTCCATGAAAGTGTAAGGGAGGAGCTAGTAATGTTCCTCGTCTCCCGTACACCTTTTTTTTTTTTTTTTTTTTTTGTTGTCGCTGGGCTAAAAATGCTATTACGCATCCCCTTCCCGTCGGGGGACGGGAGAGGGGTATGTGGGACTCCCCGGTAAAGACGTTCCCGGTATACCCACTAAAAAGGCCCAGCGGCACTCCGACCTCGCCTGAGTGGAGGGGGTCTGGGAATCTATGGCATCCAGTCCCCCACCGGCGATTGCCCGCCTTACGGCAGGCCCCTCATGCCTCCCCCCAGTGGAGAGGGGGTCCCTATGATGGCCGGAGCACAAGGGGCGGTCCTTGTGGTGCAGGCGGTGGCACCCCCGTGCCTGTCGCCCGCTGATCACCCCCCGGGGCGGATGGGGACGGACGTTGTGTTCGCCGTCTTCCACCCCTTCTTCGTCTGCGGTGCGGCGCCGCGAGAGGGTCGCTCTCCCGCACGCGCTCCGCCGACTCCTTCTGTGACATGACGTCCTCACAGAAGGAGGCCACCGCTTCCCATGCCTCCTCACTTCGCAGCATGGCAGCAATCACGCTGGGGAGCGAGAGGTCGTCCCCGACTACTGCCACCAGGGTGCGGCGGGGGTCAGTCCACGATGGGCACACCTCGATTGTGTGCTCTGCCGTATCCACCTCGGCTTCACAGTGGTGGCACTGTGGAGTCTCCTCCCTCCCAATCCGGTGCAGGTACGATCCGAAGCAGCCATGCCCGGACAGCAACTGCACCAGACGCATCGAGAGGCACCCGTGCCGCCGATCGAGCCATCCGTTCAGGACAGGCCCGATGGCATCCAACGTCCGGCGACCGAACGTTGCCGAGGCAAGGTCCTCGGCCCAGTGCCCAGTTATTACCTCCCTCGCTTCCTCCCGAACTTCTTCCCGTTCTATTGGGTCCGGGTGCCGGTCTAGAGCCCTCTGTGCCGCCTTCCAGTCGTACACTCTGGCGAGCACCCAAGCCTCGAGCTCCCATGGAGGGGTTCCCGCCAGAACGCACGCCGCCGCAAAGCTCACTGTTCGGTACGTCCTCGCCACCCGCTGCGCAATGACCCTCTGTGGCCTTCGGATGGCAGCGGCGTTTCTCCGTCTGCACAGTGAGTCTGCCCAGATTGGGGCCCCGTACAAGGCCATACTCTTGAGTATGCCGGCGTATAGACGACGGCATTGGTCGCCGGGCCTCCCGATGTTCGGGAGAAGCCATGAGAGGGCGCCCGCGGTCTTCATTAAGCGCGTCGACAACCCGCTGAAGTGGGCGCTGAAGTGCCACCTGCTGTCGAGGACTATGCCCAGATATTTCATCTGGGGCTGCACCCCAATGCGGACTCCCTCCACATGGATATGAGCGTCGGGCGGTTGGTGTTGCCGAGGCCCGTGGAAAAACACGGCTTCGGTCTTTTGCAGCGCCACCGTCAGCCCTAAGCGGGAGATTCTGTCCACCACTAGTGAACCGCCCGCCGAGGCCAAGCTGGCCGCCTCTGCAAAATTTCTCCCCCGGGCAGTCAGAAGGGTGTCGTCTGCATAGCAGATGACAGACGTGCCACGGGGGAGGTTTTCCCGCAAGAGCCAGTCGAATCCGATGTTCCACAGGAGTGGCCCCAGAACAGAGCCCTGTGGGACACCGGACTCGACGCCGTAACGTCGGAGCTGACCCGTCTTGTCCACAAGGAGGACAGTGCGGTCCCTCAGGTAGTCCGCCAAAAGTCCCCGCAAATACGGAGGCACCCCATGGAAGCGGAGGGCCTCCAGTATGGTAGAGTGGGGAATAGAGTTGAAGGCGTTGGCTATGTCGAATGACACAGCCAACAGTCCATCCCCCGCATCCATCGCCTCCTTCACCTGATCCTTGAGTCGAGACAGTGCATCAACTGTCGAACGCTCAGCTCGAAAACCGAACTGGGCGTCCGCTAGATCTGGGCCGATTGTACTCAGGTGCCTGTTGATTCGGGCGGCGAGGACCCTCTCGAACATTTTACCGACTTCATCCAGTAAAACGATGGGTCGGTATGCCGATGGGGAGTCCGCCGGCCGCCCTTCCTTACGAAGAAGGCACAATTGGCCCTCCTTCCATGGCTTCGGGAACCTCTCAGACGTGAGGCACGCACTGAAGAGGTCCCGAAGCCTTTCTCCCATCTGGGAGGTGGCGATGGCCATCACCTTTGCGGGGACGCCGTCTGGACCTGGGGCCGTCTTTTTCCCCCTGAGGCAGAAAGCTGCCCTTTCTATCTCGTTCTCCGTAACCAGCGGGACCTCCTCGGCCGACGACAGAGCCGCACCCCGCGGGGCGCTCATCACTGGTGGGGTGAAGTTGTCCCTGCCCGGAAACAGGGACTGGACCACCCCATCCAGCAAAGACGGCTCGAGGGTTTCGGCAACGGGGGGACCGTACGGGCGCAGTTTGTTGCATGCAGCCTTGTACGGCCTCCCAAAGGGGTCAATGTCCAAACCTTCAAACATTTCCGCCCTCGCGCGATCCTGGGCTGTGCCCATTCGCGCCGTCAGTGTCGACTTAGCCTCTATGTAGGCTGCATAGAGGCGGTCTTCGTTGTCAAGGTCGCGAAGGCGCCGCCGCCGGCTTCTCGTGTAGGCCCGCCTGGCTGCCACACAGGCGGCCCGTAGATCCCCCAATTCCTCTGACCACCAATAAACGGCACGTCTAGGTTCCGGACGATGAGACCGAGGCATGCTAGAGTTGCACACCTCGGTCAGGGATACCCTTAACTGGACCGCTGTGGCGTCCACATCACGGACTCCGACAGAAGGGGCCAGCCAGTCCTGGACGAACGCCGCCTCTACGGCGGCCTCCCGATCTAGGCGGGAGAGCGCCCACCGTGGGAAGTGCGACCGACCCTCCTGGGTCCCCTGGGAGTCTGGGGTGCAAACATCAAACCGCACGTATCGGTGGTCGGACAGCGTCTCCACCAGCTCCACCCGCCAGTCCACTACACAGGCCGCCAAAGAAGGGGATGCAAAGGCGAGGTCCACTATGGAGCCCCCCTGCCGCCGCACGCAGGTGTGTACTGTTCCTCTATTCAAGAGGGACAGACCGGATGACACGGACCAGGTTTCAACCTCTCGTCCTCGGGCATTGGTGGTCGGGTTACCCCATATTATCGACTTGGCGTTAAAGTCGCCCAAGACCAACACCCGGTGCTGTACCATTCCGCCTGCCACCCTGGCGAGGACCTCTAGAAAGTTCTCGAAGTCCGTGAGAGGGCGGTTTGGTGAGAAATACACCCTATAAGGGCAATGTCACCCCACGCTGCGGCCACGTATCCCGGTCCCCTCTCTAAGAGCGAGAGGGGAGGAGAGTCCGTGGACGATCGCGCCATCAATGCAACCGAGCCGTTGTCGTCTCCCAGCCAGCTGCCAGGGACAGAGTACGGCTCGGCGATAACCGCCACGTCCACCAACCACTCCGCAAAGGTTTGGACCAGCAGGCTCTGGGCTGCTCTGCAGTGGTTGATGTTCGCTTGAAGAACACGTCGTCTTTGTCCAGCTATCAGTCGGTGTTCATAGCGCTACCCTCGGTGGCCGGCACTGAAACTGGAGTTACAGTAGCAGCGACAGCGGCAGGCCGCGCCGGCGCCTGCGATTTGCTCTTCTTTAGTGGCGGTCGGCATTCCCTGCCCGCCATCACGTGGTTGGCTGGACGACCACTGGCAGCGCATACCGCGCAATGCGTGGTGGCAGCCTCGCAGGTGGCCACCCTGTGCCCCTCTTTCCCGCAGCGGAAGCATAGTTCCCCACGATTGGCAGTGGACGGGCAGAGAGGCCGGGTGTGCCCGATGCCGAGGCACTTGAAACAGCGCATCGGCGCATCCTCGAGCACTCGGACCCCACCCGAGCTAAGTCCGACCGGAAGGCGACCCTTAGCCAGGACCGCTTTGGCAACTACGACCGGGCACTCTAATCTCGTAGTGCCCATGCCCCTGCGGCCAGGTCTAATGGCTCGGCCTTTGATAGATGCGACGGTGCAACCCCCCGCCGCCGCAACCGCTGCCACCACCTCCTCTTGCGTGACTGAGTCGTCGAGGTCGGTCACCTCAAGTGTCACACACTTGACTGCTCTCACGACCTTGGCCGTGTCCGAGATAGCCTCTCGGAGCTTCGTCACGAAGAGGTCCGCCTTGGCGCCGCGTTGGGCCCCCGAGAACTCGAAGATTCGGGCCCCTGTTTGGGTCTTTCGGCACGTGACTCTGCCAGCCCCAAGTTCTGTAGGGTCGACATTTGTACGAGCCCGCCGCAGCACGGACTCATATGTCTCCCCTCGTTCCGCTGCCTCTGGGGTTAATGTGACCACGACGGCTGCAGTTCTTGGAGGAGGAGCGAGCTTCCTCCTCTTGTCCGCTAGAGCTGCAGGCTTGGCTGCAGGGGGCTCAGGGGCCGACATTTTCCCTCTCTGCTTCCTTTTTACCACCTTTATCCAAGGCTGGTTGGAAGGTGTGGTGGAGGGCAGCAGTACGTCTTCCGTCACCGGTTCGGGAGGGAACGTCTGAGTAGTCGGGGCCGGTGACGTCTTCTTGCCCTTGGTGGTTTTTAGCACCTGGAGCTCCGCCTGGGCTGGTGCCGTTGAGGGCCCCGGTGTGATGGGCATCCGTCCGGGCGCCTTATCCGCCGCGAGTGGAGGGCGTAGCCGTGGCTCCGGCAGGAGCCGATCTTCGATGCCGGCGAGACAGGCTCTGGTGAAGGCCCTCTCCTCCATAACTACCTTGCGGATAATATCCTCAAAGTAGGAGGAGGGAGGCAGCGGTGTTGGACCTTCTAACGTTCCCTCTTGCCGAGTCGTGGGCTCGGCAATACGCGCGTGCAGCGCAGACACCTCTTTCTGCAGGCGATCCACCTTCGCCTGCAGTTGCCGCGTTTCCTCGGAGGTGGTGCGCTGCGCCAGTTCCTTAACAATGCCGAGTAAGCTCGCTGCCCGGCATTTCAGGGCCTTCTGTAAGGTCCCCTTCAAGTTGGAGGACTTGGAGGCCACCTCGAGGATTTCCATCTGATCCTCCAGGGCCATGCGCTCCATTTCCTCCACTGTGTGGTCCGCGTAGACGACACTAGAGGCGCCGTGGCTGGCCTTGGCTCGGCTTCTTCGCGCCGGCTGTTCCTCCAAGTCGTCTTGTAAAACCGCCCGCTTCGCCGGCTTCTCAGCCGCATCTGAAGAGCCTACGGAGCCCCGCTTGAGGAAGGCCCTCTTCCTGGTCTGGCGGGTTGCAACGCCGCTCGTGCCACTCATTTGTGACTCCGTGTCGGACAAATCGGTGGACACGACGTCACTTTCTCGCATGAGACTAGCCGCGGATGGTGCGCGGCTGGTCTCTGATGCCGAAGCATCTCGAGCCATGGTTTGGCCCCGAGAAGGGCCTTTGGGTTGGCCCTGAGAAGGGCCTTTGGGGAGACAGCGCCCGGAGGCGGCCCTTACAAGACGTGGCATTGCCACCCACAATATCGAAACGCAAGACTGTTGAAGATGTTTCGACGCACAGCGTTCGTTAGCCGCCGGCCTGCCACTCCGTTACGGTGGTCAGGCGCGGCGTTGCCCAGGGGTCACTACGTGGAAGTCAACGCTGTGGGGGGACCCCCCGCTGTGGGGGGACCCCCGTCTCCCGTACACCTACATTTTGGCGCGCTACTTTCTTAGGAGATTTTGTGTTACGACATCTCCGCTAGTCATTTTTTTCTCCATGCGTAAGAAATATCGACAAACGTAGTTCGGTAACCGCAATGAAACTGCGCTAGTTTAGCATGGCTAACCGCAAAAGGTTAAGTTACGGTTTTTGGGACTTTGATGTACTTACACTAGACAAATAAATGCGGTTGAACACTAATAAACCATGAAGATTTAAAAACACACTCAATTTACTTATAAAAAATGCTATTACTCTGTATCAGATTTCATTAATGATAAGCCAATTTAGTTTACAGTATTATTGTTTCTTAGATTAAATTTATATAGCAATAAGTGATACCTAGATTATAGTTTTTATAGCATAAGTCATATTTTTTGCATGCCATTTAGGCAGAATGTACACGGGTCAAATAATAAAATTACCTACATTTTATGCAAATAAATAAATCTATTCTATTCTATGCTGAGTTTGTATGTTTAAAGGAAATAAAATGTCTCACCCACATTGAGTAAGGTTGGTGATTAACGCTCAATCCTTCTCCGTGTGAGATGAGGCCTGTGCCCAGAAGTGAGACGATAAAAAGGCTGATGATAAAGATGTGGTTTTAATAACTTCTTGACTTAAATCTAGGAATTAGTTTGAAATGAACGTTGGAAGCTGTGAATACAGAAGTACAACACTCGCCATATAACTTTGCCACTCTGAAGCCAGCTACTTGATGACTTGCCCCACGCGTCCTTTGCGTACACTTTGACTGATTCGCACTGGAGTCAACTTCAGTCCGTAAAGTCATACAACAATAGGTAGAAAACTACATTAAAAGATGTTTCGATTTAAATAGATAGGAAAAACCGCACGACCAATCTAGTAAGACAAGTAACCATAACTTAGTTTATTATTTAGTCGAGTTTGCGGAAATTGGATTAGTTTGTCTCAAACGGGTCGTTTACACGAGTTTAAGTTGATTATAATTAAAAGATCAAGCGTCTTAACCTTTCGTTTTATGAAATTTCCTGGAGGGCTTGGATAAATAAGTTGTTGGTCTTTGATCAGTTGATTCATCTGCTTCTCGTTAACTGTAAGTTTGTAAGAAAATTCATAAGCAATATCAATATTACCCACAGTTTTGTTTTTCTTTTTTTTAATATCAGAAGGTTACTTATAATAAATACTACGGTACTCGCAAAACACAATGGCGGTTTGCAATTAAATTAGGACCATAAGTGGCATGTGGCCCATATACCACTTGTCTAAAAACATGATTCTGCGATGGTTCCGAATAGTGTTCTGAGACGTCAAAAAGTTTGGCGAAAACTATCCAGACATAATAAGTTAAATGCAACTGGAGAACGGTCCTTATTGAAAAAGTTGACTCCGTCCGTAAGTATCTTGCATACTTATTTACCAAACATTAAATCAATAAAAAACACATTTATTCGTCTTAACTAGAAAACAGTCCCCGAACGAAAAACTAAACGTAACCACGAAATATTTTGCAATCATCACAAAATAATAAAAAAAGGTATTAGCGTTCCAATTTTTTCCACAAAATTACTTTTAATCAAACCAAATGAATACAAGAAACATGATTATTTTGCGGTGTAAATAAAAACCTATTGTGCTTATTCTAAGCTTAATGTAAAAACCAGTATAATTCTAGACCATTTTAATAAGAAATATAAGAAAAAATATGAATTTTCTATTCAATTGAACGTAAGACTCGCTCTGTTGGATTGAAAATTAAATAGCGCTTCGAATGCAGACCAATAGTTTGATGAATATTTAAATATTTGTTCTTATTGCAAGAGGAGTTTTAGAAATTAATTTTAGTACTAGAAGCAGTGGATTATAACTCGATAATACTAAGACTGTTTCTCGCGGCTTTATCCGTGTTCTGAACATAATTTTTAAGATTTTAAAATAATTCTGTGTTGGTTTCAACCAAAACAAATGAATGTTGGGATATTGGGTTGCCCGGGAAACTTGGTTGAGGAGGTCAGATAGGCAGTCGCTCCTTGGAAAACACTGGTATTCAGCTGCATCCTGTTAGTTTGGAAGCCGACACCAGCGTAGTTGGGAAAAGGCTTGGCAGATGATGAGTCAACTATTTTGCGTCTGTTTGTCAGGTTAATAATGCTTAAATGCTGTGAAGTTTAGACATTTTACGTGACAACCTGAAAAATGAACTCTGCTATTGCTTAGTTGAGTTAAAAACTTAACAGATATTTTCTGCAAACATTATTAACTTAATTATGCGTGCTGGTCCTAATTAGCTCGGGAGCTGTAATTGCATTTCTTCGATGCATCTTCATTACACGTCAAACCGGTGCTATAAAATCTTCTATGTTATTTTTTATGCACTTATTTTAATACAATCAATCTAACAATTGATGTTTTTATGTTTTTTATTTATAATAATAATCGGTTTTAATGATCAGTTTTATCGTTCTTAATGTAAGTGGTAGGTAATCAGCGCCGATAAAGCAATAAAGCTTACTTTGTGATCAAAATGCTACTCTAGGAGAAGAACCTTAATCGCAAACAGAAAAATTGCTGAAAAAATATTCTGTCGAGACTTACATCGAACTGGCCTGGAACCACTATTTTGACAACGGCAAGCAGATCACAGTAAACGATATTTTCAGAAAAATCTCCCTTACTACTTAAAGAAACTTACTACTACAAACTAAGTAGTATTTACATAATAATAAAATGCTTTTTCACAGTACAAAAAGGCCATTGCTACACGTCTATTCGTGACAGCTAACCCGTAAAAGCCACAGGGCGTGCGTTGTGAGCTAACCCGCACGCACCAGCTCTCTTCCGCGCTGACGACTGTGTGAGCTCTGACGAGGAAATGTTAGGGTAGTTGCATATCGTGTTCGAGATAGGAAATGTCGAATGAATGGAAGGAAATGTGAAAGTTTCAAAATCGATTGTCATCACACAAGCTACAGTTTGTACTGGTATGAGTATCTTACTTCTTCACGCGCAAACAGCAAATCCGATTTTGATGACACTTAGCAGTCAAAATCAGAATAACATATACTTCAGGAAGTGCGAAGTACATAGTTTCTTCAGGATTTTTCACAGCTTCAGTTTAAGCCGTGTTTCCGCAGATACCAAAAAATATCTCAAACATTATTTTCGATACACAAGAACACCTTAAAAACTACGATGATATCAATTCCACCCCAACCAAAACAGAAAACCACAAACACCACAGTATTACACCAAAAAAAACAACCTAAAATCCTAGTATATTTCGTTTCCACGTTAGTATAATGTGCAGTGCGGCCTCGCTGCGGTTTCTATCTTTTGTGCGGTATCGACTCACTGGATCAAAGCCGACTGAATGGTATGCCTTTTGTGTACTCTGTAATGTGAATACGTAGTACATTATGTACTGTAAACATACTGTGTTAACGTAGGTTATGTAGGTATATGGAGTGGGTGGATGAATGGCATGTATTTTCGTTTTTGGTTTTTAGTTTCAGCTTCAGGGGTTGATTTTATCAGTTATTGTTCATATTTATAATAGAAAGGGGCAAACACAGGAGCTGTAAATGGATTGTGTGAAAGCCTGGAAATAACTTTATTACTAAGATGACTTCCAATAGAGGTCTACGGAAGAGAAAGACAAGCTTCTCCGACCCAAAATAATGATGATGATGGTCTTGACTTTGTGAAGATTTCCCCAGGATTTTTAAACCACGATGACCTGAAAATCATGACAGCCTTATTTATGTTGTTATTCTGTATATGTGCATAAATAAAAAAGGTTGACCTAAACTAGAATATATAAGCTCACTTCTATATAAGCTCTTTTCTAAGTTTGTATGTACTTTCTAAGTATATCTTAGACACCATGGACTGTGTTTCGGATGGCACGTTAAACTGTAGGTCCCGGCTGTCATTGAACATCCTTGGCAGTCGTTACGGGTAGTCAGAAGCCAGTAAGTCTGACACCAGTCTAACCAAGGGGTATCGGGTTGCCCGGGTAACTGGGTTGAGGAGGTCAGATAGGCAGTCGCTTCTTGTAAAGCACTGGTACTCAGCTGAATCCGGTTAGACTGGAAGCCGACCCCAACATGATTGGGAAAAGGCTCGGAGGATGATGATAAGCTCACTTCTGTACGATATATCAGCCGTTCTAAGTTTACACGAAAACACAACAAAACAGACCTAGCCTTGGCATGTTAAACTTTATAAACTTAGTTTAACATAAATATCTTCAAGCTGCTATAGATAACATAAACTTAGCGTTTCTATGTTACCTCCATCTCTAGATTCCTTTTACGGGTATAGAACCTTCAGTGTTCATCATCGTGACCTCAAATTATTCCTCTTAAATGTAGCTTTTGTTATTTGTTTTTTAATCCATCTGTTTGTCTGTTTTGTTATATACAGAGATTCATTAATATTGATCTAGCTCGATTCAAAACATTATCTTCGATCCTCAACTGAAATTCGAAATTTCCAATAACTAGATAGAGCAGGGAATACAATATTGTGTCATGACAGAGTCATAAAAGTAGTCTAAAGGTTTCAGTCTAAATTCTTTAATTTAGCAGAAATTATATTTTATTTAAAACAATATTCCATCCGGTTCAAAAGTTACAAAACCAATTTTCTCAGCTTCATGGTCACTCAACGAAAGCTCATTCCTCATTACCGTCCCCCCTGAAACAAAAGAGAACCAAACATTTTAATTTCCACGTTTTTCTTCAAGGCTCCTTTACAAATCTCTTGGAAACAAAACACCATCGGATACTATGGAGTCGGATGAAAGACTCCTTTGTTCGAAAGTAATGGAATACTGGCTGAAACAGGTGTCGGACTGTCATGTTTAATTGGATTCCATGCCTTTTTGAATTTTACGGAACATTCTAGAATGAAAGGCATAAATAAGCGAGATTATAGGACTGCGTGGATAATAGCTAAGAGGTGCACGATACCCGATTAAGAGGACTTATAAGTATCTACAGTCCCAAAATATAGATAGATAGGTAGATATATAGGTATATATAGGTATAGTAATGGTTATGTATATTCTGCTTAATTTTGAAAGTAAATCGTGTGACTCATGAATCTCCAATGGAATTCAGCAAAAAAATGCTGCTTCTATAATCCCTAATGCTTATATTCAAAAATTATACTGTCTTAGTACATTTGGAGATACAGAAAACTTAATCTATGGTTTAAATACTTATAAACAGTACTTATAAAATGAAATAGTAATAATAGATGTGGATTCACAAGCAGCTGTTTCTATTGACGGCCGTGACCCTACCTCTGACGCCAGCAATTGTCAAGGTGACAGACTTTATAAGCACGAACTTGAATACCAAATCAGGCTGACCAGGTCTATAATGTGCATCTGACTTTGTTACTAAGAACAAGGAGAATAGTGTTTGTGTAGTGTTTGATTATGTATCTGCCTAGCTATTTTTTAAAACAGTTTCTATTCTAACCAGACGCAGCTTAGCTTAGCAGCTTATTGTACATAAAATATTTAAAACACACACAATACAGAGAAGACATGTACAAAGGCGAGCTTAACCCAGAGTTGGGTTCTCTAACCTAACAGCAAACCTTAGAGCGATAGAGAGATGCGATAGGGAAGAGAAAATTAAAAGTGCACAACATTAAACTAAACAAAGATGAAACTACATAATATATAATATATACGACTGCCATTGTTTTACATAAAGCGGTTGTCGGACTGTCTAGCTTCTGACGACCCGTAACGACTGTCAAAGTTGTTCAATTGACAGCCGGGACCTACTAATTCAACGTGCCTTACGAAACATATAGGAACTTGCCATGATAATTGTCTTGGAAGATGGTACCACTTCTATGGAACGACCGCGCTAAGCGTTGCTTATGCTTATTAATATACTATATGTATATGACTATATGACCGATCTACCTTTGCGACTGTTACTCAGCCACAAGACTTTCAACGCCTTATTACCTAGAAAAATAATAATACATTTCAGACGCAGTCTAAATAAATTGACCTCAAAATGAGTCAACCGAAGCCACAGTATGAAATTATACGGGACCTTTGATCTTGTTATATCAAACGATGTCAAGTTGAATAAAAAATGTCACCTAGAAACGTTCCATTGGTTTCTTAGAAATCTTAAGTAGTAAAGTAATGCTATTTTATGTTTCTTTTACATTTTTAAATAAATTACAATACGTTTCTGTATTATACACGTTATAAACTACAAACGAAAGGAATGATAAATCAGTTTGTCTACAGAAGTGATCAAATTGAAATAACCCTTGGAAATATCTGAATCAATAGTCACTTACAACTTTTTTCCTTTAGAAATGAGCGAATTACGAAAAATTTTAGAACCTGGTACATACATACAAAAAAAAATATATCTGAATTATTTAACGTTCTTATGAGATAACGACTATAGCGGGCTACTTTCAAAGTTTGTGATCTAAACGCTTCAATACATAAAACATGATTCTCCCGCAGTCGGGTAAATACATAAACATCCAACCAATCTGCTGCAAAGCTGGAGTCAGGAACTTACGATTTTCCATATAATGGTGACCAAACAGGCTGCTATCGGGGCCAATGCTTGTTTATTTCTAAGGCCTTTATCGATCCTGTGTAGTGACGGCGCAATGTTTAAGGTAACAGAAGGTCAACTTTATTAGGAGAGAGATAGTTCCATCATGTCTTGATTTGGTGTGGGTGCATTTGGACTTCATCAGTGCAAGACTTATAAGAGGAGCTTGTGGCTAAGTGACGGCTCCACCTGTCCACCGATCATAAGGTTAAGCAATGCTTGGCGCCGTAGGTATGTGGATAGGTGACCATCCTCCCATGACAAGAGACTCCGTGTTCCTAAAAGCGCGTTAAATAAGTGGTTCTCGGAGGCTGTCAGTTGAATATTTTGGCAGTTGATACGAGTCAAAATATTAGTTGTTAGAAGCCGGAAAATACTACAGCCAGTCCTAGTAACGGGAATGAGGTTGCCCAGGTAATTGGGTTGAGGAGTTCATATAGGCAGCCGCTTCATGTTAAACACTGGCTGCATCTCAACACAATTAGACATACAACATAATTACCAAAAAGGCTAGGTCGATGATGATACTTGTGTTCAAGCTAAACTTATGTCAGTTGCATTAAAATATTCCTTATATGAAGTCCACCTGTTCTTCTCAAAGTTGTTTGTTTGTCATCATTACGTGCTTTTTATTTTACTCGTCAGTGGCAGAATCGTCGACATGGGCATCGACAATTTACCATATAGAAAAATAGAATAGAATAGAGGTCTACCTTCTAAACTTACTTGCATAATGTCATTGACATAGAGTAAATAGCGAAACAGACGCGACTAAATCGGAAAGGTCTGCGGTTACGACATGCGCTGAGGATTGATATAAGATACTGAAGCCGGTTGGGTTATGCTATATATGTACTTACTTTGTGTGGTTCACTTTAGTGGGTTAGAGTTCATTTTAGTCAGTATTATGTCGACTTTTTTTAACCCTCCTGATATCTATAAAATTCAGTCTTCCTGATAAAATCTCACTTACATAATCTTTTATTATATTTCTTTCGCATTTATTTTATTTCTATAATAACAAAGTTTAAAGAACTTTACTTGAGATTCTTATTTTTATTTCATAATAAAATTCCTGGAGGAGCCCAGGAAAAAAACTAGGTAAGTGAAGTAATGATGAACGGATATTGACCGAAATTTAATTTCTGAAAAGTTTGTAAGTGGTAGGTTCTAGGAAAAGTAAATCAATTACACAATATTACCCAGAAGCACAAAATTGAAAAAAAATGAAGTTACATAGTAACAAGAAATGTCAAAATCATTATTGATTTTGACTAGTTCCTGAAAAAAATGTCCGAGTTAAATAACGAAAGTCGCCTCAAAAATCTGGTAAAAAATCAGCACTGCTTACTTCGAACTCCGCCAACTGAATCCTTAGTAATTCTCCATATCAAACATTTCAATAACAAGCTTTAAAAAGAATAAATTACCATACAATCACTGTCAAAAACATTTAAGGAGCCAAAAAGACCAGCTTATGAATTATTTGCATATTCACCTTGTAATTGGTCTTAATTTGCATTGCTTAGCGACATTAACGGGAGCACCATTCATATGTCTAGACTAGACTACACACTCTATTTAGTCGACCTCAGAATCATGTCACCTCAAGACCTTATACCTACCTTATTCCCTACATCATAAGGTTCAATTTCCCCCACCCTTTCCACCTGATTTGCTCAAGACAACATGTCTATATTGACCTCTGTTTCTTAGATCTAGAATTTGAATAAACTCACCCGGTTTTGTTCAATTGCATCTTTCACGGTTTAGTGGGTCGGAAATTTGAAATATGTACATCAAGCTTGTGATAAATAACCTTAGATGATATGTTTTTGAATAAAGGATGATTGAAAGGCGATTGACAAAAGGATGATGCAAGAACAGCTATAGATATAATTCTTCTTTCGTTTTAAGCAGTTTCCATACTTTTTGCAGTTTTCAGTGGTTCCTAAAGCTAAGCGTCCACTCGTCGGTATCGTACGCAACGGACGTATCGCACGCAACGGATCGTAGTATTATTTGTATAGAAACTCAAACAAGTGCGTCCACCTGTCCGCATCGTACGAGTAATCTTGTTTGAGTTTCTATATAAATAATACTACGATCCGTTGCGTGCGTTGCGTCCGTTGCGTACGATACCGACAAGTGGACGCTTAGCTCAATAGTCTATCTATTCTTTTTATTGCTTACTCGAGATAAGAATTTGACACTTTGATGTATGAAACTATATAACGTGGAAGCAAATCAACATATGCATAAAATATTGGGAGCCGCTGTTACAACGCTAGAGACCACAGCGACATTTTACTCTGAAAGTTATCGTGAATCCAATCAAACTTTTTAGTCAACCGACTAAAAGTACATCATAGCCTGAACATTGTAATTGGCGCACTTCCATATACCTCTATAATAGGTTAGGAGCCCGATCAAACTATCGGCCGATTTAAAGTTTCCTGTGTTAGTCTTTGGAGGTTATCAATTCCGCGTGAGTCGATCATAATGGTAAGCAGCGCTTGGCCCGGTTGTTCCTTGGATGGATGACCTTGTCATAAAGTGTTCTTCTATGTTTCTTAAAGTATGATAAACTGTAGATCCCGGATGTCATTTAAAGATCTTTGGCAGTTGTTAGGGGAAGTCAGAAGCTAGAAAGTCTGACAATCAGTATTGGATTGCCCGAGTTACTGGGTTGCAGGTCAGATAGGCAGTCGCTTTTTGTGAAACACTGGTACTTGCCTTAGATATTTTAACTCACTGCATAAAGTACATATTTAATAATGGCAAAGACGTATTATATCGTCTTGGTTTATCACTTGTCGATGTCAGTATATTTTGCTTCCATTTTAGTGCTAATGGTTTCCTTTTGAAGGTCATAAGACGTGACGTTTTGATGAGAACGTCTAAGTTAATTTCCTAAAGAGTTTTTCTTTATAAATGGCTGGAAAATACTCGTTTATAAGGCATGAAGGTTGGCCTTTTTGAGTCTTGTATGTGGAGAGATTTATAAATAAATTATTTTTAATTTCTTAGCCTTTAATGAATTAATATTATGAATGAGTAATTTGGCATAAGTACCTACCACTAATGCCCGGTTCTTATAAATGAAATTATGAAAAACAATTCGTTTTGTGTACGGAAGGTTGCTCTTTATCATACCTACAATAAATATTTAAAATACTCACTATAAGCAAAACGAACATGTTTTTACAGGAATCGGGAATAATTTCATGAATAGAAATGTTTTCCGTATTGTTGAGTACGTATAACAAAAATTAAGAACAAACAATAGGAGATGATATATCATGAAGTGTGGTATTATAAATAAAATAAATGAAGGCAGTATCCATGACTCACACTGCTCGCCAAAGGACCAGCTAATAACGTTTACTTGAGTGTCATCATGCGCGGGCGCAGGCCAGGCTGTAATTGTTCCGCCCACGAACAGTTTATTTCCTGGATTTAATACTAACATGCGTGGGAGTTTATTGTCTATGAACATCCTGGATTGTGACTTTGTGACAGTTAGCGTTAAAGTTATGTTAGAAACTTTGCAATGTGTTTTTGGTCACGGATGTGTCAATTACGATATTTTAAGCTATAGCCTGCTGTGGAAATAATATTGCTTAAATAAATCTATGTTTGTTGTTTCCACCATTTTGGGTTCACATATAAATACCTACTCGTTTAAAGAACATAGGGCCTTTATTATAGTGATCCTTGACTCTTATTTAAAAGCCTTTTTATACCTAGGCTCAAAAAAATTAAGGATCAAAACAAGTAACGACATTCTTCTCTAGAACTATTTTATTTACTTTCTATCCAAAGTAAATAACATTTACCAAAAAATACATTTAAATGTTCAAAAATAAAACTCCTATCGAGTCTTCAAAAGTACTTCCATTTCATCGGCTTCATACTATTCGATAGGAAATCGCGATGCAAAACTATCGTCTTTGCTGGCATTGGCACGATGCCACGTACATCCAATCTGTGTACCATTGCATTTTATTTCAAATCCTACAAGTTTTCAATCTTCTTTCAATAAAAAAGTGACCGAGAGTTGGTTATGGGTTCCGTAGATAAAACGCGAGACTGACTGACTGTCTGACTGTTGAGTGTGGTTGGAATCTGACTGTTAGGCGCAAAATGTTGCTTGTAACATACTTCCTGAATAAAAATGTTTAGTGATTCAATCCTCACTTATCATGTCTTTTCTGTAAGAAAGAGCTCTTGCAAAGGTGCAGTACCTCCTCATCATCATACCTACGAAAGGTAATTAGTGGCGGTGGATATTCTCTTAAAATATGGATGTAACTACACCCATGCGCATTCGGAAGTCACATACGAGTCGCTACTAAGTTTGGTTAGTGTTTTAGCAATAAATGTGTCAAATGGCATTCTAAAAATACTTTATAATTTCAAATTTTCATATGAAAAGATTAAACTTTTAAACATTGAAACGAAGAACATTCGTCGCCCCTATTTCTCAGCGGAACCCTGAAAACTAAATGGAAATAGGGAAAATATTCAAAAAAGGCCCGCTCGATTCATTTCCGTGTAAGTCTAAGGTACACAGCCATCTTTTTTCTTAGGGATGCGCACATATGTAATATCGATACTCGATGTACATATTTTGATTTTGTATCCTTACACGCACTTTGGTATTCAAATGTTTTGCTTTCATCTATTTTGTATTTACATAGGAAGGTTTTTGTATACCTAAAGGTAATGTAGATTGTGTTATGTTTGGGGATGATACGGTGTTTGTGAGACTGTATCGCGGGTTTATCGATGTTTTCCCGACTCTATTTTTGGCACTGTGTGTGAGTTTGCTAACTCAAATCTACTTTGTACACCCGGACTATACGTTATTTGGTAGAAATAATATAATGACCTCTTATGCTGTGAGTTTCTACTTAAATACTGATCCATGTTCCTCTTGGAACCCTTCGTGTTCCAGAGCTGCGGTAACTCCTTCAAAAAATCTCTATAAAGTTGTTTGTAATCTTAAGTTATTATTCGTAATTACAAACAAAGAACCAACCATAACACAAACTACAACAGTAATAACGATTCAATCGAAGTATTCGAAATAAAAACACACCATTTTTGTAGTTTCGATGTCCTTCCTAGCAAAGTCAGGTTTGAAGCCGAGACCTGCTTATCTAATTCTGAGATTACATTAGACTAATTTCCAAAAGCCAGCGATAAGATCTTACGCATCAGGTTTTACTTTGTAATAGTCCAATATGCGATAAATAGATCCTTGATTAATGCCTTAATTGAAACTATGACCAATATAAGCTGAGCTCTTATTTCATAAGACTTGTACCAAAGCCGGTCTGGTTCAGGATATAATAGTTATGTGCTATTGATGGTCGGTTGACCGTTGGTAGACATGTAAATAGGTATATGCAGGCCTCTGTCACTCGACGTACTTGCGCGCGATAAATGCCTACCGCTCGCTGGGTTACCGGTAGCCCCACGCGGCACAGGGCTTTCGACAGCCGCTCGCGACGCGCGCGTTTTATGTTTATTATTTTTATTTGTGAACATGACGACCTCTGGCCAGTTATGTGCTGTGCTTGGTTGCAGATCAAGTAAAAGAAAAAATATAAAGCTTACGTTTTTCCGTTTACCTAGAGATGTAGACAGGTCAGTTATTGTTTATTTTTTATTTGGTTTTTAAAATTATCTAATAAACTGAACAACTATTTTGATTTATGTAGGTGTATATGTGACTATTGTAGGAAAATATAAAGGTTTCCTATTATATATGTATAGGCATTTAGGAATATTTTATACCTATGTATGAATATACATAGGTTTCTATTTTTTTAAGTAAAAATACTTATCGCTCACCTAGCAGTATAATGGCACATTTACAAAAAAAGCGAAACTGGGTTTTTACGGCCTAAGTGTTTAAAAGTGTATAATTTATAAAGTGGTAAAACGGTACGGCATTAGTTGTTAAAACTATAAAATCTAAGATAAAATATAAAATGAAATCATAACCTCGTTTCAAACGTTTGCAAAATCTTTGACCCTCATTTCTGTAAAATAAGAAAAAAGTAGATGTGTCATTATACTGCTAGGTGAGCGTTATCTTCTTTGTCATTTAAAAAATAAGCGACTTACTTTAGATACTTAAATTATAGATACTTAAATTATAGATACTTATACCTTATACTTAGTTATACGTGCAATGATTACCGAGTTTTGTGGCTAAAAACATTTCGAGTATAAGTAGGTATAGTTTTCGTCCAACTAAATGGTGGCTTGGAACATTGCATGTATCGCTGCGCAGAAACCAATTTTGGGTAAGTAGGTATGTATCAGCGGTCAGCGGTGTTGTGCCAGGAGTAATAGGTAAGTATAGAATCCTTGCGTGTTCTGTGCTCGAAAAGTAGTTGGGCACCTCCATTGATTTGGGAAGTCAGCTACAAATAAGCGTAACTTTGTTTCCCTATTTAATTGTAAGAGACAACCCTACGCTCGCTGTTGGCACGGCCGCGGACAATGAACTGTGCGCTATCGCATTGAAATAACAATCGAGCGCTGGAGCTTTTAGGGTCAATTCCCACTGAAAGAGCAGCGGCCGGCAGCGGCCGTAAATGCAAGTGATTGAGCGCGAGCGCGGCGGGCCGCGCGGCGCCGCGCTGGGCCGCGCCGCGCCGCGCTGGGCCGCGCCGCGCCGCGCTGGGCCGCGCCGCGCCGCGCTCTTACATTGTCCGTGCTCTTACGGCCGCTGCCGGCCGCTGCTCTTTCAGTGGGAATTGACCCTTAAGGTTCATTTTCTAACGCAGCTATGAATTTGTAGGTAGTTTGGGAACTTGTAGGTGCTTATAACAGTAGGTATGGACTTTTTTGTATTTTGTATTTTTATTTATCTGTTACGTAGTAACTATTATATAATCTGTGGTATATGTATGTAGTTTATTTCGAAGGAAGCATGGATCCATTAACTAATTTGATATTGAAAGGGTTTTAATAGCTACTTAGCCTTTGCCAACTATGTTGCGTTTAGCTTCCATTCTAATCGGATATAGCTTAGTACCAATGTTTTACAAGAAACGACTGCCTATCTGAGCTCCTCAACCCAGTTACTCGGGCAACCCAATACCCCTTGGTAAGACTGGTGTCAGACTAACTGGCTTCTGATTACACGTAACGACTGCCAAGGATGTTCAATGACAACCGGGACCTACAGTTCAACGTGCCATCTGAAACAGTCATCATTGGTGTCCAAGATATACTAAGAAAGTACATACAAAGTTTTTCAAGGTGGCATCTTGAATAAAAGAACCTGAAGTTACCGTGTTCCTTGGGAAATATGTAATAACATGATATTAGTTATACTGTTATTAATATCATATATTTTTATGTTATATCAACCTCAACACTAATTTCTAAGACTTTTTATAGGACACCTACCCGACCTAACCTAACCTAACTTTTATACGATCCTTTTGCCGCCAAACCCGATAAAATATGTCTGAAAAGACATTTCAGTGAAAAGCGATTTTCAATAAAATTACGTTTTACTAAACCATCGAGGCTGATTGATATCAGTTATTTTACAACTTGTAATAGAAACCAGAAATTCCATTATATAAGGAAGAGTGATGACACCCGATCCGTTTTAATAACCAGCGATAATTTGAAACGTCCATGGAGAACAAAATTACTAGCGGAGATGTCATAACGCCATTCCCTAAGAAGCGCGACAGGAACGTTATTACCCAACTCGGATTCTTTGCAACCCGTTTATCCCGTCCAAGACCAATCTTTGCCAATTTGGTTTTGATTTGAAACGGCTCCGTTATTTCTGTTCACCCCTACCGTGCGTTACTTAGCCTACAAGAAGGCGCCTGACCTACCCGCCTTTTGGCGTCTCCGCAATCTTTCCTTCCTCCGCGGACATGTCTCTCATTCGCGCTCTTTTATACAATAACCGTTATTTTACGCGGGAAATTGATTGAGTTTACTTTATTATACTCTTTTTTCGTGGGATACTTAACAGTACTATACTCTATCCACGGAAGCAAGAGCTAAAAGGTAAACAAAGAATGATACTTTTTCAAGATGGCGGTATAACCCGACCGATGACAAAACGTCACATTTTTGTGTAAAATGTTCGCAGTATCTGTGATTTTGTCATCGGTCGGGTTATACCGCCATCTTGAAAAAGTGTCATTCTTTGTTTACCTTTTAGCTCTATCCACGGAAGCAAGAGCTAAAAGGTAAACAAAGAATGATACTTTTTCAAGATGGCGGTATAACCCGACCGATGACAAAACGTCACATTTTTGTGTAAAATGTTCGCAGTATCTGTGATTTTGTCATCGGTCGGGTTATACCGCCATCTTGAAAAAGTGTCATTCTTTGTTTACCTTTTAGCTCTTGCTTCCGTGGATAGAGTATAGAGCTTTAATACATAGTCATTCGTATTCGAATCAAATTACATATGTATATATATATACATATGTAATTTATGTATGTAATATATATATACATATGTATATATATATACATATGTAATTTGATTAGTAGAATAGTTATTAGTTGGGGTGTTCGTTTTCATAATTTTATAAATTTCATTATATTATTTTTTCATTATAATAATTTTATATTATTTTTAGATTGCGAAAGTAATCGTTTTCATTTAAAAGAGAATGTGATATTTTAATACTTCATTATTAATTTGCCTAATTCATTGACCAGCAGTTTTTGTTAGTTTATTTATTACATTTTCTATTTATAAAATGCACTGGCTGGTAATAATCGGATTAGAGGTCAAATTCTATTCATTATTATTACCCAGTTGATATTTAAAACTAAAATCATGACACAAGATTGTGATAAAACAGCATTCTTAATTTATAGAATGAATTAAAAGCCTTGAATAAAAGTAAGCTTTAAAATGGTTATCTACAAAATATATAGATGTCTTAAACAGGTCAAAAACTTCTTCAGGCAGAGTTTATGCAAATTGAAAACTTTATTTACACATATATTATTTTAATTACTTATTAACTGGTTCATTAGATTATGAACTCGTTGAGTGAAACCACTTTAAAACGGATGAATAAGAAAATATTTTATGTTTTTATCAATATTAAATAGATTATTTAATGTATTATTTTCTTTTTACAGGTAAGCTGGTGCATGATGTTACAAAAGCGAGAACAGAGGCAACAAAATTTCAAGGAATATTCAAACTAAAAATGTGGTATGTCAAAAGCTGCCTTGTGTTAATTGTTAAATACTTAGGTCCTAAGTTGGTAACCCTTCAACATTGTCTACAATCAGCGCCATCTAGTGCAGCGGCGATAGCACGCACGATGTTTTCGACCGTGGCTGGCGCCGCTCTGTTTTATCGAGCGGTGTCGCCAATCAGAAAGCAGCCTGCATTTACCGACTTTTGACAGTGACGTCTTAAATGTCACTCACATTTTTTTCTTCCCTACAATTTTTGTAAAACCTGTACCTACATGTATAAAAAATAAACGCACTAGTTACTGGAAAAATAATAAAGTAAATTCATTGAAACACATACAAGAATCCCGAACAAAATTGGACCTTCAGACCCGGATCTTCAGCAGAATCAGCATTGGCAGTCACGGTCAGGTCAATCAATCCTTTCCTTTCCCAAACCGCTACTCAATTTGTGCTAACATCGTCATTATTGTGCAAATTCCAGTCTTCGCAGCCACATGTGCAGCGGCCACATTGCCACGAGCACGACATTGCAGTTAAAACTGTAAGTACTTGATTCCTTTCTCCTGTAAATCACCAATATGACTGAAAAGGGGCAGTCCCTAGATATAGAAAGTAGTGAAGATCTTATTCGTGATTTAGTGAAAAAACGAGGTGTAGTTAAAAGAAAGTTCACATTGTTTCTCAAATATGTGCAATCTTTGGACGAGTCAAACTTAACAGCAACTCAGAAGTTAGAATTGGAGGAGCGTTATCAAAGAGATAAAATCTTGTTTGATACATTTTCTGAAATTCAAGACGAGATAGATGTGGCTGTGTCAGAGTGTCAATTAGATAAAGAATTACAGGAGAGAGAAGCGTTTCAAGACCAATATTATGCTATTGTGGCTAAATGTAAATGTGTTCTTAAAGATTCCAGTAGTCAATCCGCTCAGAGTCAAGCACAAAGTCAAAGTCGCATTAACGGTGTAAAACTACCAACTATTTCTTTACCAACCTTCGATGGTTCGTATGACCAATGGCTTGAATTTCGAGATACTTATATGTCTATTATTCACAACAGTAATAATTTAGAAAATGTGCAGAAATTTCATTACTTACGTTCCGTCCTTACGGGCAACGCCCTACAAGTCATTAAGTCGCTGGAGTTTTCAGCTGATAATTATTTAGTAGCTTGGGGTCTTTTAGAAAACAGATACAATAATAACCGTCTATTAGTTCATAATCATGTGAAGGCAATATTTTCAGCGCAGTCAATGTCTAAAGAATCAGCTGCTCAAATCCGTAAATTAATTGACACAATGTTACGTAATATTCGTGCACTTAAAACTTTAGGAGAACCCACTGATACATGGGATACATTAATTATTCACATAATAGTTTCAAAACTAGATTCGTCAACTGAGCGTGAGTGGGAACTTCATAAAAGTAATTCCACGAACAGTTCTGTCGATAAAAAAATGTTGCTGTCAGATTTATTAACATTTCTGAAAGATCGAGCTGATTTTCTAGAAACTGTGAAGCCTTCGCAGAATAAGCCAGCCACGATAGACAATAATAATAATACTCACACAAAGAAGTCGTTATCAGTAAAATCACACAGTTATGTTGCAACACAAAAGGATAGCAAAAGGTCAAACAATTCAAAACGTTACAAATGTAATATGTGTGGTTCCAATCATCCCATTTATTCATGTGAAGAGTTCCTTAATTTATCGCTTCGGGATAAACTACGTATCATTGAAGAAAAAGGTTTATGTGTTAATTGTTTACGCATAGGTCACGCAGTTAACGAATGTTGGTTCGGACCGTGCAAGCATTGTAATAAGAAGCATAACACATTAATTCACGACCATTCAGTAAACACTTGTACATCATCAGCAGTGGCGCATATCACACAAAAGTCTCACCCTGAACCTAGTACAAGTGACGCACACACGCAGTTAGCTCACACCACTTCTCATAAAACACACACGCTTTACACAGAAGATAATAATATCAATACACACTATTATCAAAACCCGGTATTATTGTCAACTGCTTTAGTGGAAGTGGCGGACGAGCATAACGTATATCACACAGCACGTGCTCTTCTGGATAACGGAAGTCAGCATTGTTTCATTGCAGAAACATTGTGTAAAAAACTTAATATTCCATTGATACAGTCCACTGTTCAAGTGAGAGGGGTAGGTAATACTGTCACTCAATCCACAAATTCTTGTAGCATTCAATTGCGATCCAAAGTAAATTCATTTAACACACGCTTTAACTGTTTAGTTTTGTCTTGTATTTCATCACACTTACCGACACTGAGTACAAAAGGTGACATAGAAATACCTGACAACATTCAACTGGCCGATCCTGAATTCTGTTCTTCCGGTGAAATACATTTGTTGATCGGGGCGGACAGGTTCTGGGATCTGCTCAGTGAGGGTTTAGTAAGATTGCCTAATGGTCCATACTTACAAAACACAAAATTTGGATGGATCATATCTGGTATTGTACACAAAAGAGTTTCACGCATTAAACAGACTCAGTGCAATTTCACACATAGTACATTAGATTCTGATCTCAAACGTTTTTGGGAACTTGAAGAGATTCCTATTAGTAGTAATAAATTCACTAAGGAAGAAATCGCATGCGAAAAATTATTTAAAGACACTACTTTACGCGTAGATAAGGGTCGTTTTTCTGTGCGCATACCGCTAAGCGAGTCAGCTGATGTACTCGGCGATACATTTACTATGGCCGAGAACCGGTTTCTTGCACTCGAACGCAAATTACTAAGAAGCGCACCGGCCTATAGAAAAATGTATATTGATTTTATAAATGAGTATTTAAGCTTGGGACACATGAGTCGCATTTCTGATTATAATAAAATTTGTTATTTTTTACCACATCACGGTGTTTACCGAGAACACAGTTCTACTACGAAGTTAAGAGTGGTGTTTGACGGAAGTGCAAAGTCAACGTCAGGTAAATCATTAAATGACATCCAACACACAGGCCCTGCGTTACACAATGACTTGTTTTCTATTTTGCTTCGATTCAGACAATTCAGATACGTAGCATCTTCTGATATTGAGAAGATGTTTCGGCAGGTAAAAATACAAGAAGACCAAAGAAATTTACAATTAATTCTTTGGAGAGAGAATCCATCCGATCCTCTCGGTGTGTACCAACTTAACACAGTAACATATGGAACTGCGTCCGCACCTTATCTTAGTATGAGGTGTTTGAAGCAACTCGCGTTGGAATGCAATGATGACGTCATCGCACAAGTCATTAATGACGACATTTTTGTAGATGATCTCGTCACTGGCCACGATGATCAAGAAACATTATTAGAGATTTGCAACAGTGTTTCTAAAGTACTAGAATCTGGATGTTTTCATCTGAGAAAGTGGGTATTTAATTCACCAGTTACACAATCAAACGTATCCGCTTTTAAGGATTTATCATTCGGTGAAAACTGTCACACTAAAACATTGGGAATGGGATGGTTTTATTCTTCTGACGAATTATACTTTGACACTAAATATAATCAAGATAAATCTCATGTTACTAAACGAATCATTCTTTCAACTATCGCACAAACATATGATCCATTAGGTTTACTTGCACCAACGGTTATTACTGCTAAAATCATACTACAAAAACTGTGGTTAGCTAAATTAGACTGGGATGAACCGGTGCCTAAGTCTATTTTATCAGATTGGCAAAACTTCATTAATAAATTTCATAATTTACAGTATATTCACATTCCACGTCATGTAATAGGACAAAATACAAGTGTAATAGAATTACATATTTTTTGTGATGCTTCACAGTGTGCGTACGGAGCTTGTGCATATATACGCAGTGTTACAGATAATAATATAATAACAGTACATTTGTTATGCGCGAAGAGTCGAGTCGCCCCGGTGAAACCGGTTAGCATACCGCGCTTAGAATTATGTGGTGCATTAGTGGGTGCAAGATTGTTTAAAAAAATCGAGAAATGGGCCCCTTCTTCGAAATTTACGTTTCTAGATCGAGTTGTTTTCAGAGAAATCACCATATTTAAATCCGCAAAAAAATATATAGTATAGATACATCTTTGATGTAGTGACTTTTTTTGTTAAAAACACATTATTTAACATTTCACTCGATAAAAAAAAAAGCTGAAGTAAAGTCGATTTTGAAAGTATTTTAAGTTTTATGAGACTTGGGAGAACGCAACTTTTATGAAAATTTTACATTTCATTTACTAATCGGGTTTGACAGGGATATTATTAGATAAATTTGTAATATGGCAAATTATTTTTTTAATATAAAATAAATACGTGAAAACGGCACGCGCGCGTCGCGCGCACCGCGCCAGTGTCCTGCCGGACGTCATCAAGGGAGGACCTATGCAACTTTTGCTCGCGACCACAAATTATCGATGCCGCGCGCGTAAATAAACGTGTTGTATTATAAGTAATTAAAATGGCGAATAAAAAGAACAAAATTAAGAAAAAAAGGGTATCTGAAGTGAAGAAAATCCGAAAATGTATTGCGTAAGTACTTATTCCATAAATACGTCACAATATACCTAATTACTTCTCTACACAGACCAGTGAAGTCAGTATGACTAGAATTTTAAATCTATAATGGAAACATTCTTATACCTTTACAAAGTGCAGTTTTGCATCCTGGTCAAATTCAAGGAGGTGTAAGTAGGTACTTAGGTATGTTGTGTTTTGTTTTTATTATTACATTCTTTTATTATGTTTATGAAGATTTGAAAGAAATTGAACATGGCTATCGGTCACTACTTGTACTTACTAGGTAAGTACCCTGAGCACGGTTTATGGTCGCGCGGCACAAAATAAATAGGTACAGAAGTCAATCTACATACAAAGCGCGTTCGAGACACGCAGACATAGGTGTCTATGTGTGCGTGTTCACAGACGCGCTGTCTCAAAACGACTCAAAACAGTGCGAGCGCGGCTGCCATTATTTTACTCTTTGGCGGCTGCCGCTTGAGACACAAGACACGCGGGTCACACACAAGGTAGATAAATGTACACGCGTTGTGATACCTAACTGTAATTTGATTGTAATATTTTTAATTTTAATCACAAAAGAAAAAGTAATAATTGAGCAACAAAAAAAGTCGTATTATAATTGTTCAGTGGACGGTTTTACAACAATAAACAGTGAACTGTCGTTTTTTAGCCTGCCGGTTGATTCAGAAAGGTACCTTTAGTATGTACCTACTTATTTTGTCATATTTCGTTTTTTCGTTTAATAAACGCAGTAGGTACAATTAGGTGGGTAGGTAAGCGCCGCGGCCTCTGGCCTAATGCCGTAATAAGTTTTTCTAGTGTCGACCCAGGAAAACCTACCTACCTACCCTCAAAGATTATTACTAGTAGGAGTTGACATTTTTTGTGATCATGGCGAGAGTATGTTGTAAGGTAGACGAAATATTTTCTGTGACTAATTTGTAATTAAAAATAATCCATTACATACCTACGGTGATTCTGTTTATTAGGTAATTTCGTATTATTCTGAAATACTGTCAAAACATTTTAAAACAGAAGTTTTTTATACACCGTGACTTTTTAGTCGTCTTACAACGTCAGCCCACTTCATGTATCCGAAGAGTAGAAAACGTTAATAATAAAAAATAGGTATGTATTTATGAGATCTGAATAATTTAAATAAAAAAATATTACGCATGACGGTCCAAAGCTTGTATCAATGAAGCGGCGCCGGCGACGGCGCGCGTCTCGGCTCCATTGATACAAGGCTCGGACCGCGCTCGCAACGGGGTGTGTTTGTGACTATATGAGTCATAACAATGAACAATATTTTTATTTTTAAATTATTCTAATAATATAATAAAAATATTTTTTTTTTATGAACGTGTTCTACTCATTGGAAACATGAAGTTATTAAATTATTTTTTATTATTATATTAATTCAATTATATTTTATTAAATTAGTGTTTGTTAATTTCATTTCATTCCAGTGCTCTGAGACCACGTACCGAAAAAGGTACTTTGATGTCCAAAACAAGTACCGATGGGCACTCTAAAGAAGGACAGGATGCGTAAGTACATTATATACATATTACATAATATACTATGGCGGAGCAGTGTTATCCATCCGCTACAAGTTTGACGTTATCTCCCGTCGCGCTTTAGTTTTCCTACTTATCACATGTCTTATGTATCCTATTATGGGATGTAACATGGCAGTAAATGATTTTTTGTTCAACTTTATTTCAGTGACTTTGAAACCAAATCCGTTTCATTACGTTAATGACATTCCATTGTTGCAGAAAAACTAGGGATGACGAAGATAATTCCATGATTGTTGAAACTGAAAACCATGAAGACAAACTTCAAAAGACAACTGGAAAAGACAAAGATGATTCCATTATTGTTGAAACTGAAAATCAAGAAGAGGAAGATGATTACTATAACGTTGAACCTGAAATTCAAGAAGACCAGTTCCAAACAGTGACAGGACGACGCGTTATTGATATCAATTATTTATTTAGTCAATTACAAGAAAAAGCACGTCACAACAACTTGTTCGACTGCAAACAGGAAAATTTTCAGCTAATCAGTGAAAAAAGAATTGGCTTAATTTCAGTATTTAAATTTGAATGTAATATTTGTAAACAACTTTGCTTTATAAATTCCGAAAAGACTGAGTCAAAAGTTAATGTAAATATCGCAGCCACCACTGGCATGGTAGCAACAGGGATTGGCTACTCACAATTCGAAGAGCTTTTTTCTGCAATGAACATTCCCGTATTTTCTACAAATTATTACAATCAACTCCAGGATAAAGTGTACGAATGTTGTGAAAAAACAGCAGCCGCATCGATGCAAGATGCCGCAGAAGAAGAAAAGAAATTGGCTATCGCAGAAGGTCGCACCAAAAATGGCATACCAGTAATTGATGTTTACGTGGATGCTTCTTGGTGTGCAAGATCGTATGGATCGAATTATAAAGCTGCATCTGGAACTGCAGCAATTATCGGTAGAAGAACCGGTAAAATAATTTTTCTGGCTGTAAAAAATAAATACTGCCTCGTGTGCGCCCGCGCAGAGAACAAAAATGTCGCTCCTAACGAGCACAAATGTTTTAAAAATTTCCATGGTTCGTCATGTTCAATGGAGGGCCAGATAATTGCAGAGGGTTTCAAACTTTCCATTTCCATGTATGGAATAATTTACAAAAGAATGATTGCAGACGGAGACGCCTCGACATACGCAAAAGTACTAAAAGAAAATCCATATAAAGACCAAAATATTACAGTAGAGAAAATTGAGTGCAGAAATCACATATTGAGAAATTTATGCAAAAAATTACGTAGTCTAGTTTCAGAAACAAAATACCTTTTAGCTCACCGAAAAACTTTGACAGATGTGAAAATTATGTCAATGAGGAAAGCAATAGTAAGGTCAGTTATACACCATAATAAAAATCTTAAGGACGATGCTGTAACTATCCTTCACAGTGATATAATCAATTCTGTAGCGCATGCATACGGCGATCACAGGATGTGTCAGGATTATAACTGTGACAAAGAAAAACTGTATAGCGACGGACTGAAAACCATTCGAAATTCAACATTTCTGTTCCGGATAAATTCGATTATTTCTAATGTGGCAGTAAAATCACGAAGTTTAATAGAGAACGTTAATACAAATCTTGTCGAATGTTTCAACAATGTCATTGCGAAGTTTATAGGAGGAAAGCGAATTAATTTTGCCTTGAAACGAGGCTATCAAGCACGATGTAATGCTGCGGTGGTAAAATTTAACGAAAAGTCAGCAATATCGTTTATAAAAAACACATTAAGAAATACAAATCGACCAGAAGAGGGATTAGCTGAAGTTGTGGAAAGGAAAAGAGAAGAAGCCCAGAAAAGAAAAAACAACACGGAACGTCCAGCTAAAAGGAAAATCAGGAAATTGGCAGACACGAAACCAAAACAAAATGACTATGGCCCCGCTAGTTTAGACCCAGATATGTCCCTGTCTGAACTAGAAGTAGCTAAAAAAGAATTTCTAAAAAACTTAGAAATTCTTACTGCTGACAAGGATGCGATTGAGCGCACTACAATATTACAACGAGACAGTAGCGAATGGCTAGAAATTCGAAAAAATCTTATTACTGCCTCCAATTTCGGTCCTATTTGCAAAAGGCAAGTATCAAAAGATACCGCACCATTAGTAAAAAATATTTTATATAAAACAAATTTAGGCCGTGTTGCATCCATTGCTTACGGTATTGAAAATGAGCAGCAAGCATTGCACAAGATACAACAACAAGAAAACGTATCTATTGAGCCCTGTGGTCTGTTTATAGATACAGAATTCCCATTCATTGGTGCTACGCCAGATGGGCTCATTGGAAAGGACATTCTGGTGGAAGTCAAATGTCCTTTTTCAGCATTAAAAATTGGCTTAAAAAAAGCCATAGAAGAAAATAAAGTACAAATACTAAAATTTAATAAAAAAACGCGCACTACGTCAATTAATACAAATAGTAATTGGTTTTACCAAATACAGGGACAGTTGCATGTGGCAAGACGACGGCAATGTCTACTCGGAATTTGGGCCGGAGAAAAAGAGCCAGTCCACATAGAAATGATTAAAAGAGATGACTTATTTTGGAAATCTAAAATGGAGTCCAAAATAATACGATTTTACCATAAATGCCTACTTCCTGAAATAGTGAACCCCAGACATACGCGTGGTATGAGCATAAGAAGCCTGACCCTTGAAGACAACATATCATCCGAAAATAAGGAAAATGAGGAATCGCAAGACAATCCTGATTCCCAACTCGGAGGGGAGTGCCATGAGGATTGTGGCTTTGACCCTCTTAGAGGAGACTCGCGCCTAGCATTGAGGAATGTCTCGGTCGATGAAATTGAACCTGGACCTAGCACACGACCACTAAATTTTTGTGAATTTTAATTTTTATACCTCATCATCCTCCGAGCCTTTTCCCAATCATGTTGGGGTCGGCTTCCAGTCTAACCGGATTCAGCTGAGTACCAGTGCTTTACAAGAAGCGACTGCCTATCTGACCTCCTCAACCCAGTTACCCGGGCAACCCGATACCCCTTGGTTAGACTGGTGTCAGACTTACTGGCTTCTGACTACCCGTAACGACTGCCAAGGATGTTCAATGACAGCCGGGACCTACAGTTTAACGTGCCATCCGAAACACAGCCAATGGTGTCTAAGATATACTTAGAAAGTACATACAAACTTAGAAAAGTTGCATTGGTACTTGCCTGACCTGGGATCGAACCCGCGCCCTCATACTTGAGAGGTTGGTCCTTTACCCACTAGGCCACCACGACTTTTAATTTTTATACCTCATCCTCATCCTCCGAGCCTTTTCCCAATCATGTTGGGGTCAGCTTCCAGTCTAACCGGATTCAGCTGAGTACCAGTGCTTTACAAGAAGCGACTGCCTATCTGACCTCCTCAACCCAGTTACCCGGGTAACCCGATACCCCTGGCTAGACTGGTGTCAGACTTATTGGCTTCTGACTACCCGTAACGACTGCCAAGGATGTTCAATGACAGCCGGGACCTATAGTTTAACGTGCCATCCGAATCACAGCCAATGATGTCTAAGATATACTTAGAAAGTACATACAAACTTAGAAAAGTTGCATTGGTACTTGCCTGACCTGGGATCGAACCCGCGCCCTCGTACTTGAGAGATTGGTCCTTTACCCACTAGGCCACCACGACTTTTTACTAATTAATTACTTTTTACTTTTAATTTTTATACCTATACACTTTATTTTTTTATTTTATTATATTACAATTAATCATATTAGTCTTTCATTATATTACCCACCAAATCTTCTACAACCATTCTTCAAGTTCTACAGAATGATCATCGCCTGCTTTTTCATTCACGAGACTGTTATATCAGAATACCGTGGCCGTTCGAACAACCCGCAGGAGCGACAGAACTCATTTGATGATTTTACCAAGCAGTAATAAAAAACTTAAAAAAATAAAATAAAACCGATTCCCAAAAACACTGAAAAGCAAAAAAAACTATTCTTAGGTGCATCGGTTTTTGGTTTTTCAGTGACAAGCATAGTTGTCACTATCCGCATTTGTGGAAAGTTCTCATCAATACGAATAATATAAGCCCAAACACGAGGTACCTAGTTTACATATTCAGTTGTCGAGTTCCCTCGACCTTCTCCGGTCTCCATCATCAGGTCAGCTCCAAACCTTCACAGTTGCAAAGTTATCGTCAATACAAATAATATAAGCCCAAACACGAGGTAGTTTACATATTCAGTTGTCGAGTTCCCTCGACCTTCTCTCGTCTCCATCATCAGCTCAGCTCCAAACCTTCATTGTTGCATAGTGTTATCAGACATACACCTCATTGTCAAGTTTTTAACCTATGCACGCCTACAATTTTCGAAAGTTGCCCTCAATTTCTCAGGGTTTTCATCATCAGATCCTGATCTGGTGATTATGGGACCACCTGGAAGGTGTACCCTATCAAACAAAAAAAAATTTTGCAAATCGGTCCAGGCGTCTTCGAGTAATCGGTGAACATATATGTAAAAAAAAAAAGATCCCGACGAATTGAGAACCTCCTCATTTTTGGGAAGTCGGTTAAAAAAAAATCATAGGTACATTTATAACAATATACCTAAGTGTATTAGTGTTTACAGTCAACAGTGGAGTGGACAGCACATCAAGCTACACGTTTTTGTTGCAAACAAACTATTGTTACCAGCACACCAATTATATTTGAACTACTGATTTATTTATCTATACTGTGGCGTGCTCGCCCGCCGCCATAGGTCACCAGAGTTCATATCGCGACGGCTCCTGTGCAACGCGGACGCAAGCCGTCTCGGTGCGTAAAATGCCTAAACTTTCGGAATAAGGGGCCCTTAAGATTAAACTTTGATAATGTCTATTTTTGGTCAGACTCCACGGTAGTATTAGGATGGCTTAAAATGTCGCCTAATTTATTGAAACCATTTGTACAAAATCGCATTGTAGAAATAAATGAGCTCACTGGTGACAAACAATGGTTTCACGTCGCAGGTAAACAAAACCCGGCTGACATGTTATCACGCGGAATGCACCTAGATTTACTTAAGTCGTGCGACATGTGGTGGCACGGACCCGCATTCTTACAAGTTGACAATTCGGAATGGGATCAAAACATGCGCTGTTATGACATTAATTGTGATGAATTGCCAGAATTAAAACCAGTTAAATCTACTGCACTAGTTCAGATAAATTCAGATGATTTTTTGTTTCACAGATTCTCAAGTTTTAATCGCTTGCGCCGTGTGGTAGCATACATTCTTCGTTTCACACATAATATTCGTAAACTAAAGGCAGGTGCACAGCGTTTCACAGGTTGTTTATCTGTAAACGAATTGAATAATGCAACGAGAGTTTTAACTCAAATCGCACAACAACAATCTTTTCCAGAAATTTATGATAGTTTAAAAAATAAACGTCAGTTTAAATGTTCACGTAGTATTTCTGGTTTAAATATATTTATGGACGAACATAATTTAATTAGAGTAGGAGGAAGACTTGTGAACTCTGACTCGTTTACCTATGACAAAAAACATCCATTGTTGTTGTGTAGCAGACACCTATTTACTAGACTTATTTTTGAACATCAGCACAAGGTATTATTACACGCTGGGCCGCAGTTGCTTTTAGCAACTGTTAGAGAAACATGGTGGCCTTTAAAGGGACGCAATTTAGCAAAACAAGTTGTACACAAGTGTGTAAGGTGCACACGAATGCGAGCTACGCCAATGAAAATACAAATGGGTAACTTACCTAATGAACGGCTTGTGCCAGGATATCCATTCTTACGTTGTGGTGTCGATTATGCCGGGCCATTGCTCATGCTGAATCGCGCAGGTAGAGGGGCAAAATTGACAAAGTGTTATATCTGTCTGTTTGTATGCTTTGCCACTCGCGCTATACATTTGGAGTTAGTCACGAGTCTGACTAGTGAGGCATATTTATTGGCTTTGAAACGCTTTATTTCCAGACGTGGCAAACCTATGCAGATTTTTTCTGATAATGGTAAAACATTTGTCGGAGCTTTAAAGGAATTCTCAAAATTTTTAGATACCAATGAGTCAGACATTTTGAATTATACATCCGATAACTCAATAGAATTTTCTTTTATTCCGCCATACTCGCCTCATTTTGGTGGTTTGTGGGAGGCAGGAGTCAAGTCTTGCAAATATCACTTGCGTCGTATTGTAGGCAATGCACATCTAACGTACGAGGAGTTGAGCACAGTACTAGCACAAATTGAGGCTGTCCTGAACTCCCGTCCTATATCTCCTATGTCCACAGATCCGACAGATTTGCTCCCGTTAAGTCCAGCTCATTTTTTGATTGGCCGGCCACTTACTGCGCCTGCTGACAAGAAAGACCTGACGATGACAGCCACACATCGCCTTCCACGATATGATCGCATAGAACAGATGCGACAAAACTTCTGGCGTCGGTGGGCTACGGAATATATTTCTGAGCTTCAGAAGAGGACCAAGTGGCAATCTAACCAAGACACATTACTTCCGAACACACTGGTCCTAATAAAAGAAGATCACCTTCCACCCCTGAAATGGCAACTTGGACGAGTGCAAGAGACGTTCCCAGGTCGAGATGGCCTCTCTCGTGTAGCAGTCATCAAGACGGCGACCGGAATTATCAAGAGGACGTACCCAAAACTCTGTCCACTACTACAACCACAGTAACTTCGTTGGAAGCTGGTGCTTCCAAGGCCGGGAGTATGTCTACAATCAGCGCCATCTAGTGCAGCGGCGATAGCACGCACGATGTTTTCGACCGTGGCTGGCGCCGCTCTGTTTTATCGAGCGGTGTCGCCAATCAGAAAGCAGCCTGCATTTACCGACTTTTGACAGTGACGTCTTAAATGTCACTCACATTTTTTTCTTCCCTACAATTTTTGTAAAACCTGTACCTACATGTATAAAAAATAAACGCACTAGTTACTGGAAAAATAATAAAGTAAATTCATTGAAACACATACAAGAATCCCGAACAAACATTTTATATAAAAAACTTCAACCCATCTAGGCATTATCAATAAGGCTGAAACGTGAGCCGTACACTGATAGACAGACAGTCGTTTGCATTCAATAAAAGTTTCCACTTTTAAGCCACACCAAAAAAAAAATACCTTTTAAACAATAATAAATTTGATGATATTTTTAATCCTATAACAAAGTTTCTAAACAGTAATAATAAATCCTTCAAACATTAATGGTCCTATTCTGACACCCACGCCTTTCTAAAGTTGGGATCACATTGATGTCAGGAAACTTGCGTGGGTATTGCTCATTGCTTCTATTTCTGGCATTAGAGGACAATGTTGGAGCAATTTGAGTGCCCAAATGACACCCTAAATCTATTACGCTTAATCTTAATTGAGTTAATTTATTTGGAGAAAAATAATGTTATTATTTTAGTTGTTTCTTTCTAAAAGAATTAATAAAATGTTTTGTGTGGATATTACTGAAATGTTTCTTCTTCTTCTTCCGAGCCTTTTCCCAATCATGTTGGGGTCGGCTTCCAGTCTAACTGGATTCAGCTGAGTACCAGTGCTTTACAAGAAGCGACTGCCTATCTGACCTCCTCAACCCAGTTACCCGGGCAACCCGATACCCCTTGGTTAGACTGGTGTCAGACTTACTGGCTTCTGACTACCCGTAACGACTGCCAAGGATGTTCAATGACAGCCGGGACCTACTGTTTAACGTGCCATCCGAAACACAGCCAATGGTGTCTAAGATATACTTAGAAAGTACATACAAACTTAGAAAAGTTGCATTGGTACTGAAATGTTTAAATGACAGTTTTATTGAGAAAGGATTTTGTTTTAAGTTGTTTTTTATATTTATTTTAATGGTAGATAATAAAACTGCAGTAATTATAATGTAAAAAGAATCCCTGCCTGAAATTTTACTGATACTGTACCTAGTAGATACCATATATGTATAATAGTGTTTTTACAAAAGTATTTTCATGCAAAAAGCTAGTTCAGATTTAAATTCCATTAGTTTAATTTAAATCAACGATAATAGATAGCAATTCGATAAATTAGAATTGAATATTAATTTTTACATTAACACAAAAAACAGTCCGAATACTGAAAAAGCAACCTGTTCGCTCGCAGCTAATAAATATGTTTTTGGCGTAGGTCCCGCGCAAACCTTTCAGGCCTTTCAGCGATATTGAAATGTTTGATGGATGACATGTTAACTCCGCACGAGATTGGGTATTTGGCTTGTCATATTTATTCATTTTATTTATTTATTGTTGTAACTGTTGTTGAAAGTGAAAATATATGGATGTACATATGTATATACTTTATCTTGTTTGGATATTTTTTCTACATGAAGCTTCAGTCGTAGGTAATCTATGAATGAGGCATGAGGTTATCTCAGAATTCAATTTGTAAATGTACCTACTATCAATATCAATACTAATCTGATCACTAATATTCATATTGTTTCTTTATCTGAAGATTTTGCTTCAACGAGCCAATCTCAGGAACTGCTGGACCGATTTGATAAATTCTTTCCGTTTACATATCCCATACCAGGGTGCGCGGAGTAATTCCCATGGGACACTGATGTTACTGCTGGCAAAATCTAAAGTAAATCTAGTTAAGTAACATCTCCAGCTTCTACACTCAAAATTTCATGAACATCTAAAACTAGGTACTAAGTTTCCAGACTTACAATACACCTCCTCAGTAACGTTATAATACAAACAAACAGAAGCCTTAATGTCAGTTTTAATTACATTGCCAAGCCCAGCTTCTCTTGAGGTGAGATCTAACTAGATCTAACTAATAGCAGTACTTTGATAACTTTCGTCTGGATGTGAATGAACTCTTAATGAAACAAGATGGAATACTTCATTATTTTAACTGGAATACGTTAGAATATAAAGACTGAATGGATAATGAGTGGCCATGTATTAGGTTTTGTTGGGATTTTTCTCGTGTGCAAAAAAATATGAACATATTTTTGTAATTTATGTTAAACACTTTGAAGTGTATCTGAAACCCCTCGCCGTGTCAGCCGAAAGATGTCCACTGCTGGACAAAGGCCCACGTTCACCACTTTGCTCGATCTTCAGCAACCCGCATTCACTGCTTCCTGATGGCCTGAAACCTTAACGTATTTACAGAAATGAATAGTTTACAGTATTCTTTTTGTAAAGAAGTGACACAATAAACAAAAGAGCAACAAGTTTGTGAACACAGTTTCCTACTTTTTGAACTAGTGCATTGCAAAATAGCACACCGTTGTTCTTTTATTTCTGGAAAGGAATTAGCACAACTTTACAGTTCGTTTTTGAACAGATCAATTAATGGAAACGGTAGTTGCTTGGAGCTTTATTTCAATTACATTATTATACTTGTTGGAGACTGTGATGAAAGCTATTTAAACAAAAAATAGATACTTCCCGCACCCGGATAAATAGTTATCCTTCTCAGGCTCAAGATTGTCTGGTTTTGATTGAACATTGATCAAGACAGACAGAAAGAGTTACTTGCAAATTCCCTAAAATAATTTTGCCAAACTTCAATGTTAAATCCTGCTCAAAACTTTCAGAATCGTGGCCACCATTTTATATTACAATACTAGGGCCAACGTCAGCCATTCAGCACAGGTGCTACCTACTACTCATATTTCAGAAAATACAGATTTAACTCCACAGGTTCATTGTGCACTGAAAACGAAGTTATTTGAGTATTCTATGTTGATATTATATTTGGAGAAATTAATGGACGTCCGTGCAACCTGTTGAAAAGAAGCTTTTGTAAAATATATTTAAATCTATACTAATATTATAAAGAAGAAGTTTGTTTGTTTATTTATTTATTTAACAGTTTATGTACATACACAGAATACAGATAAGAAGAAAAATAGAACAGGTAGTACAAAGGCACAGCTTATTTCATAAGAAATCTCTTCCAGCTGGCCCGTTATGAGAGAGTTAGAGTTGTTTGTAATGGATAAACTCAAAAACTACTGGACCGATTTTAAATATTCTTTCACTATTAGAAAGCTATATTATCTGCGAGTAACATAGGCTATATTTTATCCTGGTGCGGGCAGTAGCTCCCACGGGACGCGGGTGAAACAACGGGAAAACGGCTAGTGTTAGATAAAAATAATTTATGAAGAAAATTTATTTTAAGATATGCTTTGCAATTTTCTTCTAAGGGTTTTTGAGATAACGCTATGGATTCTAACATTATAAAGCTGAATAGTTTGTTTACTTGAACCCGCTAATCTCGAGAGTCAGTGGTATGTTTTGGAAAATTATTTCAGTGTTATACAGGCTGGGTATAGAAAAGTTGGTAGACTACTTTTTTCCGATGAGGGTTTCTATTAGTAATAAAAAAATTGGTTCCATAAATTCTTAACCCCTTTAACCGTCACAAAAAAATCCTCTTTATAATATTATTACCTATTCTAAGTTCCAAGGCAAGGTAAACAAACATTAATTAAACTTAGCTTTTAACTAACATTCCAAGTTGTAACTTAACGCTAATTATGAAGTATTGAATTACTTAGCAACCTTCATTGTCAGGGCCTTTTGTTAACCTTGGTTTTACTTAAGGCCGACATACATAGACGGGCTTGCAAGAAAGAACTGGGTCAGATGTGTGTCGGGATTTCAGTAAAAGGCGCCTCTACTGCCACCCAAAAATGCGAATTTGTTAATGTAACATACCATTTTTTTGACCTACACTAAGGGTCAATTCCCACTGAAAGAGCAGCGGCCGGCAGCGGCCGTAAGAGCACGGAAAATGTAAGAGCGCGGCGCGGTGCGGCGCCGCGCTCGCGCTCAATCCCTTGCAATTACGGCCGCTGCCGGCCGCTGCCGGCCGCTGCTCTTTCAGTGGGAATTGACCCTAATTATGTTGTTTTAAAATTAAAACCACAATGTATTTTCGTAAACAAAAATAAGTTTATGATAATGTTATTACATTCTCGTTTGAGTAATTATATTTGGTCAATGGAAGAGATTTAGTAAAATATGTTAAATATATCATTCTTCAGTAAAATAATTCCATTCTTTGGAAGACGGAATGAAACAGATAGGAAATACAACTCACTTTATATTGTCCTACATGAATTATGTGATGCACAGAACTACATAACAAAACAAAATGAAAAGCATTAAAGCAAGTGAAACCGGCAAAAGGTAGCAGTAAATATTTATAAGCTTTCAGTTCAATATTCATATTAAATTGTAAAATCGATTCGAAGTGCCACCGACAGGCGGTAGACTCGTAAAATATTAGATGCGATTGCAGAGACGCTTCTGTTTCGTAACTTATTGAAATATCAGGAACTTACAAGCTATAAATAAACTCTTGGAGATTTACTTTTGAAAATTTAAAGTCAAAATGATATTAATCCATCTGCTAGTAAATATGCACCTCTCAAATTATTACTACAGTATCTACAGATTCCCGTATTTAACTGATTTTATGAACTCAATGTCTTTCAAAATGGTGATTGCAGGCAATGGATAGTCATCATAAAGTATGAAGCCGATGATTTCATAGTCTTCGATGATGATCAATGAAGAACTAGTCAAGAAATAATGATTGAAGGAACGATCTAAAGTGTAGGAAAATTTTGTGAAATAGAGGTACAGTAAATGCCTTATTTGTGTTCCATGTGAATTTAATCGATCTTTCTGCCCTGTTGCCAAGTTTTTGGGGTCAGCGATATGAATTTAATCAACCAATAGCAATTAATGGGGCTACAATACAGTCGATTCGAATAGTCTAATACCCCGCAAAGTATATTGAAGAACTTAAAACACTGAATTAAAAGCGGCTTCACTTTAATTAAACTTGGTATAACTTGGTCTATTAAAGTAATTACCGTTCCGTTTAGCTGTGTCAATTTCAATTGACTTCGAGGAACTCTCAAAATCGAAGTCTACAGATAGTTACACGGGTCATAGTTTCACTAGCCGTTTTCCGCTCAGTTCAAACGATGTCGACTGGAACCGAGCAACAGGTATTTTTCCGCGCGGAATATGTCGCGCGTAGAAAAACCGAGCCGTATAGCGCGACAAAATCTACTATACTCTATCCACGGAAGCAAGAGCTAAAAGGTAAACAAAGAATGACACTTTTTCAAGATGGCGGTATAACCCGACCGATGACAAAATCACAAATACTGCGAACATTTTACACAAAAATGTGACGTTGACGTGTGAGTATAGTATAAAAGCGCAATTGTGTATTAAGCTGTCTTGTTCTCTGTATTATAATCTTAAATAGAATAACACAAGCCTTTTTACTTCACAAATACACACCATCATCATCCTCCTGCCCTGGTCACCTTGCGGGTAGCCCAAAGTGCTGGTGGAATGCCTTAGCTTTCTTAGTCGTCTCGACACCCACGGGCGAGAGATGGGGAGGTCGTATTCTAATCCGGGCGGTCACGGATGCCACACATATACACACACGAGTATTCTAAAGAAGATAAACATTAAAACACCATTTTCTATACCAATCAAGCGATTTATCGAACATTAAATCGAGAGCCTCCGGTATCGATATGGCCGTGCGGTAATCGATTTAATACTCCAATATTTACCTTTAATAGCCAATTGTGACGCTAGAGATGGGCTTTGTGGTAATTATAAACATCGATAAAGCGATCAGAAGCGATAGTTTCTATGTGATGGTTGTAGAGAGGCTCCCACGCCGTGAGTGAACGTTTTATCCATATAGTGTGGTGTGTGCTATCGATAAATTAATGGGCAAAATGTGATGGGAGATGAAGAAGGGAGTAGGTTTATGTTAAAGTAGATTTTGTATTAAAACTTTTAGTGAGTATTATATTGTCCTAAACTGACCAAAATAAGGTATAGACGATATTTATTTAAGCCTTAAGGGAATGACAATGTTCTATTGTTATGCCTATTTTCTGAAGTTAATCAAATATTTTATATTATTTTATTAGGTTATATTTTGTACTTTCAACACACGATATGACATTTATTTTGTTCGCAATGAACTGAGTATTGGTAAAATGTTAATGAATCCAATACCTAATTAATATTATTAACTCGGAACTGACACTGTGCTTTAAATAACGGCTATCTGCCATAATAACGGTATAGTGATTAAGTTTTGATTAATATGTAACTGTTATAATAATTAAATGTACCATTATTGTTTTATGGACTTCAATGTGAGAGGAATATATATTTTTATTAATGAATTACTTTTTTTGTAATGGGAGTTATATTAATTACTGAGCAAAAGAAGCCTCTCAGGATTATTAAAAGTTTCTTTATAATTACTTGTGATCAACAAGTTTAATGTTACTTATCTGCTTGCTAATATTTGTTTTATATATATTATAGTTAACTATAATATGAAATCTAGTGAAACAGAAACTAAAATAATGGATTAATATTATCATGCAGTGAATGAATAGTTCATACACCAAATATGAAACATTGCTCAAGTTTCTTACATTTTAAAGGGCTCCTTAAAATTGAATCACTCCGAGTAAAATCACTTGAAATAAATTCAACACGTTAATTTCAAACGCTCATAATTAATGAATTTTGTTTTCGTCTCAAACTCATGTGAGAACTTGGTAACTTCACACGCTTTCAGTTCGCAAAAACCGAAGTTTTTATGTTGCAATGTTCATTAATTTTCGCTATTTATTGTTTGAGATTGTTACGCTAAAAACTGAATCTTTGATGTTGTAACAGTTATTTATTAATTACTTATTTAATTACAATACAATTGCTCCTACCTGTCTATCACTATTTTTTTATCTTATTATTCTTTATTGTACACAAAGGCGAGCTTGACCCAGACTTGGGTTCTCTCTCTAACGGCAAACCTTAGAGCAATAGAGAGACGTGTTAGGGAAGAGTAAATTAGAAGTGCACAACATTAAACTAAACAAAGATGAAGCAAAACTACATAACATAGAGGTATTTTACACAAAAACTACTGGAACTTTGCAAGTATAAGTATTAACTATTAAGTAATCTGTGGATTACCACAGATTGTTATAATATTTAGAGAGATAGGTAGGCTACTTTATTTCAGACTGCTGACATGTCAGATAAACTAAATTCTTGTAAGGTGATCACATTAAAACAACAGTAGGTATGTCAAGTACCTACCTGACTGCTACCAAAACTTTTCAGTCTGCCGTTTGCATAACTGTTATAATACAAGGTCAGCAGTTAAATCTGAAATACAGGTACAAACGATGCTATTTTCGCGCGATCGATACACGGTCTGTGCCAAATACATGCATATTCAGTTTGACTTTTAACGGCCTTTGATTTAATATAAACATACAAATACGAATATAGATTTAATTTATAGATTATGTATTTAATTTATAGGTCCCTTTTGTTAATCTTGTCGTCTGTGTCTTCGTGTCTTTTCGAGCCACAAAGGGGATTCCTAACGTCGCGTCGTAGATTGTCATCTTTTTAAAAAGTAAGTAACTAACTACTAATTTTGGCCTATAACCCGCTAAAGCTTCATACGGTTACTAAGCCTTCATCCCAAACTCATGAAATCGTTTACTTATTGGTAAGTAGTTTTTGACTTTACCGCGAAGAGACAGACCAACAGATGCGACGGAGGGTTTTGTCTATAAATGTAGTAATACAAAAATATTATGCTCAAATTCTCAATTCTCTTTGTTCCATTTCTAGATTTATGATATACAAAATGTCTGAACGTCTGGTATTTAAAGTGCTCTGACCTTTTGATTTAGTTTCAATGTTTCTCTGTAGCAGTCAGGTTCGTAGCGGCCTCGTCTAGACTCAAAATAAATGGCAGCTCTAAACTTTTTTAAACCTAGGTATCAACCTTAACTTAGTGAATAAATTATATGTTAATACTTTGATAACATGTGATACGTACATAGCTTATGTTATCTATGAAGTTTTGAAGGTATTGATTTCAAAATTATAATATTCTAGTCTCTAAGGGCCGGTCCCAATACTCTTATCTGTTATTTTGTAAAACAAAAATAAGAATTTGACATAAGGCACGTCTTCTTCTTCTTTCGTGTCGATGACATGTCTTATAGTAAGACTTACACTATGTCAGCCCAATATGCCGCCACAGCGAGAGCACGGCCGGATGCGCTCATTAGGTCCTCCCGCGAGCAAATTTCAGGGCACAGTAGACATGCGATGAGGTGGGACATGGTCCGCACAGCACTCGCACCCAAGGCGCTCGTATGAGGCTAATGTCTAAATTATTTATCTATTTAATAAGCAAATCAAAAGATAATATTGAATGTTAGGTTTGGCATTAAGAAATCCTATTTTTACACTGCGGTAAATCTACAAACTAATTATGTCAATATAATTTATTCCGTGCCAATTATAAATTAAAGCGGCTAATATTACAGTTCAATGATTTCAACTTGATTGATTGCAAAAACTAGTGCTTATGACCGGTTCAAAAAACTTGTAAAACTACCGTGGTGTTTTAATATTTAAAAAGGATTTTTTTTGTTAGATCACACACTAATAAAATTTTAGACCGCGCCTTTTGCGTAGAATAACAGAGGAAGGAAAGATGAGCGGAGATGCTATAAGGCAGGTAGGTCAGGTGCCTTCTTGTAGGTCGAGTAACGTACGGTAAGCGTGATCAATTACTAGAACTAACAAATCGTTTGGGTTCTTTGTCAAATCTAGACGAATCTGTCGGAAATTAGCGGATTAAGCGGAGCTGGAATCGTTCCTCGTACCCGAATACCATTGTGGTTAAGAGATTTTGCTTTATGACATCTCCGCTAGTCATTTTGTTCTCCATGGTTAGACCACGCAGTAATCAAATTCTTTTACAACGCGCCTTTTGTGGAGGACTCTCTCAAATACATTTACATTATTACCACCTTTTAAGGTTATTACAATTTCAATAACCTCTGAGAGTAAATACTTTTTTTTATATTCATTTATATTTTTAATATATTTGACTTAAACGACCTAAAACAGCCTAAATAATAATGTCGGGACACCTTTTTCACACACGGTCGGTTAACCCCATGGTAAGTTATTTATTAACTTGTGTTATGGGTGCTAACACAACTGATAAACTACATATAGCTACATATATACATATTTATAAATACATATCATAACACCCAGACCACGGCCAACAAGCATGCTCATCACACAAATGTCGACCGAACCGGGAATCGAACCCGGGACCTCAGGTTCGGCGGTCCGGCATGATGACCATTGCGCCATCGAGGTCGTCAAACTAAAGGCTGAAGGCTATTTCTTAAATAAAACGTAATTTGTCAAAATCTGAAAATATTTTAAGAAGTAACCTCACAAGTACTAAAAAGCCTCCTTTTCTGTGCTTTTAAATTTACATAAAATGTATATAAGGTGGTTCTTTATATTCTGAAACGGTGCACGTAAAATGGTTCGTGTGGCTACTAATGTGGCCACAATTTGCTGAAATTTGCGGACTTTACGTGTTGAATTTAAAATGGAAAAATTTAAAGTTCTATAAAGATTTATTTATTTAAAGATCTTTCTAGGAGGCTGATTGACGCTTCTCGTGACCAAAATGCTGACTATTACCTCGGACAAAGGATCAGCATGGCGATCCAACGAGGTAATGCTGCCAGCCTCTTGGGCACGCTCCCAATCGAGAGCTATGGGGACGAATTTTTTGACGCTTTTTAGTTTCTTACTAGGATAGTTTGTAATGTTGATTGTAAATGTGTTTGTCTTGTAGATATCTATAGATGTAAATAACGTTTAAATGGAAAATGTATGATTATATTGTGTCTAAAAGCTTTTTGATAAACGCGTTAAATGGAGTTTTGTGAGTTTACACTGGCTGAACACATTGTGTAAGCCTTTTGTAATTAATTTATCTGTTATCGGTGCAGTTGAATGGTTCGTAATGATTGATTCTTGGCTCAGTTTTTCAATGATATGTAGTGAGAATGATCTATTCTAGTGACAATTAAGGTCCATTACATACGATAAAGGACCTTTATATGGCACAAATGGATCACAAATGGAACCAGTATTAAATCACCACAGAGTAAGCTAAATAATCTAAAGAAAAATATACTGTTATTTTTCTTAATTTTTATCCCTTCTTTAGACTAGAACTATTTATCGGCAAACTCAAATCTAGCTTTAACTAGTGGCCCGCTCCGGCTGCTTCCGGGGTATGTAGATACATAAACTAAATCTTTAATTCCCCTTGGTGTCTATCTATTCGGAGCAGTAGTTTTTGACTGTAAGAACTGCGGACACAAAGAAAACTTTATTTTGTAACATGTACACTCTGCAAAATAATTAGCTGGGCAGGCAAGTGGCTCCACCCAGCGCGGCGCGGTGGTATTAAGAGAAACATACATGTTAGTGTGCGTAAAGTTCACGCGTGTATTACTTCGCCTGTTTATTAATGTGCGTACACAACGGGTTATTGGATACAAACCTCAATAACCCGTTGTGCACGCACACACTTGCAATTTCTTTTCACTATTATGCTGATGAGAATATGAAGTTAAAAGGAGATCATTCAAGTCTCGAACATTTTGTACCCAAAAATGAAAGTGCCGGCCAGAAGAAAAAAATAGTAGATTCTTTTAGAGAATAATGCTCTGAAGATTTTTTACTATTACAAGAATTGTCTACAGTTAACCCCCAGGCTGCTATTTGACTTTAAAAATACAAATAATCCAACAATGTTTGTAGCATTACATTACGTCCCAAAACTGGAGAAGGCAGGCGCTGCCTTCAAACGATTCTTGCCTAACCTGGGAAGTCATCAAATGACCCCCCCCCCCCACCCGCTGTGGGTTAGCAGCGTGAGAGCCCACTGGGGCCCACTAGGGGTTGCTGACACCGGAGTAAAAATATCTTAGATTCTCGTCGAGGATAATGCTCTGATGATATTTTACTATTATAAGGAACGTCTACGGTTAACCCCCAGACTTCTATTTGAGTTTAAAGTGTGAGTACCGTGAATAAAAACTCTATGCTTGAATGTTACGGAAAATAACGTCCACAGTATTTTTTAACTGACCGAACGTCTACGATACCCCTCCTGCTATACCTAAGTGCCTCTAACTGATTTAAACCCATCATGTTCCTTCTGACCATTTACCAGGGTCGCGGTAACTCTTTCGAACAATCCCGTAGCCCCGGCAGGTTTTGGCCCTGGTGGGCCCCAGTGGGGTTTGCTGACTCTCTGTGGAGGGTGTGGAACAATGCACGCCGCCGACGCCTGTTGTCTCCAAGGAGACGTAGGGACGGCGAGCCACCCCAAATTCTATAGGGGCGAGGGTGAACGGGATGTCTTCGTCTCCTTCTGCGAAGCATGCCAGAGAAGGAGGCGGTGTAATAACTGAGAGTACGGGCCTCTCATTCCAGCCACTGCGGTGGACGTGGAAGACACCACGCGGGTCGGCTATCGAGACGACTCCCGGCCACCGTAGACGTAGGTCTGTGGACGATGAGTTTCGGAAGGCTTATCGTCCCTCCGCCTCCTTGGAGACAACAGGCCCGTGTCGACGGCGAGCGTTGTTCCAAACCCTCCACAGAGAGTCAGCAAACCCCACTGGAGCCCACCCGGGCCAAAACCTACCAAGGGATTGCTCGAAAGAGTTACCGCGACCCTGGTACATGGTCAGAAGGAACATGCTGGGTATAAATCAGTAAGTCTCCTCGGTGTAGCAGTGGGGGGGGAGGGCAGCTGTACGTGGACGTTATTTCCCGTAACATTCAAGTATAGATTTTTTATTCACGGTTCTCACACTTTAAACTCAAATAGCAGTCTGGGGGTTAACCGAAGACGTTCCTTATAATAGTAAAATATCATTACAGCATTATCCTCGACGCTATTACGATATTTTTACTCTGGCGTCAGCAACCCCCCGTGGGCCCACCAGGGCCAAGGCTTGCCGGGGCTGCGGGATTGTTCGCGCGAGTTACCGCGGCCCTGGTACATAAGAAGGGCTTAAGAAGGCACATGATGGGTTTTAGTCAGTAAGAGTTTGACTTTCCCTCATGCTGCCTACCCACAACATGAGGGGGGGGGAGGGTCATTTGATGACTTCCCAGGTTAGGCAGGAGTAGTTCAGTCGTTTGAAGGAAGCACCTGCCTTCTCCAGTTTGGGGACGTAAACGTAAAGTATTGCTCCAAACGTTGTTGGATTTTTTTGTATTTTCAAAGTCAAATAGCAGCCTGGGGGTTAACTGTAGACGATTCTTGTAATAGTAAAAAATCTTCAGGGCATTATTCTCTACAAGAATCTACTATTTTTTTACTCTGGCCGGCACTTTCAGTTTTGGGTACGAAATGAATGATCTCCTTTAATGACAAGACTATGAAGGCTCGTAGCCGAGGCGTAGAAGCGTTCGTCTAGCGATTCGGAAGTTTTATGTTCGAGTCTCACATCTGCATAGACTTTTTTCATAACTAAAACCATTTTTTATTTTCATTATGTATTTTTTTATTATTGTAAATAAAATACGAATATTAATCTAGATTTTAATAAGGAAGTATAAATTAAACAACAACATTTGTATTAAGAAAGCAACAATATTTATTGACTAGGTTTATTTATATTATAATCACAAATTAATAAGTTTTATGTATGACAAAACTATTCTAAGTCGGACAAGAATTAGCGTTATTTTTCATATTCAGTGGGTAATTATTAATTTATTAGTGATATGAATAAACATGTTAGTAAGTTAGATAATTATTAAGATGCAAGTATCTTAAATTGTAATCTTACTAACAATAACATCACTCACATAAAACAAATTTCATTACCCCCTGATATTTTTAACCGACTTCCCAAAAAGGAGGAGGTTATCAATTCGGCCGGTATGTTTTTTTTTTTTTTTTTTTTTTTCTATGTATGTACATCGATTACTCCGAGGTTTATAGACCGATTTACGTGATTCTTTTTTTGTTCGACTCGGAGTAGCTGCCAGTTGGTCCCATAGTCATCAGGTCAGGATCTGATGATGGAAACCCTGAGAAATCGAGGGCAACCTTCGAAAGTTGTAGGCATACATAGGGTAAAAACTTGACACTCAGGTGTACGCCTAAAAGCACTATTCAACTGTGAAGATTTGGAGCTGATCTGATGATGGAAACCAGAGAGGGTCGAGGGAACTCGACAACTGAATATATAAACTACCTCGTGTTTGGGCTTAAATTATTTGTATTGACAAGACCTTTGCAACAGTGAAGGTTTGGAGCTGACCTGATGATGGAGACCAGAGAAAGTAAGTCGAGGGAACTCGACAACTGAATATGTAAAATACCTCGTATTTGGACTTATATTCTTTGTATTGATGAGAACTTCTCACTTGTATGGATAGTGACAACTATTCGTATCACTGAAAAGCTTTAAATAAAAAACTTTTTTACAAAAAAATTAAACCGACTTCCCAAAACACTAAAAAGCAAAAAAAAAAAACTATTTTTAGGTGCATCGGCCTAGAAGTCGGTGGCAAAATTAACTTAGTAACATCCATTAGACACCGACTTCTAGGCCGATGCACCTAAAAATAGTTTTTTTTTTTTTGCTTTTTAGTGTTTTGGGAAGTCGGTTTTTATTAATAGCCAATTGGTGCGCCACTAGACCTGTATGGAAGAAAATTTTTTGAGTTATAGCGGTCACCATCCTTTCGCCAAAGTATTTTGCGACCATCCTTGTCCGACTTATAACATTTTTCATCGCTAAATATATTATTGCACCAATCAAAATCCAAATATTCTTTTGCGAAGCGTACCCGGTTTTGTTTGTGAATGTCGGATAGTAAAATTTTCTTAGCTGGCCTACGACATTTCACACCAGCTGCATGCAAGTGGTTCCTTATAGTTTGTAGTGTCACATCATGTTTAGTCGCCATGGAACGAGTGCTGAGGAAAGGCTCAGCCATATGCGCAGAAACTATATCACGGTGCCGCGCATTGGCTTCTGTGTATGCAAATCCAGCCTTCGGTCCCGGTCGGCGAGGATCAATGTTTCCCGTATCGGCATATCGATGAACCCACAATTGCACAGTACTTCTCTGTGAACAATAATTAAATATTGATATAAATAACAGCAATCGATTACATTACATACAAATCTAAATCAAAGTAACATAATATTATATATATATATAATAATATATATATTATATACATATCCATTATATATATTATATACATATAATATATATAATGGTCATTGTATATATATATGTATTACATATATATAATATGTAAGTTAATAATATTAAACTTCATATTATAATCACATAACAATAATCACAGTATATATAAATATATTATGTTAATATGACATTTAATATTATTAAATTACATATTAGTATAATAATAAAATAAAATTACTCACCGATAACTTTAAACGTCTCGCAATTTCACTAATTGAAACGTTTTGCTCATGCAAAACAATGATTTCTGCTCTTAAAAGTGTAGTCAAATGATTCATGTTGATTTGACAAACAAAAGCACTCTTCTCTCAATAAACGCAAAGTATAATCACAGATTATTATAATAGTTGGTATAATGTCTAAAAACGTATCGAAAGCCCGCTAGTCAATAGCATTATGAATTTATGACGGTGAACTTAAACTAATAATTAGCTTAGATATGGTTTGTTATTTTTAGAGGGTAGACGGTAAATATATTCCATCCAAAATACAACGCAGACTTACTATTACTTAAAGCAATGAATTCAACAAACAAATGTAAAATATTTATTTTTAAAACATACAAAAATCGCTGTGCCGTAAGCGAGATACGATCCTACGGCCCCAGCGGCGTAGAATTTTAATTTCTGTCCGCTCGACCAACGCGCTATAGAAACGATAGTTATGAACGCCAAATTTATGCGTCATATTCCCTGCATCATTAGAGGCATAAGATATTGCAAATGTTTGAGTGGGGACACCGTGTTATTATGAAGCAAAACTATTGAGTCACATACTCAATATCACCACGCCGCGCCGCGCCGGGTGGAGCCACTGGCGCGGCGACTTATGAATAGGCGAAGTTAAACACGTTTTGCTTTACGCACACTAACATGTATGTTTTTCTCAATATCACCGCGCCGCGCCGGGTGGAGCCACTTGCCTGCCCAGCTAATAATTTTGCCGTGTGTACCTAGTTCATAATATTTATTATTACAAATAATACCTGAAAAGTCTCATTCTCACATACATTATAGTCAAACTATAATCTGGGTTACACGGCGGTCGTTACGCACTCCCGTAATGATGCGTTTTGTTCTGTACTGTATGGCGGAGGTGACAGGTCACGTAACAGACACTAGACAGTGTTGAAGCTGGGATATTTATCTACATAGTTATTTGTAAAAACTGGGTCCTTCATTATAGTTTCTTAAACTATCTGTATCAATTTTGTGACTAAAGTTTGACAAGATTTCAACTAGGTTTTCTTAAAAATAAAGTGAATTTTTTTGGGACTAAATCCTCTTTTTTTATTGATCATAATTATGGGTTAGGGGGAAACTCGCCTCTGGGCCGCGGCCCAGATTACACGGTATAATAACAGTCGGGAAAACTGGTCCGAATGTGCGGGCCAGATTACTATGTGAAATAAAGTGACGGAGGTAAGTCGACCCATTGGGACTTAATTTCATAAAATCCGATAGTTGTGAAATTTTTCACAGCTCAAAATCGTCAGGAGGCAAAAAGACTTAGATCTTTTTCATAATTTTCATCATAAATATAATACTTTGTCTAGATACTGGACTCCTAGTAGCTAATATAGACTTCGTTAAATAATGAAGTTCCTATAGATACTTAATTAATAATCTCAATTTATAAGTAAAACGTAAATATAGAAACATTGTTTCTTTTTATCAAAATTTTGTTCGAGTGTTACAAGAAAAAACAAATCCCCTTTTGGCAACAAGAGTATTTTTGTAACACTCATTTATGTTGACATTGGATATATTGACATCAATATAAAATAATATAAAAATGAATCGCAAAATGTGTTGGTAAGCGCATAACTCAACAGCACCGGGACCAAATTGACTAATTCTTTTTTTGTTGTGTTTGTTATTGTCAGGAGAAGGTTCTTATGAAACAAAATAGGGTAAAGTAGAGAAGTCAGTTGATGGGAGCGAAGCCGCGGGCAAAAGCTAGTTTTCGATAAAATTATGAAAAAGATCTTTATTTTTTTAGCTCCTGACGATTTTGCGATTATTAAATATATAGGTATAGGAACTAAATATGCAACAAAAACTTTAATGGGGTTTTTTAACATGCTGTAAGTAAATAAAAATAAATATTATATCCTACTTATACACACATATTCTACATATGTAAATATCCCACTATCTCCACTAATCTAGATATTAAAAAAAAGTAAAAATAAAAACTATGTATCAAATATCTATAGGAGCTTCATTATTTAACGAAGTCTATATTAGCTACTAGGAGTCCAGTATCTAGACAAAGTATTATATTTATGATGAAAATTATGAAAAAGATCTAAGTCTTTTTGCCTCCTGACGATTTTGAGCTGTGAAAAATTTCACAACTATCGGATTTTATGAAATTAAGTCCCAATGGGTCGACTTACCTCCGTCACTTTATTTCACATAGTAATCTGGCCCGCACATTCGGACCAGTTTTCCCGACTGTTATTATACCGTGTAATCTGGGCCGCGGCCCAGAGGCGAGTTTCCCCCTAACCCATAATTATTGGCCATTTGTAATGAGTAGCTTACCAAAACTTTTTGTACTTACTAAAGCCATATTTCACAAAGTAAACACATTTTGATCACAATAAAACACTCACTAAATCACTTACTGCAATTGGGGAATCGCTTTAGCTTTTTGAAAAATGAAAGAAAATTCGGAATCAAACAGAACCGACGTAATCTTGGATAGTAGTTGCACGTAGGTAACACAAAAATTGCTTGTGACAAACTGACAGACACGGATTTTACAGTCTGTATGCTATGAGAGTGTTGAGAATTCGGTTCTGTCATGTTTAAAAGGGAAGCTCAAAAAACTCAAAAATATGTGAAGAACTTTGATTCTATTAAGTGTAGGTAAGTATGTTTATTCATACCTGATTGTCATTCATTATCATTTTGTTTGGGCTAGGCGCAGCATTTCTTCTTTCATACTACTCTGTATGACGTCATCCAAAATTAACCAAAATAATCGCAGTGTATTGTTATTCCCCTTTATAAAACCGTATTTAAGGAACTCGTTCCTAACGTTTAATAGAGTTACATTTTTCTAAGAATACGGAGAGCGCAGTATTTAATATTATAGAAGATATTTCCTGTAAAGAATAGTCTTTAATTGCGGTATCAAAGCGTTTGTACTCTTTCCTTTTGTAGAGCTAAGAAAGTAAAAGAGGAGGACTTCTTTCTGCAAAGACTCTGATGATAAAGATAACATTTAATTTTAATATTATCACTCGCTTTTGCATAACCGAGTGAATTCAAAAAGAAGGTTACCAAAGTTAAAATGTATCTTTTTCTTTTAATTCGTAAATGGTCGTCCAATTTTATAATAAGCTGGATATATTCCGCGGCGAATGTACCACAATTGAATTTTTGAGGTAGTTATAGTTCGGCCATTCAGAGAATGCGTTCCTGACACGTCGCGATTGAACTGACGACGTAACTTTGCAATGGCGTTGCAGTTACGATAAAAATATTTTTGCTGGTTGTTTACCGTTTTAACAATTGAGGAGCATTAAAACAACATTATTATATCAATAATCAATGAATGTAGTTACGTCGTCAGTTCAATCGCGACGTGTCAGGAACGCATTCTCTGAATGGCCGAACTTATAAGTATGCTAAAATTAAATAAGTTACTCCATTAGCAGGCGTTCCAAGTAGCTAAATATTGTCATTTATCAACAAGTCGACCTTAACAAACCCGTTCATACCTGTTATCTAATTAACTATGAAAACTCTTTCACTTCTCTATCTTCAGCCCATCTTAAAATTGCCAAGTAAATGTAAAATCACATTAGATCAGCCATCTATTCAAAGCTTAGCCTGTAATTACCTACCGTTAGTCAGATACGATGCAATTAGTATAACCTCACACTGCAAACTTTTAGTCGGCCGATGTTTTTTTGGACTCGGAAATCAGTATGAATTTTAATGATAGTACGCACATAACGACGATCGGGTTTAGCCGGTATCAGACCGAGTAAAAACATTGATTGAAAGACAAAGTCAAATTACTTATTGAAAATAGACTAATTAGATAAGCACTTTTTTTCACGTCAAAATTACAAAAGGACAGTACCCTCAAATATTTACTGTTTCACATCTTCCTAGTGTTATGGTTGGAAAGAAGAAGTGGTGAAGAACAAACTTTCCAGTAACACAGCCGTCTTTTTATTGAATGATTTTCTTATAAATATTTTTTTTCAGAACATCAATCCAACAGTCGGCCGACTGTTTAGTCTGCAGTGTTCAGGATACTCTTAGCATTCAGAATCTGTCCCCCGCATTACGCCGAGATTGATAGACGTTATGATAGGCGACACGCGATTTTTTACTCAATTACTATGTATGTAGGCGTGAATAGAGATGGAATTTCCTTGATTTCGATTGATTGATTGATTTAGCACGCGAGAGGACGTCGCTTGTTGCCTAAAACTATTGAAGACACATTTGTTCGAAGACAAAATCTAAATTGTACCTCTAAGTTGTTTTTGTCACTCATTGTGAGTCTCAAAAGTCGAATTAAAATAGTTTCTCACTAGGTTCTTATAGTAATTTCCCTGACTATGTTTCAAGGCCCATGAGGTTATGCTTATTGCTACCGATATGGCATTGAGTTAGTTTTCAAATATCAAAAATCGATGTGAAATACATTAAGGTTTGGCCTAGATTTGTATACAGATTTCGATCCTTAACAGATCCTTTGTAATCGTCAGACCAAACAGAGGTTACTGTTATTTTTGGAACCTCTATTAATACTGTCTGAGTAATGATTTTTAATATATTTCGCGTAATTAAAATAAATTAATTCACTTACCTCATTTGTAACATTACTGCAATAAATTCGTTCGGTATGATCGCGTAGGGAGAATGCATTAATCTGAGTTTACGCGAAATTGTTTCCGTAAACAAGGATAGGGCAAGCTAAACAAATTTCCACATTACTGTATTGGCATTTGAGTTGAAAGATTAAAATAATTGCATGAGTGTCACGCTTCGTCAGGTCTAGCTAGTTCGTAGCTCTGTTATTGTAATTGCGATAACACCGTGAAATTAATTTATAATGTATGTTTTTTCTACGAAAGTATAACGTATGTTCTTTCAGCTAATACATTATGTAAAGCCATAAAAGATGGTAATGTAAATGATAAATGTTTACTGTAGTAAAAACTCTGTAACAAATTAATGCAGAAATCATAGTTAATTCTCCACATGCATAAAAGGAAAATTTTGGAAAAATTAAAACACAGCAAATACCACAATTTAAACTAAAAGAACATTTAAAATTAAGTAGGTAACCCACATTTAAATACAGCATCCAGTCTTTTCATTCAAGTTCATCAAAAGACAAGTAGTAGTAAAAAGACGGCACAAAATGCGGTGCACCTGAGTTCCTGAGTGCAATTTGTGACTGCACATTTGAAAAGAAATGCATAACGAGGACTCCTTGCAGTAAATGTGGGACACTTATTCATTACGATTCGTGGTTGTAAGTTAATAGTACGGGTCCACGTGACTGTACTATGAATGACTAGCTGTTGCCTGCTGCTTCATCCGCGTTGAGAGGTTTTGTTACGGGATAAAAAGCAGCCGATATGCTATTTTGATATACCTAAACCTTACTGATATTTTCATTGTGAAAGTAACTTTGTTTGTCTGTTAAAAATACACTTTTTATCCGGCTGTATGAGATAATTCCCTGAGACGCACGTGAAACAGCTACATGCCAAATCGTTCAGAAGTTCTTGTGTGAAGGGTAACAAAAAGATAAACATCTGTACAAACTCATGTTTATAATATGAATGGAATGTGGTTTGATGTTAAAGCAAGGACCTCGACTCATTCTTTTCTCTTCATCTACAAAAATTAACACTTAGCTAGCAAATACGTGTCGCAAAAGACTTAATAGCGTTCAATTAATCTAATCAATCCCGTATGGCTCTTTCAGTCTTCCCCGCAGAAAATCTTCATTTGACGGATTACTGCCTTCCTATTGATAAATGAATGAACCCTTGATAAGCTTAATCTATATCTAATCGTATCTTACGTACTAACATATTGATCTGAAGATTTTGTTAGTTTGAAAGATATAACTGTAGGAGTTCATGGCTAAGTTAGGGTGCGTCCACATCTGGCGAATGTGCCGCGAATGTGCAGCTCGCGAGCTGCGCGCGTGCATTTTTGTTCGTGCGCCACGTCTGCGCCGCCCGCGCGCAGTTCGCGCGCGACCTAAGCGCCGTACGCGATCAGCGCGCAGGCGGCGCGCGACGTCTGACATCTTCGATAGTACTGAGCCAGTATACGGAACTGTAAGGGCGAGAACTGAGTGCGCGCAGATCGCGCGCCGCTCGCGCGCTCTATACGAGCCTTGCATGAGTTGCGCTAAAGAGGCACACCAAACTATTGCAGTGACTGCACGCGCGCAGCTCGCAGACGGCTCGCAATCGGCTCGCGTGCTGCGCATTCGCGGCACATTCGCCAGATGTGGACGCACCCTTACAATCGGACGCGTCGAACGATCATAAGGTTAAGGTATCGTTTGGCGCGGTCGGTCTCGGAAGGCACGTTGAATTGGTAGGTCCCGGTTGTCGTTTAAACAAACTTCGGCAGTCTTTTCGTCTTTAGTCCGAAGCCAGAAAGCTAACAACCAATCTTGCCACATAATGTCTGAAAGAGTTAACTCTGTGACTATCCATGCTGTAATTTCTAGTTTTCTGCATTTGATAGCTTTGACGCGGCAGATTAAGGGCCGCGGGTGACACCACAGGGCAAAGCTACCTTATATCCTGTTATAGAAGGCGTAATTACACTAGAAACGTATATCCGTCAGTTTGACGAGAAATTCTAGCGTTTATATCGTAATTAACAGGAGTTAACGACCTTCTTCCTGATTGATAAAGTTTTGCTGTCACGGACATGACTTTGACACTTGGGAAGTGGTATGGCAGTCGGATTTCAGATCAGGGAATCGGTACTTATTTGGACCTCTAATGTTCCTACACGCAATCCTTAATAGCCCTGTCAATTAAACCGATTCAGAAGGGATTTGTCACAGAGATAGGTGGTACCGTGGGATAGGCGGAAGCTCGTTTTGTTATTAGCTTTGATATAATATAATAAAGGAACAATTTTTTCTTCAGTTTCCAATTTTTACAGCTGTTATATTTTCCTCATAAAATAATAAGCAATATATAAACAAAAGCTGACAATCTGCATGCATTCCCTCATCTAGAAATATAGATAACATCTAACTTTACTCCTATACCAACCAAACAATATGACAGTTCGCGTCAAATTAACTCTCCTCACTCCTGTCAGTATAGTAGTATAGTATAACAATAGTCGGGATATGATTGTGGGTGACAGCTCAGAGAGATCTGGATGAAAGGGTGACAGGTTACGTCGACAGCCATAGACGTCAGTTGACGACGGCTGTAGTGTGTTGTATAGACGTCTTTATTATGCAAGGGTGACGTTATAATGAAGCCTGTTGTCTTGCTTGCTTTATCTTTGTTTTGAAAGCTCCAAAGAATGATACGTTTTGAATCCTTTTTTTAGAATGGTCCTGGTCATTTGCTGTTATTGGGCCGAATTCATTGGCAGGAATCGGACATAAGAAAATAAGTTAGGCAATCAAGTAACGTGATCTTCTTTTGCTTTTGAGCATGTTATTCTAAATCTTTGTAACTCCTATCTTGCCAGTTTTAATTAGAGGTACATAAAGCTTCCATCTTCCACATAAAAAGTATGGTGACAGTATTTTTGTCCAATATAAGACAGTAGTGAGGACTCTTTGCATAAAACCTGTAAAAAAAAGTTAGCTAAAAGTGCATTATAGGGGTTCCCACAGTTAAAAAAATATGAGTATGATATAAAAATCTTGATTGAGTCGACCAGGGAAACAGTTTACTACGCAATCACGTGGCAGACGGCCTGTGTGATGGCTCGTCAAACAGGAACGATCCCACCGAGCTTATTACAGCTTTTAATTGAATTTTTAATACGGACACTTTTGTAGGAGACATTTATTTAATGGAACATGTAAAAATGTTATATATTTTTTATAATAAAACCGACTGCTTATGTAGTCTTTACAAGTCGTTGTCTCGAGATTATTGCTGTATTTATTTTTTCCACCAATTTCTATAGGGATGTTAAAGTGCCTATGCATTGTTCGGCTTGTCAGTTAAAACACTGATGGTGGTTTGCACAATTTAACTATAACACAAGTATACAGCTGGTTATGGTTTGGTTATTATTATAGTTAAACGGTGCAACTCACACTGAGAAATAGGTTCAAGCGTGGTTGTGATCAGAGCGCTAGAAAATAGTTTTAAAGTATTAATAGTTGACGTAGATAGATTGCGTCAATAATTAATACTTTTCCGCACCACATTTCTACACAACATCTTCCACAAGAAACTAAATACCCCAAGATATTCCGTAACATTAATTAACGAAACCGAAACTATTTATAGTTCGGCCATTCAGAGAATGCGTTCCTGACACGTCGCGATTGAACTGACGACGTAACTACATTCATTGATTATTGATATAATAATGTTGTTTTAATGCTCCTCAATTGTTAAAACGGTAAACAACCAGCAAAAATATTTTTATCGTAACTGCAACGCCATTGCAAAGTTACGTCGTCAGTTCAATCGCGACGTGTCAGGAACGCATTCTCTGAATGGCCGAACTATAGCAACCGAAGACGGACTGGCGAAACTCGGAAAGTCTATTATCTCTGGATCGGAAATTTGTCAGACTATTCGGACGCTGATGTCGAACTGTCCAAGTTTCTTCTTCGATTCACTATTACTACGTCTGGAAAGTTTGGAAACTGATGTATATATTACTAGTATCGAATATGATTCAGTGTAGATCAAAAAGTACAAACAAGTAACGTACAAATTAAAAAAAATAACAATGAAGTATATGGATTATACTTCCAGGATTGGGAACATGGTTCAAATAGTCTGATTTTCAAATGAAATAGTAATCAGGAAACATGGATGGATCTGACAGTCGCTACATCCGTAGTCGGAGAAGTCAATAAAAAAATGCATTTCTCTTAAAGAATACGAAATAAAATAAATCTGACATAAAATGGATTGCTAGCGCTAAGTCCTTTGTAATGAACGTATGTCCATATAAATATACTAAAGAATTGTGTGGGAGTGGAATTATCACTTCAACTTTAGGATTATTTTATACTTTCACAAACGGGCAAATAAGTCTAGCACAGTGTAACGGAATAATCTCTTGTAACATGGACGTGGGTCAAATCTTAATACGAAGAAGAAAACATATATTTTTCAGGTATTATAACCGCAGGAAAGATATTTTGAATTGTCTGAGAAGTACCTTTTAATTTAAAGACTATATTTTATGAAATGATAACATTCACAAGTAATTAAAATGCTGCAAACTAACTTCAAATAAAACCTCAGAAACCAATACCTTAGTTAACAGAAACGATGTCTTTTAACCGACAAACGCGAACACAAGATGTAATAAAAGCCACGATCATATCAAAGGGAACCGCTCTAGTTAAATACAACGTTCAAGCACAAAGCAACCTGTCAACCAACGGTGGTTGCCAAAGGAACATCAAAGATAAGAAATGCGTTAAAGATAAAGTAAAACCGTCAACATCTTTCAAGTTTACAACGAATTCCTCGTCTTTGAAAAGCGGTGTAGTGATTGAATTTATTAAATCTTTCTATTCAATATCGCGGGTCGCGACAGAATTTCTAGAAACATTTGATTTATAGTCAGATGGTCCCTGTTCGATTGCCGGTACGGTCAACATGTGAGTGATGAGCACACTTGTTATTATCTGTGTTTACAAGTATATATCGGGTGTGTCGTTCATAATCACATTAAATGAAATGCGTTAATATACTGGTTAATATATGTCCATTAACGCAAAGAAAAAAGAAAAATACGTAAAAATAAAAAAATGAATTTTTCAAACAAAGTAAATAAAAATGTGCGAAAATTAGAACACCATATAAAAGTCAGTCAGTCACACAAACAACTGTAATTCTCCCTTGAAAACTGACAGCTGTCAACTGATCAAAACATTCGATACTCCTAACTTTATCTCTGCTTTACACATGATGTTGTAAATATAAAAACGAAAAATGACTCCTATGGCTAAACCACTGAATGGATTAGGTATTTTTTTTTTACAATTCGCCATAGAATATCATAAAGTATATGCGATAGAATTTAATGTGATTGTGAACGACACACCCGATATAGTTTATCACTTGCGTTAGCAACCAATTCTACATTAACACCAAATTACGAATATCATAAAATTAACAGCACACCATCAAGGTTTATCAAATCAATCTGAACCTCATTCCATCACAAGCTATCTAACGGTCATTGTATTCACTATCACGCTCTCGACACAGACACGTCGATATAATCTACGACTGCCTGACACGAGCTGAACAGAATACCCACAATGGTCCAGGTTTAGCAGCATTGTGATCACAACTGACAGCCATAGCAGCTTGCCTTTCCAAAGCTTGTCTTTCCAAAGGTTATTTAGACGGCAATAGACGTGGACGATGAACGTAAAATAGACTGGCTTTTGTTTTGGAATGCTATCGGTTTGTATTTTATCGAAGGTCAGACGGGAATAGACCTGGTCGTGGACGTGACAGTCTTTTGTTTTGGTTTGCAATTGCTACAATCTACAATAGATGTGTCCTAGCTCTGGATCAGTTAAATTCCTAAAGCCATAGCTTTGTGTCAATAGTGTGAATATGTATAAGTCGGAGATTTTTTAAGTCTGTTATATTTTCAGCTTTACTACATAAATTCGCTAATGAATTAACAACCAAAACGGGACAATTGATTACTGGAATTTTCATTTCAACTTTCGAATCGATCCATCAATTAAATTACTTCAGAACACAATGCAAACATTCATAAACTTGTGCTAAAAACCTAAATTTTTACGTGACAGACTTTTCAATTTTTGCTTCTTTTATTAAATTTTCGTCTTCTATCGGATGAATCAATAACTGTACATGACATGGCCTTCAATCTATGAACTTAATGAACGTCGTGGAAACTGCGGGTGAACCACAAAATTGTGCTGACGGTCCTGCCTTTTTCATGTTTAGCGGTTAGAAAACCTTTTGATGGCTGTGAAAACATTTGTAGGATGTTGTTGTGGGAAATGTTGAGGAAATTATTGAAATTATTTGTTTGATTGAAGTTCTTGAACGAGGAAGATCCTGAATTTAATTATGCGCTCTTGGAAAGGCTTATCATCTTTTAAGATTTCCGTGGATTATGGACAAATAGAGGTCCAAATCCACAGAATATAGTTACCAAATTAAATCTACTTGTTGTTGTTGTTTAATGAGTTCACTTAATTAAAATGTTAAATTTCCGATTTCCTAACCCGTAAGTAAACCATTAAAAAATACATTATCTATAATACCTACCTTCATATTCTTTACCGGCAACCTAGACCTTTTCCAATGTACGTAACACATGACCCAGGTAAATATGTGTGCTAGATTTTCCAGCTAACACTAACCTGACCGGGATGCGCTCCGTGAAGGAAATTGGACTGTAATTGCTCGGAAAAAATGCACACGGTAATACGAGGAGATGGGAAATGCGAAAGGCTCCTATATGTATGAGGAATATAACTATGCTGCTACGTATGAATTTCTAGTGAACAAAAGATCATAATTGTCAGTATTTCTTAATGTCCCATTGCAGGGTAAAGATCTCTAATAGTACAGAGAAGGAGTGAGCGTTAATGACCACGCTAGTTTAAGGTGGATCGGTGATTTTAGAATTTGAAGATTTCCTCAAGATTTTCTTCACCATTCTCAAGTCATTGATGTCTAGGATATACTTGTGAAAATTAATGCTCATGCTTTGAGCAACAGTTTTGCATTGTCCAGTGCTCTTAATTTAATCTAAAATCGTTTGATAGGCTGTAAAAATGCGATTAGTTAAGTAACCGCCTCCCTTTTTAGTAAACTAAGAACCATTTGGTAACAGCTGTTTCTTCTCTCAAATTAAATTGATACTAGGTACATATAAAAGTAGGTTGATATTCGAGCTATTACCCACCTTAATGATACTATTAATTCTTAAGTGGTGTACCGACTGCTGCTGTGTTTTTGTCGTAATTAAAGCTTTGAGCACATGAAGGGAATCTCTCGCTATTAGCCACGGTTGTTTCTTATATTTCTTTAATTCTAGCAGAATTCTCTGCCTGTGTCTTTTCTTATCATAGATGTAACGGAGTTAAAGTATCTAAACTAATATTATAAAGAGGAAAACTTTGTTTGTTTGTTTGGTTGTAATGAATAGGCTCAAAAACTACTGGACCGTTTTAAAAAATTCTTTCACCATTTGAAAGCTACATTATCCACGAGTAACATAGGCTATATTTTATCCCGGTACGGGCAGTAGTTACCACGGGACGCGGGTAAATCGCGGGAAAACGGCTAGTTTTTACACGCTTTTTATTAGCTTCACCTGTATGTTTGTATGTTTGTAACCGACTTCTTTGGGCGCGATTTTGACCCACTTTAAACGGCCAGATTTCGTTCAAACTTTGTAGATTTATTGCGGACCGATGACAATACACTAATTTGATAAAATTATTCCATTTTTAACCGACTTCCCAAAAAGGAGGAGGTTACACATACACATCGATTACTCCGAGGTTTATAGACCGATTTACGTGATTGTTTTTTTGTTCGACTCGGAATAGCTGGCAGTTGGTCCCATAGTCATCAGGTCAGGATCTGATGATGGAAACCCTGAGAAATCGAGGGCAACCTTCAAAAGTTGTAGGCATACATAGGGTAAAAACTTGACACTCAGGTGTACGCCTAAAAGCACTATTCAACTGTGAAGATTTGGAGCTGACCTGATGATGGAGACCAGAGAGGGTCGAGGGAACTCGTCAACTGAATATGTAAACTACCTCGTGTTTGGGCTTAGATTATTCGTATTGACAAGACCTATGCAACAGTGAAGGTTTGGAGCTGACCTGATGATGGAGACCAGAGAAAGTCGAGGGAACTCGACAACTGAACATGTAAAATACCTCGTTTGGACTTATATTCTTTGTATTGATGAGAACTTCCCACTTGTATGGATAGTGACAACTATTCGTATCACTGAAAAGCTTTAAATAAATAACCTTTTTACAAAAAAATTAAACCGACTTCCCAAAACACTAAAAAGCAAAAAAAAACTAATTTTAGGTGCACCGGCCTAGAAGTCGGTGGCAAAATTAACTTAGTAACATCCATTAGACACCGACTTCTAGGCTTTTCAATTTGCAAAATATGATTTTTGTTAATTTATATAATTTTCATCTATAGTCGATAAGGTAAGAAAATTAATTAAAATTTTCTAGAATTTTTCTCTACAGTCGATAAGGCAGGACTCGATGTTAATTTTTATTTCCAATAATTATCTTTAGCCGTTTTCTCTAATATTGACAATTTTTTGTATACTAAAGAGAATTTTAATTCTACAAAACAAATAATAGTTTTGAAACAAACTAAAAAGTAGAAAATAAATAATAGTTTAAAAAAAAACTAAAAAACACGCTTTTTATAGAAAAACGAACTAAAAATTAGAAAATAAATTTTAATGGATTTAAATTAAGAAAACAGTGTTAAAAATTTCAATGAATATAAATTAATAATAGTGTGAATACAAAAAAAAAATATTTAAAAAAAGCGTGGGGTGCTTTTTAAGATATTATCGAAATGAAAATCACTGTACTCATATCTGTCAATAAAATATTTAGAACTATTGACACCATGCACCCCACGCTTTTTTTAAACATTTTTTTTTTGTATTCACACTATTATTAATTTATATTCATTGAAATTTTTAACACTGTTTTCTTAATTTAAATCCATTAAAATTTATTTTCTAATTTTTAGTTCGTTTTTCTATAAAAAGCGTGTTTTTTAGTTTTTTTTTAAACTATTATTTATTTTTTTAATACATTAACTACTTAAGTAGGTATATATTTAACCCTTACACATGAATCACTCTTATCTTTTTAGGTATTAATGCAATCCGCATAATCATACTGTGCAGTATTTTTCATTAATCATGAAGAGATAAAAGCAGCCGCTGCGTAAGACTATTTTAAAGGAGCCCTAAGTTTTTCAAACTGACAATGCTCCTCTATTCACTCGAAAAGCCTCACAAAGTGCATAGCGTATGTCGAACTATACATAGAAGCTAATTGTTTCACAAGTTCTCGCCTCAAGTCAATCAGTGTTCACCAAGTTGCATCGTGTGACCAAGGCTTAAGCGCTTTAGTCTCAAGCTGGTACAATGTAATTTGAAGTTTTGACTTTAATACTGAAACAAGGCTATTGGTTAAACTAGGGAATCATTGAACATGTGGAATAGAAGAACTTTTAGTTTTCAGCCATGGTCTTAGCCAGTCTAGCTTCTAGTATAAGGGGGTTATTGTTCTCTATAATATGAAATATAGCGTGCAATAATAATAATAGAGAAAAGACAATTCTATTATCAAGAAAGTGTTTTCGATCTGGGAATTTAAGGGACCCATCGAATATCCTGGTATGCATGAACTCATAATTTCAGACAATGGTCTGAGTGATATCATAAATACTTCCGCTAGCGGTTTTATTACAAATCGGTTCAATAGTTCCTGAGATGCGAGATTTTTAACAAACAAACTTTTCAGCATTTATACCTACATATATTATGTTGTATTTTAGCCTAAAATTAAGAACAAAAATAAAAAATCCCGGAATTTTTATTTACCTACATGCCAACTTGACAAGACAAAACAACCTCGTAAATTATATTTTGGACCACAAAAACACGAGAACAAGTGACAAACACAAAAGAAGCTGAATTTTGCAAAATGTTAATTCAGCGCGTGATGCTGAATAAAAATGGCGGCTAAAATGTCGCCTGTCTTCGAATTATGAATGGTAAATGTTTGTTTATGGTCTAACGTACCTACTTGGTAACTACGAAACTTCATGGTAACTAGGTATGTACCTACATGGTTACTAGGTATATACCTTCATGGTAAATAAGTACCCATGTATTTTGGAGTCACTATGCAGGCTTTTCGCCGAAGACTATAAAATTATTCTCTTTGCTTCACGTCCAGGATATAAAGTTGCAACAGAACTTTTGGTTTAACAAAATATTTTTTCAAGCCAGACAGGAGATGATCAGAATTGTCAGTGCGCTTTGAGCAAGCGCGTTGATTTAATGCTCATTCCTTTTCTGTACTGAAATCGTTCCTAGAGGTATACAATAAACAATATTCTATTCTACAATATTAAATCTACTTGTACCTGTAAAATAAACCTTCAATTTTAGCAGCTCTCAAAATCAAATTGGAAAGTACTCGCCCGCTCAAAATTTAGTTACACGTCAAAATTTCATTCGCGCGTCCGAATAACTTTGGCAGTAAATGGCAGAATTTCACTATTGCAAGCACCCCACTGTTTGCTTGCCAAGTGTAAATAATTAGCTCACAACTTGGTAATTAGCCAGCAATGTACTTTGTATATTATGTTAGAACTACGGTAGTTTTAGCGGGCGTGTAAATTAATACTAATTTCTCGTGCAACGGGTTGTGTGCGCAAGCAATATGACAATGTATGTTTTCAATATGTTTTTTTCATCAATTCATGATTAAATTACAGTGCCTATGTCTTTTTGTATGTGGTCTAAAACTGAAATTAGATCAAATGATACGGACACAAAAAAATTGCTGTTTGGTGCCAAGTTAACGTGTTGGTTTATGTTCAAAGTTACGTATTTCTATATTTATTTGGATATTTTTTCTAATAGACTGTCGACCTTTGTAAACTTAATCGAATGCCAATCAAGTGATTTTAACAATCACTTGATTGGCATTCGATTAAGTTACCATAAGCTAACATCAGTTCTGAAATTGCTTTGTTTAGGAAACATATAACAAAACCTTAATAAACATTAATAAACCATACTTATAGCACGGTTTCGGAATAAACTCACATTTTGTTTACATATATACCGAGAACATAACTACAATATCTGATTACCTTTGAACCTTCTATTTCTTTCTTAAGAGTAGTACATAGCTGACTAAACAGTCGGCCGACAGTTTTCCTGAAACGTGAAAAAAATGTAGGTAAATCAAAGTTTTTAGGAGGTTTGATTCCGGTCAAATACGGGTAGGTAACTGATCGTTCTTACATACGTTTAACTACTATTTACTTCCATACTGATTTATGAGCCCACCAAACTGTCGGCCGACTAAAAGTGCGCAGTTTGAGCTTACTCTTAACTATAATTCATATCGGACATTTCCCCCACATAATTAACCCCTTTGTGCGCGGAACCACTTATTTAATGAAATTCCTTTTTATTTTTCTTTTTCAAACTTTTCTTCGTCTGGAGGTAAATCGTAGTCCTTTTGTGAATACAGAAAATGTAATAAAAATTTAATTTTTCTAAAAGGCAGCCTTTTACCTTTTATGAGGTAGGAACTTTCAAATTATTATTATTCGGGAGTTTTTGCGGCGAATCTTGTCACGAAGATCTTGAGACGTATTTTAGGTTTTTGGGTTAAACCGATAGGAGAGCTAACCTTTTATTACTAGCGAGAAGCTTTTATTACTAACGAGCTATTACTTTTTAACATAAAATATTTATGTTAAAAAGTAATAATATTTTTGATTTTGTTTTGCTGTGGGTTTGTGAAATTTTATGTTTGCCTTCAACATAGGTAAATTAATGATCCTAATGATAGCTTTTGTCATAAGCCTTTGCTAAGCCAACTATTAGTGTATTCTGGCGAGTGAGAAATAAATAGTAGGTAAATTTTGAGGACTATTATGACTATTATTTATATATCCTTCTCCAGTACTTACATAGAAATAAAATGCTTAAAAACGCCATTTAAAAACTCAGGTATAACTTGAAAACTCATTCAAACTTCAACCCGTTTGGGATTTTAGAAATAACAAATGCAAATTAAGAGTATTCCACTTTCAAAGAGTTACTTAATAAAAACTTGAAACAAAAATAATACTTAGAAAAACATTATCTAAACTTAAATCGAATAAAAAAATAAAACGAGTTTACTTTTCACAAAGGGTCATTATTCGAAATTGATATAAATTACAATTCCATTAAAATTGAATAACGTCATTGAAAATATTGTAAAGCTTAGCACAAAACACGTGCAAACCAATTATCATTGAAAGGTTGAAAATGAAATAAAATCTATTGTGTACACCGAGCTTTGTGATTGAAACTAGACCTGTCTTGCGGCTTCACTGGCTTTTTTTTATTCGTCTACTCATCATCTGCTTAGATTTTCCCAACTATGCTGGGGTTGGCTTCCAGTCAAACCAGACGCAGCTTTACACACTGGTATGTTTCACAAGATGCGACTGCCTATCAGAACCTCTCAATCCAGTCACCTGGGCGGCCCAATACCCCTTAGGTAAGACTGGTTGTCAGATTTTCTAACTTCTGACTGCCCGTAACGACTGGCAAAGATGTCGAAATGACAGTCGGGAACTACAGTTTATCGTGCTTTCCGAAAGTAAACGCAGATTTCTTTCCAAAGGTTTCAGTAATATTGGCACGTATAATCATTTAAAGACAGCAGCTTTTTATATAAGTAAAGATGGATTACGTAGGCACAGACTAAAATCTTTGATAAATAAATTAGGTACTAATGAGCACTAATTACAATTTGGGATTATTTTGCGCGCCTAATGGATTTCAGTACGTTTAATTCTTGAAAATAAGTATATATTTATTTTGTTCAGAAATGTTTTAGAATTATGTAACACCTACTTAAGTACTTTATTAAGTTTTTGATCCTAATAGACTTTATCTTTGTTTACAGGTATGAATTTTGGCCCGGTCTACTTCTTATAACGAGAAATGGTCGTGCATTTTATACCCAGATTGAGCAAGGTTAGTTAATTTAGGACCCAATATTTTGAATCATTTCTGGTAATAAACTGTCATGATAAATACAAAAACAGCTCACAGGTCAGTGACCTTATCTGCTTATACTTAATTACTAGTCGTTTCGCCGGGGAGCCAATGCCCGTACGTATGCCTATACCTATGTTTGTATAGCCTATGTTATTCGGGAAGAGTGTAGTCTTCCAACAGTGTTTTTTTCAATTCCATTCGTAGTTTCGGAGCCCTTATGGTAGAAGCCAACAAAAAAATGTTTCCTCTTTATTGCATCTATACTAATATTATAAAGCTGAAGAGTTTTTTGTTTGTTTGTTTGTTTGAACGCGCTAATCTCAAGAACTACTGGTCCGAATTGAACAATTCTTTCGGTGTTAGATAGCCCATTTATCGAGGAAGGCTATAGGGTTCGTGCAGAGGTTCCCACGGGATGCGGGTGAAACCGCTGGCATTCTGAAGGTACCTTTTCGCAAATTCGAATAGGAACTTTCTAAAACCTAATATTGGTCTTCTAAATCTCATAATCGAGACACAGAACGGCAATCCGATCTGCGATTCAATTAGTCTCGGATAACAGCTATGCGATACAACTCAATTTACCTTGTAATTTTCGGACTACCCTCCAATCTTTCGTAGTGTAATCTTAGCTTCAATAATGCTTGTGTAGTTTCTGTTTTGAATTCTGATTCGAAAGTGTATGTTTGTTCTTTGTATGCGTGTTGTGTTTGAAACGTTTGATATACTTATTGTTCCAATTCCACGTAAATAATTTAGCTGGCTTCAGGACTTAATAATTTTTAACCGACTTCCCCAAAAAGAGGAGGTTTGCGATTGGGATGTTTGTATTTTTTTATTATACATTTTACTAAATTGTGGTGTTTTTTTTAAATCTTTATGTGTACTTTATTCTAAATGTCCTTTTTTTGACCCTATATTTATTGACTCTCAAGTATAGTCGTCCTGGATAACCGACCTTTTTCATAGTAAAGAAGTTCAAACGAACCCTTTCTTCTTTTAAATATCGCATACCAAAGTCCAAGAACCAAATAATTCACCAATTCCGAGAGCAAAGGACAGATATTCTGCCTACCCATTTGGATGAAACTTCAAACAATGACAATAGGTCCCAAAGGGCCCATTCCAATAAAATATTTAGCGCACACTTTTCCTGCGATAAATAAAGTTTTATCATCCCACTTTGGCAAGTTAGGGATGTCAGGAAGACAGGAACTTTGAGGCGGATTATGTCCTCTGAGGTTTGGTGCCGGATGGGTCCTTGTTAGTTGTGGCCTACGGTTTTACCAAATAAAATTCTTCTTCTCTATATCTTGATTTTAACCAGTCTAAGTTGTGTATGAAGCCTTGGTGTTTGTTAGTGTCTCTGCAACTATCCAAATATAGTTATGTCAGGATTTTAAAAAGGTGTTTTGGAATTGCTGTCCTCAGAGGGAATGATCAGAAACACTTGAACGTTAAGAACAAACCTGACGACTTAGGTCTGGTCTTCCTGTGCTCGGAGTAAATATGTATGTCCTATTTCTCTTCGGGATTGTGTAACATCCGAAAGTGAAAGAATTTTTCAAACTGATGCAATAATTTTGCAATTTTAAGGATAGGTGCAACAAATAAATAAACAAACAAATAATAATAATCATTCGTAATATTAGATTATAAGACTATTGATAGCCACTGTCGTCAAGGGACATACCTTAACCTTTATCAATACCCATCAGTTGGACCCTAAAGATGAATTCTGACATGAGGTAACCCTACCAGAATATAAAGGCGTTAATACACGGTCGGTTAGATAGACCCGGGGGATGTGAATTGTTTATCCAGTTATTAGTAGACTTTGGATATTGTTGGGATAAATGTTTAAACGGCCAGTTAGCTGCTTGTTGTTGTTTCTGAAGTGCTCAAAATTAAAGAGGCTACCACTTACAGTTTCTTGGCATCATATTTACGTCGGCGACGCGACGTCTTGGAAAAATAAATGAAATCTAAGTGTTTTTGGTTTTGTTCTTGATTTATTTTAACGATGTATAATATTGTAGTGGGGTAATCAAAAATATTGTAGTGGGGTTTCCTCTAATAATGTATTAATTTAGAAGTAAGCGTTGTTTCTCTTTATGATTCTCCTGGATTATTGAGAACATGATATACGTCCTACCTTTGGTTTACCGCTATCCCAAACATTTTCACACAAAACGATTCAAGTTTAATTACCACTGACCTCATTAACTTAACCAAAAAACCACAACCAAACAATGTTTTTGCACCAAACACTCCGGAAGTATACAATTCATTAAAGTTTTTGATGTAACCACTATTAAATTAAATCTTAACTTACGAAAATGAACCTTAACGCAATCGCATTAAGATCTAAAAAGATTGAATAGTAATTACACTTCATCGAATAGGTCGTTGACCCTGCGCAAGAGTAGCCTTTAGTTCATTCACGTGCGCGCGCACCTGCTAACTTGTAGACCAATGATTTTCATTCTATGTACTGTCGTGCACAATGGTCTTCGATTGTAATTGATTTAGTTATAGATCTGTAAGAGCGATGAACGGGATTTTCATGAGAATACGGTTAAGTTCGTGTGATGTTGCAATAGATTAGTTTTTGTTAGAAATTCTGGTGAATGCTTTGATTTCATTACTGTGATAACTAGATCCAGTCTTGAAAATTTTTACAAATTCTTTCACTGTTAGAGAGCTACACTCTTCTCGGTTAACACAGGCTATATTTTATCACGGCATGGGCAGTAGGTCTGACAGAGAACGGGGAAAAACTGTTTGTGGTAAATAAAAAATGCTGAAAAGTGATAGTCACTTCAATTTTGAATGAATATTAAGAGAATACCTAACCCCACTTCGCAAACATAATACATCAAATTATTCAAATGTCGTTTTTACATAAGTGCCAAGCGAAGTGTCGTTGAAATAATATGCGGAACCCCACTTATAAGCAACGGTAAGTGCAAATTGGGGTTCAGAAAACAAAAGGGATGCGGAAATGGCCCTCGTTTACCCAATTGACCTTCTTGATATCTTATTCTGTATGCGTTTGAATTTGGAATTCGTTGGCTGTTATTTTTGATGCGCGTGAGTGGTTTTTGGAGAATAGAATGGTTAAATGGATCTTTTTGGTTATTATGTTAAAGTTTAAACTGATTTATGTTGCTGTATTTTATTTTGTTTAGGCTTGTTTTTAATAATTCATTTGTATTGAAACTAAAGCCTAAAGAACTTGTAAAACTCATCTCAACTTTGAAACAACTACATTAAAAAAATGGTAAGCTAAGCTATCAATATCACGAGGCTTATAATTATTATGTCAGTAGGTACTGTAGCTTAGCAAAATAACATAAGTTTCACTTAAAAGCTTAGCGATCTCAAACTAGACGTCAAGTTCATAATTAAAGTACCGATTAAGTATTCATTAAGTTATGATTACTCTCTATAATGCTTCCAACTCACTTTGAATATAAAATCAGTTTAAGTTAGAAGTTTTTAATACCTAATGTCTAAGTGCCTACGTTATAAGTTTTAAGCTGGCTTGTGTTTGTAAATGTGTTTATTAGATATAAATGGTCTTACTACAAAAACTTAAACATGTGTCAAACACTTGTCTAAAAAAAATTGTAGCTGCAAAAAGGACCTTAATACAACGTCATAATTTGTCATTTTTTTAGACCAGTGCTAAACTGACGTCTAAAAGCTTTTGTGGTAAGACGGTAACCGTCTTACCACAAAAACATTTTGGAACCACATTTTTTTAGACAAGTGTAAAACAGTGGTTAAAGTTTTTGTAGTAAGGCCATAAATGTTTAATTATGTTATGGCAACTTAATTTGTATTTACATAAAAAATACGTAAAACACATCATCTGGCTAGCCTTTTCCAACTATATTGAGGTCGGCTTCCAGTCTAACCGAATGTGACTGGGTGTGAGTGTTTTCGATTGCCTATCTCTGACCTCCACAATCCAGATACCCGGGCAACCCTTTGTTAAGACTGGTTTATCAGAGAGAATGCTATTGATGAAAAAAAAAATACAATCCTCGCATTTTTGGGAAGTCGGTTCAAAATGTATTTATTGAGTCCGTTACTAAATGACAAAAAATAACTTCTGTGACTAACAGTACTTTACCAAATATTGATTCAAGAGTCAAAGTAAATATTGTATGTACATAATGTGTACACACATCTCGCGTTTGACAACCGCCGTACCGCGATGCTTTGAGTTCGATTCCCGCTCAGCGCACGGATTTGTTTGTTCATTGCATTCTACAAACGTCTGTTGCGGTTTGTTTGTATGGAGTTTACGACTTTTAGTGTTAGGTTAAATGTTGAACGAGTTTAGATCATGTTTTGAAATGTTGGTATTATGTAAGTACATGAGGTAATTTTATGTAGGGAAGGATGATGTGATATTTCGAAGGTCCCTATGGGCCCTATTTATGCCCGTAAGCATACTGTAAAGAAGTGATGATTTTGTTTTACTTATAGTCCGTATGATATATGTATGTGAATATTATATTATAATACTCTGAATGTCTGTCATTTCGACTTTCACACCATAAACTACTGAACAGAAAGCCTGAAAAAAAAAACAGCCTAATTTTTATCCGGTTGTGATAAGTAGCTAGTGTATGAAATCTCAGGGAACTATGTAAATAAGTACATAGACACATATGAAGTTTCTAGTTCGAAGGTTAGTGATGTGTAATGGTGCTCAAACCACATACCTATCTATTGAAGCATTTAACTTGATAATTAACACTTAATTAATCAGAGATTCCTGCGATCTGCATTCCGACCTATATTATTGTCAAATCAAATCAAATTAACTTTATTGATACATAAAAACCTTTCTTACATTTTATCTTGTTGCCATATTATAAAAAAATCTTAACTATAGGAGGATTTGAAATAGGTATACAAGGAAATACAATACAGTTGTTTAAAGGTAACATAATGATAGTGAAAAACCCTGCCTCCCAGACTAGGGAAACCCTGTGACCTAGGAGTCAGTGTTCTGCTTATTACTAGTGCACAATCATAGTGTGGTTTTAGCAGTTACCTATTTCTTTTGTTTGTGTGTGTGTGTGACAGTAGACAGTACTTCTTAATGATCTACAGCCTTACTTATAAACGTGAATTAAATATAAGTAATACTTAAGGGCTGTTTCAGAAAATTCTCACTTATAAACTTTGCTTAAGCATATCTTAACTAACATTTAATCACTACTTAAGACTTTAAGTAGTGATTAGTTAAAATGTTGCTTAGAAGGTGATTAGAGATTTTATAAGTAAGGGGGATAGTAACTAATAAGAAGTCTGTAATCCATAGAAATATTTCATTCAAGGCGCGTGCCCTACTAATGCGTACGTGACCAATCAGCTCTTAATTACTTAGTTACAAAAGGCAAGGCTAATTTCATTGTAGTCTCGTCTGTGGGAGTCTGGTCAGTAATTGCTTAACTTGTAGCCTAATAAATACTGTTATTTCGATACACATTTCAAATATTTTAGACCGAAAGAATGATCGAAAACAAGCTGATTTAATTTAAATGTGATACACAAATAGTTTACTAGCGCCTGAGGAAGGCATTAGCTGATTTTTATCCGAGTGTTAGGAGTCGTTTCTTCTGCATGCACGTAAAACCGCAAAGTAAAGCTAGGTGTTGAAAGCACATTACATACAGCGGACGAAGCCGACGAAGACATGTCTAATGTTAGGCCTCTATATAACCATGTGATACCCATACGAAATTCATCAGGTGCTGCTTAGCATGTCGCGGGTTCAATCCCCACACGGAAAACCTATCTGAAGTTTCCATAATTCATATTTTTGCCATCTCATAAACCCATATAGTTTTCCACACAATTTTACAATAAAAACATTATTCAAACGAATATTTTTAACACAGCAAAATAAAGTAATTATGCAATGTATTACACAATAGTATACCTTCATAAGTAGCTTTACAGAAATGTCAGTAAAGCTGTAAACAAAAGCTAGATTTTACGAATGCTTTGTGAACTTCCCTGTTGAAGTATATTAATCATTGAAGTAGTGTTTCTAACAATGTACAGTAAACTGCACATTAGTGGTAACTGTCATGCACCTTAACTCAATAGTAATAAGTGCGATATTCCTATAAAACTATTACCACTGACCTGAAGTTGACTGTATTTGTATATCTAAAGTTGCCAGTTCCATAAAGTTTTATAACTAGAAATGCACCTTTTGTTTGGGCGTGATTGATGGAACAACCATCTGTGTTACGAGTAGTTAGTGTTTCGAAGTCAGGTAGTGTTTTGTTCTTACCTTTTACTATCGTGAAGCCACTGATGACCTTTACCAAGGTCATTTTACGACAACTGTACGAGTTAATGCTACTTTTAATATAGAAAAATAAGTCAGTTGTAGGCATTAACCTAATAAGTGAGCAAGTGTTTTTTTTTCAAAAGAGTGTTTCTTGCCGGTTTTGCTTCTGCATGAGACCCACTCTTTAGAACAGTGCAACAAGTGTGACGTTTCGAAAGAACTTATAGGCTTAATTGAAAAAAAAAAGAACTTAGATATTGTGGAACTTTATTTTAAAAAGTTTATAATGTTAATATATTACTCGGGATCGAAAGACCAACTTTTTCAAAATCTTCTGAATATTTCTTAGTCGTAACTTCCACTCAATGTTTAAAATGTAATGTTATATCTACATGTATACGTATTATGATAATTTCTTTAATCGGATCTGAGAAAATTGTTTTGTCAGTTTGTATCGTATCTATATCGGTCATCTGTCAACGCCTCCGCGTATTTCTGATTAAATCTGCCCACGATCCTAATATTGATCGAATTCATTTGTTTTACAATAGGATTAATGAATTAAATTAAATCGATATTCAATCGATTGAATGAAAAATTGAAATCGATTGAAATAATACGCAACCTTTATTTTCTAATGTGTGGTAAAGTAAATTCCTGTTTCAATGCATTTAAATATATTAATTTCTTCTAGACCAATTTTAATATGCATATTATTGTATTATTCCTTCTCCTTGTAAGAGGAGGCCTGAGGCCAGCAGTGGGACGATAAAAAGGCTGTAACAGATTATTGCATCGACACATTCCTAAAGGAAGAGTTTTGGCCGAAGGGTGTCGTCTATCGGAGGTTCCGAGGATGGCTACGCGACACCTCGCAGCGTAACACGACGCCGACACTCCGTGTGCATTAGTTTTAAGTATTTTATAGTGTATGATGTATTAGTATATGATTTAATGTTATAATATTTATGTATAGTGTTTTCTATGGGCCTTGATGCCTGATTTAAATAAATAAATAAACATTTTCTCTACCAAAGTTTTAATATTTTCTGTACTTATAAAAGCTTTTTGTTTAACCTAACCTAACCTACTCAGTACTCATGTTAAGAGTAACTCTTTACCATTCAACAGCGTGAAAAAATATTTAATCCAGTTACAAAAATATTTTTCCAGCTTTTCAGAGCATTTTTGGAACATTTCGCTATCTCAAAATATACTAAGGAGTATGTAAAAGAGGCTTAGATGCGCTCAATTTAACGTCATTAGGCCTAAGAGTTTGGGATGCTGTGATATGATAGGTAGGTATGCATAGCTGAACTCGCTTTCAATTGCGGTTAGAAGGACCAGAATTTTGCAGCCATGTTTGAGTGTGCAACAAATTATTTTGTGAATTTATGATGATCAAATAATTTGGTTTACCTAGTAGAGTTATTGTTTTTACGGAATAATAAGAAGAGAATTAGTTCACTATTAAAAGCACCATTACTCTGAATAAAATAAAATTAGTATATTATATTTATAAACGTTAAATTAGGCAATAATATAATTTTGCGGCATTCGATGTGAAAGTTTTCATTATCTTTTCTCAATTCAAGTCGAGCTAAGTCAAGTCAAATCATTTATTAATTTTACTCAGGCCTTTACAAGCACTTATGAACGAATTAAATCACGTACCTACAGAAAGTACAAGAAAGCTATAGATCATGTATTTAATTGTGTTATTTACACAAGAAAATGTATTTAATGCTACATTAACTATAATTATTCGCCTTAAAACTTTCTTTAATTTACAAATGCTAGGGTTTTCCTTCTGTTGCCGACAATTTCCCTTTCTCTAATAATGCTAAGTAATTTACTTTTATTTTCACTGATAATCACCGGGTCCTTTAGTCTTAAGTGCCAAAGAATAATGCCAGCTTGACACCTGATTGGCAATGATACTTGCCAAGACTTTGCTTTGTAACTAGATATTATATGCTGCCTCGTTGGCCTAGTGGTCGCAAGCGCGGCTGCTGCGCTCGAGGTCTCGGGTTCGATTCCCGGGTCGGGTCGAAATCGCTTTGTGGGTTTCTTAAACTTTCACAAAGTAGCCCGTAGTCTGGAAGTTGGTGATTGATTCACCCGTGCATCGGAGAGCACGTGAATGTCGGTCCTGCGCCTGATCTCTTTCCGGTCGCGTCGGATTGCCGTCCCATCGGGTTATGAGAGGGAAGGAATAGGGAGTGCACCTGTGTCTGCGCAAATGCTCGTGCACTATAATATGTCCTGCGCAGCTGGCTGATCTCCTTAAGTGAGAGCAGCCGCCGTGGCCGAAATCGGCCGTGGACGCCATTATTATATTATGAGGGGAAAAATTACTTCACTCGATGGCGCAATGGTCATCATGCCGGACCGCCGAACCTGAGGTCCCGGGTTCGATTCCCGGTTCGGTCGACATTTGTGTGATGAGCATACTTGTTGGCCGTGGTCTGGGTGTTATGATATGTATTTATAAATATGTATATATGTAGCTATATGTAGTTTATCAGTTGTGTTAGCACCCATAACACAAGTTAATAAATAACTTACCATGGGGCTAACCGACCGTGTGTGAAAAAGGTGTCCCGACATAGTAATTAAGATCCCAGTTCGAGTCCAGTCGTTGGATGGATTGTAAGAAATAATTGTTAAGTTTATCGGGTACAAAGATTTAGGTTGCTAATAACATAATAAAGTGTATAGTATAACTTGAACACTTTACTTAACATAATGAATAAGGCTGTTAATCAGCCTATTATCAGCTCAATATAACATCCAGCCCTTCCTATATTTGACTAGAAAGCTGAACAACGCTCCTCCAACCTTTGAAGGATTAAAATAAATAAACAAATATCTAATATTCAGTAGCTATTCAAAGCTTTCTCCTGAAGTGTTTCAATAACTTATTCGCATATGTAAGAGGTTGCAAGTGTCTGCTTAGCACTTAGAACTAATTCAAAATCACTTACCTAAGTTGACAACTGACTGGCGTGTAAGATATTCGTATCTACGTAACAATCATGTACCTGCACACTGGAAATTAAATAGTCGGCCAACAGTTGATCCGATGGTTGGCAAAAAAATAAATTTTGAGTCCAATCAAAGTTTCCATTCGGTCTGTCACCGACTAAGTACCTGATCTTTGTAATATGCGTACTTACACAGTGTCGTTTCCGTACATAGGAGAGCACGTAAATGTCGGTCCTGCGCCTGATCTCTTTCCGGTCGCGTGGGATTGCCGTCCCATCGGGTTATGAGAGGGAAGGAATAGGGGGTGCACCTGTGTCTGCGCAAATGCTCGTGCACTATAATATGTCCTGCGCAGCTGGCTGATCTCCTTAAGTGAGAGCAGCCGCCGTGGCCGGAATCGGCCGTGGACGCCATTATTATATTATGAGGGGAAAAGTTACTTCACTGTAGTAACAATGTGAAAAAATAGTGTGATTTCCCACTTTTGTTTCATAGGCACATCAAATGCTTTGACCAAGAAATTAATAATTAAGATCCCAGTTCGAGTCCAGTCGTTGGATGGATTGTAAGAAATAATTATTAAGTTTATCGGGTACAAAGATTTAGGTTGCTAATAAAATAATAAAGTGTATAACTTGAACACTTTACTTAACATAATGAATAAGGCTGTTAATCAGCCTATTATCAGCTCAATATAACATCCAGCCCTTCCTATATTTGACTAGAAAGCTGAACAACGCTCCTCCAACCTTTGAAGGATTAAAATAAATAAACAAATATCTAATATTCAGTAGCTATTCAAAGCTTTCTCCTGAAGTGTTTCAATAACTTATTCGCATATGTAAGAGGTTGCAAGTGTCTGCTTAGCACTTAGAACTAATTCAAAATCACTTACCTAAGTTGACAACTGACTGGCGTGTAAGATATTCGTATCTACGTAACAATCATGTACCTGCACACTGGAAATTAAATAGTCGGCCAACAGTTGATCCGATGGTTGGCAAAAAAATAAATTTTGAGTCCAATCAAAGTTTCCATTCGGTCTGTCACCGACTAAGTACCTGATCTTTGTAATATGCGTACTTACACAGTGTCGTTTCCGTACATAGGAGAGCACGTAAATGTCGGTCCTGCGCCTGATCTCTTTCCGGTCGCGTGGGATTGCCGTCCCATCGGGTTATGAGAGGGAAGGAATAGGGGGTGCACCTGTGTCTGCGCAAATGCTCGTGCACTATAATATGTGCTGCGTAGTTGGCTGATCTCCATGAGAACAGCCGCCGTAGCCGATAATCGTACATACAGATTTATGAGCCCATACAAACTATCGGCCGACTAAAAGTTTGTAGTGTGATGGTACTCCTTGTTGTCAGCTGACTGCTATGTAAGATATATGTAACAGTCGTGTTAGGTAACTTAGGACAAATGGTTACGAACTTAGAGCTTACTTAGTTTATAAGAAGCATTATGAAAGGCAGGAATTTGCTTGAAAACTGGAAATTGCTGGAATGTTCTAAATTCTAAAGAGTTTCAATGAATAGTCTTTCTATGTATTCTTGTTGGTAGTATTTATTAAAGTGTCTTATACGAAGTGATAGTGATCTTGTTTATCTTGTAAGAGTGATAACGAGATAGGAGAGGCAGAGGAAGACCTAAGAAAAGATGAATGGATTGCCTGAAAAATGACATGATTAGGAAGGGAAGTGAGTGACATTATGACGAGTGACAGGGGAAAATGGAAGAGGATGACATATTGCGCCGATGCGACCCCAAATAAAATTTGGAACAGGGCAGGAGGAAGAAGAAGTGATAACGAGATTCTTTTGATTTTTTTTTTTCAATTTTAAGGGTTCACAGTTATTTAACATTAACCATTTATAAATAAATACATACATAACATGATACATAGAGGAACTAAACTTTAACTGCCTTCCTACATACATTGTATGATAAATACCTGATACATTTATAGATAGATGCGGTTTCTTTCATCAGCTATATAGGTAGTTACAATCTTATCTCGGATCGAAGGACCAATAAATATTTTAATTCACTATCTATCCATTAAATGGGCAGTAAAGAATTTTAGGACATTTCAATATTTATTGCTAGTGTGCTATAAAACTCAGTTTATGTTGTGGTGGTTACGTTTTATGGTATATGTTCTTTGAAGATGTATGTCTAGACTAATATGTAGAAAGGTTTTTCAAGAAATTGTAATTTTACATTGAACAAAAAAAAAGGTTTTTTAGATAGATAAATATATAATAGACAAGTCTCAATACATTACATCCTGGGAATTGAATACTTTTTTTGTTTACAAATCAAAATATAAACTGTATTTTTTAACCTACACTTTTACTTATTTAACTTCTTCCAAAGTTATACCAAGTTATACAAAGTATAGCAACAGGTCTACGTGTTGCGCCCAACTTTGTCATACAATATTGTCAAAGTAAATACATATATGTACATATAATAGGTACTGTACATATCTTCTATACATTTTACATGCAATCCATCGATTTAATAATATAATCACCCCCCGCATGCTGGCAGGTATAAGACAATAGAAAATCAATTGTGTTTCCGTCTCTCGAAAGAGATATATGGGCCATAAAGGATGGGGATCATGTGGAGTTTGCGGGATCTTTTATTTTGAATTTTTATTTTTACTTGCCTTGTTATCAATATGATAATTTTTGTTGATGAAATAATCTCATAAGGTTAATTACAAAGTATTATACCTGTGCAAGTCCTCACTTCTTCAAAATCTGTCTGCCTGTCTCGCTTTAACGCTGGCTTCGAAACTGGTACACCAAGGAGTACCAAGGAAGTCTAGACTAAGACTTCTAGTAGATCTTGAGAAAGGGACTACTTTTTACCCGTTGAAAAATGGTTTTTCCGAAACGTACGCAAAACCGTAGGGAAAAGCTGGTAGTAAAATCAAAACTTTAGCTTCACACCTTCCCACCTTTATTTAGCTTAAATAATTCACAGCATTTAATAAATCACATTGCATAATAATCGTCTTACTTAACACAGATTTAAAGGCGTTCCTAATTGGCGAAGACAACTAAAATAAAGGCGTGGGCCCATCACGCCGACGCGAAATCTAAAAAAAACATTAGAATCAACAATTAGCGTCAATTAACAAAGTCCTACTCAGGCTCAAAGGCTTTATCTCTAATGCAAAAAGTTTTACAATCAAAAAGGTTGTATGTAGGCGGTATTGCACGATTTCTTTGTCTTTTACTTCTAATATAATATGGGAGACGGATTAATTTGTCTGTCTGCCCATCTCGTATTTATTTATAATGCATTAAAGTGTATCTTATTTATTTTCAAATCTTTTTGCTTTTTGGTATCCCTCTAAGACCTCCAACTTTCTGTCATCCCTCCAGGGACCTCCTCGAATGATACTCAGTTCATTTTTCATAGACCTCTCTCTCGATCACAAAAAGTTTCGTTAGTCTGGAAAGTTGTTCTAATCCCGCTCAGGTTGAGGCATGATTCTAGTAACAAATACTATCAGCCTTACTTATAAAAATCAACTAATCATCTTCTAAGCATTGTTTTAACTAATTACTTCTTAAAGCCTTAAGTAGTGATTAATTTTATATACCTATAAACGTTGCTTAAGCATCTCTTAACTGATGAACGGATAATGACATAAAAACATACTAATTTCTCAGCACTACCTGAATGTTGGTAGCTTAAAAAAATATTTGTCATCAAAACGTTGTGTAATGGCAACAATGGCATCCGTGAAATATAAAATTAAAAAGTTGAGCTGTCAAAAAACCGGAAATGAAAAATCAGCTGGTAAAGATCCAGCCGTTTTGTTAATTAGCGGCTTAAACAAGGGTGTGAGGCTACTTAATTTGACAGCTCAATTGCTAAGCAAGCGATTTAGTTAAGCCACGTTTATAAGTAAGATTTTTTCTTAAACACCCCTTAAGTATAACTTATTATTTAATTCACGTTTATAAGTAAGACTGTATGTTTCTATTTCACTCCAAGCTTGCGGATATAACTTCCTACAAAATATCAAATAAGTAACATCAAAACTGACTCAACAGTTTTTGAACAAAAACCCCACAAATATCCTGTCGTATGCGACATTAAACTCCCTTAAACAGCGGAAACAGGCATATCCGTATGTTCGGCCACTGCACACTAGTGAGGGGAACAATCCCGGTAACCCCGGGATGGATGGTAGCCCGTCAAGTGAGACTTCCGCGCGCCCCGGGAACCGTGGCCGCCCGGTATGGACCGGTCACGAGCACTATTAAATTGGGGTCTGGTACAAGTTGGAGGCGATAGCGATTTGTTTTTCTTAGATATTTTAACACTTAAACATATATTCAGTTTAGCTTTGTTTTGGGTTCTCGGTGACTTTTCTTATTTCTTTCGTGTGTTATTGTATGAAACTAAAACACATCATCAAAAATTGTTCTGGCTACATATGTGTGTTCTAGTTTGTGTCCAAAACTTTTTCGATTCGATCAAAGGAAAATACCTCCCGCATAAAAGTAATCATGTCCTTTCTCTAGCTCTAGATAGATTATCTGTGTACCAAGTTCAAAGTACCAAGTACTTACCAAGTTTCATTTCATCATTGAACTCTACACTTTCGCATTTATGACATTTTAACTTAAACTAATTTAAAGTACTACCGAACGGAAGATCTTATAACTTGTAGCACACAAAACTGAATCTTTAGTGTTGGTTACACGATCGCATCGCCCACGGGCGAACAGACCGACAGGCAAAGTTCAATATTAGATATCCGATATCTAGACATAAATAAATCGATTTATTTCTATAGATATCTCTATCGATTGCTGCCTACCTATGGAATCTTAGGTCGTGATCGCTCGTAATGTCATTGTGTAGCTTAGTGTTGTGGATGTAATAGACCTTTTATTTAAAGTGTATATTAGGTAATGATTTTCTAGACTGCTAGAAAACACTGTTTTAGAATATTTATCGTGAGGTTTCTGAAGACCCGTGCGTAGGTCTCAAACATGACATACGACTCAATGCTTGATATAAGTGGAATAAGTCAACTTTAATATCCCCTAATAAAAATACCAGTTTAAAAGACCAGTTTAAAATAAGTATGTATTTTTAATAAAAGGCTTCCCAAATCGGGTGCACTTTAAAGCAAATAAATCCTAAAAGCGGACGGCTGAGATTTATCGGTAACCCGGCGCGTGATAGGACGAACCTAATGGATCCCACTGGTTTTAGCCTTTTTGTGCCCTTTGGGAACATTTTACTTCTGAAGCATACTTTGTAAAGTACTAGCTTCTGCCTTTGTCTTTGTGTTGAAACTTTGGAATTCATCCTCCGAGCCTTTTTCCCAACTATGTTGGGGTCGGCTTCCAGTCTAACCGGATGTAGCTGAGTACCAGTGCTTTACAAGGAGCGACTTCCCTATCTGACCCCCTCAACCCAGTTACCCGGGCAACCCAATAAATACCCTTGGTTAGACTGGTGTCAAACTTACTGGCTTCTGACTACCCGTAACGACTGTCAAGGATGTTCAATGACAGCCGGGACCTACAGTTTAACGTGCCATCCGAATCACAGTCGTTGTTGAAACTTTGGAATTCCATCCGCAAAAAACATATAAATCACACTGTCATAACCCTCAACAACACAAGTGACTGCGGTTTCATCCGCGTCCCGTAGGAACTACCTATTTCGTATACGCTAAAAATTGCCTACTCTTTGTCGACAAATGGGCTATACAGCTTGGTAAGAATATAAGCACGTTGGGCTAAATAAACTTTATTTATATGAAGCTAACTTAAAGTTCACAATAACAATAATAGTATGTTCTGAAGTTTAGAATAACACCCCATTTACTTTAAGGGTTATGCTCATTGGCTGGCGTGAATCGCCGGAATGCCTGGCTTGACCAGTGACCATAACTCAGGATGCTCAAAGCCGGCTCACAGTGGCTGGCAAACTGCGACGTCAATCGCTAGCTTAATACGGAACAGGTAAAGCTACCGCCTCAGTGTATAAACCTCTATGTTAGTAAACGTAAGTTATTTTTTATTACATACGAAGATTAATAACGGACAATTAAGAGGCCTATAAAAACTTTAGCTAAGAAATACCATTTATTTTTATTTTATTTATTTATTTAAATCAGGCATCAAGGCCCATAGCAAACACTATACATAAATATTATAACATTAAAAATCATATACTAATATATATTTTATATAAACAACTTAAAAACTAATGCACACGAAGTGTCGGCGTCGTGTTACGCTGCCAAGTGTCGCGTAGCCATCCTCGGACGGAACCTCCGATAGACGACACCCTTCGGCCAAAACTCTTGCTTAAGGAATGTGTCGATGTGATGAGTTGGAACTCGCACCATGAACGAATTGAAGTTCGTATTGTGGCGCGTATTGTGGCCACCCTCAAGGTCCAGTTGGTCTTGGATCGAACATACTCCACGATCTGCTCCACCGTCGTGGTGTGATGTAGGCGGGACACGTACAGCTGCGTCGTTGGTACTGCAGGACACAGCAGGATGTTAGGTCCAGTTTGTGCGGTACCGCACTGATTCCTACAAGGTGGCCTCTTTTTTCTCCTTTCTACCTTAATGAAGCCATCCTTGTCGCACGTGTCCTACTTAGGACCAGTCTGTGGCTGAGATGTGCCACGGGTTAAATTATTTAGGTACTGCTAACGTTATGTTCACGCGGGACATACCTACATTTCTAAGCCGGATCGGATTTTTGGAGGATACGGTTTAATCATTTACCTCTATTACCTCAATGTTATCTAAGTACTTTTTCGTGCCTTATGATCTTCATTCCATTTGATTCATATCTTTGACAGTAGAATAGTATCACTCACATTCTTCTCACATCACACTATTTACCAATCTATGACAGAATTAGCTCACTTTCCACTTAAAACAAGTAGTCTGAACTATAGTAATTCTTCGTAAAAGCAATAAAAAGGTTTCTCACCATTTATCAGAATGTGCCAATGGTGTTAATGGATGATAGCAATACGATAGAAACTGCTCGGTTCCCATCGAACGCTATTGTTAAGGTTGATAGACATCTGGTCTAGATCGGCTTGTTGTATGAGACTGTTTCTTAGGCTACGAATAGACAGACGGCGTAGTCGGTTACGACAAACACACTTCCCTTTGAAAGTGCTGCGAGGTTGGAGGTACTCAAAGTGGCTGCGGGTTCTACGTATTCAAGAACTGTACGAGTACATACTCTGCCGGAGCTGCGGGATTGTTCGAAAGAGTTACCGCGGCCCTGGCACATAAAAGGCCTCCGAAAGAACATGATGGGTTTTAGTCAGTAAGAGACTGACATTCCCTCACCGCTGCTAACCTACAGCGGAAGGAGTTATTTGATGATTTCGGACTGTAGATACTGAAATATGGTTCCCTGTGTTTGCGTGACCAACTACATGTAGTGGGAACGCCTAGTCTGTTCTCAGCTTTAGATATCGTGTTGCAAGCGAATTGTTTGTATCTTATAAGTAAGATACTATAGTCTGTTTTTTAATCTCGTAGACTAAATTGACACTTGCAAAATGTCAAACTTTCTAATAATTTTGCTAGCTCTGTGGTGCAGTGTTGTACTTACGATACCGGTTCGTTGAATCGTAACTTTTTATCTATAATAGACGAATTTAATATTCATTCAAAGTTTTATATTAAAAATTCACGTACGTACACATGGCTGTACGACGTGCTACAAACTGCCAGGGATATCTGACCACGCAAAGCCATGCGTAATCATCAAGGATAAGCCCATTATTTCAGGATGACTTATTGTAAAAAGTTACGATTCAACGAACCGGTATCGTAAGTACAACACTGCACCACAGAGCTAGCAAAATTATTAGAAAGTTTGACATTTTGCAAGTGTCAATTTAGTCTACGAGATTAAAAAACAGACTATAGAGATAGTTAATGTATTGCTCTTTTGTCTGTTGAACAAGTTATTAATCATAGCAAAAAATACTGAAGTTGATATATTGAGTATTTTTAAATGTAGGGAAACGGTTTCAAAATTGACAAAAAATCGGCAAAAGACGAGCGTCATCTTCATCATGCATGAATCAAAATACATTTTATAGTTCACTGACTCAAGATTCTTTGTTATCACAAACAAAAATATTCCAATACACATAATGAGAAATGTCAACATCATGATCAAGTCATCAAAAAAGGAAAATAAGAAACATCGTTCTCAAAATAATGAAAACTCAGCTACAGTTATTTATTCCAAAATTCTCAAACCGAAATTATACTTCGGCCGTTCAGAGAATGCGTTCCTGACACCTATCAGTTAGTCACGACTAGTGATGGGCACAACATAACACTGAGTTCGTTACCGTTCCTTCAAAATGAACCGCCGCATTATTTTAAGATTATTTTCGTTTTAAATTGGCGGAATCATTTGTTTTATATTTTAGTTATTTAAGTGGAAACCAAAAAAAGGTAATATTCATATAATAAAATTGTTTTATTTATTCTTTGTTACAAGTACATTGAATTGAATGTGCGAACAGAATATTAATCAGACTCCGATTTGCTTGAGGAGGTGGTGTCTTCATCATCATCTTCGCCTACATGTATAATTATATTATTATCAATAACAGAATCAATCATGATATCTCGGTCTAACAAAAGCCGGGTAATCAAATAAAAACAGATCGAAAACACTTGAAAAACGTGGTCTATGCGCACGAAACGACAACGGACGACTGTTTTAGCGTCACAAAATGGCGGCCCATAACGCCATTTGGGGTTACCATTTTTAATCTAAGTATAAAAATGCGGTTTGGTCATAGTTTTATTTTTATATTTCATAAACGTTATAATTAAGTCTTATAGTCCATTATTTTCCAATTCTTAAAAAGAAAATCAAAACGTATTATTTTATATTATAACTGTATAAGAACAGATTACGATACTTGCCTGTTATTTTTAGCACAGCACTACAAAATATAAACCGCTGACATAACCTTGTAATAGCGCAGTATAGATTTAGAAAAATATTGTTTACCAAGTTATTTGACACTCAGTTTGGCACAAAATTATAACATTCATTGATTATTGATATAATAATGTTGTTTTAAGAGGACGAATTGGAATTTTTGGCGCCAAGGATGTCAATTTTTCTCAGTAAATACAAAACGGATCAAAATACAACTTGGTTACCTGAAAGTTCATGATATAAGCCTTATTTTGTTAGTTGTAGAAACATGATTAGGTAACTTTTATAACAGAGAAAAATATATCAAACATACCTCTTTTTAAAAAGAGATTCACATATTATGGGCAAACGGGACCGATTTAAGCCTCTTAACTTTTTTAGTAGTTGAGTATATACATACTCTTTAAAATGGTAGTAGGAATTTTTATTAAATTATCATTTCTAAATATTAAAATTACAAAACCATTTTGTCGCTTACGACTTTTAGTTATAAGCTAGCGCGCGTATTGTTATCCTCGCCCCGCTCAGACGCTCCGACCCCTTTTGGCGCCTTAGATGCGCGTGCCGGTTATGGAATTATTGTTGACCACTTCCTCGCCTTAATGCTCCTCAATTGTTAAAACGGTAAACAACCAGCAAAAATATTTTTATCGTAACTGCAACGCCATTGCAAAGTTACGTCGTCAGTTCAATCGCGACGTGTCAGGAACGCATTCTCTGAATGGCCGAACTATAACATTGGAAATTGAAAATAAAAAACTTTCATAGCAAAAATAACCCTCATCAGAATTCTTTATAATATTGTTTGGAAAGTTGAAAGGAAGAAAAAATACATGTTTCTGAGTGGCAACTGTTAAAGTTCTGCCATTCCACTTTGAAGTTTTAGTTTCAACTTACCAGCACGTTTTGGTGCAAGTTGTAACAATATTATTACTTTGCCTGGCTTTTCTGCTATTTTCTTATGCATCCTCCGAGCCTTTTTCCCAATCATGTTGGGGTCGGCTTCCAGTCTAACCGGATTCAGCTGAGTACCAGTGCTTTACAAGAAGCGACTGCCTATCTGACCTCCTCAACCCAGTTACCCGGGCAACCCGATACCCCTTGGTTAGACTGGTGTCAGACTTACTGGCTTCTGACTACCCGTAACGACTGCCAAGGATGTTCAATGACAGCCGGGACCTACAGTTTAACGTGCCATTCGAAACACAGCCAATGGTGTCTAAGATATACTTAGAAAGTACTATCTATGTGTGTATAGTATACTAATATAAAAAAGTTTTTTTTTTTTTTTTCTTTTTGTCGGAAACTATTGACCCGAGTTGAAAAATTCTTTAACTTTTGAAAATCTACACACTTCCCGAGTAATATAGCATATTTTATCCCGGCACGAGCAGTAGTTCTCACGGGACGCCAAAATCTAACTAGCTTAGCTAGAAGAATAGTATCATTGTGCACCATTTTAGCGGGATATCTCAATCAATTTGTTATGTATATAAGAGACACATAAAATTATTTTATTGTTTATGTAAAAGTATGGTGTAAACCGCTATATCTTAAATCTTGTACCACACCCTTTACTAAGTAAAATCGTATTTCCCATACAAACGATGCATTTGTTTAGCTGCGCTCGTTTAGAAAATTGCATTCTATTTGTACTGGTGTTCGCATTTATAGCACGATTACGGAAACATGTTGGGATGAGCCTGTTGCTCGAAGAAGCTACGGAAGTACATAACAAGATGTTTGTTTACATACATTTGTGTAAAGACTAAGAAAATTGTGAGACCATATTGGTAAGTTACTATTTAGTAATCTGTGGTATTGGCAACAGTCTTGTCAATAGGCAATCCCTCCATGTAGAACATAGGTACGAATATTTACAAAAACAATTCCAGCAATGTCTATGATTTATTACGCCGTGATGCACGCGTCCTCGTCATTTCAGGGACAAGAAAAGAGTACAGTCATGAATTCTATACATCTAAAACCATGACAATGCTTCTATTTCAGACATTTACTATTTAAAGAAATAATACCTATCAGAAACTACTTAGAAACTGAGACTTTTCTGATGACTCGGGACAATAACACTTCCTCCGTGTTTTAAATACATTTTAATGATGTCAGATAGTCGTGTAGAACTAAAAAATAAAAACAAACTTGCTGCAAATAGCACTAAAAATATAGTGCAAACAATTAAAATATACACCGTATTCAAAAGTTTTCTCCTCAAAACATCAGAAAACATTCGTGTTTCAAATATCGGAACGAACCCAATTTGCAACAGTCGGCGACCCAGTTTGTTTTCAATTAGCGAAAATATTGAAGTTTTATATTTTTGTTACAGTTTCACGCGCGCCATCAAAATTCGTCAAAACTGGCTACCCTCTGATAACATCAGTACCATGGATTCGGAGAGGTAAGTGATTAATGTTTTTTTGTTTATTTAACGTTTCTGCTTTATTGGTTTCTTGTTGTATTTGTCTTTGGGACGCAGTTTTGAAGTTATAAAGTAAGTTGTGCAAGAGTTTATAGGAACGTTCTTAGGAGATGGACTTTGTTACATTGTGATAGTAATTTCAGTACCGCGGTCATACATTTAGAGAATTACACCAACAACTCTTATCCAGTTTTACGCCCTACGCTTATGGCCCTACGGTGCCATAGACATACACAGACACGCCAAAATTAAAATATAGTTTTAGAATTTTCTCACGATCACACACAGATGTACAACTGCTATATTTTAAGGTACGTTTTGAATGCTTGCTACCCACTGCAACAGCCAACCGCACGTGCCGCGCCAGTGACTGCATGAAATTGGTCGATATCTCAGTGCGATTGCACATTGGCAGTTGCAGTCGGCAACTAGCATTCAAAACGTACCTTTAAAATAACAACTGAAAAATTCACTAATAAATAAAGTTCCCAGGAAATATTTCAGCAAATAAAAGGTTTCCCACTAAAACTAACGATGTACATTTATATTTGCTAACAGTTCTATCATCCCCACTTGTTACACAACCCTCGTCATGTGAGAAAATGGTACATAAAACTACCCAATCAACATTCAACCTAATGCTTAAGAAATAAAGTTGAAAATCCATTGAAGAAATTTGACAGATCTATTGTACCTAGTAGCTTGATATGTGGCGTTCGTACTATTTATTGAGTGCTAACTCGCCACTTTTCTGTATTCAGCTATATTTTATTGTTCCTGGCAGAGAAATGTGTTTCGAATTTTATATAATTGTAGGCATTAAAGTTTCAATTTGTATCTTTAGTGAAAATTGTGGTACCTCTGTTTTGTATTTCATCTTTGTCGGTAGTGTTATGTTACTCTGAAATGCAAGCAGCAAAATGCAATTTGTGTTCGTTACAAGGAGTAGTTTAGAAAGCCTCACGGTATCTTCAAACATATACATGAAACTTAGAGGATAAATAGCGAATCTTTGATTATATATATCTCTAGATGGAGTGTCACCATACAATCCCAACAAAGAAGCAGAGACAAAATTGTTATGCATGTGTGCGTGTAGGTGTCATTTTACACTGCGCGTTGACGTAAATAATGATACCAACTTTCCAGATTCTCCCATAAATAATGAAAAAAAAATAGACTAATTAAATAAGTTTGTATACATAGTGTTATTCGGTTTAACTATAACTTTATAGAAAATTGAACCTTGTTTGGCACTGCTCCTTTTGTAAGTCTTCGGCGCCCTATCTTGTCGACAGTACTCATGTCCTTGCTGCGGAAGTGATCGGAACACACTACGGTATTTTTTGTTGGTGTCCACATCCCATCTCCGCGGCTTTTTTTAATGCGGTCTATCCACTGACTCTTAACAATAGGATTACTTGGAATTCTTGAAAAAAAATGATGTTACGTTGATGACCATAATTTACTAATCAAATAATAGTAGATAATATTTTGGAGAATCAGAAAATGTCTATCCGAGCAATAAAAATAGAAATTATACCTACCTATTATTTTTTTGCGCAATGCTTAAAAAATATCCTTTATACATAACATAAACACGTGAAGTTGGGAAAATGAAAAACAGAAACTGGCAACACTGATACAATATGGCGTGATTTAGTAAACATAATTACAAAAAACAAATATTTATTTTCTGGGTCAGTTACCGATGGTAGGTGATGTTATTGGCACTTTTTAGCCTTCCTTTATAATTCCGGCAGACTTTAATTGCACATATCGTCATTTTATCTCTGTTATTTGTATTTTAGTTAGCGCGCGTAATACGTTTTGACAGTTAAGCGGAACGATCTGTTCTGATTGACAGGAAAGCTCCTGTCGATGAGCAGTTCATCGACATTTTTTTCCACGCTTGCGCGCACTCGACGCTACATCTAGACATATATATAATCAAAGTAGCGAATATGAAACGTCCGGTTGCAACTGTTGCAAGCGTTGCTTAGCTCTGAATTTGTATCTTAAAATATGGTATAAACTAAGTATAAACGGACCTAAATATGAATACAATACCGCAACATTTAATATACACACACAAACATACACAATTGTAAACAAAACAGTAGGTACTATTCAGGATATCATTTCTCCCGTGATTTGAATACAAAGGAGAGCCTTGTCTATTTTCTCAAACTTACTCGCTGGAATTTGAGAACAACGAAATTTCCCGTAATTTATTTTCATTGCTTCCTATGAAAAGAAGCTTGGCCTGACGTCCTGAACAAAAGCGTCGTCCGTTACTGCAGAATTAATGTCGACAAAGACTTATTTCTATATTTATCCAAGACTGTATCGGATATATATAGCATCAAAATAAATATCACAACATACCTAATGAATTTCTTTCATCAATTTTCCTCAAGAAATCACATACGAAAAGTGCCTGTCAAAATACATTCTTTTCAATCTACAAAGAAAAAACCAGAACGTTGTTTATTCCTCTGAGAATAGACAATAGAAAAAGATTGACGGACTGTCAAAACCCTTTTCAATTTCGAATATGGAACGTCAAAACATACGTCACATACCAGTGTAGTCCGGTCGGACATGAAACAATCAACAAATTGAATTTAGTTCCGCGCACAGATTAGATACGTTATAGATTGCAATTTATTTATTAAATTGGGAGTGACAATACAATCGGTCATTTCAGAGTGTAGAGTAAATATTACGTCATACTGCAGCGAGTGAAAGCTTGGATACCTTAACAAAATAAAGTAATAAATGTGTGTTCAGCCAAATTTTAGGGTTCCAGTTCCTTATAATTAAATAGACTTCTCTGCTCAATCCTCATCTGCTAGATTTTCAGTGTGATGATAGTAAAAGAAAATACAAAAAAGACTATGCAACTCTTGAATACCGCATACCATTTTTGTAAATTATTTAAACCTTTCAACATTAATATCTACAATCTTATTGCAACATTTTAACATGCAAGTTTATCCACCAACCTCTGACATTCAATACTCCATAACACTTTCCTACTTTTATTTCCTCGTCCTTGGCCGTGCCTCGGGACTTGATGCACGGCGTAACAACTATATCAGACTCTCTAAGGAGACCTGATTAAGTATGTACAAGATTTAGTTACGTAGAACAGTGGTACCAAGGTGAACGCTCTTGTATGTAGGTTAGGAAACTCGTTCATTTATTTTGGGAGTAGGACATTTTGTTACGCAGTGCGCTTTATTTAAATAGTACATATGTCTTAGGTTGGATGCGTGATAATTTTATATGTAACATGGCTGAAAATATATAACAAATAAGGTAGTAATAAAATGGACAGTGGATTTTTTTTGTGACTTAATTTGATTTTTTGCGGTTTTCTTGCGTCATTAATAAATGTATACTTTCCCATGTTCTTCACATTCCATGGAATATGCTACAATATATCCTATTAACAATTAACCTAAAAATTGTGTCGCAATATAAGTGCGGATCCGTAAAGTCCGCACTAAGTACAGTTTAGAAGAAAACTAATTTCCTCACAGTTTTGAAGTCCCAACTTCCAATCTCTCAGTAATGACTAGCCCGAATACCGTATTCATAGGTGTAGCAACATCGTATGAATAGCTGAGCAAGTGTTGCCAACAAATAACCACAATGTTCCCTGAAATGTTATCTTGTTTTTCGTCGAGATTCAACGAGCTATTTTTTTTCTGTTTGAATGTAAACGTGGATGGGAGTTTTTGGTACATTATTTCTATGTTTGTAAATGTCTTTAAAGTCTTGTAGATAAAATTGTATGAAAGACGAACTGGCTGGAAAGAACTTTGCTAATGAGATGACATTAAATAGAGGAGTATAGAATAACATTTTGTGCCTACCACAAATAAATATTAAAAGTTCTATTTCAAACTGAACTGTAATTAATTTTAAAAATTAAAATAAAATGAAGTCATTTTCCTTTTCATCAACTAGGCAGCTAGCCGAATAAGTTATTAGCTCTATATTGTATTCTAAAGATAAATAAATAAAAATAGTACCTATTACTCAGTCTACGAAGCATAGACACAAATCTCAATTAGTCTTCATTCTAGAATTCCCAGCATAGAAATATAGCGATCTATCGTCTGATTTACTTGCTTATAAACCCAAGTAATTTATTACGAACATTCCTGGATGGCTACTGAATATTTAACTACAAAAAACTTAGGTAATTCGACTGATTTTACTTGAGAACTTTTCGAAGCCTAAAAAATGTGAATACTAGAATTTGCTACGGAGTTTCCAAACAAATTCGAAGTTCAAATTCTTGAATATTTGAAAAGCGATTCGTGAAATGTTCGTTCGTAAAATTAATTCATTGTTCTCCACGTGTGACTTACAACCTTCGAATTCCTTTTGTATAAAACTCGGAGAAAGGAAAAATAGCGGAGATGCCATAAGACAGGTAGGTCAAGCGCCATCTTGTCGGTCAAGCAACGTAGGATTGATCAGTTAACTAACGAAGCGTTCGGGTACATTCTCAAATCAAAACCAATCTCTCAAAGATTGGCCTTGATTGATTGGTGATATTATTTTGAAAATAATGAGTGTGTTCCATGCGAGACAGGAGCTAGTAACGTTCCTCGTCCCCCGAACACCAGCATTTTGGTGCGCTGCTTTCTTAGGAGATTTCGCGTTATGACATCTCCGCTATTCATTTTGTTCTCCATGCTTACAACCTTTGAATTCCTTTTAAATAAAAGCAAATCTGTTGAAAATACCAACTATTATTTGTCTTACTAATTAATTAAGTCTCCTTTTCTGCAGAACATTTTATTAACGTCTTGTTCGCGTTGAATTCTCGGCATTTCTGTTCTTAAGATATTTCTGCTGTTTGTCACGGGCCACGGCTTTATTGAGTTTGAATTTTATGAATTACGCTCTCTTTTATTGTCTTTGTATGTTCTGTGGAGACTCAATTTTCTTTAGAAGTCGTTGACTAATTAGATATGGCTTATTTTTTTCTCATCAGATTGATATTGGTTGGCCATATTTCTACAGAATGGCAAAATAATAATCTACATAAAAATATTATCTTACTCCCTATTATGTATCCCTTTCAATAAAAACCACTGGACCCTCAAACTATTACACAAAACTAGCGAAATGAATACAAATCTTAATCTAAGAATCGTTCTTTAGGGAAAACAGAATATTACATATATTACTATTAAATAATCCATTGTTATGTCAAAAAGTACAATAAACACTCCAACGATTTATCATCTCGGTCACGGCCGCCATTTTTTCGCGGCAAAAAATATTTTGTTATGAGGTCAAGTTGGCGGCAAACATTCGAGAAACCAATTTAGCTGTGACAGACTTTTTGGAGGTTATGTGAACTTATCTACTATAATATAATAATAAAGAGAATCATATTTTTGTGTGTAACCCTAAAGGCTCCGCAACTGCCGAAAAGATTTGAAAAATTATTTCACTATTCCTGGTAAATGCAGTATGCCTGGTAAAGGCAGTATTTCCCACGAAACGCGGGTGAAACCACGCGAAAACGGCTAGTATGTATTATTATCTTGTTATTTATAAGTTTGTAAGTTATCAAATAGATCGCGGAATGTTTGGCAGTTGGTAGATTACTTGCTAACTTTCATTTGATCTTGGATTAAGAACTTTGTTTTGGGCTAAAATCGAAACTGATAAAATATGTGCGTATCTGTTTATGTTAGTAAGGTCTGATAGAGTAGTATAGTAGACAAAGACATGCTGCAACGAACACAAAGTAAAGTTGTAATAAGGGCAGTTGGATAATAATATTTTCCTTAAAATAATGTCTGTTCCGTGACACTAAAAAAGTTCTAATGATGATCATGTCATTATACCCAAAATAAACTTTTTAATTTAACTTCATCCAAAGTTTCCAATCGGTTTGGCCAACATTCAAATAAGTAGACCTTAATTTTAAAGTAGGCTACTATTAAAAAGATATTCCGGCCTCTCAGTGTGAATTTCCCCGAGGAACTAAATCTTATTAGGTACACAATTTCACGTAGACAGTTCTATTAAGTCTGTTAATACCATTATATTGTAGGAAACTATAGAATAATTGCGTGTCACGTTTCATATTCAGGAAATGTTCCATATTTGATGGGAATTCTGTTAGGATGATAAAAGTTTTTCTGACGGGAATCTGATTTATATAAGCTACGTTTTTTTCGCCACTATATTTATGTATTCTTATAAAACCTAGACTACAGTACTAAAGAAATAAAATTGCAGTTTTATGTACTTGTTGCCTGATAAAAAGTTGAAGGAAAACATCTTGAGGAAACCTGGACTATATGTATAGTCTGAAATCACCAACCCGCATTGAGCAAGCGTGGTGATTAATGCTTAATCCTTCTCCGTGTAAGAGGAGGCCTGTGCCCAGCAGTGGGACGATAAAAAGGCTGTAACAGTAACAGTAACAGTACTTGTTGCCCGTATGCCAATTTTATTTGTTGTAGGCACAGCATGTCTTCTTCTAAATCTCTCTTTGAATTTATCCCTCAAGTGATATTATTTCTAGCCATATCGTCTACACTCTACATACAATTCATTCATTGTAACATACACTAAGTTTACAATACATACATACGTCGGTTCCCTTACCCTTACGTGTTCTGTTGCTTTTTAGGGTGCGTCCACATCTGGCGAATGCGCCGCGAATGCGCAGCACGCGAGCCGATCGCGAGCTGTCCGCGAGCTGCGCGCGTGCAGTCACTGCAATAGTTCGGTGCGCCTCTTTAGCGCAACTCACGCAAGGCTCGTATAGAGCGCGCGAGCGGCGCGCGATCTGCGCGCAATCAGTTCTCGCCCTTACAGTTCCGTATATTGGCTCAGTACTATCGAAGATGGCAGACGTCGCGCGCCGCCTGCGCGCCGCTCGCGTGCGGCGCTTAGGTCGCGCGCGAGCTGCGCGCGGGCGGCGCAGAAGCGGCGCACGAACAAAAATGCACGCGCGCAGCTTGCGGACAGCTCGCGATCGGCTCGCGTGCTGCGCATTCGCGGCGCATTCGCCAGATGTGGACGCACCCTAAGATATAGGAATTTCACAATACTTACGTTATGTTAAAATTGCACCACCGCAAAATTGCAATAGTCATTAAACGGTCTACAATTTTGTTAAAGACAAATATAAACCCTTATATGTATTTTCTAAGAACTTACTTTCAAACCACAAACACAGTACCTTTAAACATTTTCAAACCAATAATTTCAAGGAGTATTAGAACGCATAGGTCAAACTAGTTTCGATCTTAGACCATAATGCCTCGGAGACATTTCTTTAGTACCCTTGATCTTATGAGTCCTGACCTCACTGGTATAACAAAGGAGTTTGCTAAGATATTTAATGGAACCTTGAGATTCAATATTGTCGTAAGTCTTAGGACTTCGGCTTAGGTCCATTTTTAAGTACTTTAGTAGAAAAAGGGTATTTTGTGTACGTAAGAAGGAGGTTATGTGATCGGTTTTATTTTATTTATTTTTCTACGCTAGCGGCATGTCCCGGCTGCACTTGGTGATGTAAATATACCTAGACCTTCCTCAGGAATCCTTCTATTTATAGGTGGAAACCACGTGAAAATCCCGTCAAAACTTTTTGAGTTTGTCTTGACCGAATAGACTCGGCGTAGAACTTTGTTTCATAATATGTATGAAGTGATTAATCTCAATGTGTATTATTTGGTTACATAATTTCCAAACCGTTTTAGTTATTCATATGAAAATAATTTAAATTGTTAATTAAATTATCCCCAGTACAGGTATAAGTCCCCTTGTTCCCACAAAGTGTATTCATTAATAGTATAGAACACCGATTTATTTTTATTGAAAAGGCTTTTGTGCTATTTAGTAGCTATTCCATAGAAGAGATTAATTAATTTATTCCCAATGAATATGAAATTGAAAACTAGTTCTGTATTTTAATTAATTTATAGCTTGAATAGGTTTGTATTTTATTAATATAAAAAGGAATAGTCCCTATATTTTTCCTGGCGTCTGTCCATAAGAGATTCCATGTTCGAAAGGCACAATAAATTGGTGGGTCCCGGCTTTTATTTGAACATCTTTGGCAGTCGTTACGGGTAGTCAGAAGCCAGAAAATCTGACAACCAATCTTACCGAGGGTATCGGGTTGCCCGGGCAACTGGGTTGTGCAGGTTAGATAGGCAGTCGCTCTATGTAAAACACTATTCTGAGTTGCATCTGGTTAGACTGGAAGCCGACCCCAGTATAATTGGGAAAAGGCACTTTGTCATAAGATAAAAATAAATGAGGTTTTTTAGGCTGTATATCTTCCCCTTTGGAGTCAAAAGTTTTCTGACTCTGGTAATTCTTCGTCCGAACAACAGTGTGGTCACATCTTTAGCTTAGCCGCAATAGGTCCCTTAACAATCCAATGTTTTACTGACCTCAAAATTGTTCCGAATTCGCCCCTGAGGTACGATAAATTTTATATTGTACCTTGTAAAAAAGTTAATAAAGCATTTTTCTTTTTCTATACTTCCCTAGAGAAATATTCGCTTTATTATTTTTGTAGCTTTGAACTGGTGTTTTATTCATAAAACCGCCATTTGCATGAGCTAACCCGCGCGACAAGATTACCATTTTCTCGAAGTTTTATTTCCTTTTGCTTTCACACGGAAAATGTACTGTTTTAATATTTAATCGGGAAATAAATTTTCGAGGTTTGCTGGCAGAATTATTATGATGTAATTTTAATTCTGGCATTAAATTACCATTTTTTTTCGATATACTTTAAATGGTGTGGTTAATTTTCACAAATCATGACATAGGCTATATGAAGGTTGCGTTGTTGCTGCTTATTATCGTCGGTGTAGAACAAATAATAATAACTTTTTTACATTGTATGTACCTGTCCAAAAATACCTTCTTTACAAAGTCATCCAAAAAATTACATTTTCTTTAAAGTCAGACATTTTTTTTTTGCAATAATAAACTCACATTCTTTCATAATAACATGCCCAAGATCAGCAGTCTACGCTCCACATCCCCAATAAAGGCGCGTAATGTTAATAACATGTATTGCGCAAGCGCACTTGTAATACAATGATAATCACTTTCGCCCGAGTATTGACATGCGCGTGAGTGCTACCGGCTAACGCACTGCTAAGGTGACCATATCGTTGATGGAATTTGGGACTGTCTTGTTTTTTGTTACCGACTTGCGAAAAAGGAGAAGGTTCTTAATTCGGATGTTTGTATTTTAACATAGTTAAAACAGATAAGTTTTCTTAATTATGATTATTTCTTAAAGGTGTCAAAAATGTACAACGCTTTCAATGCGTAACCTCTAAGAAAGTCTGTCCTAAAGGATAAGATAAAAGTTTTTAAGTAAAGAACAGACGTATGAAATGTATTTATGTATGCTTTGGAAACAAATTAAGCAAACAAATGTAGGGCAACACTTGTTCTTCCAACAGGTATCTGTGGAGATCAAAGGGGGAGGCCTATGTTCAGCAGTGGACGTCCTATGGCTGAGATGATGATGATGATGATGACTTGTTCTTGTACTGTTTTTCCTCATTCGCATACGATCGTGCGTTACGTGTGATACATACGAGTTTAATTTAATCTAAAGGCATTACGGAATTTTATACAGAAAGCGACAGGAAATGTAGCAATGATAAGCGATTTGTTTGGAAAGCCCTTTTTTACTGCTTAAGTATTCGCAGATTATTATGCAAAATGTTATTTCGGAAAACCTCTTTAACTTTGTATTTTTCAATTATATAATAACAAACCACGAGTATTTCGCTAACAAACACTATCTTATTTCCCATTTCTGTCATATTTAAAAAAAAATGTGTTAAATTCTTTAGTGTAGGATGTCCTTTAATGAAGTCCACGCATGGCCAACCTATTCGTCATGACGCAACGTGAAACATCGGCGCCGGCGCAGTCTGACAAACAGTGGCATGCGGCTGTCACATTGTTATTAGTTGTATTCGTGTTACGAGATCTGCGCCGGCGCAGTTACGTGCGTTTATGGGGCTAGTAGAGCTGGTATGTATGTACGTGGTTATTGGAAAAAAGTAGTTCTTATTTCTCACTTTCAAAGAGTATAGAGGGGTGAGGGTGTATCTGTGTTATTTTATTTTTTTAAATTATGTATTTTATGTGTACAGAGAAATGGTATTATTTCATTTCAAATTAAATGCCTCTTGGATATATCAGTAATTGTGTTTGCAGTATTACGTTATCATATCGGTAGATACGTCTTGAATCTTTCCTACCTAAAAGCAGAGTATAATTTTCTAATGCTCTTATGTGGTCTTAAGTTCAAACAACCAATAATTTGAAAACTTTCCGGAAGTGAAACCACAATAACTTAGAATTGCACAAAGCTTTCAGTAAATCAAAAATGTTTTATTGTTGTGGCGATTCGCACAACGCAAAAGTTGTGCTCTTGAAACTTTATGATATATAGCTTGGTATATGAGCTGATGGTCACCCGAGGTTTGTTTTGAAAAATACGTAGGTGTATTTGTGTGAAAAAACACTACCAGTTTCTCGTGATTTCACCCGCGTACCGGGGAAACTTCTTACTTCTGGATATAATATACAATAGTGTTTTTCTATATCGTTTCAAGAATTTCAAATCCTTTATAACACTAAAACATTAAGTAATTTGGGTTAGGTAATTTAGAGTTTGAAGTTGGTATGTTAGTTTCTGAAGCGTAACGGCCTAACGATTCAAACTGATTCTCATTAGTTTATTTTTTTCAAAAGTTCTAAGTGTCCTAGCGAAATGTTATAAAATGTAGAAATAATAGAATTGTTTAGTTACACCCATACATAGGTAAAGTTAACTGAAATAACAAGCTCTGCAAGCATGACGTTTATAAACTTGATTAATAAACAGGTTGCTTATGTAGCAGTTAAATTAATTCTTGAAGAAAAATAGTGCGGGCTAAACAATCTTTGATGAAATATTTTTTATTAAACACAGCATTTAGATTGCAAACACAGAAGATGATTCTTATAAAAAATAGCGTGTAATAAAATAATAATCTCTGATCATCATATGTAATATGATATTATCATCACGTCAGCCAATTGCCGGCCACTGCTGAACGTAGGTTCCCCAATGACCAACATTTTGAGGCCTGAATGTGTGACATCAACAAAAAGGCGGTTTTACAGTCACACTGATCGTCGGCTGAACTGACAGCTAGGCGTGTAGTTTTTCTGATCATCGTTAGCGCCCAGTTCTACGCGTCATTCAAAAACGCTGCATAGATTTTATATATTTTCAGCTTTCAGCCATCAGCGCTGATGGTCAGCGCTCGGTCAGCGTCACTGTAAAAAGTGCAATTTAATATTTCCAAAAACAAACTTTCACATAATTGAACATTGAAAAGACTAATGACGCGTCAAGCTATTTTTAGTCAAATTGTTTTAGCGTAATGGAGAACTGTTAATCATTGGCTAGCACGTGCCTTTTGCAGGATTAGGTATATCTGTCTTTGTCTTGCACTTGAAATCTAACAGTCGAGTGAAAGAGAGAACCCAGATGCAGCTAAGTAACTAAGAAGTCTTTAAAGAACAAAGGTTTTTGTGGAAAGGAGTTTGTGAACAAAGTTCTAGTGTGGCTTCTAGTTAGTCAATAGGTATTGTTACTAAATACTTCTCAAGGAAAAACTTTATTCCGACGGCACACGTGACGGGGGATCGCTCAGTGAAGGTATTCCTATATCATGATGAGTTCCTTCATGTTTCGGACCACTCTTTCAGCCTCACTGACTATTTCTTTCATCTTTGGCAGTCGTAACGGACAATCTAGAAAATCTAACAAAAGCTAGCCAAGGTAGCTTTTAAACTCTTGTAAGTGTTTGAGTTTGTAAGATAGACACTGGTTCCTACTCAGTTGGCCAGTAAAACTATAAGCCGACCTCAACATAGTTGGTAAAAGGCTCCTCAGATTTTAATCAAAACCCCGTCAACCGTCAAGTACATAAGAAAAATGAAAGCCCTTTTCCACTTAGTAACAGGCAGGTTACAGGTTAAGTACATAGTTGTATACGAGCGACCTTCACCTTGACCCTGGCCATAAATCTGTGAGGTCAAACACCTGCCTCCTTTGTTTTGAGGTACTACAAATTAGGCAGAAGGTCCACTATGTTAAACGGTGTAAAATTGAAGTAATATTGCTTGGCTGAATGATATTAAAATACTCATTATTTTGTGATGTTATTTGAGACAGTTGCATCTCTATGTATGGCCAAAACGAAGTTAATAAAGAAACTGAATAAGTCTTCTTTGAATATCATGATAAGATTGGTCTTCGCTGTAATATAGAAATTCCTCATGAAACCCTATTTTATCTACTGGTGTTCATGTCATGTGGGTTCTCCCACAAGAAAATCCAGTATTTTATTACGGCTAGGCAGACAGACAGACATTGTATGAATGTTATTTATATTTTTGTATTTCTGCATATAATGTAAGAATTATGTTTTTAACCAAATGGCTGGCTCTTCTGTTACTCCCTGTGTTGTGACACTAACGGTACATTTCAAGCTTATTAATACGAGCTTAGGATTTCAACTCACTCTATTTATTAATACGAGCTTAGGACTTCAACTCACTCTATTTATTAATACGAGCTTAGGACTTCAACTCACTCTATTTATTAATACGAGCTTAGGACTTCAACTCACTCTATTTATTAATACGAGCTTAGGACTTCAACTCACTCTATTTATTAATACGAGCTTAGGACTTCAACTCACTCTATTTATTAATACGAGCTTAGGACTTCAACTCACTCTATTTATTAATACGAGCTTAGGACTTCAACTCACTCTATTTATTAATACGAGCTTAGGACTTCAACTCACTCTATTTATTAATACGAGCTTAGGACTTCAACTCACTCTATTTATTAATACGAGCTTAGGACTTCAACTCACTCTATTTATTAATACGAGCTTAGGACTTCAACTCACTCTATTTATTAATACGAGCTTAGGACTTCAACTCACTCTATTTATTAATACGAGCTTAGGACTTCAACTCACTCTATTTATTAATACGAGCTTAGGACTTCAACTCACTCTATTTATTAATACGAGCTTAGGACTTCAACTCACTCTATTTATTAATACGAGCTTAGGACTTCAACTCACTCTATTTATTAATACGAGCTTAGGACTTCAACTCACTCTATTTATTAATACGAGCTTAGGACTTCAACTCACTCTATTTATTAATACGAGCTTAGGACTTCAACTCACTCTATTTATTAATACGAGCTTAGGACTTCAACTCACTCTATTTATTAATACGAGCTTAGGACTTCAACTCACTCTATTTATTAATACGAGCTTAGGACTTCAACTCACTCTATTTATTAATACGAGCTTAGGACTTCAACTCACTCTATTTATTAATACGAGCTTAGGACTTCAACTCACTCTATTTATTAATACGAGCTTAGGACTTCAACTCACTCTATTTATTAATACGAGCTTAGGACTTCAACTCACTCTATTTATTAATACGAGCTTAGGACTTCAACTCACTCTATTTATTTAGGGTTAAGTAATTGAACGGATTTTTTTCATTTTCTGAATTGCTACGTGGAATGGCATGGACCCTGTATTATTTATCGTAATATTCTATTAACAATTTCAATATACGCTGTAAACTAGCAATAAATTAAACACACATATTAATTAAATTAACCATAATATTTTCAAGCTTTCGCCTGCACTTCATCCGCGTAAAGAGAAGCCATAAGATTATGAAACGTTCTTGGATAAATGAACCATCTATCGCTGAATTTTTCAAGAGTAAAAATAGCTTATATCTTATATCCCGGTACGGGCACACGTTCTCATAGGACGCGGGTGAAACCGCTGGCAGAATAATAAATAAATAAAATAATGTCCGGACACTTTTTCACACACGGTCGGTTAGCCCCATGGTAAGTTATTAATTAACTTGTGTTATGGGTGCTAACACAACTGATAAACTACATATAGCTACATATATACATATTTATATGTCGGAGGCGAACATCAGGATGGCACTATCGTCCGACATCAGTTAGGGTAATCAAGCAAAGAGATAACTCAAAGAAACTCAAAACTCAAACAAACTAAAAACTCAAACGTTTATTCAAATTAGTCAGAACAAAAGACAGCCCCCAAAACGCCCGCCCTTCGCCACTTCCTATGTGTTTTGGCTGGGGAGAAGAAGTGGCGGAACAAACTCCCCAGCAACACATGTCTCTCTGTTAGGTTAGAAGAACCATTACAATACAAAAATCACAAGACTCCAATAAGTTTAGGTACTACAACGCTAAGCAATAACACTGGGTACACTACACGTAACGACAGGCAGTAACGCGACGACTCGACGAAGCCTCGACCAAGACTCGATCAAGACTGAGCTCCGCGGACGCCACGCCGACCATCACGAATCTGCCAAGCGCGCCAAAATGTTGTTTCACCGGAAACGCCGCTAGAGGGCGCGCTTGCGTGACGTTCAGTGTCTGTACTATTGACAGTCTCCGACACGGCCATCTTGACAACTCACACGTCCTCGTGTGAGGTAGGTATCTGGAACAAGAATTCACGGAAAGTAAGACGTCCTTTGTTCGGCCTTCCTGACCAAAAGTTGGGAAATGAAATCGTAAAATGAAAACAACAAAATTTATTCTCATTCACATTGTCATAACACAAGAATCTCAGCATTTAAATTACAAAATCAACATTCGAACCAACTTAAAAATCGTTTGATCAAATTTAGTATGCAGTACTCTGTTCGTAACTCCACCTCGTCTAACAACTCATTGCCTCAATCCGGCAAAACCAGCGGGACCTCCATCCGGTAACCGAATTCAACACACACAACATATCATATTGCCTCTGTCCGGCAAGTATGGGACCTGCTCAATAATTCAAAGTTCGAATTAAAACAATTTTTACTTAGTTATCGTCAGGTTTATCTGATCAATCTAAACATTTTCAATGCAATAGAACGCTTTCACCTTGTGCGATGAGACGCGATGTCCTGGCCTGCCGCAACTCACATGGCCTCCACGACGAATCTGGGGGAGGATGACGCTCCAAACAGCAACTGCAGCGCACCTCGCCCGCCGCTTGACCGTAGTAGACCTCGTCCTGTTCTCCAGGCTCGGTTCACCTTAGATGTTATCTGTTAAGTCAGAAATGGAAAGTGCTTAGGCAACCGATCAAATATTGACAACATATGGGTCAGCAACAAAACTCCACGATGGTAAGACCCAAACACATATTATGGGTTTTAAGAATAGCAATCATCATTTAAATGAAGAAACTAGTTACATTAAATGCTAAGCACGAAATCAAAGAAAGATCGAATTGCTAGTCAGACTCAACTTGTAAATTACTAAATCATTACAGCTATGGTTGTCATTCACATCAACGCCTTCTACTCGATAGGCTTCACATAACTGTCGTGTCCCTTAGCAGAGCTCACAGCCCATCCTGGTCTCCTAGGGACCACAACCACAGCGACATGACACCAACTGTACCACTGATGTATACGGGTCTCTTCTTGGTCACCCCGATGCCGTCACACAGGCCAACGAGTCTCTTCCAGGTCACCCCGATACCCATCATAGGTACAGCTTAACACAATGAAATTACTGAGAAGGTGAATGTAACACCTTACCAAAAATCTCTAGTCTGATGCACAATTCAATCAAATGACGCAAAACTGAAATATTCTAATTCGAGGTTTTAATTGATAAACAGAAACCAGGTAATCCCTGTGACCAAACATAAGATACACACTTCAGCCATCCCTGTGACAAGTGTTCAACGGCAGTCATCTCTGTGACTTCCAACTTAACAGTCAATCAACCCTGTGATTGAAGCGCAACACACAAGCATACACACATTTACGTGCTCTCCGATGCACGAGTGAATCAATCACCAATATCCAGACTAAGGGCTGCTTTGTGAAAGTTTCTAAAACTCAAAGCGATTTCGTCCCGACCTGGGAATCGAACCCAAGACCTCGTGTATAGCAGTCACGCTTGCGACCACTAGGCCAACGAGTCAGTCAAACAGTACAATGTACAATGACAAGCCACAATAAAATTGGATTGATCTCACCAGGTTTATCATTCAGGCGTCGTAACATCTCTGTGCATAGCGTCTCGTGTATGTTCATGCTGAAATCCGGCGCGCAGTAGAATCCAGGCGTCGCGCTCGCGGACGCCACAGCGACGAACTAGCAGACTAGACTCCTTTCACTCGAAGCAGGAGAGGCTCACGGGATTATCACATGCAAAAGAAATCGGAAATCGGTTAATTTTATCACAACATTTTCATAACAACGATGACAATATTGCTGTCATGGCATAAATCTAATTTCACTGATTGACGATTTTCCCAACAATGCAATTCATGAAGGTCACGTGAACAGTATGTCAGAACATTATCACATTCGAACCCAGGTGGTTCATAACCGACAATAATCAGCGAGACAAACTACCTCTCATGTTTATAAATGTCATGACAAATAACCACAAAAATAAACCAAAAATGGATCGGTCTCACCGGGTTTCCATTCAACGTGCGTGACGATGCGCACATCGCTATGGCACGCAGTACAGCAAGGCTTTTGCAGACGTGAAGCCACGTAGATGCACGAGCACCAACACTCGGACCTCACGATGACACGTTGGGCTCCTGGCAGGCAACTGGGATGCTCCGCAGTAATTTTGTCACCATATTGCACAATAACGACCGTCATTGTTGAAACATGAAAAAAAAAGACAAATTCGGTTAATTTTCTAGCATACCCTCAATAACTAGCTTGATATGTAACAATGGAAAACGATACCATTACCATAACCGTGGTTACCATACTTGTACCTTCGCTGAAATTCTTAATAAATCTTCTACTACAACCTCCATTTGAAATTATCGACGTTCCATTTTTTTAAAACCAAATGATTCAAATTCCACTTACATCGTTAAATACACACTAGCAAAATTCACATAGCAAACCTTACTAACAAAAGTCAAAAACTAAGCTCAATTCAACAATTTCCGTCAAGACAACCTCCCTCCGGCGTCTGATACCGATGACTCAAGACATCCTCTATCCGGAGTCTGATAGTCACCATTTCAAGACAACCTCTATCCGGCGTCTGACATCTACGACTCAAGACATCCTCTATCCGGAGTCTGACATCTGTGACTCAAGACATCCTCTATCCGGAGTCTGATAGTCACCATTTCAAGACAACCTCTATCCGGCGTCTGACATCTGCGACTCAAGACATCCTCTACCCGGAGTCTGATAGTCACCATTTCAAGACAACCTCTATCCGGCGTCTGACATCTACGACTCAAGACATCCTCTACCCGGAGTCTGATAGTCACCATTTCAAGACAACCTCTATCCGGCGTCTGACATCTGCGACTCAAGACATCCTCTACCCGGAGTCTGATAGTCGACTTGCCGTTCAAGACAACCTCTATCCGGCGTCTGACAGGCACACCCAAATAACCATTCCACCGAATAACCACCCAGGATTCTTCCTAGTGCTTACCTAGATCGATTCAATGTGATAGCAGTATCGTAACTGGCGTTGCAATTTTCACCACTACAATCTTTGAACACGTGACACTGTGGACATTCGGATTGCATCCCACTTCTGATGTCGGAGGCGAACATCAGGATGGCACTATCGTCCGACATCAGTTAGGGTAATCAAGCAAAGAGATAACTCAAAGAAACTCAAAACTCAAACAAACTAAAAACTCAAACGTTTATTCAAATTAGTCAGAACAAAAGACAGCCCCCAAAACGCCCGCCCTTCGCCACTTCCTATGTGTTTTGGCTGGGGAGAAGAAGTGGCGGAACAAACTCCCCAGCAACACATGTCTCTCTGTTAGGTTAGAAGAACCATTACAATACAAAAATCACAAGACTCCAATAAGTTTAGGTACTACAACGCTAAGCAATAACACTGGGTACACTACACGTAACGACAGGCAGTAACGCGACGACTCGACGAAGCCTCGACCAAGACTCGATCAAGACTGAGCTCCGCGGACGCCACGCCGACCATCACGAATCTGCCAAGCGCGCCAAAATGTTGTTTCACCGGAAACGCCGCTAGAGGGCGCGCTTGCGTGACGTTCAGTGTCTGTACTATTGACAGTCTCCGACATATAAATACATATCATAACACCCAGACCACGGCCAACAAGCATGCTCATCACACAATTGTCGACCCAACCGGGAATCGAACCCGGGACCTCAAGATCGGCAGTCCGGCATGGCGACCATTGCGCCATCGAGGTCGTCCAGAAGCTAGTGCATGATACTTACAAAACATCCATAAACAAACACACAAAAACATTCTCTTACACCAGTTAGCCAGTAAGTCAGTCTCCATGATGAATAGCATTTAAAAAATAAAATGTTAAGCCATTCATCACTGAAAAGCTTTTTATTTCGAAGACGCTTTTCATTAGGTAACCTTGGAAACAATTTAAAATCTCTCCATTGTCTCGCTAAAGATTTTTTTATTGTTTTCAATGGAAAATATGGGCCAGGGTTAGGTTTTTTTGTTGACCGAAAGCTGTATTGTAATGTAATATAGGTACCTTATACTGTAAAATGGAAAACATTTTATATATCATTTTACAAAATCGACAATAGTAGATTTTGCCAGTAATGTCTTTCGAGTCTCTTGGGGACCACTTCGCGCACTCGGAAAAAAAGAAACTTAAGGCCTTTATATAAATGAGCTGATCGTTTTTTTTTTTTCAAGTTGACCCATAGGTTCTTCAGATTTGAGCGTTTAAAAAATAAATCAACTCATTGTTTTCATACAGATTCCTTTTACCTCTGTTTAGATTAATCATTTCTTCATTATCAACGTAAAACGACAGATTACTTTAATAGTTAGGTACCAGTAAAACCAAAAGGTGGCTCAAAACTAGAATTATTTTACTTACATAAAAACACGCAATACGGAAAAATACCGGGACAAAGGATCGAAAACAAAATAGTTTTGATCCTTACTAGACCTCATTATCATAAGAAAGAACCCAAAAGTTTACTCGTACAGACCTTGATCCCTTCGGGTTCATTCGGGACAAATATTTGTATGGCCTAATGGCCTATTATGGGCATTTGTTTTCTGGCATCTTGACTGGTAACCGCTGAAGTTAATGGCGTTGATATTTATTAAGACCTGAAAGGGATGAGGAAGATTCAGTAAATAGGCTTTTTGAAAGAGATGTAGGTCAGCTGTGGTCAAATATAGACAACGTACCGACTAGTTTAGGTAGTCCTAGAGTAGACTAGGATAAGAATACATATATTTTCTTCTGCCCCACTGCAAGGCACAGACATTTTCTCATACAGAGAAAGAATGAGCTCAAAGCGGAATAAAATTATTTCTAAAAACGCACATCTGTGACATATGACCTAAATTAAATTAGGGTCGTAGATAATTCCAATCTCAGCTTATATAAAGGCAGCTTCAATTCTTCTCCTTCACATGTAGATATCTATTCTTTTTCCATCACATAAGATCGTGATTACTATAAATAGCCTATTACAATAAGCCCAAGGCTAACACAGATCTAACAATAGTTCCATTCCTATTTTAAACGTTCGAAATAGGAATAGCGGCACTTCTAGGTCACAGTCGTGACCTTCACTTAAAAAGGCGATCTCAACCATAGACAATCCCGCTGCAACACCGACCTCTTTTTAACCGTTGTTACCTGTTGGACGTGAATTATAACGGACAGTGACAAATAGGCTAGTCTACATCTCGGGAATATTAGGATTTACGCTAGGTCTTGCTTGTGAAATATGATATCTTTGTCTGTGATTTATTTTTTGTTTTTCATTTGAGGTAAATTCGTAAATGTGTATAAAACACACGTGAATGTTTTCTGCTCGTAATATTTCTTTATTCTTATACTTATTCAAGTTACTGATAGTGCCTATATTTTCATTTCTGTACAAACGTCTTACATTTTGTGAATACTCAAAGAAATATCGCATTTACCGAATCAGAGATAAGACCAGAAATCAAAATCATTGTTTCCAATTGATTGATGAGCCATTAATCCCTTCTGTTCAAAAAAAAAAAACTTCTTTAATCCATTATTGCATTTTGCAAGTTTGCAATCACAACACCCAATCGGTCTGCCGTAATCCAGTCAACCTCAGTTATATTTACGTCCCTTATAAAAAGGAACAAATCTTTTACCAGATAAATCAATCACCGATGCACAGGTGGCGCCATCTATCTTCCTGATGACTCACAAGCCTTACGCGTCCCGACATTTTGTCGGAAAGACTTGCAACTAGTTTGAACGACAATATTTCCTAAGTTTAATAGGATTCTCTAGGGAAAAACTAAGTTGCTAGACGTTGCTTCCAATTATTTTATGTGAAAGAATGGGATTTCTTGCCTTTTCTTTATCCGGGTGAGCTCAAACTTGGCTAAGCTTAAGTTCTTTCAAAGTTGTTGACGGTTTTTCAACCCTCTAAAAGTTTCTCTCTAAACTTTTGCGAAAATTCAATTCTAGTTTTTTTTTTTATTCTAGAAGAAATAAGCAGCTAACTTGATGTTCTATTGGATATTGATTGAACATGCATTAGACGACCAATCCATTTAAAATAAGCACTATTAAGTCCAAAATCATTCAAGACCCGTTCTCATCTCAAGATGGCATCATTGTAGGTACTCAAGAATTCAAAGCAAATGCGTTTGCTAAACCAAGTAAACGTTACCGTCGTTACCAGAGACAAGTGGTCTACCCTTACAGCATACGTAATTCGGAGAAAGCCCCATCTGTGGCCAACAGCCTTGTTTCTTACACATAATTTATTTGCTGGCATACTTTTTGTGGAACCTCAAATCTTGCCAGGATGTATTTAAGTGTGCAATTTTGCGCTTAGAGAATTTTGGAGCTGGTTTGTTTATGTGAGTTTGGGTAATCAATGATTTATGTAGATAGTAGAAGGTCTTATTATCAGCTTTGAAGATTTGGTGGGTCTCAAAAGGAAAGGTTTAGGGAATATGTAATCATTTTGTTATTTAGGGAGCAATTGGCTCTTATTGTCTACACTTCTATACTAATATAAATCAGAGGAAACATTTTTGTGTGCACTACAAGACTTTAAATTTGCAAAATTCTTTCACTGATGGGAAGCTATAATTTATTTTGGTACGGGAAATGAGAAAACCTCAAGACACAGCAAGTAATTACAGGAAATACAAGTGACAAGGTTTACCAATTGTCTAAAGCTGTATTCAATCCAATACGTATGTTGTAATGTCACTTAAGATTTATCCATTACGCCCACATATGTGCAATCTATTAAGGCTATATTCTTAGCACATACAGCACAAATAAGCCCGCAGACAATTTTATTTACTTGCGTAACCGAAGTATTTCCTCCACAAGAAAGTAATATTTTCTTACGTCTTTTCTTAACTTCCTAATATTACGAAATGGAAGATTAATCTTCTGAAGAACCTCATATCATCTCTTATTGTATTAATGGTTTGGGTGGATCACATACTACCATGTATCAAGTTTTTTTGCACCCTGATTAGCCACGATAGTGCTCAATTCTAATGAGAACTGCAGGGAAATTTATGATTGCCGTAAGCAAAGGTTTATGTATGAGCTTGTCATACAATAAGAACCACCTACCGATGAGTCTATTTTCGTGGGTTCCTCTACAATTAACACTGACAAACTATGTCTAACTAACTACGTTAGGTGGTTTCAAAATCGCAGCCATCGGTTTTATATTAGGTTAGTCAGATATCGATCCCGTACCGACTATTCCTAATGATTTTGTACCACAGTTGGTATTGATACACAAACATACACATCGCATCACATTGGTAACGCGATGAACCGTACTTTCGTCTGCGCGGCTACCGTGGAGAAAGGAAAGATAGCGGAGATGCCATAAGGAAGGTAGGCCAGGCGCCTTCTTGTAGGTCAAGCAACGTACGGGCGGCGATCAGTTACTTAGAACTTACTAGGCATTCGGGTTCCTTTTCAAATCAAAACCAATCTATCAAACATTGGTCTTGATTGAAAGATGATTTTTTTTTTTTTATATTGGGCGGGTTGCAAAAAAGACGTGTAAGGGCGGAGCTACTAGCGTTATGACATCTTTTTATATAACTTAACATATATAATACTAATATTACATATATAATACTAATATATATATATAATATAATACTAATATATACTAATATATTAATTTTATTATTATTGTAAACTTAATAGAACCTATAATAGTAAGTCAATAGTTTAGAAATCTGATCCAACAGATAAACTGTGTATACAGTTTTGTTGGACATTTTATATTTTTTATAATGTAAAATGTACCTTCTAAGCAATAAATAAATAAATAAATAATAAATAATTTCTCCGCTAGTCATTTGGTTCTTCATGGTGGCTATGTATCAAAGCGTGGTTTGTGGTGGTGTGTGATCCGCCTTATTCTATTAATGTTTTAGTTTCGGTAAATAAAAGGTAGCTGAGAGAAATACTGGATCGTATTTGAGTCAGATAATTAGATTTCTTGATGTATTAGGTTTGTGATGAGATGGGATGAAGATAATAAATGTAAGAGATATCGTGTGATTCTGTAATGGATTGTAGAAGTTATTTTTGGTTAGATGATACATGATACATGATGATGTATTTTCATTAACTTTATTAAGTTGACCTAGATTAGTAATTGTTTATGTTCTTAATTATGAAAATGATTTATAGTTAATTAAGGTTAAATAAAAAGTGCTGGAGTGGAGACCACGGACTAGCAAGCGCATCGTAGGATGTCCACCAACAAGGTGGACAGACGACCTTATAATGGTCGCCGGAAGACGCTGGATGCAGGTCGCCTCCAACAGGTATCTGTGGAGATCTAAGGGGGAGGCCTATGTTCAGCAGTGGACGTCCTATGGCTGAGATGATGATGAAGGTTCATCATCATCATCCTCCGAGCCTTTTTTCCCAATCATGTTGAGGTCGGCTTCCAGTCTAACCGGATTCAGCTGAGTACCAGTGCTTTACAAGAAGCGACTGCCTATCTGACCTCCTCAACCCAGTTATCGGGACAACCCGATACCCCTGGTTAGACTGGTGTCAGACTTACTGGCTTCTGACTACCCTACTACTACTACTGAAGGTTACATACACCCAAATTGAAATTAATCATATTACATCTCACTGTTACTAAATGCGAGAAAGTTTGAATGTTTGGTCGAATATAGATTTTCGTTACTTATGCAAACACTATGTGGCAGATTTTGATGAAACTTTCAGCTTATATATCAATATAATATTAAGCTATTTCTTTATATTACTGTACTGAAAGTCCTAAAAGTCCTGTGAGAAATAGTGTTTAGGTATATTAAACTTTGTTATTCCATCATTATCTTCAGTCTTCATCAATAAGTCTTCACAGTTTACCAAAGGCTCCGTCACGATAATCTTCAGCGTACAAAAGTTCAGCGGTTCGTCGGTTCGCCGACAGACTTCCCAATAACCAATTACGGTCTTATTGGGCTCCAAAGTTTGCTTGTCACTTATTGTTTTCTAAGTTAAAGGTGGTAGCACACTCATTCGAGCCAATGGAAACGAATTCTAGACTTGAAATCTTATGGAATCTCAAATACTTGCATGGTCTGAATCGTCCGATTCGACGCCTCGTAAAGTTTGAGCTAATTAAGTTTGCAATTTCTGAATTAAGCATCTGACTCTTTGCTTATTTGTTAATAGATTGAGAAGCAAAAAGAAAAAAAAAATCAATCTTTTCTAAAATGGCTACTATTGAATTCAGAATAGTGGTACATATATACAATACACATGCTTGAGGCATCAAATGGCCAACTTTAGATATTCCAAGTTAATTGTACATTCGACAGTTTGAAGGAAATAAATACGTTTTCTTCTGTGGATCGAGTAAATGTGGTTTCACCTTTACAAGACCTCGGAAAAGGTCGAAATATTGAGGCGAAAGACAGCAACAAGTTAGCTTTAAGCCAGTTGTTTTGACAACATTTTGATCGAGCAAACAGATGTTATTTTGTTTATTGACGCTGTTTAAGTTCTTTCGTCAAAGTCGAAGGAATAATAACCGTTTTATTAGTGTTCGGTTTTGTCGACAGAGTTGTTTGAACAGACTTGGTGAATTTTGAGAATTTTTGTTCTCTGTTCGGCAGTTTCTCAAATCATATCAATTTAAGATACTAGATAGGATTATATATAAACTTACTTCTGATAACACCAAGGCCAAGTAGGTAAAGAGTGTTATCCCAATATAATATTACTCAAACCGTTCAGCTGTTTTCGCTTAAGGAACACACACGCAAACACATATTTTCGCCCCTATTTTATTAGTAGTTATTATATCATTTCAAGAAACACCATCCGTGATGGTGATGGTCCATAAAATTTAATTCACAGTTTATTCCCTAGTAAACACACTACAACCCGTGCTGCCTCGGGCAGCGGATGTCATCTGACACTCGGCTGCTTCCTACAGTGATAACAGCTTGTATTTACACGTTATCTACAGTTGTCGCTACATTATCGCGGGGAAATCTACTATGTGGTTTAAGGAAGAAGGTTAAATTGTGGATGTGTCTATAACAATATCCTATCCTGCTAATATTGAAAGTTTGTGAACATGTATGGATGTATGTTTGTTATTCTTCCACGCAAAAACGGTTGAACCGATTTGGTTGAAATTTGGTTTGTAGATAGGTGATACCCTGGATTAACACATAGGCTACTTTTTATCAACACACCACGCGGGCGAAGCCGCGAGCGGCAGCTAGTTTGTTTTTAAAACTATGATGGTGTCGGGTCTTATAAGTAAAACTTTTCGGAAGTCAATCCCTATTCTGAAATTGGTCTTGAATTTTCAAGAGGTGAACTTACATACATTAGTTTGTCCGAATATAGAAAGAAGTTCTCTAACACAACGGGTGAAGCCGCTGGCAGCTAGTTTACCGTGTTTGTTGGGAAAATAAATTACGAATTCAATAGGGCATATTATTGAAATAATTGAATTATTAAAATCAATTGATTATTATTATATTGACGCTATTATTAAAATATTTTTAGTAATAGCGTTTTTGACGCTATTATTAAAATATCTTTAATAATAGCGTCTTCCGTTCATGACACATTCCAAAACTTCCTGTTCGGATTTATATAATAATAGCATTCAGCTATAAATAAAATAAATGGACACACGAGGGTGGTGTTGGTATAATTTCTACCCTTATGAAGCCGGGGCTAGCACTGTGTAAAGCCAAATTATTGATCAGCATTTATAGTTAAATACGTGGTTTGTGAGAAAAAGTACACATGTTGTAAGTTTATAATCATTACGCTCTTGTAAGTGGTTCCATGAAGTCTGACACGTTTTTAATTTTCAACTAAACCTTGTTTGAAAGTCAAAATATGATATTCTTATCGGTTGCTATGTCAATATAGGTACACTTTATTGTAAGACCCCTCTTGACTCATAAAATATTTAGTCTACTTCAGACCAAAATATTTATCTAGCCCAGTCGTGTCTGTGGTCTCTTGAAAAATAAAAGTAGCTAATATCTCAAATGTATAGCATTAATACCGAATTTATATTTTATATTTATATTACAAATATTAAGATATAATCGCAATAACATTTTAATTTCAAACTTTTGATTCAAAGTGCTTGAAGTTATTTAAAGCCGAAACGATCCAATCTGGAATTAATATCTAGTTTTAAAGAGTGAAAGTTCGAATTGGATTCTAACTCCATTTTATTTGAGATTTGTGTCCAATATTCGACACAGACAATTGTGATACAGATTGAATTTTTAAAGCGACGATGAAATTTTTATTTTGGAACATATTGCTATCAATACAAAATTTTGAATGAGAAAGTAGATCTATCTCTATGATTACTATTACTTGGTACAATTTCACGGTATAGTTGAACGAATTTGTATGAAATACCTACATAGATTAAAATTAAATATTATTGCAAAATTACAAGCGTCAAATCTATAAATATATATATTTATTAAGGAAAAAGTAAAGTTTTATTCTATACAAAGCTATTTTCAAGTTTATAAAATGTATGTAGATTATAACTAGGTGTAAATTGCCGAGCTATTGTTATTACCGCCAAAGTACACGCTGCCAAAAAACATATGTTATGCAAAATTTCCCCATTTCACCGTTTTCCATATTCAAAAAGTTCGTTACAAGCGCCAGCTGTGTGGCACTCCTGCGCAGGCCACCTGTTGCGCATGCGTCGTTACGCAGCCAAGCGTGGCGGCACTCGCTTGTAAGTTACAAAGCCGCTATGTGCTTTGCTGTGTCAAAAAGTCGTATGTGACTTTGATATCGTTGTACGCCTTATATTAGTTACTTTATATGTATACATAAAGAGATTATTAGATAATGTAAACGCACCTACTAATTTGGAGGATTTTCGAATTGAAATCTTGCTTGTGCCTGGACTTTTGTTATCTCTTTCACACAATACCCACTGATCGTATTCTGATGAAAATTGACCTATTTTATATGGGTCACATACTGCACTGATGCACCTATAAGATTCTTTTTTGAGTCTGTAATAAGCGCTAATTCACCAATACAGTGATATATATTTATAGACCTTTAAAACGCAATTTAGCACTATGTGTTGTAATATTTGCAATAATAGACAGCTTGCTACCTAGCTTAGTCTCGACTTGATGAACATCATATCGGCTCAATACGGGTCATCATGCTGCACCTTCCTTCCTTTTCTCACTTCACAAGTTAAAACGAGACAGAATTCTTCAAATCGAAGTTGACCCTTAGAGTACTCGTACACTGCAAACTTTTAGTCGGCCGATAGTTGGTTTGGACTCATAAATTATAGTTCGGCCATTCAGAGAATGCGTTCCTGACACGTCGCGATTGAACTGACGACGTAACTTTGCAATGGCGTTGCAGTTACGATAAAAATATTTTTGCTGGTTGTTTACCGTTTTAACAATTGAGGAGCATTAAAACAACATTATTATATCAATAATCAATGAATGTTATTACGTCGTCAGTTCAATCGCGACGTGTCAGGAACGCATTCTCTGAATGGCCGAACTATAATATAAAGATGAATGGTAGTACGCACATTACAAAGATTAGGTATATAACTTTGATTGGTATCAAGATTAAAAAAATAGTTTTGCTTATTTACTTTCTATCTGCCCGTGACCATGGATGCTGTCAAGGATCCGAAACGTCAGGATTAAATAATATTAATACATATAACCGCAATAAAATCCGTTAAAGTAGTTTTATTTAAATGTCTAACATTCGCATAAGTGTCAGAAATCAAAAATACTTTTGGCTACCATGGGGTCAACTGTCGGCCGACTGTTTAGTCTGCAGTTTGCTATTAGGTACAGCAGGGAAAGGTGCGGTGTCCGTTGTTTCGCTTCCCTGCGCAGGAGTCGATATTTTTTTGTTGGAAATCGTATTACGTTCAGGTTCGCGGTCGGTGTGGTACATTTAGTTAGGTTTCCTTTGAGAGTGTATTGAAGGGTTTTAGAAGGTTATTGATGTTTAAAATTGTGTTCAGGATATGTAGGAGTGAAGTGAGAATGGATTATCTGAGACTGGATGATGAGGGTGACAGGTGAGTCACTGGTTTTATGGTTAAAAGAACCGTGGATTAGCAATTGAATGGTTCACTAATGACTTGCAGGAACTCAAATGGAAATAGTATCCTATGTGTTTCGGTTTTTTATTGTAGTTTCGTTAATTGGTTCGTGCCAAAGAACATCATGACAGAAAGACAGGAGACCAATGATCATTTTAGCAATGTTCGACATGCATACCAGTAGACCTATTTAGGAAAAGGGCTTGACTCCCGATGGCTTTTTCGATTTCCTTTCTAACTTTCCGTTTTTCATCCTTATCTGGCTTTTCCGTGAAACCGGGAAATGTTTTACGGATTTTATTAAAGTGAGTGAAATATTAGCCATGTCTTCTTTCACCAGAAAACCCCATTAAATGTGTCGCGATATTTCATTTACGTTCATATTTCTTCCATTCGCTTTATGAAGTTGTGTCGTTCTATATTTCTTTGCATTTGAAGATTTAAGTTGGTCGACGAAAGGAAAATTGAATTTTCGCTTTGCGTCCGTTGTCATTTGTTTGTATACATATATTTAAGGCTATTCAAGACATCCCTGACGATTGGTATTCACTATCGTAATACTAATTCATAGTTTTGTTCACGAGCACGCATACACAAAATTTTGGTTTGTATAGTCGTAGTTGCTAAGAAACCAAAATCGTCGGATACCTATCTAAGATTTGACTATGAAGTGTACTAAATATTTTGTCAAAAAATATGAATAAATGACAAACATGGGCCTATGTTCATATTTCATGTAAATAAATCCGATTGTCTGCTTTGAATTTTTTCGTTAATGTTAGACAGATCATTTTATCGTAGAAATCTGGTAGAACCAAGAGTTATTTCTATAAAGTAGGAACGAAGCCGCGTGTACCAGCCAGCATATTAGTCGTGCAGGTCAAACGACATACGACTATATTCCCCCATACCGCTACGACCTCTAACCACTTCTAACGGGATAATCAGACCTCAACAGTAAACGTATTCATTAACTATTTTATACCCAGTCAAGTTTAACTCGATCGGTTAAGACATAAGTCTTCCGGATTAACGCTCGGTTAAATGTAATCTGCATATTGAGTGCTTCGTAATACTAGTAATATTATTTTCTTGTTATCTATTTAGTCCGTTGGGAACTTAACTGAAGGAAATTGCGGTTTAAGTCGATCGTTTTCATTTAGCCTTGATAATTTAGTGCTGGTTACCCCGTGTTTGTGTCTTGAAACTGTTTATCCCCGATAAAGACAGTTCAAGTCTGAGTAAGTGTACGAGGGATTCTTTACTTCTTTCATCGTCACCATCCTCATGCCTTAACTAATTCTTCAATTTATTTTAGGAAAAAGAAGAATATTGATCCAGCTTATCTTCTTTCATACTCCTCTATCTGACGTCATCTCAAAAGAAATATTCGTTCCGGCCGTTTTCACAATATCCATGTACCATTTCTTCCTCTATGTCCCTCTACGTTCATGCGTAGTACCTCGTATGTTATTATTCCTTTGTATGTTCTGTAGGATTCTTTACTAGTCTCCTGGCTCAGAAACACAGAAGTCCCGTTCACAACTACTAGACCGACAAGACGTCACAAGAAGTCATATTCATATAAAGTAGGCCAATAAGTGTTAACTAGATGCACATTTATTGAATTCAATTGCAAAGACCAGTGTTCATCAATACCGTTAAGCATATTAAAATATGCAAACGCATATTAAGCATACTAAAATATGCATATCACTTCACACGTTTTAACACAGTGGTTATCAGTGAAAAAATCTCCATACATATTTAATAACTAGCTTCTGCCCGCGACTTCGTACGCGGATCCTGTCCCTTATGCCAGCGACTACGGGGTCAGCAAAATCAAAGATCTTAATCGTCTGATATTGAATTTTAAGAGCCCGTTGACTTGAAAACAACGGAATACGCATTAGAAACGTTACATATATTTTATTTTTGTACTTCAACAGCAAAAGCACAGCAGACTAAACAAAACGCTGAGAACTGAACCGCAATAGACGCGACCATAGGGATAAAAGTAGTGATTCTAATTAGTCCGAATTTAAGTTGTGTGTGGCAAAAATATTACACGTATTATTACGTAAAAAACATTAAATAGATAACAAAGTCGTGGTGACTTAGTGGAAGTCGTGGTGGTTTATAGGGCAGAGAACGTCTTTGATTCCAGGTCTGGCAAGTGCCTGCCAATGCAACTTTTCTAAGTTCGTATGTACTTTCTACGTATATTTTGGATACCAATGACCGTTATTTGGAAGGCATGTTAAACTGTAGGTTCCGGCTGTCATTGAACATTCTTGGCAGTCGTTATGGGTAGTCAGACCAGTAAGTCTGACCAGTTTTACCAAGGGGTGTTGGGTTGAGCGGGTAACCGGGTTGTGGAGGTCAGATAGGCAGTCGCTCCTTGTAAAACACTGGTACTCAGTTGCATCGTGACTGGAAGTCGACTCTAACATAATTGGGATAAAGGCTCTTGAGATAATAACGACAATAATAATGAGCTATAAGCACCGCAGGACATCTGAGGCTGATGACGGGGAGTAGCTACCCCGCGGGGCTATATATACTGAGTTCTCCAGGGAGAGTATACTGCCCCCATCTCCGGCCGGTCGGAGTGAACCATGACGGGGGTAGGTCTCAAGCCTCTGGCTTGGCTTAGCCGTCCAGAGTGGAGTCGCTAGAGCAGGGTTAGTAGCCCTGCTCGGAGGATGCCTCGTGGTAAGTGACCCACAGGGAGCGCGTAATCTGCATTTAAAATCCGCCGAGGTATTCTCACACTTCAGCCGCTCATGTCCCTGTTGCCCTCTTGTTGCTATTCAGTGACTGATCTGTACAGTAAGTGAGCTGGCGAAGTCTCCACCTGCAATTTTTACATGTATCTAATACATTGTCATCGGCAGGTGCCATAGTTCCCGTAGTTTCCCCATTCCTAGTCCATTAGCATCCCATCACAATAGCCCAAGTAGTTTTCATCCACAGTTAGCAATGGTATAGCACAGAACCGGGGATTGTCTTTTTTTAACGACGTCCACCGGGGATTGTCCTTGAGTTCATATTTCTATAGTGTATAAAGGGATAATCGTCGGTTTTGTGTCACCATACCTATTTCATAACATTCGTTTCTATACATTTCAAGTGTAGTATTGCTCTTGAAGTTCCACATCAGGTGTTCCAGATCTTCGATGTATATACGTCAATAGAGAGTGCTTATTAGATTGAACCACTTTTGCAAAAACGTCATATCTTTATATGCTATAGTATAGCTGGGCTCCTGGGGTTCCACATCAGGTGTTTTACATCTTCAATTTTTATAAGTCAACAGAGAGTGCTTATCAGATTGAACAACTTTTGCTAAAACGTCACACCTCTATATGCTATAGTCTAGCTGGGCCCCTGGAGTTCCACATCAGGTGTTTTAGATCTTCAATTTGTATAAGTCAATAGAAAGTGCTTATCAAGTTGAACAACTTTTGCTAAAACGTCATACCTGTATATGGTACAGAGAAGCTGGGCTCTTGGGGTTCCACATCAGGTGTTCCAGATCTTAAAATTTATTATCTCAGCTGAAAATGCTCATCACATGAAACAATTTTTGCTATGGCACCATTTTGGTATCTCTTATAGTTTTGTTGGTCTGTTGGTGTTCTGCATCAGGTCTTCAAGTTTTGAAGATAAATTATAGCCTATATGTTGACCAGGCTTAATACTGATACAACAAAGAAAAAATCATTGAAATCCGTCCAGTAGTTCCGAAGATTAGCGTGTACAAACAAACAGACATACAGACATACAGACATACAGACATACAGACATACAGACAGAATTTTTTTTTTGGATTTGTGCTCCATTACTGTTTCTAAACCCCACCCAATTAATATTTTTTTAATATATTCAATGTACAGACACAGTTTTTTTACAGATTTATTATATGTATAGATATGGTGAAGCGCGAAGGTGTTGGATTTGCATTCATTATGCAATCTCTATGCTTTCTATTTCCGGAGCAATATGCAAATTTGCAGATAAGGATCTTCCCGTTACGTATCTTCTTGGAGTCTATGGCACATTAAATTATGCTCTTGATTGGTACACTGATTAGGGTACACAGTTAAGGGACCCTCACTTATCATGATTGCCTGTTCTATTAGAAGGTTGATTAATAGCGTCAGGGGATGTTTTTTTAATGTACGAAAATGTTCAAGGTTTTAAATGTTTGGCTGGCAAAACATGATACAGGGAGAAGGTGACATTAGTCAAAAGTTGAAACTGTAAGAAAATACATTGTATAAAAAAAAAATGAAGCTAATAATATTTTTGTCGAAAAAAAATTGATGACTGGAAACTTTTGCAGCGTATTTTTTACGTATTGTTATTACGTCTTATTGATCTTAGATGAGACTGGACGAGCTGTAGTAAGTAAAGGTAATATAACTATCAATATTCGGATATCTGCCTATCAAAATAAATTGGCCGATCCCTTCTAAACTATCATTCAAGACGTTATGTTATCCTTTACTTAAAGCATTCAATTACTTTCACATTTTAACGTTATTAGGCTATATAACCAAGAGTAGCTATATATTCAACAGGTTACGTTTCTGAGGATAACGAAATCCTACTTCTAACTGGCATTACATAACATTTTTATATGAATTGAGCTTTTGTGGATGCTGCTGAATAGCTGTAAAGGTACTTTAGCCTGTAAAATGTGTTGCATAATGTAATAGATATTGTTAAAAGGAATCTATTGTTATATTGCCCATTAGTAGACCATTTCGTGGGTTAAGAACTAGAGTAGCGTAAGGCCAAAATGACAACTTCTCGGGAGAGCCCGAAAACAACTCTTTACCTACTGTTATCTTATAGCCCTTTTCGTAAAAATCTATAGTAGTTAGATATCTGATTTTTACTAATAATAAAACTGTATTTATCGGCTACAGAATAATGTAACTTTTTGGTCAGTCAAAATACGGTTTCATTTTAATAAAATGTATTTTTCAAAAACTGGTTGACATTTTGGCTGTTACATAAATTAGTGCCATAGTAGCGTATCGTATCCCACCCTTACGTTTTTTTGGCAGGACGAAAAATTACGGAAGCACCACCCATAAGCAGTAACGGTACTTTACGTTTATTTGGCACGAAACAAACTAAGCCTACATAATCAAACTTTCTGCGTTAATAACATATGGCAAGATACGTTATTTAAGCGATTACATTGAAGGCATATTTTGGTGTCTTATTCGCTCTGTAAATCGAGTTACGATCGTTGTGCTCGAAATTTTGTTTGGCAATAAACAAATATCTTTTTTTTTATATACGTTATTGTTGTACTAAGCAATCGACTCACTACATCGTTCCAGTTTTTCGGCACATAAAAATATGGGGATTAAATAAACGAATGGTGAAAAAATTTGTTTTTGTATTTTTGCCCTTACGCTACTCTAGTTCTTAACCCACGATTTATCGAAAGGTAGGGAACTTTTTATACGGGTGCGAGAAGTTCCTTTGAGAAACTTTGTTAAACTGGGGGAAACAGGCTTGCTGAATTTTTTCAGCTAATTACAAAAGTATTTCATTAATTGGAAGATCCTTATTGCCGAGACAGACTTCGTTTATTTTGATTGCTTTTATTTCAGAATTAGCGTGACAATTTAAATGGTCCAACTCAATGCAAAGTCATTTCGGACTCAAAATAAAACCCATATCTAGCTGTCTTAATACAATTCACAATAAGTCAGAATACATTAGACATCAAAACTACAGTTCGAAATAAACGCCGTATCACCTAAAATAACTACATTATATAACGTTATTAATACGTTATTAAAGACGCTATCGAAATAATAACACGTTACTCGACAGACTTCAGTCAATGGCACTAGGGTAGACCAGGAACTGAGACTGGCGTCAAATTATAGCCCATAGGCTCTGAATAACGGACGCGTCATATGTGGGGAGAGTTGGGGACAAGCGACAAGCGACAAGCGGGAGCGGTTTGAAAATGTACGAATGTAAAGAGCGGATTATTGCGTGATTACTAAAGTAGTGACAACTTTATCGTAGGGGAATTTTTGGTAAGTGATAATATTTAAATTGCGTAAATTACAGTACCCATATGCAAAGGTGAACAAGGTCAGAAAAGGTCATCGTTTCAACCATAGGACCTTCACTGCTAAACATAGGCATCCTATTAATTTTCAGTAACAACTAAAAGTGGCTCGAGGATATTCAATACCGCCCGTTTGGTTCCCAGTTTGAGACAGTTTCCACCCACTTCACAATTATAATTAACAAAATCGCCACTCCCTCATCACTTGGGTCACGGATACGCGCCCACTTACCGTATCGCTAGCTCCGTAACGTTGCTTATAAATATTTCACGTAATACTCGTAGAAAGGCCTGCTTTACCCAGCTGCGGGACTATTGATTCTATGCTTATGCAGGGACAAGCAAATGTGGGAGTTTGAACAGTTAAACTAACAATATTCTGTTGATCATGTGCGAAAGGTTTGTGATTATTGTTATGGCGTAAATCCACCGTTTATGGTACTGTGCTTCAGTATGATGCTCACAAATTTTAGTTCTTGTTATTATTTACTCTAGAAAATAAAAACAAACTGCGTGGGAACTGTTCTTAAATGCCATACAATGTTTATTTTACACAGAGGTGCGCGAACAATGTTTGTGGAATCTCGTTGTTATAGAATTTATACGACCTATTTAGCGTTTTCCTACCAACATTTTCAATAACAGTTGTTTTGAAAGCTGTTCCATAGCCAATGGCACTTTTTTATAATTTTCAAAGGAAGAAAAAAAAAACTCCATCGTTGCACAAACTTCATCTTGTATTCGAATGTTAGTAAATATAGATTTAACAGTAAATATAAATGAAAATTCAATCGCAGATTCCTCTCATCGCAAAACTATTTACACACTCAACATAAAACAACCCAGATTGTTTATTGAAACGTATAAATTATGCAGCACATTTCAGCTTGATTTACATATACAAACATACGTTTATATTGTATTTATGTGTATGAGTAATGAGCGATTCATGTTCCCAATTACGAATGCATTAAGATTCTGAATATTCCAACATCACTAATTTCCATGTTAGCACAAATGTTAATTTGTGCTAACATGGAAAATAGAATAACCACGTCAAATGTTGGAGTCTAAAATCTCTAGTGAATCAAAGCTGATTTTAATTTAGTTTGTGGTGAAAGAGTTTTTGAGGACGCTGCTTTATATGCGGAAAGTTCTAGAACTTTTTAGGTCGAAACTGTTCGATAATAAGTTTGTTTTTGGCCGAAAGGGTCTTGATAGTGTCATTGCCACTGCCAACTCAGGTTTGTGTCTCGCAAAGACTCTCAAAATTAGTAATATAATACTAGGCTGATTGCTATTTGGTTAATCCATAGTTCCAGTAGTCATTATCTAGTAGTCCGCCTTTACTTTTCTTATAGTCGGTGGAAAATAATGGAACTGGGTTTTCTTGGAGCGATTGCCTATCTTACCTCCCAGTAACCAGGGCAGAAGCGATACCCTTGCTTTCGAAACACGGCTCTGTAATATTTCAGTAACCTAATTGCTTAAATGTAACAATTACGAAAGAATATAAATGTTCTTCCGATAATATGTTCAGCCACGTTCAGTATCAGGAAAACGTTTTAATAAATCATTTTACACAATCCAGTAATGAAGTTAATTGAAACTGAAGTCTGAAATGCGATGCGATGCGATAAATCGTGCACAACGTAACAGGTAACAGCGTGTAAACTTGTACTTCACGGGAGAATTGTGTCGGATTATAACACGCTGTTGTTATGTAGTACATGTGTACATAATACGTAGATATGTACATTATTTACGTATGTTTGAGTGGTTGAATCTCGTGGCTTCGTTTGTGTCCTCATGAAATTACTAAGTACAGGTAGATTTACTCAAATATCCTTGCCGTTTTGAAGTTACCTACCGACTTCATGATAGTTAAATGCTCATATCTGAAGAACTGTTAAGTTAACATAAGTAATTTATACCCGTTTCCAGCATTATTTTCTCACTGTTATCAGAATTTTATGGTATTTAGTCGACCTATTTTGGACTCAAGCGCATTTAGAAATCAGTTCAATTTTTCAAAGATTTTCTTCTACATACAAAACACATACATAGCGACCTTAAAGAAATCGCGATTACTTAACAACCATTAACCAATATTAAGAAAAAAAAATATATCATTCAAGGAAAACTCTCTCTCAAATATAATAGGAAATAAGAAAACTCTTTTACGTATTTTTCTTCCTCAATTTAGCTAAATCGATTCGCGCTTACGATTTAGGCTCACGCTTGACTGAACTCGGGAACATTGAAAAACGTTCGTGATTTACTGGTAATAAATACGTTACTGATACTTTTACGAACAAATATTTAACTAGGGCCCAAGTTAACCGACTACATAAGAGTCACTTTTCTTAAGACAACTGTTAACTATGAATTTACACGTTCAATAGTCAAAATGAACAGTTTGAAATATTGAACTAAAATTGCGGGCTCCGGCAGTCATTTGTACATCTTTGACAGTTGTCATGGTTATCCGAAAGCTAAAAAATCTAACAATCAGTGTTACCAACTGTTAGCAGGTCACAAGCAGTAGCTACATAAAACATTGGTACCCACAGCCGCATCCCAGTAGACTGGAAGGAAGCCGACCAAATAATTGGGAAAAGGCTAAGCTGATTTATCATTAACTTAGTTATCATCACACAACAATCTGATAAAACACTCGGTCCACTTATGAATTTCAATGTACAAGACCCAGTCAATTTTAAGCTACCATAAAAATACAATATCGTCAAAAGTAAACACAATAAAAAACAATCACTGAAAAGCAATCATCACTCCATACGTAGTATTTAAATGTAAATCGAGCGATGTCCAGTGAAATTCCGATATTCCCCGAACCTTTCATTGTAAACAGTACGCATGTGTGTTTAACAATGTTTTATTGGGGAACAGATTTCAAAGGAATTCGTGGGTATCTGTTGTCAATCGTTTATCGTGATAGGGCTCGGTTTTTTAAGAGAACGTTTAAGCGTTTTAAACGTTTTATCTGCCCATGCCTACGAAATTTAGACACTGACCTATCGGATTGTAGATCGTATTACTACTATTCTATGCGAATTCATAGCTATATAAAGTTCAGAGATTTCCAAAAAAGCCTCACCCCTCAAAAAGTAGACCAAAAATACAATATTCACACAAATAAAACCGTATTTATAATAATTTGCAAACAGTGATAAAATAATACTTCACCCAGACCACATCCATTTGCGTTGAACAAAGTTAATTAAATGGAGTATCACGCAGACTCTGTTTTTATTATGTTTGCTTATTTGTATTTCAATATTGCAGCACATTTTATGGACGTTATGTATGCAGTAAACAGAACAAAAGCATATATTCCTTTTAAGTTTAAAATTATTAATGAACCCTTTCAGGAGCATCATATGAATATTTAACTGACTGTCGAAGGATGGTTGGCGATTCATTTTTGCGATGCGTTTGGTGAAAGTTTCGAGGCGTCACTGATATTTTTAAAACGACTGCAGCTTTTTATCTGCCAAGATAGAGATGAATGCTAATGCACAAATAAAGTACAATGATTAGCTATTGGCCGTTGACTATTTACCGCCCATATAGTACAGAATACAAATATAATAGTTAACTATATACAACATGTAACGTAATTAACGCACACCCTCAAACACCCCAATTAGAATATTATGTTATAATCATAATACATACACTGAATTTTCAATTTAACATGTATATGCATTGTTATTTACTAAATTAGTTATACCAATTCTTGGAGAACTTTTTGGTCATACTACTACGCACGCAAATATCGCGCCGCGCGCCGCTCGACTCGACACAATATAACGAAACTACGGAAAAAGCCGACAATACACGAAGTCTTATTACTTTGAGTTACGGTCTATTTGAATTTGTTTTGACTGTACAGGGTTAATATGACAATAATTTCCGTAGTTTTAATTATTTTTGGGATAAAAACTACCTATATTAAAATGATATAAATCGATTCAGTAAACGATTCTGAACAAACTAATTTCAGGATGTGCGTTAATTAAGTTACATGTTGTATACAAACTTAAACTACTTATCTTTATACAGAACTAAAAATAAAATACTATATACAAAATATATATACCTAAACATAAAACATATATTAAAGAGCATCGATCAGGCGTCGAAGTATTCCTCCGCATTACTGTCCTCCGGAAACGTGCCCAGAAGGCTGGCTGCATTGCCACGTTGAATGTTAACTTATTTACTATTCAAAACGTTATTCAAAGGCTGACTCATAACAGACAAAAGAAAATCAATTCCTAACATCACTTACCACTTAACTACTTTCCAAATTAACAGGGTCCTCCTAATTGTTCTAAAAGCTGATATATTTCCCGTGAGTTCCCCTTTTTGTTCGGAAATCGAGTTGAACAAACAGACTAACAAAGTAGCGTACTAATAAATGTTGAAAGGAAAGTTAACGATTTTCTCCAACTTTTAATGGCGACGAACCTTCATTGGGTGCTATGGTACCTAAATGGTAATTCGTTCGTAGTTTTGATTTAGTTAAGGGTGGGTTTATTTGTCTTTACTTTGCCAGGTTTTGTGAGGATCCTGTTTATTACATCTATGTTTTAGTATTCTCATCAATTTTAGTATTCTAGGTTTTTTCACGTCAAATTTTCGAGTTAGGATTGAACAATGTTATTATTTGACACGTTTACATTCGTTCTTAACTCAATATTGTGCGCCAAAAATAAAAGAAAACCTACAGATATGTTAAGGGAGTTTTACAGCTAAAAAATATTTTCGAAGAGCTGGTCATCGATTTAATATTGTTCAAATGTAATAGCCCTTATCTGAAAATCTCCTGTATCTATCGTAAATATTGAAAAGTTACTAATTTTGTGTTTTCTTTGTCCACAGCCGAAGCGAGTCGGCTCTGAACAGCCCAACGGAGCCTGACGTATCGCTTGCGGCATCCCTTACCGACCCTCTAGAGGCACACACGCTGGAAGAAGCACGGCGGAGCATCAGGTAATGGCATGTTAATAATAATTAAAAATAATGAGATTTAGGGCCAGGACGACATATCAAAAGAGATCAGATGTAATAGATGTCATCTCTTTTCCGTCAATCTCATATTCTGATGGCAATCCAACAACCAGAGGGAGATCAGGCACAGAGTCGGCGCTTGTGCAAATAAGCTATCAAGTACCTATCATCGCTTTAAAAAGTCATTAAATCTTGTTGTTAAAACACAAAATACATAGGCTTTACACAGCCAATGGCTACTTAATTCAAGGCCTAACTACTTTGACCTCCGTAAACCGCGGCTCAACGAAGTCATATCTTCCAATTCGAGAAATACATAAAACATGGATTGTAAATGGAAAAGAAAACAGCCATCCGAATATATTGACATTACCTCGACACTTGGAAAACTTCGCCGAGAAAATAACTTAGAAACAATATTACATATTTATTGAAACGGTCAAATTTCATGAGAACGCTGCGACGCGAATAAAATATGGCTAGAAAATCTCTCGAGTACACGCCACAGTAAAGTGCTTCGATATAGAGTAGTACTTAAGAATTGACAAGCTGTTTAAAGTTGGTTTTATAGCCTCCATAGTCCTTGTCGATTCATATTTAGGCATTAAAACATTTATGGCATAGTTGTTTGTACCTGGATGTTGTTTTTCAAGGAATTTCACCATATAGGATAAGGGATATTTATTTTGTGCACTAATAAATATGTTTTCTGGTTTTGCAGAGATCTTCGAATGAAGTATCGCGCTCAAGCCCACCAGCTCCTAACATGGCGGCGTGCGCACAGAACGCAAGAGGAACTAGTCACACGCCTTCAGAAGGAGAAAGCGGAACAACTCAAGTCCCTCTCCAGCCAACTCCTTCTCTTCGAGTCACGCCTCGTTCGCAAGCAGAAAGAGATCACCACCATGATGGCGCTCCGAGAAACAATCATCATGAAGCAGCAGAAAGTTATCGAATCACTTCAAGCCAAGCTACTCGATAATGGAATCGAGTCACAAAATATCCCAGACTTCAGGGACATGCTCCAAGATACTCACCTCGCTGGTGACTTCGACTCACTCAATGATTCAGATTCTGCTGTCATCATGGAAGACGTAGACTTCGACAGCAGTAATACTCCGCATGTGCCAAGATTCAGGTCCACCAACCCTGACAGCGTCACCATCGTCCGGTCAATATCAGATGCTATAGATCCCAACCTCAAATACAACGTCGTGAGGCGATCGAATGGCTTTCTGAGGAGACCAGAGATTCTGGAAACTGTATACAGTGTAGAAGAAGAGGTTGATGGAGATTCCACAAAAGGTCTCAGTGCGCAAAATAGTACGGAGAAGGATCTGCTTGATGCCAATAAAACTGACGAAGAGAAATACAAGGAAACGAGTCTCCTCGCTCAAAGGCGGGATAACTTTCGAATGAGGAGCGTCGTCCTTACCGCTGAGGTCAAAAGCATAGACAACGACAAGGAGTTAAAGCCGAAGAGCGGTAAAGAGGTGTGGTCGTACAGCTATGTGCCAAAACGAATGACTCCAGCCAACGAGTCTGATGACGAGGGCACGTCGAACGCCGAGAGTGACGAGGAGCCAGAACCGAAGTCGAACCACGTGGTGACGTACAACAGAGTGATGTCGAACCACAGGAACGTCACCAAGCCCAAGGACGTCAAGTATAAGAGGATAAACAAGGCCAAGTCCAAGAGCTTAGAGGAGCTGCGAGGCAGACTAAAGAACTGGGTCGAGAAAGGCAACAAGTTGTCCAACATACCTTTAGAACACGCGCAAAGTTACGCCTAAACTGAAAGTTCCTTTTAATTAAGTGTTGAATTTCTGCGTGATTCGTTTCTCAAACGATGTTTTACTTTCATCACAGATAAAGTAGATCACAATGTAATGGTAGTATCCAAGTACCTTTTAAAATAAGGGTTGTAACCAGCTTTACGTCGGAGGCAAATCTATTGAAATATTCTTGATACTCAGACTATTGTAAATAAATATTTCTTGTATGTTATAGATATTGTGCAACATTAAAACTAGGCTAAGTTAGGTTGTCTTTAAGTTTTCTATTGTTTATGAACGGAGTACTTAAGAATAAGGTATCGTGTGGTACGCAAAGGGTACGCATTACGTAAGCAGTTTTCCTGTCTATTTTTTGACAATGTCAAAGTTATTAAATGTCAAAATTGCAAGAGACAGGGACAAAAAGAGCTAAGTGATAGAATGCATCTAAATATTTATTTATTTATAGAGATGTAGATTGTTAAAAAATATAACTAAAATGTATATTCCCCTGCATATTTTCAATGTCTACTTTAAACTGATTATATTATTGGCCTAGGTAATAAATTGTTAAAATAGGTACTTAATTATTCATATTTACAATTTTGAGCCTATAAATGGACAGTATAAATTCAATGTTAAATATAATATTTAAATAATAAACATTTTTCCATTACATTTGCTTACCCTTGGGGTTTTGATGTTATAAAATAAGCAGTTATCAGAAATCAGAATTCATATCCATTCCTTAGTGAATTTTCATTATAATAGTACAAAATATGTTTTTAGTAAATGTTCTATAAACAATAGAAAACTTAGAAAATATATATTTTCGCGCGCACGACTGATTTTGAGTATTTCATTTTGGATAAATAAAAATTGTAAAAAATATCGCTTTATTGGAATTGAAAATCTCCTGTGATTTTGTGATTGTCTCGTCAAATTGTTTTCGCCAATTCCTTATAATGTTAGGTAAAATTAATATAAATCAGAATAGTTAAAGAATTATTCTGGAGATTTATAATTATTTAGATATTTATTGTCTCGGTGCCAATTATTAAAATATTTTTTCTCTTGATAATAAATAAATAGTTAATATTTTTTTCCGTATACAGGCTGGTCGGTTATTGATTTGCGTCAAAAAGTGTATTTATTTTTACGTGATAATTTGACGAAAAAGTTTCTGTTTCGCTTTATTTTGAAATAGAAAAACTTTTTGTTTTATTTACTGAATTTTAAAAACATGACATTTGATATTTTTTTATCCACGTTTTAAAAAGAGTTGATTTTTATCACAATATTTACTTAAAAGTTTTTTGCAAAAAATTTAAGTAATCGGATCGAAGAGTTTTCGAATTAATCAAGATATTTGAGAAATATGATCTCGACTGATTTTAATTAATTTGATTGGAAAACAGAGAATATTTTGTTCAGAAGCAAATTAAGGCTTCGAACTCTTTTGAGCGAGTTTACTAATTGGCTTAGTGCTAAGCTTGGGAGTGCGTGCTAATTGAGTTTCTGTAATTAGTAGACACGTGCTCGAATATTGACTGTTTGCTCATCCAAACACGTGGTTATATTACTCAAATGTAATTACACAACGTTTTTTGTATTGTTGAAGATATTGTTATAATATTTACTTCTTGATTTGAATAGTTTTCTTATAAGTAATAGTTTGGATTTTTAATGTATGACTATTCCAGTGCAAATCTTTTAAATCATAATTTTACATTTTTACAATATCTGTACTAATCATTTTATATCCACAAGACATCGTATCTTTTTTTATAGTAATTGTTGCCCCAAAAATATCGCTAAGCGATAAAAATAGCATTGTCAATAAACGACCACCCTGTATACAGCCTACATATCACTTTCCGCTGTAAAATGGACGATAGCTTCGGAAATATATTTTTTTAAATATAATAACTGTGTACACCGCATTCCTAATAATAGTCAAACACTGATATTGAATTGAAAAATAAATATATCAATAAATCATTTGTTTTGTTTTATTTTAAACTGGTATTCACTCTAATGCGTTTAAGACTGTGGTAAGAAAATGTTGGACTATTAGGTAATTAAATAAAAATTCATGACACTTATCGGTCACAGGTATGAATAAAATCATTTTATCTAAAACACTCACAAATTTTAGGGTTTGGACTAAATTAGTGGTACTTATTTGGTTGTTACAAACGGTAGTAGGATCGTAACTACAGTTTGAAACTAAAAACTTATATTACTTTGGTCAAGGGCACATCATGTATTTCTGTAAACTTAGATATCAAGAAGTAGATCCACTACGCCGTCATAACGGGGTTTTTTTGCTCTACAAATCAGTAAATCAGGTAAAATTATACATAAGTAGGTAAGTACAAAGGTTAACGGCACAATATCGGCCGTCGTAAGTCAGCCGAGTTTTATGGACCACTCACGGTATCTCTCACTTTTGCAGTAAAACAGCTCAATGTTTAGTACCTTACCTTAGTATCTTACTTTTTATAAGGTTTACTGGACAATAGCCCTTTTGAGGTCTTGTTTTACGCCCGGTGCTATTAATTTATAGAATAAGTAATAATTTAAATCTATTTGCTCTTCAGGTTACGAGGCACAATTTATGAGCAGACAAGCTGTTTACTGCGGTTTCACCCGCGTCCCGAGGAAACGACTTCCTGGGGATAGGATATGTTCCAAACGATAAAAGATATGTTTAAATTGGTTTAGTAGTTACTGCGCCTTTAGGGAACAAAAAAAATACACTGTAAGTATAGATTGCCTTTTTAAGAAAGCCTTCGTACTGTATTTCGCGCATGACTAAAATAAGGAACAGAGAGTACAAAAAGTTTTAATTAATTCGCCTAAATCGCAGCAAGTATTGAAAGTCTTTCGTAAATGTTCTTAATTTCTTTCAAAGTCAGAAGACATCATTATATCAGACTCACACAGCTTCGTTCCCCATTCTTGGTATTATAAACGAATAATTTTAACTTAAGTTACAAAATTCTATGTCATTTCAACACCGAACGACGACCCTTTGTAACTTTATACGTGAAATATTAACTTGAATATAAACCGCGTTAAACTTTGTTCCCCAAAAGAAAAAGGAAAAATTGCGAAGCTTAAGTCAATATTTTATGTGGAAGAAGTTCTCTTTCTTATGGTATTTTATTCGGATGAAAATGAAAATCATTGGTGCCTTGTTTTTCCTGAGTTTTTTTCAAGAGTTGGGGAGCGAACTTTATGAATACACAAACTTACATACACAACAGACATACCCACTATCTAGGTATGTATATGGCATGTACACTGAACTTAGAGATATCCTCTAAAGACGAAAACTAATACCTCATAACAGACGGAAGTTCAGGATAGAGTTAGGGACAGGCTTATTGATTCATTGATAAAAACTTATCTACCTTTTCCCAACTATATTGGGGTTTCGGATTCCAGTCTAACCATATGCAGCTGAACTACTATTTTTTTTACGAAGAGCAACTGCCATCTAACCTCCTGAATCCAGGTATCCAGCCAACCCGATACCTGTGACTGACACCAATTGGCAATACTGGTGTCAGACTTTCTCACTACCGACTAAAGTCCATTTCACGAAAAAAGTCCCGTAGACACAGCGCTAGTGTCTATGCTATGCGATAGCTCAATAAATACGTACAAAAATATATAGTTCCACAATTTTCCGCGAACTTCTTTCGTGGAATGGACTTTACCCGTAACACCTGTCATATATGTTCAAACGACAGCCGGCACCCACCAATCGAATGTGCCTTCCGAAACACGGAAAAGGCGTGTTCTATAAACAAAACACGACCTTCTGGGCTTTGCTGCAGCTGAAGAGAAATAAAAATATGCGGGGATCCTTTAAAAGGACATAAATTGGAATTTTAAAGTGAGTATTCAATAATATATTAAAAGTCTAAAAGAATAAGCTTTAGCCTGTAATAATAAAGCTAAAAGTTTGCGTAAGACGATTTGACATTATTTTGGTCTTAGATTTAGAACCGAAGACGTTAGGACATAATAGATTTAAGCCATGTCTTTTTAAAATAATACTGAATCAAACATATAAAAGGTTTTTTGGTAATTTTATAAATCCAGATAATTTTGCAAGTTGGAGTTCAGCATTTTTAAAGTTATTATCTAAATAGTTTTTAATAAGACAATATATAGGTAAAATTAAGTAGGTTTGGAGATTTTCAAAATTTACAAATCCAAGAAATACCGTCCGGTTTGAGAAAACTAGCACTAGGCCTTTATAGATGATTAAACCTGCTGCACACATTTTACTCAATTTTCCATCAAATCATTACCAGACTGTTCAAAGCATTTTCGGACGACAAAAACAGATCTAATTTCGAACAAACCTGATGACGTAAACACAATTCTGAGAACGTTAATGAAAACAAATAGAGATTAATCAATGCTTTAACAAAAACACTCGTTTAGCTAAACCATTTGTACAAAATTAAATCAAACATTTTCCAGTTGAAGAAAGCGTGACTTGGAACGTAACTTAGAACATTAACCAGATGGAGTCGCCATGAGCACAGATCTGTATGTAAAAATGTCTGCCGAGCTTGGGGCGCAACCATATTGATAGAACACTAATGGACTTTCGAGCGCGTCGCTCTGTTAACACATAACAACATTGTCAAACACAAACAAAAACGTGATGAACACAAGTAGGTAGGTTAATATGATTTACATAGGAGCACGAGCATTTTCGTACCCATAGAAATCAAAAAAGTATCCCGTACCATTGGCACAGGTGAAGACACAGCGTCTCCAGTCGGTCAAATTATCCAAGCTACCTACACAATCATGGCCGGTGGGGTGATTGAGCACCCCTGCCTCGTGCCCCAAGTACAGAGAATGCCCCAAGTAGGTACCCAAGTGCCCCTAATAGAATTACACAGGCTGTATAACTCAAATTCTTGTGCCAATTCTTCGTCTTCGTCAAAAGCGTTGATTGGACGCTCGATGTCAATAGGAATGTACTGAAAAGTTTTTTTTTGTTACGAAAAAGGTTGGAAATTGAGAGGTTTTCATTCTTTAGATAATTTAACAGATTCCATTGATGTTAAAGCAAATGTTGGACGAGATTTTGATTTCGGAAATCTTTTTTGAAGGTACAAAGGCGAAAGAATTTTATTTGTTGAGTTTTATTATGTTCTCAAATATAGGATAAGAATTTCTCCGAAGGTTCTCTATGGTTAACCAGTGAAGGCTCTTCAACATGGCAGACGTATGAAGTAATCTTAAAAAGAAAAAAAATTGTAAGTTACTATATTCGAAGAGTAATTTGAAAAAATCATCTTAAAAATAATTTACAAAATAATTATTCTCCTCATTTAACAATAAAGACCCTCATATTTCTTTTAGCGTTTATCTAACGAGTCTTAAGACAACACTTAAGAAAAAAAATAGTCACTGATAAGTAAACAAAATTATAAACGCCTGAAAATTCCTTGGCAATTTTAAACAATAAAATAAGACTGGCTAAAAAAAATACAATATAATCAAAACTAAAGTTTATAATAAGACAATTTTTTAATGCGATATTCAAAATGCAATAAATACGTCAAAAAATACTCTATTTTTTGGAAAATAATTCAATTTTATTTCCAATCAGATTTCCCGAGAGGCGTCAACGGTAGCAAATATCTACCGTTGACTAATTGCTACTCCACCGCCTCTACCGGTAGATGGTACCTGAATACCGGAGTGTCGGGAATTATTCTATTAGGGAATATCTGTTACATTGCTGTATTGGATTTTAGAGGATAATAATTGCATTGTGGTCATTGCTGAATATGGTAAAGATTAATTGAACGATTTATTGGGTTTTTTGTAGGAGTGTGTGACCTTCCTGTTATAAAAGAACCTACAATAAATAAATAGATCTATACTTGTATATAACGAGGAAAGATTTCCTTATTTCTTTGTTTGTTTTTTGAATTGAATAGGCTCCGGAATTATTGTACCCATTTTAACAATTCTTTTACTGTCAGAAAGCTACACTATCTGCGCTGAATATGGGCACAGTTTTCGCGGGACGCGAGTGAAACCGCTTGAAACAGCTAGTTTACAAACAAGATCAAAAAGGGAAAATTTTCTTGCTTTTCCTCATTTGCCAAGTAAAAAATAATAAGAATACGATACGATGAAAAGAATTTTCCAATCAGCACAAAATTAAAAATCGCAATGAAAATCTTAAAATTAACTTTTACAATTAAAACTTCTTTCTCTAAGTTGCTTCATATTTTTCTCACGTATAAGTAAGATAAGTATAGGCAGCAATATTCCTTAATCCTGAGCTGGAGTACAAAGTTTCGTAATCAAGCTGTTGCTGATCAGAAGTTAGTAGTTGGTATAATTAGACGCAGCGTCAGACTTTGAGGAGGAAACTTGAACGTGCCGGTGCAATTACTTCTGTTGGTATACGTGTTTCGATCGTATGGAACTGTTGGTAACATCTTAAGTAATACAAATACGATGGATCGACAGTTATTTTCTCTGAATTTCGATAAGGCCGACAATAATTTCGATAAAGTAAGTAAATACTTTTTTAGAAATGTCAAATCCGCACCTGGTTGCCATTCGTGGCAGTCGGTTTGAGAGTTAAATACTTAATAAAAAAATTGAGAGATAAAAGTATGCAACAACTTTGCTTAATGGCGTCCACGGCCGATTTCGGCCACGGCGGCTGCTCTCATTTAAGGAGATCAGCCAGCTGCGCAGGACATATTATAGTGCACGAGCATTTGCGCAGACACAGGTGCACTCCCTATTCCTTCACTCTCATAACCCGATGGGACGGCAATCCGACACGACCGGAGAGAGATCAGGCGCAGGACCGACATTTACGTGCTCTCCGATGCACGGGTGAATCAATCACCAACTTCCAGACTACAGGCTGCTTTGTGAAAGTCTAAGAAAACCCACGAAGCGATTTCGGCCCGACCCGGAAATCGAACCCGAGACCTCGAGCACAACACTCGCGCTTGCGACCACTAGACCAACGAGGCAGTCAACTTTGCTTCACAACAAGGATAAAGACTGTCAAAGTATCGGAATTAATGTCATCGCGGACTAATTCTCTGCCGACAGGCTCAGTGAATATCCTATTTTATTTGAATACAAAATAATACGAATTATATTATTCGTATTATTTTGTATGATTGAGTAATACTCATTTGCCAAAAAATATCAAAAAGGTACCATCTTTGTATTTTGTTCCGTATTCCGTATTCTGCCGCATCCCGTATCTCCAAGTAACGTTGTTTCCACGGCATTTATTATTGTGTAGCTAGCTTTACGGCCCATATACAGAGTGAAGTTAAATATTCAGCTGCTGTCTTCCTTATTACACGGTAAGATGCAAGTGTGTATGTGTGTGAGGAAATTGTGCCCAAGACATAAGGCTTTTTGGATTAGTCTGAGGCCTGATATTGGTGAATGTAGCCTTAACAGATGTCTTATTTCGAGGAGACAATGTTTTTTTACGTACATTTTAATAAATGTATTCACGTGTATGTTCCGAAATCAAGGCTGACCATCCGCCGAAAAAACAATCACGACAATAACTGTCATGACGAGTTTCTCGTGATAGGAAGGCACGTTAAATTATCGGGCTGGTGTTGGAACTTCTTTGGATGGTTACGGGTAGCCAGAAAGTCAAGGTTTGCCCGGGGAGTCTTATTGGGTTGAGGACCTAAGATAGGCAGTCGCTTCGTGTATAACACTGGTATTTAGCTGCATTCGGTTAGTCGGAAGCTGACGTCAATATAGTTAGGTAAAGGCCATGGAACGAAAAAAAATCTTCCATATAGTAAAGTTGCAATTGTTACAAAAATCTCAGTGAATTTGGATGGCCATTCTGACACGTTTTAAACATCACAATAGCTGCAGTTGTCAGACTATTTCGCTTTTGACTATGCGTTACGGCTGACATCGTTTATCTCTCACAAAGCATTGCTTAATTTCGCGGTCATGCGATGTTCGGCTGTTGTTTGTGTGCCAGCCTTTAATAAAGAGCTACATTTGTTTAACAAGTAGGTAAACTCGTTTAAAAATAGATAGTCTATAACCTTCTTCGATGAATGGGTTCTTTAGAACGTAAATGATATTTCCGTACGGCCTGAGATTAGTGAATTCTAACGAACAAATAAAAAAACTAAAACTTTGTGAATTTGGATGTTTGTTGGTTGGTCATTCACGCTTAAAGGCTGTGAAACTAGCACTCTATGTATTTCTAGTTTATAAATCCGAATAACATAATCTAACATACTGCGTACATAGAAGCATTATTTATTTATTATTATTTAATTTTTACCCGACTACACCAAGTCGGGATTCCTGTGAGACTGTGTATGGAAGCTATATCTATACTAATATTATAAAGCTGAAGAGTTTGTTTGTTTGTTTGAACGCGCTAATCTCAGGAGCTACTGACCCGATTTGAAAATTTTTTACAGTGTTAGATAGCCCATTTATCGAGGAAGGCTATAGGCTACTTTTTATCCCGGTACGGGAAGTAGTTCCCACGGGATACGAGTGAAACCGCCGGCAGAAGCTAGTCTATACTAATATTATAAAGCTGAAGAGTTTGTTTGTTTGTTTGAACGCGCTAATCTCAGGAACTACTGGTCCGATTTGAAAATTTTTTTCAGTGTTAGATAGCCCATTTATCGAGGAAGGCTATAGGCTACTTTTAATCCCGGTACGGGAAGTAGTTCCCACGGGATGCGGGTGAAACCGCTGGCAGAAGCTAGTATCGGTATAAAATCTACAGCAGCATATATACGAGTATAAGCGCAAATTAATCAGTGTCAAGCGCTCTTGTTTGTTGAAACCCTCCCAGTTTGAACATTTCACTACAGCAAACTTTGCTCCACATTTGCACTTGACTGGTACCAGTAACTATGGCGGAAAATACCAGTAATGTATATCGAGAATGTTTCTCTACTGCCAGGGATGAAAACGCAAACATTCGGTGAATAGTTTCTTAGTTTATCACGTTAGGAACTCGATAGTTCTGAAACATGGTTGTATTGTGCAACATAATTTTGAGCTCTTACGACGATAGTGTCTTAAGTGATAAGGATATTTAAATCGTACCAATGTTATTATCAGGTTAAGGCATCAAGCTTTTTACCACCACGGTCAAGCAAAAACCTCTTCTCATATAGGTAGAGAAAGAATGAGCTTGCTGAAGGCGGACTGGCAATTTTGACTTTTGAGTTCAAGTTTGGCGAAAACTGCTATTAAAATCGTAAGGCAAATGCTTTGTAAGTAGTTTGCAACTAACATTAGTTTTGTGCTTCAGTTATCTAAGGAAGACCTTTATAGAAACTACCTAAAATCTATGTGAACAATTCATTTTCATGTTCAAAGGCATAGGTACTGAGGCTAAATAGACATTTATGTTATCACAAATCACAAAGTTTGACCAGCACTTTATATAGTTAGGATAATCTATCTTTTATTCCAGCGATTTATCTGTATAATTTACTACAGGGAATTCTAGTTTCAACTAAGTTACAGTAAAACAATAAATCAATTACTTTTCAATAGTTTCGAAAGCGTCTATCTTTTAACTTTGTACTCTGGGATTCGAAACAGGGGTAGATGATTTATTTGAGGAAAATACGAAGTTTTCAGCAAGATTTATGAAGCAATAGTTTATAGTTTTTATAGCCACTTCAGTCTTTTTAGTTTATCTTTAACGCCATAAACTTTACGTAGCTAACGGGAAAATATCGTCGGGAAAATTGGCTTAAAACTCGTTGTTCCGCCACAAGGCTACGTACTCGTTTCTAACTATTTTGCTCTCCTATCCACCTACTACAAAATGGAGTAGGTGGATAGGAGAGCCTGTGTATGTATCTGGGTACATATTGCAAGTACTCACATAGAGACTGAAGTCATCATAATGAAGTAAATAAAATAAATAAATCAGCTAAAACTTACGCAAGCTATAATTTATTATGATAGCGAGTTGCGTAAATCGGTGACTGTAACTGGGTCACCTGTGGGTGCATCGAACGTAAACATGCGGCGCGGAGCGTGCCTCGATGTATCGGGTGCAAGTTTCGCGTCAGCAGTTTTGTCACCATCGCCGCTGTCACCGCCGAATGCTGAGTCGGCACAGTGCGCGCCTCGTGCGCCCCGCTACCCCGCTCCCGTCCCTGCGGCTCCTCCGCTCGCCGCCGCGACACCGCTCGATCAGCTGCTCGTTTCTGCAGCGTCGACGAAACATCAAAATGTACGTCGAGACTACGCTAGCGTCACCGGTAGCAAAATTGATGCTACGAAGAAACCCGTGCCCGTAAAGGGACAGAATCGGGCTGACGATGAGGGGTTCATTACGGTGCAAAGGAGGAAGCGCCGTCAGCGAAACAACAAGAATCGTTGCGGCACGGCTCCTATTGAGCCAAACATCAAAATTCGTGCCGCCAAGCCGAACACCCCGGTGTACATCTCCCGCCTACACTACACCACTAAGGCGGAGGACATCGTGGAGTACGTGCGTCAGAAGCTGAAGTACGCCCCGAGAGTGCAGCTGCTGGAGTCGCGCCATAACGCCAACTTCAAGGCGTTCGTGGTGCGAGTGCCGACGTGTTTCCTGCACCTCGTCTTGGACGAAAACTTCTGGCCACAGGACGTGGTGTTCCGTCGCTTCCGCGGACAAGTGCCACAGGACCGCACAGTGACTTAGTGCATAAGTGAAGTGCTACTAACATAGTTTTAAGTTTTTATTTACTAACAATTTTGTATATCATATTATGTATGCTAGTTTTAAGGTATTTATCTATGGGCCTTTGATGCCTGAGAATAAAGATGATTTGATTTGATTTATAAGTACTACGAATGGTCTTATAATCGCAAAATATAGAAAATTACTCCTAATAAATCATAAGAGTCGTGGTGGCCTAGTGGGTAAAGGACCAACCTCAAGTACGAGGGCGCGGGTTCGATCCCAGGTCAGGCAAGTACCAATGCAACTTTTCTAAGTTTGTATGTACTTTCTAAGTATATCTTAGACACCATTGGCTGTGTTTCGGATGGCACGTTAAACTGTAGGTCCCGGCTGTCATTGAACATCCTTGGCAGTCGTTACGGGTAGTCAGAAGCCAGTAAGTCTGACACCAGTCTAACCAAGGGGTATCGGGTTGCCCGGGATACTGGGTTGAGGAGGTCAGATAGGCAGTCGCTTCTTGTGAAAGCACTGGTACTCAGCTGAATCCGGTTAGACTGGAAGCCGACCCCAACATGATTGGGAAAAGGCTCGGAGGATGATGACTCCTAATAAATCATCCAAAAGTACAGCATTTGCAGCCAGTCATAAAAAACGTAAGGCAAACAGGCAGACACCCTTTATTCTATAAAAGGGTGTTTATCAATTTAATGGTGCTATTGAAAGGAATTTGGGGTCGACCCTTCATAAGTAGGCTTTTTATTCGCTGAAGCCTGACAATACCCCGCATTTGGGGGCATACATGACCCCATCTTTTATGAGCTTAAAAGGATAATTAGATACATTCTTATTGAGAATTTTCCTCTCTGCATAATTTTGGTTTGGGATTTTGAACCCTAAAACGGACGGTTTAGGGTCTAGAGTAAAGGCACGGGTTTTGATTCGTCATTGAGATGAATAAAGCTGCAACTGAAAAGGACATTTTTGATCCTAAATACGTTATATAAGAGGATTATACTTACGTAGTAACTATTATATAATCTGTGGTAACTATTATATAATCTGTGATTATACTTCTTCGCTTCCGAATAATTTAAGGTTGTACTTTCAAGCAACTTAGTGCACTCAAAATATGTCCGTAAGTAAGAAGGAAATGACATTCTGTCCCAACTGCTGACCCCAAAATACTTTAGAAATAATTTAAAGCAAGACGAGCGGCATAGTTTTCACACAACCCTTATTACAGGGTTTCATCGACACTTTCTAAGCAACCCTAAACTACCAAAGAATATAGCTACAGACCAGTTTTTGTGTTCATCCCACATACTACTATAGTTCGGCCATTCAGAGAATGCGTTCCTGACACGTCGCGATTGAACTGACGACGTAACTTTGCAATGGCGTTGCAGTTACGATAAAAATATTTTTGCTGGTTGTTTACCGTTTTAACAATTGAGGAGCATTAAAACAACATTATTATATCAATAATCAATGAATGTTATAATTTTGTGCCAAACTGAGTGTCAAATAACTTGGTAAACAATATTTTTCTAAATCTATACTGCGCTATTACAAGGTTATGTCAGCGGTTTATATTTTGTAGTGCTGTGCTAAAAATAACAGGCAAGTATCGTAATCTGTTCTTATACAGTTATAATATAAAATAATACGTTTTGATTTTCTTTTTAAGAATTGGAAAATAATGGACTATAAGACTTAATTATAACGTTTATGAAATATAAAAATAAAACTATGACCAAACCGCATTTTTATACTTAGATTAAAAATGGTAACCCCAAATGGCGTTATGGGCCGCCATTTTGTGACGCTAAAACAGTCGTCCGTTGTCGTTTCGTGCGCATAGACCACGTTTTTCAAGTGTTTTCGATCTGTTTTTATTTGATTACCCGGCTTTTGTTAGACCGAGATATCAGGATTGATTCTGTTATTGATAATAATATAATTAATTATACATGTAGGCGAAGATGATGATGAAGACACCACCTCCTCAAGCAAATCGGAGTCTGATTAATATTCTGTTCGCACATTCAATTCATTGTACTTGTAACAAAGAATAAATAAAACAATTTTATTATATGAATATTACCTTTTTTTGGTTTCCACTTAAATAACTAAAATATAAAACAAATGATTCCGCCAATTTAAAACGAAAATAATCTTAAAATAATGCGGCGGTTCATTTTGAAGGAACGGTAACGAACTCAGTGTTATGTTGTGCCCATCACTAGTCGTGACTAACTGATAGGTGTCAGGAACGCATTCTCTGAACGGCCGAAGTATAATGAGCGCAAAAATACCTCGAGCAAAACCAGAAGAAAAACCTGGTGATCTTGAGGAAATGTCTTTAAAAGGACCTTGAAGGAAAATAAAATATCCCTTACATTTTCAAGGGAATGATATGTCAAAGCGATGTTTTATAGCCGCGGAAGACAACGCTATATATTCTGAGCCTGATTTACAGTAAGCGGTAAGTTTAATCTTGTTCTAGTTTTGTTTTTATTCAAAGAAGTTAATCGATGTTTGATTATGATTAGTATTTAAGAAAATTTTGGATTTGATGGTTATTGTTTATAGACACGACTGCCAAGAAAGGCTATGTTTTCTGTAATAACACTGTTAGAGTTTTTCAGACTTCGAAAATCTTTGAACCACGTAAGTATATCGTCCTGAACTTGAAAAAGAGCCAGTAAAAATTAGCCATTTTTTAAGTTACTAATTACGGTAATCAGCACGTACCTACGCACTTTAAAAGGTCAAGTGCATGTTGCAAGAATCTTATCAGCTAGCAAAATAATGTAGAATTTTGAAATATTACTAAGATCTACCTAATCATTGAAGGTAAGTATCTACGTGACTTTTTACTAAACACGGCTCTAGCTTGACCAACTAACTCAGTAATTCATTTACGAAAGTGATTTTCGAAATATTGATAACATTTTAGAGTTCCGTTGTGAATGTGAAAAAACCTTTACATTAATGAATCTGTTTTTGTAAGACTGATGAGATGCTCGCGTTTCATACAAGATGTATTGCGCAATTTATAATTTTGCTGTACACTGAAAATGTTGAAGTTTTAAAGTAAAATTTAAGCTTTATAAGTTCGGGAAATGCTGAAAATCGAATGCATTTTGAATGAATTTTTTATAGAAAAATATCAAATATATTTTTCTTACATTTACATTGTGATATATATTAGTTGGTTGCGAATAATTTTATTTCAATCACACGTGGTTTTTTTTCTGTAGGTACATGAAAGAGCAAAACTATCACGTTTACAAAACTAGTGTGACGTGATTTGTCTTCATAAAGTGTGAATTAAATTAGACGAGGTGTCTGTCTGGACGTTTTAGGTCAAAAAGGGATAATGGGAAACAAATATCCCTCATGCTTCACCTTTATCAACGTCGACAGTTCTGTCAATCAAGACGAATGGGGATGGTTGAGATAATACCGCTATTCATTTGTCTTAGGATTTAAGTGGGATATTCTACGACGTAGAATCTGTGCTATATCATAATTAGATTGAAGCTTAAAGACCAATAAGTTTACGTGATTAAATAAATTTAAAATAATTAAATCACATACATTTGCTACATTTCAGTTAAATCAGTTTTAAATAAATAATGATTGACATATGATACCTATCCTTGATAATATTATGAAGTCTGTGCTGTACATTCGTAATTATAATAATGTTAGGTACCTAAGTTACGCTAAAACAGCAAATCGATTGAGATGTTTGACACTAAGATAAATGGTACCCTGCAGACGGAGTTAATTTACTTTTTATACGACAGTTGAAACAAGTCCAGTAGTCCACCCGGGACAATGGTAAAGCCGCTTTCGGGTAACTATTAAAATAAAAATACCTATGTACGGAACCCGTCCAACTATTTTTGTTTTGTATAAATAAATAACTTTGTGCGTTGCTACTAGTTTATATAGGACACAATCGTAGGAATTGCTCCAGTTATTGTTTTAAACAATTTGTGTGCAACATGAAGAATTTGCTGCTATTCGTTTTTGCACTCTATTTGTGTCAGGTAAGGTTCATTTTGCAAGTTTAATATTTTGATGGACTCATAGAAAATATTTTTTTTTTCTAAATCAGCCCCTATCTGTAGCTTTTCGATTCGGTTAAAGTTTAAAAAGCGATACTTATAATTTAATTTATAATTTAATTACCAATCCAATTAAATGCTGTATACTTTTTATATGAAGTTTCATCAAAAAGATTATGAAGAAATCTTCACGAAATATAATCGTTGTAATCCAGAATTACCCACAAAAATTATAGTACCTAAAATTAAACTCTTATGGCCTTACTACAAAAACTTTAACCACTGTTTTACACTTGTCTAAAAAAAATGTGGCTCCAAAATGAACCATATGTCAACGTTTTTGTGGTAAGACGGATACCGTCTTACCACAAAAACTTTTAAACGTCAGTTTAAGACTTGTCTAAAAAAAATCAAATTATGACGTTGATATATGGTTCATTTTGCAGCCACAATTTTTTTAGGCAAGTGTAAAACAGGTGTTTAAGTATTTGTAGTAAGGCCAATACCGTTTTACCACAAAAACTTTTAAACGTCAGTTTAAGTCGCAATTCATCCTTGCTAACATATTATACATTAGGCAGAATATTCATCACTACACCAAGAAAAGTGATGTCCACAGTATCAACACTAGGAACAAGCATAAACTGTGCGTACCCATTCACAGGCTTCACAAGGTACATGGAACATTTATGGGGCTTGGTATTCGATTTTATAATAAACTTCCTCAGTCGTTTTTAGAATTGCCTTTTGATAAATTTAAAGTGCAGATCAAATCTATCCTGTCGAAGAAAGCTTATTATACAGTTAATGACTACATAAACGATAAAAATAGTTGGTCCTCATGTTAAACACTGGACAGCTTCAAAAGTTATCATTATGAGTTGATGTGATTTATATTATTTTATACGTGACATTTTTTTATTTTATGTATACTGACTAATTACCATCATCGTTCTGTTTTTACGATGAGTTGTTCCTTAATTTTGTAAATGGTCTACTAGCGACTGCGAATCTATTAGTATTAACTGTTTTCTTGTAGTGTAGCTGCAAGTCGTCATGCTCCCTTTGACGGTATTGCTTGCGGTAGCGTCGGTGGTCGGGTTGCCTCCCTCCCTCAAAAATGTGCGAGGGGGGCGATGGCTGATCCTCGCGTTATGCTCGTGAACGGGTGCTGCTTGTGGTACCAGGTCGTCTTGCTGACTACATATTTGTACACCCGTAATATACCTAATGTATATGATTTTGGTATGAACGGTAGTCCTAGTTCACCGTTTTCATTGTTAATGTTGTTATTTTATTTTTTCATAAAAACTCTTTGACATGTCGGTGGGTGCACCCTAAACTATATCTATCTTCACTGAATGGAGGCTTTATATTTTTCACTCTTTTTTTAATAGATTTATTTTGTAACTGCTTGAGTAATAGGTATGGGTAAGGTGTGTACTAGCCAACATGATTAACTATTTGAATTGATTTTATATACAAATTTATGTACACAATGTTGTATAGTGATATTTAAATATTTGTATACGGTTCTTCAAACCATACAGACAGAATTGTGTTGCTGGGGAGTTTGTTCCACCACTTCTTCTTCCCAGCAAAAACACATAGGAAGTGGTGAAGGGCGGGCGTTTTGGGGGCTGTCTTTTGTATTGACGTTCGAAAAGTGCTGATTTTCAGCCTACTTTGAATAAATGACTTTTGATTTTGATTTTGATTTTAAGCCTTGTCTAAAAAAATGACAAATTATGACGTTGACATACGGTTCATTTTGCAGCCAAAATTTTTTTAGACAAGTGTAAAACAGGGGTTTAAGTTTATGTAGTAAGGCCATTATACTTTTTAATCTCCCATAACTCTAACTAAACTTATGTTACAGCAAGCAACAGCCTTCTGTTGCTTCCGTGACCCCTGGATGTTGCCAACCACCCCTTCCACCAACATGTGCGGTTGTTCCAACGTTTGCACCAACGTTGGCACCAGCTGCGACTGCGCAAATCCCTGCAGATGCTTCAAGGATCCCGACAATGTTTGCAATGTATGCCAATGCACGTTACCCTGCGAATGTACTGCCAACTGTGGCTGTGGGAACCAGTACCCTATTTATTTCCCTGAGGTCCAGTACCCGGTCAGTATTATGGAAATTGAACCTTTCTATTTTAATACTTGTAACTGTGGTTGTGGTTGTTGAAATAAATGTGTGGAATATTAAGTTTGAAGTTTTTAATTTGAGCTGTTTAGAATTTACTGCCTGTCAAGTGCCATGATTCTAGGTTTAAGAAAAGTACCCTGATAAGCTAAGTGAAGGGTAACAGCTTTACTAATGAGGAAAATTTTATAGTTGTTTTTTTGCACCTTAAAGTCTCCGAATCTACTGAACTGATTGGAAAAATGCTTTCACCATTGGAAATATGGCTATATTTTATCTCGGTACGAGCAGTAATTTCCAAGTGACGCGGGTGAAACCGCGGGAAAACGCCACCATTTCACCGTAATTTCTTAGGCGACCATGCACTGAAATAATTACATTTACGAAATGTAAAATTAACCCTTCACCAACCGCAGTGGCACAAGGAAGTAATTTACACGAGCCTCGGTTAGGGTTACAAATGAGCCCAAACCGCGGCTAAGTTATTGTGAGCCAATTTGAATTTACGGCTTTTGTGGGATTACCCACACCTTACTTGAACTTAATAAGTTATCACTAGACTTAAGTAAAGCCGGGTATTTAGGTTAAGGTTCTGGACAAGTTTGTTGGGGTAACAAAATAATAAGAATGATGTTCTTCTTAATTGTGTTGCATTTATACTTATCCTTCTTCGATACATTACTTGATTAAGTAGTTCTTAGATTCATATGGCCTTACTAAAAAAACTTTAACCACTGTTTAACACTTGTCTAAAAAAAATGTGGCTCCAAAATGAACCATATGTCAACGTCATAATTTGACATTTTTTTAGACAAGTCTTAAACTGACGTTAAAAAGTTTTTGTGGTAAGACGGATAGGATTTAACAGTTTTTTCCGTACCGAATCACTATTATTATCGGTTTCATAAAGCTTCACTTAAGCTAAAAGTATTTTGATTTTGCATTAAATAAGTCCATTTTAATTATTCTTTAATTATCCCAAACCAAAAAATAAAATCTATAAAATTTCTAACACTTCCCATGCAAGTAAGAATAGTGTAGGTATAAAAGTCACCAGAAAAATTAGATAATTCTAAAATATCTCCGAACGGACTGAATTTCGTGTTCCTGCAGTTGAACGGTAAAACATCTATTGATGTTTTGAGTTCTTTTGGGGTAGCTTTAAAGACACACATATTACAAATTTAATTTTTACTCCGAAATTGAATTATTATTCACGACAAAGCTACACTTTAAATCTGTCTATAAAAATTTACATCTATTCTAAAACAACGTACAAAAGCAAACGCCTGATAAAAAAGTTACTCTCAACAATTTAATACAAGGACGCCGCTGTTATATTTTATAACTCCTGGAAGCTACCTTGGGATATATTAGCGTCAGTTTATGCTCAGCAACGTAATAATGCATAAAATAAAATGCTCTTCCAGGAATTTTATGCACAATTTTCTTGTGTAAGAAAACAAGTTTTGTCGTTGACTTGAATTATGAAAATGGCTAGTACATCCCTCTATGGTGTATTTAGGTAAAGCTTGTTGCACTTTCGTATGGTGCGGTTGTTAATAAATAAATGAAGGATAGGATAGGTTTAGTTGAGGAGTTTTCGAAGAAAACTCTTCAAAGTTTCTAACTTTCTTTGATTTGGTATTTCCCTACATGTGCAGTTTTCTGTAGTTTAGAGCTCGAAGAAAGTATACAGGCTACTTTTTACCTGGTTGCGAAAAGTGGTGTTCTCACTCGAAACTTGAGCAAAACTGCGGGACAGATCTATTTAGGTTACAGATTACCAGTTTCTACACACCTAACTATAAATTGCATACCTAATTGAGATAAAATAATTATGAAATGCTTGCCATAACATTGAGCCATACCATTTTCTATTTAATAGGAGTACTATTTAAACGTATTATTCTAGTTCTAGAACTAACAATGAATTTAAACGTGCATGCTCATAGTTAATCAAAACTGCAATATTAATTAGACAGCATTTTCAACGAGAACTACTCTGTTATTCTGTTCAGTCCTAGAGCATTTACCGAACTGGATACGCCATTGCAGTGCTTTCCCATCTGCTAAGAGTACCAGCACGCTTCAAACTTTTAGTCGGCCGTTAGGTTGTTAGGGCTCATAAATCAGGATAAAGGTCAGGTAATCAAAAGGTAGCAGACCGACTGAAAACTTTGATTGCAATCAAGTTATTTAAAAAAAAACAATTGCCGATCCTACTCTAAAACATCAATTATACTCTTATTTTTGCTTCAAGTTTATGCAATTTTACGTGCTAAACCATTTATATAAAGAGCTATCACTATTTGTTACATCTCTTAAATTGCCAGTCTTTTAAATACATACAGAGTTTTGCTCATGCCGTCTCCAGTTGGTTAAACGCTCCAAGATAAAACCCTCAATCGGTTCAATACTAATGGATTCCAGGAACCCTATTTACGTTATGTACTAAGCCTTGGAACTAGTGCGCATATCAGTGGAACGGTTCCCAGGAACTGTTCCTAGTATTAATGGTATTAGGTATTGGCTTCGACAGTATATGTCAAGGGGAACGGATTGAACTAATTACTTATACATGATATTTTAGTGCTGTAGTTATTATGTATAGGTATAGTATTGAATTTTGTACTGTTCTAAATGGAATTTGCTTAAGGATGAAAGCAAGAGTACTTTACATGGGTTTGATTGTATATTTGAAAGAGTTTCCAACTTTCTGTCTTTTGAAAGAATACGGATGGAGACCTAATATGAATATCAGTCAGCTTGACACTTTCCACATCAGAATTATTTGATGACTAGCTTCTGCCCGCGACTTCGTACGCGGATCCTGTCCCTTATGCCAGCGACTACGGGGTCAGCAAAATCAAAGATCTGAATTGTCTGATATTGAATTTTAAGGGCCCGTTGACTTGAAAACAACGGAATACGCATAACCATTAGAAACGTTCCATATATTTCATTTTTGTACTTTAACGGCAAAAGCACAGCAGACTAAACAAAACGCTGAGAACTGAACCGCAATAGACGTGACCATAGGGATAAAAGTAGTGATTTTAATTAGTCCGCATTTAAGTTGTGTGTGGCAAAAATATTACACGTATTATTACGCAAAAAAACATTAAATAGATGACAAAGTCGTGGTGACTTGGTTGAAGTCGTGGTGGTTTAGTGGGTAGAGAACCAATCTCTCAAATATGAGCGTGCGTCTTTGATTCCAGGTCTGGCAAGTGCCTGCCAATGCAAGTTTTCTAAGTTCGTATGTACTTTCTACGTATATTTTGGATACCAATGACCGTTATTTGGAGGGGATGTTAAACTGTAGGTTCCGGCTGTCATTGAACATTCTTGGCAGTCGTTATGGGTAGTCAGAAGCCAGTAAGTCTGACCAGTTTTACCAAGGGGTGTTGGGTTGAGCGGGTAACCGGGTTGTGGAGGTCAGATAGGCAGTCGCTCCTTGTAAAACACTGGTACTCAGTTGCATCGTGACTGGAAGTCGACCCTAACATAATTGGGACAAAGGCTCTTGAGATAATAACGACAATAATAATGAGATATAGGCACCGCAGGACATCTGAGGCTGATGACGGGGAGTAGCGACCCCGCGGGGCTATATATACTGAGTTCTCCAGGGAGAGTATACTGCCCCCATCTCCGGCCGGTCGGAGTGAACCATGACGGGGGTAGGTCTCACGCCTCTGGTTTGGCTTGGCCGTCCAGAGTGGAGTCGCTAGAGCACTATTAGTAGCCCTGCTCGGAGGGTGGGTGCCTCATGGTAAGCACAGGGAACGCGTAATCTGCGTTTAAAGTCCGCCGAGGTATCCTCACCCTTCAGCCGCTCATGTCCCTGTTGCCCTCTTGTTGCTATTCAGTGACTGGTTCCCGGGAGCCCAGTAAGTGAGGTAGCGAGTCTCCACCTGCCATTTTTACATGTACCTAATACATTGTCATCCACTAACATCCCATCACAATAGCCCAAGTAGTTTCCTCCATAGTTAGCAATAGTTTAGCACAGAACCGGGGATTGTCTTTTTTTTAACGACGTCCACCGGGGATTGTCCTTGGGTTCATTTCTATAGTGTATAAAGGGATAATCGTCGGTTTTGTGTCACCATTTAATAAAAGTTGTCTCAAAAGGGCTTCAGCGTGTTGGCTTCGGCCCCACGTTTGCCTCCCAAAAATTCGGAACTCTGTAGTCCCGAGGTATGGAAGAGACATAAGTACAAAATAATAATGAGATATAACGCAACAAAGTCGGAGAGTGGGGGCTCGTGACGCCACGTCTAGATATGTAAAATTTGTACTAAGCAGTGACTTAACACAAAATTCAAGCGTTGTTGCATCTTCGTTATTATTTGTTTGTGAGAGAGAGAAAAGAAAAATACGTGTCCATTATTTTAGGGTTATCTAAAAGACGGACGAATTACTTTTTTTGATTCACCATACCTATTTCATAACATTCATTTCTATACATTTCAAGTGCAGTATTGCTCTTGAAGTTCCACATCAGGTGTTCCAGATCTTCGATGTTTATACGTCAATAGAGAGTGCTTATCAGATTGAACCACTTTTGCTAAAACGTCATGTCTTCATATGCTATAGTCTAGCTGTTTCCACATCAGGTGTTTTAGAGAGTGCTTATCAGATTGAATAACTTTTGCTAAAACGTCATAGTTCTATATGCTATAGTCTAGCTGGGCCCCTGGAGTTCCACATCAGGTGTTTTAGATCTTCAATTTGTATAAGTCAATAGAAAGTGCTTATCAAATTGAACAACTTTTGCTAAAACGCCATACCTGTATATGGTACAGAGAAGCTGGGCTCTTGGGGTTCCACATCAGGTGTTCCAGATCTTAAAATTTATTATCTCAGCTGAAAATGCTCATCACATGAAACAATTTTTGCCATGGCATCATTTTTGTATCTCTTATAGTTTTGTTGGTCTGTTGGTGTTCTGCATCAGGTCTTCAAGTTTCGAAGATACATTATAGCCTATATGTTGACCAGGCTTAATACTGATACAACAAAGAAAAAATCGTTGAAATCCGTCCAGTAGTTCCGAAGATTAGCGTGTACAAACAAACAGACATACAGACATACAGACATACAGACATACAGACATACAGACAGAATTTTTTTTTTGGATTTGTGCTCCATTACTGTTTCTAAACCCCACCCAATTATTATTTTTTTAATATATTCAATGTACAGACACAGTTTTTTTACAGATTTATTATATGTATAGATGGTGCGTAAGTAATTTTCACAGGAAACAGCTATAATCTATGTCTATATGCTTTGAGTCTGACAAAGCTGTCATTTGTACATTTTCTGCAGCTGCTGCGACTAATCAGAAGCCAGAAAGTCTGTCAGTCTTACCATGGATATCGTCTTGTGTAGTTGACTGGATTGAAGATAGGTAGATAGGTAGTCGCTCCAAGCAAAATATTGGTACTCAAACAGATTCGGTGACTGGAAGCCAACACCAACATAGTTGGGGAATAGCTGGATGGATGATAAAATGAGTCATCATCATCAGCAGGCGCATAGGGTAGGATAGTTTCACTACTGGGGAGAAACACTTGTATGACGGGGATTTTCTGTGCACTTACTCACTATGGTAAGGCTGACCCCGCATTAGGCGTGCGTGATCCTCGGGCGTGTGAGTAGCGCGGGCGTCGCGAGCGCGCTGCGTGAACGTCGCGTTTTGCTGCCCTACGCTCGCAATTTGCCATTTCTTGGTGGAGCCAGCAAATCAAAAGAAACATAAGTGTTATATACTGTGCATCACTACCGCACACCGGGAAAATTTCGCTATTGCGGAGGACGTTTATATACCATATTTTGTGTCACACGTAAACAGGACGACAGTAAGTATCCACCGAAACACTTTCAAAGATCTGATGAACAAACAAATCAGACCTGACTTGGTCACCTGGGGCCAATCAGAGCTCTATGAAGCGATCATACGCTTTGGCTCCTACTGTTATTGTGGTTTCTGAAAATTTAATCACCTCATTCAACGATGAATGTAATTCTGATGGTACTATTAAGAACACTTGCTTAGCGCAGAAGCTGACGTTAGCAGGTCAACTCTTTTGACTTCTCGAATAGGATACCATTGGTTTTTGTGCAATGCACACCTGCAATGCATTCTGGATTAGGATAGGATATAGGTGGATAGGATTTGCAACAGAGAACAATTCTGTCTTTGTGATTAAATGACATCAAACGTAGTTTTATATAAAAGGTGTTTTTTAGGGTTTTTAGACTTGGCTCGGGTCTTACTGAGACTGTTCGTAATCGTGAACAGTGTATTTGCGATCAGAAGTTGAAAGTTAACATGTCTCTGGTATGCGGCGCGTAATTTGTACGTTTTCAGACGCATAAAGCATTTTACGTGTGTATGGTATTAAATCGAGAAAGCTCCCATTTCTTATCTGCACTTTGTATCTGGGCTTGTTTTTAAAGCTACAGAATTCTACATTACCTACCTCACGCTTAGCAGCGCTTGCGAGAGATAGATCCTCATTTCTTCTAGGATTAAGTTTACAGATTTTGCATCAGAAAAAATAATTAAGGTCTACTTAATACTATATACTCACTCAAAGTAATTTGTTTTAAGGCCACCACATTAGTGGAAGATAAGCTAAACTATGTTTATGAAAAAATCCTGATATGAACTCCATCTGTAACTTTAAATGATGATTAATTGTTCCACTAAAGTCATCATTTTTGACATAATGTTCAAAATATAATTTAGATGGCACCGTTTTAAATTTGGCCGAGAACTATTAATTTTCCTTTCATCAAGGTAATAATTACAGTTGGATTTTGATGTGGCACGGCAAACTGACAAACACTATTGAAATGTCTATCGAAAAATTACACTTCGTGTTAAAATATGGTGAATTACGGAAAATACACAACTCCATCTGTTGAAATAATAATCCTCTATAAAGAATGTATGGTAATATTGTCATTCCACCTCGCTCCTTTGACAAATTGATGATGTATTTTATTTACCACAGATGGAGCTACTTTAACCTTGGCTAAACAAAATTTTCATATTTTTTTTTTCTTCCGAAGTTACTTATAAAGGTGTGATTTTCTGTGTAAAGATTAATAATAGGCCGATCAACTAATATAAGTACAACATTCAAATGTACAGTCTGTACAAATAGATTGCGTGTCGTAATATTTTACATCTTGAATTCACAAAATTAATCATATCTTTTGATAGAGTGAATCGATTTCGATGAAACAAAAACTAAGTAATACCCCAAGTTACGTAGAGTTTTTGTATATAAGCATTGTCTGCATTTAATTCGTAGATTTTACGTGAATCGCGAACAAACAAACAGATAAACAGACAAACAGACAAAAATGACAAAAATGATGGAAATGGGTTCTGTTAGTTATCCTTTAACATGCTGGCTATTTTTTTTGTCAATTTCTTCAATGTACAAAAATTACTTTTCTACAGATTTATTATATGTATAGATTTGCTGTCTACAAAAGCATCCTAGAAAAGGTCAGAATGCGGTAGCTACTTATAGAACGCTTCCGTTGGACCTAATATTTATCTACTGCCCAATATACCTAGTTGTGTCTTTAAATAAATATCACTACGTTCACTACAACATAAATTGGAAATATTTATATTCGCTCTCCAGTATGTTGTCAAGGTCCTAGGCTAACGAACCCTTCGGTATCCTTTGGGACCCTAAAAAGGGCCCAAATAATACTGAAGGTCAGCCATGACATAAATGATAAACGAGTACCGTAGTCATTAGTACGAGCGAAGTAAGAAAATTAAACCAAGTATTTTGAAAATTTAAGCCGAAAATAATTCAAAAATTCCCAAAAGAAAATTACGTAGGTACCGTGGAAATATTCGGCCGACCATTAAGTCTTAATTATTCAAAGCCTAAATTACTTTTTGGCGCGAATTGCCTCCGCCATATTTAATTTTGTTGTGAACAGTACTTATACGCGAATATTAAGTTGATTTAATTAATTTTCCTTGGTAATCTTGGCAAAATTAATGTTTATAGGTTGTAATAAAATATTTCTTGGTTCCTAGTTATGTTTCTTGAGATGGACTTTGAATTTTCTATTGTCTTGTTTTCCTTATTCCCAAGTCTAAAGTAAGATGAAATGCGTCATAAATCCTTGCCAGTATACTCACTATAATACATATAAATGCGCAAGTAATTCTGTCAGTACGACTTCCACGTCAAAACTACTGAATCGATTGTATGTTGGAGCGCAGATATACGCGAGACACAATTGATTTTCTATTGTTTTATGGTAAATGTTTGCCGACCCCAACATAGTTGGGAAAAAGGCTCGGAGGATGATGATTAGGTATGTTAAATGTTTGATTCACATTAAAATTGAGTCTAGCTTAAAGCCTGCGAAAGACCATGGAATAGGGGTTGTAGGTTACACCACAATAAACTTTCTTTTAATATGTACGTACCTGTGTTAAAATTTGAATAATTATCTTACTCCTTATGAAATTTTCCGTGAATTTCCACTTCCTCGCAATAGTTTGATGTCAGCCACATTATATAGTTAACGTCCTTCGGTAACATCTGCTATTAATTGGCAATTAACCACAGATGTAAGGTAACGGGTAACGTTACTTTAGATAACGGTTTAATTGATATCTTGTATTAATTAGAGTTATCACTAAGATTAGAAGACACCTTTGACTAAGGGCTTGCAGTTCCTTTTAATATCTGTGGATGAACTTGTACTATAGAAATCACTATCTAGGTATGGTGGACATACATTGAGAATCATGTGGCAATAGGAGTGTCTTCATGTCCTAGAAATATGTAGTCTTTAAAAGGCACTGATAAAACCATCAAATGTACCTAAGTATCTTTTGTTTGAGCACAATGTATGTACAGAAGTTTTATTTTCCCATTCAATGCAACACACTAACAGGTTAGCCTTTTTCATAAAACAAAAATTGGCCATTACTTCCCAGGTATAATTATCGTTGAAATAAAGATTCACTCCACCCAAACAGGGCAGAAAAAAATACATTTTAAATACAATATAAATACTCCCAATGAAAGTTCTAATCTAACAGTTTCAAGTGTAACTATCTACCATTAGAAAGGGGTTTACTGCACCGAACTGTACCACTCACGATTCCGAACTCACGACTTTCCGATCAAGAGCTACGTATATAACTACTGAGCTATGGTGGGTAAGTGGTTCGGCTAGATTTATTAAGTTTATCTACGAGTAAGGGAGTATGTATTGCTTTGAAGATTTAGATGAGCTCGTGGCAAAGTAACAGTCGTAAGGTTCGATCGATCATAAAGTTAAGCAATGCTGGTCTGTGGAGGGATGAACACATATTGTCATGAAAAGTTTCGATAGCCATGTTAAAGAGGTGGGTCTCATCTGACATTTGAACATCCTAGACGAGCAAACAGAAGGTAGAATGTCTGACTACAAGTCTTACTAATTACAAGGGTAGGTACTGTCTTACAAGGGTAACTGGGATGAGGACGTCAGATAAGCAGTCGCGCCATGTAAAACCACTGACACTCATCGGCACCCGGTTAGACTGGAAGCCGACCTCAATAAAGTTGGGAAAATGCTAAGTGATGATGAACTACAGCTTTTAAGGCTTATACGGTATTCCAAAAGTGCAGTCTAGAGCCTGCCGTTAATAAAACACTGCAAATTTATTCTGAAACTGAAATCCTCGATGTGGAAATCGTAAAATCAGATTATGGTCGATAATCCTGAAAGTCGGCAGGCAGCGTGCCTAATCCGGTTAACGTAGGAAACACAGGGCTGCCGGATAACCGGGGATCCTACGATAAACGGATTGTTTTGGCCTTAACTTCAGGTAAAATAACATTGTAAACACAAGTGGTTGCCGCTGGGATTAAACTACAACTATATTTAAGTAGATATAGGTAGGTATATGTTTCGTTATCAAAATTCAAAATCTGTTTATCTTTAATAAATTCCTAATCAAATCGAGTATGGGTAACGTCATGTAAACTACTGCTGTTTACCTCTTTATTTAGTTATATCCCTCGAAATAATGATTAAATCGAATAGAAGTATAACCCAAACGGTCGGAGGCGCACCAATTCGCGTAGAAACGACCTCGTTTCACATTGATTACCTACACAACCAAATTCGCAGTATTTAAATATTTAATTAACCAAATATAAAATCAAATCCGGCCGCCAACCCTGCGGCCTGGTGTTTAACCACAGTTAAATATTAACGGACGGACACACGATGGAATTATTTATAGACATAAGCCCCTATGTTGGGAATCTGCAAACATTTGTACCATACTCAGTAGTTTAAAGGGATGAAGGGGATACGAGTAAACACACTAATTCCCCCTTTTATTTGGAAGTTGAGGACGGTTGAAATGGTTTGCAGAAATCTGTTATACTTTTAAATAAAAGATACAGTCTGTGCAGTGAATAACTTTTGCAGTAGGCAAGTGTCTATGTCGTTCGGTATCTACTTAAAAGAACACGACTAGTTTCATTCAGTAGCCATTGAAATTCTACTACTAACTAATATAAACAGTATATTTCGGCTATACCCGACTCTTCATTACCTACAGACTTTACAAGTACTTTCAAAATACCGAAACATTGAAATTATTAGAACTATCTCGTATCTAGGTAGGTATCTATATGTATATTAACCATAGAATGCATAAAACGGACTCAATATTGGGTACCATAAACCAATGTTTGTACTAGGTCCAAGAAACCCATTTGTGAAATTAACAATTTTAACATCCCCGCATGGACCAGGTGTAGAGATGGCCATTTAGTAATTGATACTGAAGTATCACTTACTTACGTAAACCGTTAAATGTATTGCTTCTCTAATTTATTGCTTGTGTTCAGACTATTTTATAGTTACCTTTCCATAGGAACTTCCCTATATTAAAGTTACCTACTACATCATCATCAGCCTTTCTATCGTCCCACTGTTAGACTAATGCCTCCTCTCACACAGAGAAGGATTGAGCGTTAATCACCACGCTTGCTCAATGCAGGCTGGTCAAAAAGTTATTTTAATCAAAATGAAAGCACAGGGGTCTCAAAATGGGAGCAGTATCTACATAAAACCTTCTCGTCATTCCTCATTCCAAGCTTATTCCCTGGTCAGGGTCACAACAGTCGTTGACAAACAAACGACAGAATATTACAACAGTGTCTGTGTGCTCGAAATTAAAAACATCGCGCACCCCAGTGTTTTGTTTCGTTCAAAACTTTCATAATTCCCCCATTCGAGTATCTGACGGTTGTTGCGATGTGCGAAGCGAGTGAAGAAAATGGAGAAGTACTTCAGGTCCATTTAAGATGACAAGGGAGGCCCAGTGTTAAAATAACTTGTGACTTAAAATGGGCTAGGTTTGAAAAATGCTTAGGTGGGGATTTATTGAAAACAATTATGAAACTTGTCACTTGTTCAGAAAGAATGACGTTTTCTTTTTTCATTTTTAGTAGTTCGATGCAGCTATTGATGCAAAGTAGCCAAACAAAGACAGAGGGATGAAATAGCATCCACAATTGAGGCATTGATTACACAGAACGCCAATCATCAGTCCTTGTTTGTTTAGGCACCTATTTCTTCAGAACAACTAATGTGTATTATGTCTAAGTACTACATATATTTAGAAACCGACATGATATTACCACATTCAACTGTGTCCTATATCGTTCCACGTATATTAATTTATTCGAGACGGCCACAGCTCGTCGTTAGCATGTTTTTATTCCGGTGTGAATAATTAATAGCGGACAGTTTCAGGATATTCTATCTGATCACGTACCCTTCATTACTGGCTGAGCTAATTAGTATGCCCTACTCTTCTTTGAAGTTGGTTTTTAAAGTTCTCAGAAAAATATTGATAAGTTGGTCGAGTTCAGGCTAGACTCAATTTTGTTATTTGTCAAGTTTTTATAAATCATTTGTTAAAAAGTAACGATTCTTATTCTTGACAAAATTACTGTTGAGTCAGTTCCGTTTTTAATCTTTATCTGTAATAATAATATAATATTTAAATTTCTTAACAGAATCAATTACAAAGAGTCTTAAATATAAGCTTATATCCGAGTCTTACTTACTTGAACTAGGATATCCTGTGTTTCAGGCGAGAAGAGCTAAAGTAGATAATTTAAAATTGACAAATAATAATCAAAAGGATTCTATAGTACATTAAAATTTGAAAACTTTTTGTTAATTACTACTTATTAACTAATTTGACGACCTCTATGGCGCAATGGTCACCAAGCCGGACTGCCGAATCTGAGGTCCCGGGTTCGATTCCCGGTTCGGTCGACATTTGTGTGATGAGCATGCTTGTTGGCCGTGGTCTGGGTGTTACAATATGTATTTATAAATATGTATATGTGTAGCTATATGTAGTTTATCAGTTGTGTTAGCACCCATAACACAAGTTAATTAATAACTTACCATGGGGCTAACCAACCGTGTGTGAAAAGGTGTCCCGACATTATTTATTATCTAGTTCACAAATACATAGATAAGACTGCACTACCTACATAAAACCACGGCAACCACGGCCACCACGGTCTTCTAATTCTAAACGGCTCCATATGAAACTTACAAATGAGAAAAGTTCTTATTACCGCGCCCCGTGTATGTAGTACAGTCAGCGACAAGACTCCGTGAACACAATCCAAATGACAAAATATCTGAGGTACTGAAATCTCAAATGCAAAAGTTGTTGTCAGCAACTTTTGTAATTCTATACATATATCGTGTGATTACTTATGGGAGATTTTACTGTTCAGATCATCATTATCATCATCATCCTCCTTCCCTTATCCCAATTTTACTTGGGGTCTGTGCAACTAGTGTTCTTCTTCCACACTATTTTATCTGCCGTCATTTCACAAGTAACATTCTTTTTAGCTTAGTATTTTTTGTGTTCATGGACTTTTGTAGCTGATTGTACTTACTTTCATGGTTAACTGCAGATAAGCATGAGCGTGGCAGATATGAACTATTTAATGCTGGCCTATAGACAGTAATTTTGTGTTTACTTCCATGTTACTTCCTCGCTTGTATAGTGGACATAAGGTTCGATTCTCCGGTCATGTAGCTTTTTTAAAAACTTTTTCGGAACAATCCATTTTATGACTGGTAGTTTCTACATCCTATAGTGCCATACCGTCTGCCATGATAACTCTGAAGTTACCTACTACCTGATTGGAAAACCTGCAGCTCGCAAAATAAGAAGGTTAAACATGATAAACATACCACTAGATACAAATAAGATATTAGCAAATAAACTCGTATATCCCTCGGGAAATATTGATTCTTCCGTTGGATGTTATCAATGATATGAAAACAAATAATAACATCAAAGGAATGCTCTGGTTTCTGCGTCTATATATATAAGGGGGTGTACACACGGATGAACGGTGTTGCGCGGCTTTTAATGGGCAACTAGAATCAAACTTAGTTATATTTTTGACGTTCATAAGTGCTTGTAAAGGCCTAAATGAGATAAATGATTTGACTTTGACTTTAATCATAAAGTGCGCTCGTGTTAGCTTTAAATTATACAAATCTTTAAAATAATTTAGGTTTAAGCTCAGGAAGAGGTATAGGACTGTATATTTTTCCTGGAATACACTACATCATCCTCCGAGCCTTTTCCCAAACTATGTTGGGGTCGGCTTCCAGTCTACCCGGATTCAGCTGAGTACCAGTGCTTTACAAGAAGCGACTGCCTATCTGACCTCCTCAACCCAGTTATCCGGGCAACCCAATACCCCTAGGAATACACTACGAACTGTAAAATTCGTGCGCTCTAAATGTAGAATTCCTGTTAGTAACTACGAGTGAATGTAGTGTGCGACAGTAAACATAATTATTTTTCGTGTTAGTGCACTTAGTTTTTTTTTCTTCTGCTTTGGGCACGTGCATTGGTATATTTTGATCCAAAATAATGTATTTTTTAGTTATAAGCATATAAGTAATTACAGTAATAGTAGTTGTAGTTGTTTACGTTTGTGAGTTACGGCCTGGACATTTTTACACAAATAAAACTCTCCGCGCGGCTTGTGTGAAAGAGCCTTATTCCTCCCTCGGCTTATAAATAATCCAGTAATACATCGCGTACATTCCCAAGGCTTTTTATGAAAGCCTGTATATTAACAACAGAAGATATTTAATACCCACTTATTAAAAAAATACACGAGTAAACATTCTAGCGTACTTCGCAAGCTTTTACGTAGCTATATTAGATTTCTCAAAATAAACACTGGAGTTCCGTACGTTATTCCATCATTGCCAATTTTACTGGGAAATCTTGCCGGCTTTGGATGAAAAAACGGCTAAATTAAATACGGAATATAACACGGTTTTCGCGTCAAAGGCTTGGGGAATTAAATAAAGTTTAGCTGCTCTTCCGGAAGGCACGTTTAATTTGAGGGTGGATTTCTCTTGTATTTTATATTCTCGTCTTTTTGGAATGTTTGTTGAATGCAATGTGGATATAGAAGCCATACATTTGAGACTTAGGATGTTCAATGAGTAGGTACCGTCTATAGATATGACTTTTTGAATACGATTTTTATGATGGACACGACTATAATAGGTATTAGGTAAGTAGGTAACTATACTGCGTTGTAAAAAAAAACACATTTCTGATATGTTTTTATTCCAGTTGCCAAGTATTTTTCTCTAGAAGCGTGTGAAATTTCAAGAAACATCTAATTTAGTTATATAACATTCCAACCAGCTAGCCGTTACCCGTGACTTCACTTGCATACAAGGGTTCGCGATGGTGATGATGGGTGGAGATTTCAAGTTAGGGACAGGACAACTTACCTACTTATACTACAGATTACTAAAAGTTATATTATATTTTGACCTGATTGATGGAATAATTTTGTAGTTCTTTTATTGATTTCACAACATATTTTCTACATTTTTGAATAATAACAAAATAAAACATTTTAAAATATAAAAAATAGATGGCCACCGTAGCGGGCTTGATATTATTACAGTAATAGGTGCAATATCTCATTCTTGCTGTTAATTTTGGATAACAATGACTAAGTAGAGGTACCAAAAGGAAAAAATCTAGAGGAAACCTAGACATCTCCTTGAGCAACATTGGTAATTAAAACGACCATTCCTTATTCCTTAAGTATGTACGAGCAGAGGCCTCTATCCCTGCTTTGCTTGTCCTACAACAATAAAATGCTGATGATAACGAAAAGTAATCGCCACGTATATATTTATGGAAATATGATGATGAATATTTTGTCCATTTCACACAATACAACAGCTGAAAAAGTAATTAAAACATACAGTTGTCCACTCAATCGGATAGTGCACTCAATTTGACTCGATTGCAATCCCGCATTCATCATCAAACTGATACGGTTTTTAATCGAATATATCATCAATTTTCCGTTCGATATAGGTACCGATATCAATCGACAATGATATTCGATTTGAATGGGTATGATAAATTGGGTTCGGTGTTGTGACAGTAATACAGTAGTTAGTTTGAATTATTGATTATGGTAATTATTATTGAGGGCTAACTATCTATTTCTATGCTAGTATGATAAAGGGAAAACATTTGTTGGTTTGTAATCTCCGAGACTACTGAATCGATTTTAAAAAAAAACTTTCACTGTTAAAAAGCGACACTAATGTGGATCACAGAAGTTACCGATCCATCTGTGGTTTTTCTATTAGACATTGTTTGACAGTTGCAATTGGTAAATTGAGCATTTTCGATTCAATAACACAACCTATTCAGGTATTTACGTGAATTAAAATTTGTATTCACGTTGCTGGGAACTAGGTAGGAACTAGGTCTTAAAATATCTAGCTGGGTATATAATTAAAGCGTTGCATAGTATCTGATACACGCCGTAAATTAATCGGATCATACTGAACTTAATTACTGCATTCTCTTCAAAGGGAATAATTTTATACAACGCGATCCCCTATCGAACCGATATTAAATTCCAGGATACCTTCGCTTACAATATGCCATTCACAAGAGCGCGTCACTCGATATTGTATCCTATGCTATTAGGAATAAAGTCCATACACCAAGCTTCATTCGTGCACCAAGTTATAAAGTTACAGCGCTATTGGATTTTCGAGGGAAAATGCAACAAGCATCAAAGAGCATGTTTGGAAAGCTTGATATATCTTGCCTATAAAAGTCCTCAAAAAAATATAAAAAAATACTGAAAAAAACGGTTGAAAGAGTGAAAAAGTTCTTTGAAGTTCAAAAATGGCGAAAAAATCGAAGCTTTGGTATTGGAAGGGATTAAATTGGAAACCGCATGTCAGGCTTTACGCAATGTTGCAAGTTTTTTAAGGTTTTTTTTTCATAAAAAGACTGTACCTAGTATTTTGAAAATTAAAATATTGTACGTAAAAAAAATGTAAGTACACAGAACCGATGTATGAACCATATCCACATATACTCGACTGTCAAGTACAGTTTTTAGCCTTAGGCCATATCGAATACCTAACCTTTTGTGTTGTTTAAAATCATGTAGGTACTTCACTACAAATACTTCAGAATCCGACCGGGCGATGAAATCAAAGATAATAGGTATAGATAATGGGTTTTTAGTTTTTTTAATGTAGGTAGTCAACATTTGAAATGTAGGTACATACGGCAGCAACGACTAAAATGCTTATCACGACTCAATTTTAAAAGCACTACGACCAAAACTCTAGGGGTGTAAAATGCAATGAATATTATACCAGTAAGCCCGCTGCAGAAAATTCTAAAGGCAATGCGCGCCAATTTCATGTGGCGGGAAATATTTAAAATGGCCGTCACGTCTGACAACATGGCCGCGTCCCGGCCAGTTCTACGTTGAAATAGTTCCGAGTTTTGTGTGACTTTCTGCAATTAATGCTGAATGAAACTGCCGTATGGTTTATGAATATTGAAGTGCACGTTTTCGGTTGTATGAATTTTAAATTGCGAAAATCCCTGTGAGAGTTTGGGAAAATATATCTACAAACGACTGTGGGTAGGCAAGTGCGATTCGGAAATTTGCTAGGCACTTAACAAAAATGAAACACATATTCTTAACCGATTGAGTCCCTAAAAGAATATGAAACATGCTAAGAGATAAAATAATTGCAGTAGCGCCTGGATGGGTCAGTGAGTCGTCTTAGGGGCGGAGTTTTTTAAAAATCTAATATTAATTCCTAATAAAAGTTAACCCCAAAATATTCTCAGAAAAAAATAAACTAATTTATAAACAAAAAAGGTGCAAAAGTCTTTAATCTTACCGAGTAGAACAATTAATAGGCAATTCGATTACAATGCAAATTAGCTTAGTTTAAATTACACCCTCTGTCAAGCTAAAGAATATAATTTTCAGTTCATTTCCCGCGCTAAACAAACCTTGCCCATTTCTGGGGTAATGACATTTTCTTATTAACGAAACTAATTTCACAAAATACTTGGATATAATTATTTATTCTGTCGAGCTGACCTGGATTCGCTGAGATTTAAAAATAAATCCATACTTGGTTGCTCGTTTTGGTGGTCTTTGCAAATGCTGTTTACGTCTATTTTTTTTGTTAACAAAACATTATTTTATACTGGCCTCCCTTATAATAGGTTTATCTGTGATTTATTTTATTGATAAGTAGGTTTTTTTTAGAAAGTTTAAAGTGTAAGTAGGTCGGAATTTACAGATACTTTCATAGTGACTCAAAATCAGTTCCATTCATATTTTATTTTGGTCATTTACCTACCTATTTGTAGGTAATTAATTGATAACAAACCTACTTTGTATCTGCTAATGATTTTGTCCAGATTACTCGATACAAATAGGTACTTATTTAAAGTTGTGAATAATCAAAGGTTTCTTCGAATTACCCCACTTTACTTTACTAGTTTTATTAGTTATTTAGGTAAAATTCGTTACTTTCCAAGCAGCTTTTTGAAGTCCGTAAAACTTTCAACAATAATCGCTTTATTCGGAATATTTTAGGGACTTTGTCAAACTTTTGGAAATTAATTTTACTTTATTGCAATTAGGTATTGCCTACTTAATAGGGCTTCAAATGTTTTTTTTTTTTTTATACAGCTGAATTAATTTATCTATTTATAACAGGTGTTTTTTTTAAATCACTCGTTTTGCTTACGGATGGTAAATTTTAAAACCGAAGCCTCTTACAATAGAATTTTTCATAGTTTCCTGCAAAGGCAGTGTTTAGTAAGAACCACGGACGAGAAATAAAAAAATATAGGTACCTACTAGTCCGTGGTAAGCACATACCATCACAAAAATCTCAAAAAAAAAGCAGCCATTGTAAGAAATGGCTGTTTTTTTTTGAGATTTTTCAAACTATATAACATAACCAGTTAGGTAACCACCACCGCTTACAGAACCGACCATGTTTACCATCCCCAAATTATTGATTACTACATTTTCATTGACGACAAATCCACACTTTAAAATGTCATTTCCAGTTCACTAAGTCATTCTGGGTAATACCCGGCCACTTCACAGGTTTCATCGTTTATATACTCATTGTAGCGTGGAATAATAAAGTTTTAAATGTAATACGGAACTTCGGAATTGAGGCGTTACGGCGAACCTGGGAAACTGAATAATTGTATGAAGGAAAAGTAAGAAGCTTTCGTGCGAATTTCAGAATAATGGAGAAAATTAAGTCTGTATGTTGTTGTTAATAGGCAAGTTTGTAAACAACTTATCATTATCGTTAATTAACAAAAAAAAACATAAATAAACTTACTACTCAATTAAAGCCAATTTAAGTTGATAAGATACGCGTAACGCCATCTATTGAGTAGAATTAAGAATATCAATGATAACAGAACCAATTTAATGTAATCTGTGACGAAATGAATAACATCGAAATTATCAGCAACGTTCATTCATACGCCACTGATAATATAACAGTGATTATATAAAATAATTAACACACAACATTAAGTTTGCCATTTGATGCCTCGCGGTCGAGCGATAGTGTTGTGTTATGTTCTGACATCTTTTGATTGTTGCTCAGTTAATAGTAGTCAAGTTCAGAACGGTATGGTTATTGAATGCTTTCATTCCTTAACTATACCCTTACATTTAACAAATAAAAACTGAAACTAAGGACATGCATTAGTAAAAACACAGAGTTATCTATACTGATAGGTATTATAAAAAGGAAAACTTTGTTTGTTTGGTTGTAATGGATAAACTCAAAAACTACTGGACCGATTTTAAATATTCTTTCACCATTAGAAAGCTATATTGTCTGCGAGTAACAAAGGCTATATTTTATCCCGGTGCGGGCAGTAGCTCCCACGGGACGCGGGTGAAACCGCGGGAAAACGGCTAGTAACTAGATAAGTATGTACTCAAAACTTTAACTTTGGCTCAACAAGTAACGCAAGCGATGACCCCAAAGTTTAAGCTGTTCTAAACCAAAAAGTTCTAAAGTAGCGGTCTAGACTGAAAAGGATGCATATTGATACAGCCAAACAAAGTTCCTAACTAGTTTGCAGACGAGACTTTAATATTCAGAATAGAGTTAAAAGTTTAAGCCTTGGTTTCATTGTCCTGACAGTGTTGTCAAAGGAAAATAATGTAAAAGGTATGTACTTCTACCCCGGATTAAAAAAAAATATTGTCACTTCGCAAATTTCCTAAGCGTACCTACTCACAAAGACTTTTTTGTGTTTTATTTATTTTAACCTTTCCACTGCGTTTACGTTTACCTTTGTTAAAACATTTACACTAAAAAAATCGTTATTAATAAAAAGATACGCGCCTACAGATATTAACTCTGAAAATCTGGAGACAGACAAATAGCATCAAAACAGTTGTTTGAATAAAATCGTAACAATAGAACATAAGATGCACTACACGCGTTAAACCCCATAAAAGTAGGAGGTAATAAAATTTCAGTCAATCAAAAAATTTTATTTTATTTTTCCGGATCGACGGTGATTTCTAAAAATGCTCTCACTTCATTAACGAGCTTCAAACTCAAGTCTGCTTCGACCTCGCTGAGCTCATCACTAATTTCTTTTAGCAATGTGCGCACTGGGGTCCCCAATCTCGACCCAGTCCTGGACCACTCAAAATAACTTGTCATAAAATTATGGAACGGGTCTACATTATGTTTGCCATAAATATGATCCATGTCTGATAGGATCGCATGGACCAATTCCACATCTCTCCCGTTTATCATGTGTTTTTTAGTAATCAAAGAATTTAGCCTGTCTTCCACAGTTCTGTGTATGGTCAATAATACTTCCTTCGTTGGAACATTATCCGAATAAGCCATATCGTTTAGTATTATTTGCATTTCATTTGCAGTTATATCGCTAACATGGGTATAAAATTTAGTTTCCATCAATGCTTCGGATACGTATCGAATGAAGATCTTCACATTATCTTCTTCCATGTCTTTGAAAGATCCTAATAAAGTGTCCAGTGCTTTTGTGCACTCATAGGCTTTTATGCAAATGTCGTATTCTGAGCAGAGTTTGCTTTCATACTTTCCTTCGACTATTGCGGTGGCAATGACGAATTTTTGCTTCAGTTTCTTCTTCACCTCGTTAATATCTTTCGGGGAGCCTTCCAATCTATGAGAAGCAAACTCAATGGCCGCTGTTTGGAACATAATACTTATTTTCTTAATTAATTCAGACCACATGTAGGGATCGTTGCTGGAACTGACTTTCATATTTATGGACCTTAGCAACTTTCTAATTTCACGCAAACATTTCTTGAGTTCCTCCTCAAAAATAAGACGCTTAACCAATTGTGTTTCTTCATTTCCAAGATCTTTTTGACTAAGTATTCCTTCAAAAATGGCTTCTATAGATTTCGTTTGGACCATAATGTATTCGTTTAAGAATTGTTCTAAGTTACCATCGCAGAAATCTAGATCTCTGCATAAGTATGTAGACTTAATGATTAGATATAGAACATCGTTTTCTTTAGAGAACGTCATAGAGCGTCGCCCAGAAGTTATGGTGTTTTTTTGCATATAATGAGATATAGTATCCATTACTTCTTTGCCGATGCTCACTGCCCCTTGCATGTTGACCTTGACTGCATCATTGAGGGATATTAAAGCTGGAAATAGATGCAACGTGCATTTTGGTGCTTCATTATTCAAATAATAAGTAGGTACCTTTCCATTGTTTTAGTTAGTTAGATGATTGATGAGACATGAAGAAAAATAGAACAATCAAGTATTTATCCTTATATCAACATTTTCAAGTTATGCAAAAATGTAAGATCAGATATTATACCTCTAATAAAATCGCTAAAAAGAATCTAAAATAATTATTTTTTACTAAATAATGAATAAAACTCTTACCAAAAATACCAAACAAAATGTTTTTATAATCCATGGCCAATATAAAATATATCTTTATTTAAAATAAATAACATCTTATTTTACTACCCATAAAAACGGTTGACGCTTTTCCTTTTCCCCTTAAAATAAATTCAAATAGAGGCGTGATTCAATTTGATGGTCGTAAACTGTAAAACCAAGTAAACGTGTTTAGAATATAAATAAAACATTTGTTTCACGTGGTAATGACGAAGAAGTAGTTTTCGGCGTCGTTCGCCCACCTCCGACAATCGTTTTTTTGTAGGAAAAAAATAGAACACACTGTTAGCAACAGTGTAACGTATTATGTTATACAAAAAGTGGCCCGATTATCTGTCCTACCATTGCTACAAAAAATCTGACGCGGGCAGCCTTCATCTGACCTGAAATATTCTAAATTCAATATTTATGATACCTTACTTATTAGATGTGCCTGCAGTATAACAATAGGAGAGAGAAGCAGATAAGATCGTAGAGCATCATTATTTTGTTAACCACATAGATTTTTTATGAAATAATTTAATTTTAGTTTAGTGACAGTATGAATAAACGATTACTTAAACATGATCTGATAAATAAACAAGTAATAAATAAAAAAAAATATAAAGTAATATACATTCTTTAAAGTAAAATAGCAGTTCTGCCATTGAGCTTAAAAGCCTAGGCTTCAAAACCTTGAGTTGAAGGTAGAATATGTTATCTGTGGTAACGTTTACATTTGACGTTATTCACAGCTGTCAAATCTTTTTGGTTCGGCCATTTTCGCCGAACGTTTGGTGTTCGCTTTGGGTCACGTATCTTTTCGTGGCCTTTAGATCACTTAAATAAAACCCATTCAAGATGGTGCAGAAGAAGGTAAAAGCCATGTGCGTTTAGTAAATTACTATATTTTCGTTACAAAAAGTGATATTCCCGTGAAGTTTACACCATAACATGTTTATGGGACCGTCGATGTTTTTGGCGTCCAAACTGTTTTATTTTGGTTTATATTCAGGTATTTTTGTTCAGTGGTGCATTTAAATAGTTTCTGCTAACAGTGATTCTGGATTTAAAAACTGTTCTTCTTGAATTTTAGTTCATTTAAGTGAATAATCTCATCCTAACCTCCAAACATTGCCATGATGTTAACTTCGTACTGAAGTGCTATGATTACTACCAAATTATCACCAAGATCGCTGATGACAACGTGTTAATTAGTAATAGACTCGCTAGCACGTGACCTCGGCTTACAAAGTTGTTGTTATTTCAGCCTAAGAAGAAGGTAGGAAAGAAAGTAGCGGCCGCACCTCTGGTCGTGAAGAAAGTTGAACCCAAGAAGGTAGTAAACCCACTCTTCGAGAAGAGGACCAAGAACTTCGCTATTGGTAAGTTTACTATTTAGTCCTTTGTTGATACCTCTTTGTTATTACTGCTAAGAAACTACCTACTGAATAGGTTCTACTCTACAACATCAAAGTTCCATTGAGTTTGAATGCAGTGTTCCTTTTTTGAATTGCGTTGCATGTAGTTTTGGCGGTAAATGATATTGGACTAAAATGATGTAAAACTTTTATCCGAATAACCATGTGGTTACAAAATATACGAGCTTTTTAACACTGATTAGTCCAATCTAGACAAAATTACTCATCAAGCGCTACTGGCTGAGGCACTGTTTAGTTCTAAATGTAATACACAACAGTATTTGTGGGTTGGTTTAATATCTTTACCAAGATAATTTCAATAACGTGGGGTACAATTTGCTGGATTTATTATCAACAGAAGTCAGACGGTTATGTTTTACCCTTTTATTACTTCGTAGGTCAGGACATCCAGCCCACAAGGGATCTGTCCCGTTTCGTCAGATGGCCCAAGTACATCCGCATCCAGCGCCAGAAGGCGGTGCTGCAGCGCAGGCTGAAGGTGCCCCCACCAATCAACCAGTTCACCCAGACACTTGACAAGACCACAGGTTTGTGCATTATTAACTTAAATTAAAATGTATTTCAGACAAGTTAGAGAATCATTTTATTGTAATTAATAAGCTTGCCTTTATTTTCTTGATTAATTCTAGATTTTATTATACTTATACTTACTTTTAAACTTTTATACAGTAAATGAGTATGTCCATTAACCCCTTGAACGCTAGTGCGCGAGACATAATTGATTTTCTATTGTTCTCTAATTAGAGGCATTCAAGCTGTTAAAAAGACAAGCAGAAAACGAATATTAAAACCATTTTCAAGCTAAATTGTTGAACTTTTTAGGTTACATGATGATTACCAAATGCAACGATGAATCACTATGATTATCAACAAAAATATACGAGCTTTTTAACTCTGAAGTACCATAAATATTAATTTATTCTACTTTTTATTCTTACATTAGGTTTCAAATAGATTTGTTTTGTTTTCAGCCAAAGGTTTGTTCAAGATCTTGGAGAAATACAGGCCAGAGACTGAGGCAGTCAGGAAAGAGCGCCTAAAGAAGGCTGCTGAAGCTAAGGTAAGATTACTCTTTGTACTTGAAGTTACTTAAAGGTTGAACTATATCTAGCAAGTGCCAGAGTAATATTTTCAAATAACTTAGTTGTGTAATGTAAAATAATATTTGAAGGGTATCCAAAATTCTTGAAGTAGGAGTATAGGCCATTGAAATGATGCATAACAAAATATTCAGATTGCCATGAAGACCTCTAACCACCAAGATCTCTGATTGTTTGCTTCAAATTCACACTCCAACCTTCTTTTACCACATTTATTTGAGAATAAAACCTTCTTTCAGGTCGCCAAGAAGGACGAGCCTCCACCAAAGAGGCCCAACACCATCCGTGCTGGCACCAACACTGTCACCAAGCTGGTCGAGAAGAAGAAGGCACAGCTTGTTGTCATCGCTCACGATGTTGACCCCATTGAGGTGAGATATGAGTATTTAGTAATTAATATTCACTGATCTTCAAGGTAGATGTGCTGGTAGTTACTTTATCATTTATTTAATAGAAATATGGATTCCATGAATAGGATGGACAGATAACAAATTATTTAATTGCATTTTAGAGTCTTATTTTGAGATTGATGGTTCTTATGTTATGGTTAACTTGTTATGTAGTTACATACCAGAGATTATGAGAATATTTTAATGTACCTTAAAAATGTGACCAGCAAACAATAGTCAATTTACCAAGTTTTCTTGTTATTCTTTGTAATGTGTATTATGAGATAGGTGGTTGCTGTGATGTTAGAATTTCTTCACCTGAGGCTTTAAATATAAATTATTTTTAGCTGCATGAAGATTGTTGACTCTGAGCTCTCTTCCATCAGATCACAACATTACCATACCCTGTACGAAATATTGCTAAAAGACAACTTTGTTCACAGCTGGTTCTCTTCCTGCCCGCCCTCTGCCGTAAGATGGGCGTACCCTACTGTATTGTGAAGGGCAAGTCCCGTCTGGGAGCCCTTGTGCACCGCAAGACATGCACCTGCGTTGCTATCACACATGTACGTATTTTATGCCTATTCTTTATTTATGTGATAGTAGAGATGGCGAAGAAAATGTGTCTCAGATGTGCATGTAATGATGATTTATTTGCTATCATACAGCTATGCTGACAACCTTTCTACCACCAATAGATTTTATCTGAGGATGCCATCTATGACACATACAAAACTTCCCATTTACTGAACTAAAGTAACAGCGCCAAATCACAGAAACTTACTAAGAGTCATCTATCTTTCCCAGGTTGAGTCTGGCGACCGCGCCGCCTTCTCGAAGGTGACCGAAGCCATCAAGACGAACTTCAACGAGAGGTACGAAGAGCTCCGTAAACACTGGGGCGGTGGCGTCCTCGGCAACAAGTCCAACGCGCGCATCGCTAAGCTCGAGAAGGCGAAGGCTCGCGAGCTGGCGCAGAAACAAGGCTAAGCCTAATAAAATTTAAGACCTAACGTATTGCTGTTGTTTTTTTTTTGTTTTACCTTATTGAAACCCCATCCATTTTTAGCCATTTACAAATCATTTGAAAATAATTATGCAATGGTTATAGCCCAAAATGCGGCTACACCTAGGGTTTAGCCGGCTACAGCTAGGAGTACCTATCAAACCCATTTACCACACATATCTATATAGCAATCTTCACACCAGTGGCTAAAGTAGGTAGGTTTTAAATTCTGGTTTGAGAATAGTAGAATATACATGTATCTTAAAATTAATATTAATCAGTGCCATCTAACGTGTTGAAATTAAATCAAAAAGTTAATTGACTTGTTGCTTTCAACGCCATCTAGATTTGTCTTACATTACTTTTTAAATAGATTTTGTTTTAACTGGGATAATTAACACATCAAAATAAACCCTTGTAAAAAGGTAGCAAGTTTCAACCAGTTTTAACTGTGTTCCGAGGAAACGTTACCAGCTGACGTACGCGATAAAACTGAATGTTATTTTTCAAGTTTCATCAAAATTCGTTTAAGTGTGATTGAGAAACATACATCTAATCTCATAAACTTCGACAATTACTATATTAGTTAGGTAAAAAAAAATGAAAGATATAAAATAAGAAATAACGTATGCTTTATTCAGCTAGAATTTTCAGTATTGGTTTCTATGCTGTAGTACAGTAAAACAACTAATGAGAATTATATAGTGTGTACATTGTATAAAATAAATAAAAACTAAGCAAGCAAAAAAAAGAGAGAATTTTACAATATACTAAAAGCTAAAGTTCTTAAATAAATAAATCAGTGGTCAGAGGTCATTAGGAAGGATATAATTTCAATTTTCAAAAAGGGTTCTTCCTAGTTGGATGTTTCTAAATACACAAGTACATATTTTTAATTTCCAAAAGAGTACATGTGTAACTGTGTGCTTTAAAATAGTTGCGTCATCAGCATTTTTATTGCCCCACTGCATAGCACTGGCTTCGCACACTTCAAATAATACTGGCCTTACTGGGAACAATCCTCTGTGCCATCATAGTTAACAGTAACATCCCCTCTGCACCCATGGATAAGATAAAAAGTCATTTATTCAAATTAGGCTGAAAATCATCACTTTATAATACATATAATAAGTTTCTTTCTAATGCTTATACATTTTCATCTTCTATCTTTATTTCAATTTTTGTAGGTAATTCACTATTTGGGGATGTACTTGTGGCATCTTCTTCTTCTCTTGATATAGTTTCCTCTGTACTTTCATTATAATCTTCTTCAGAGTCACTTTCTATCTCTTCTTTTATTTTTCCTTTCTTCCTTTGCTTGCGTTTTGGTGAAATTTCAAATTCAGAAGAAATTTCTCCATCTCTTTCTTCCTTCAAAATTTTTTGCACTGTTCTTGGACTAACTCCTGTAGCTGCAGCAGTGCGCTCGGTAATATTACGCAAATGTGATATATCACAATTTGGTTCTAGATAAAGTACAGTAAATTTATATTCTTCCTTGAGATAACGATAAACATTTGCAATCATTCGGCGGGCCTGAAATAAAACAGATTGTTTAAATCATACAGCAAAACCCAAAATTAACCGACATCCTAAAAAGGACAGACCTAAGCTGAGAGACATCTTATAACTACAACGCACAACAAACTGTTTAACACGATCTAAGGATCAATTCTCTCACCCAGTCCAAAAGGCTAAATAAATAAATAAATTTAATTCATATCTCTCAACCCATTCTTAGACTAAGTCAAGAAATAAGGAATAACTTAAACACAAAGCATGTTTGCTTGTACCCACTTAGATCAGAGTGTAGCAAAGGGTACGCAAGTCTCATGAAAACCCGGTTTGAAAAAATATTTCACTTCAAGATATCATATCAAGAAAGTTTTTAGGCTACATCTTAGTAGCTGAGCAGTAGTTCTCGCGGGATACGAAATCGGTTGGCGGAATCTAGTAAAAATGATTTGCCATACCTGAGTGCTAAATACTATTCTCTTTTTTATTTTACCAGTCTTCTTTACGGAACTCATTGAGTTATGTGTAGAACACTGGCTGTATGAAACTTATCGACAAATTTACTTTACAACTTCATTAAGCGTATGTAGGTTCGTAGGAAACAACGAGTTTAATCACGTCGGAATAACAAACAAAACAAATAAAATCTCTGCATTCTGCAAGCAATTATTTGACTGTATGACAGTTCACTCAACGTCAACTTCAGGTCAGGCAACTACCAGTGCTGCCATATATACTTTATTATTTTCCGCTTCCATAATATAACCAATTTCATGAAATTCCCCACTTTTTTGCGGTTCATTGTCCACATTTATAGACTCTATTGTAAATAAAAACACTGTTTTACACAAAGATTTTATTTCGTAATTTTTACCTTTGTAGTCGTAACGAGGAAATTATTTGTACGCCTAATCCGCGTAATAGTCAAGTTTCAATTTAAATCTTCAATCGATTCAATTAGAATTTTAATCTTTTCAGTGAAATGTATAAAATTTTTTGGTTTCACGATTTTTGACATTCACCGTTCTCTGACTCTTGATCTAACAGTTATATTATATGTCAATGATCTAACCCCAAAAATCACGGGTTTCCCTGGAATTGGCAGCACTGACAGCTTCATGTCAAATCCTCTTGTCATTTTGCGTTTCGTTCTACGATATCAACGCAAAATTATCATTCCTACTCCCTACTAATATTATAAATGCGAAAGTAACTCTGTCTGTCTGTTACGCTTTCACGTCTAAAACACTGAACTGATTTTAATAAAATTTGGTACAGAGAAAGAATATAGGTTAGTTTTTATCCGAACTTTGAATTCTCTTGGAAACGCGATATAATCGAACTCTACGCGGGTGGAAGCTAGTGACTATATATAAATACTTTCTATTTTATTATAATATTTTTGCTGCCAATAACAATGACAGAAATAAAGATGCACCAGAAACAACCGTCTCTGCCATCATTGAGGGTTAAGTCCCGCAACAGATAATTTCCTGCATGTTGATTTGTTCAACACTGAACCATGAACTTAATTAGCAACATAACTAACATCTAATTCCTCTTATGATATATTTTGTTCCGTGCTTTCACTAGAATCTTCTTCAGGGTCCGTTTCTATATTTTCTTTTATCTTTCCTTTCTTTCTTTGGTTGGGCTTTGGTGAAATAAGATTAGATGGTTTATTCGCAGCCTCTCTTTCTTCTTTTAAAATTTGTTGTACTGTTCTTACACTAACTTTCGTCGCTGCAGCAGTGCGCATGGTAATATTACGCAAATGTGAAATATCACAATTTGGTTCTTTATGAAGTTCTGTAAATTCAAATTCTTCCTTGAGAAAATGGTACACCTTTGCAACTATTTTGCGAGCCTGAAAAATATAACATAGATTATTAGAAACATATCTATCAAACTATTCTTAAACTATCATCTTTGTGGATGGAATAAACAAAAAATTACTCTGAATGGACATTAAAACCATTTACCCTAATAATACAAAGCCCGGATGCAAATCTCAAGAAACACTGGTCCTACTTGATAAAATCTTTCAGTGTTAAACAGCATAATTTATCGAGCAAGGCATAAGGTTTACTTTTAATTAGATAAAATAATAGAAAAATAAAAGAAGAAAGCAGAAAAAAATGCTTTAATGTTCATTTATCGTACCTCACTGCGAACAATTTTCCTCTTTTCTTTTGCTATACCGTTCTTCTCAACGTTGCTCATTGTATTATGTATGTGTATGGTTGAAATAACTACTCCTATTTATTATAACATTAACTAAATACAACAAATTATTTTTATTTCCCTCTCCTTTATTTATCATCCCATCTGTCACACAAGTTACAAGTGACAATGTCAACTTGAACTCAAGTCAACTGTCAACGCATCTCGTGACGCTTCATTCTACGTACGATATATTAGCACAAAAATATAAATATTCTCAATTTTACGAATATCTACCGTAAGTGAAACTGAATGTTGTAAAAAAAAATCCAACTTGATCTTTACTTGACCCCTACTCAAAAATTCTTACTTAGCCCTATTCCTTATGGGCAGACGTTTCTTAGGACCAAAAAATGCGTAGTGGTTGGGTATGGAGAACAAGGAAAGGAACATACCTACTGTTTTTCAAAATGTTCTGTAAATATGTAAATAGAATTTCGCTCAGAAACTTGTCATTTTTGTGGATCGCTTCTGTTTACTTGTCCTTCGAATACAAAGTAGGTGCAATCAACTTATTTGACTTTTGACCCATATGAGCTTATTTCCATACCTATCACAAATTAGGCAGATTTACCAAATCCATTTTTTTATTATTTATTTTTATATCTCGTTATTAGCGTAATTATACATACATTGCAATTCAGAAGTTAGCCTTTTGCCACGCACCAAGCAGGGCATGAATTAAAAATGTATAAAATTATACTTTTTTAGAACACTGGTACTGGAAGGAACACAAGTCACACCAACCAAGGAAGACCTTATTTCTTTTTTTATGAAAACTCATTACATTAGATTGAAAACACATTGAAAGAGAGTATTACTGCGTGATGTATTTTCACTTTTCCAAAGATAAAAAAAAAAACATTTATTCTCATGTCCTAAAAACTCTTATGCTTTACATTTATAATTCCCATAATTTACTAAGACCTAGAACTTCCCTTCTATCATCTATCTAGGCTAACTTGCTCGTAATCTGTGGTGCTCAGCTAAATCGTCTCCTGCCTGCCCCTCAATAGATAAGGACGTAAAGCGGATGAAGCTTCCATCTATTCAGCTCCGAACCTATTGTGCTCAGATTCTTTGCATCAATTCTGAAGAGAAATGCTCCGTAGCCGTTATTTTAGAATGATTATCTGAAATGTTAAGTGGTTAAGGAGTGGAAAAGTAGGTGTTCAGTGCATTCAAGTGGTGTATGGTAAGATTGGAAAATGAAGAAAAAAAAATCTATTTCACTGTAATATTTCTGCATTTTTTTATAAGTAAACCCCATCTAAAAACATCTATTTATTTATTTTTACTTAAGAAAACTTAAGACCTCCCTTTAAATTACTTAGTCGTTTTAACCCTTAACGTAAGTAGATCACTCGATTTTTTTATAGTTAAAATAAACATGAAGATCACTTTATTTGCTCTAGCATTTTATGCATACCTAGACATTTATTTGAAGGCATAGTGCGTAAGTATTCTTCATTACAGAAAAAAAATCTTAAGTACTCTACCTCTAGGTAGCTACAATTTAAAAAAAAACAACCTACTAACATTTTCAAAGCTTACAAAAACAACAGGTATCCCATCCGTCGTATTTCCTCTTTTAAGTGAACTAAGCGGTATTAATTCGAAAAACTTGGAACGGTTCCAAGATGGAGTCAGGTGCAGTTCGATAACGTATGGATTGGACTTCCCGCGACTTTCGGACAGGCGATGTCAAAGGTCGATTGGAAATATGCTGGTAACTTTAGAGGGAAGGAGAATTTGGAATTTAATTTCCGATTTGTAGCTGGTTATTAAGTTTGGGTTTAAGTTGGAGCTATGTGATTTAAATAATACGCTATTTAATTGAAGGTGTGATTTAGAGGCTCGTCTACCTAAGGGATGCCTATGAATTATGGATGCTATGATTATTTTTAAGAGGACGAATAGGAATTTTTGGCGCCAAGGATCTCAATTTTTCTCAGTAAATACAAAACGGATCAAAATACAACTTGGTTACCTGAAAGTTCATGATATAAACCTTATTTTGTTAGACGTAGAAACATGATTAGGTAACTTTTATAACAGAGAAAAATATATCAAACATACCTCTTTTTAAAAAGAGATTCACATATTATGGGCAAACGGGACCGATTTAAGCCTCTTAACTTTTTTAGTAGTTGAGTATATACATACTCTTTAAAATTGTAGAAGGAATTTTTATTAATAATAAAAGTATATAAACAGATATGGACTTAGTTGTTAATAGGTATAAAATTACATGAAAATATTCAATTTATCATATCCAAAGTAAACAAGATCAAGGTTCAACGCCACCAAAGCCTTTAAATGGCCAATAAAATATCCGATTTTATAGCCTCAATTGGCTATAAGTGGCCATAAGTTAAAAATATAGGTACTGCTTCAGTTAACACTTCTTAAATTGACAATTCCATCTTTAAAAGATTCCGACGAATTGAGTACCTTGTCCTTTCGGGAAATCGATTAAAAAGTAATCATTGCTCTACTTTCTCTGCCTCTATCGTAGACTAGTAGCAAATCTTTTAACACCTTTGTTTGTCCGTTCGAAGCTGAGGAATCTGCGGAAGCTGCTTTTTCAGACACTAGACTAACAGGAACTTAGTTAGATCCGTTAAGATTCTTGTCTAGTAATCCGTAAATTTCTGCGTGGAAGCAGGTAAAACTATCTATGTATATAAGAAAATCCTGAAATATTATGTTGAGAAATAAATTATTATGAAAAGATAAACTAAGTAGGTACTTATAAATGCACGTGAACTTGAAAACTATTTAACAACTTAGTATTTGCGGTCAAAATAATTTCTCACTTCAATAAAACCTATTTTAATTTTGACTAAAGAGTATGTCAAAGTATGGCTGAATTCGGTCAGAGAAAAGTTGGACGCCATTAAGTTTTAGTTTTTATTTATTTATTTTATTCGCATTTAATGGCAGTTGAAACAGTTTTCGAGCGATTTCAGCCATTTTTGAAATAGGCTCATAGGTTTTATAGAAAAGGTGATATATTCTATATATATAAAAATGAAACTCGCTTTCCGTTGTCACGACATAATTATGAAAACGGCTTGACCGATTTGGTTGAAAATTAGAGGGGTGGTAACTTAGACCCGGGAGAAGGTTTTAGGATAGTGTTTGTCACCATCCGGCTGCGGGATGCGGGTGAAACCACGGGCGAAAGCTAGTTTTTTAATAAAATAAAAACAACCCTGACGAAAAATTCCAACCAAATTTCTCAACAAAAATGGCGAAAATGTGATGAAGGAAATGAAACGACCTAGAGGCTGGAGATTGGTTAAGTTTTTCTTTAATTTTATTGGGATAGGATTTTTCAGTAACCTTCAAATACCTACAGGTACCTATGTACCTACTTACTTACATAAAAATCTCCTGTGACAAAGACTAAGCGATCATTTTTACATAGGTACGGGACTCGGGAGCTTTTTATCTTGACTTATCAGTCCGTCGCGTCCTTGAGAGTGAAATATCATTATTTTATTTTACCTACTTCTAAAGCATTTTTTTTGCGTGCAGAACAGATAGGGTTCGATTCGCGGTACGGTTAACATTCGTGATGAGTGAGTATACATACATGTTTGTTGTGTCTACTGCGAGCTTATTATAAGTCTGTTATAATAAAGTGTTCAATCTAAAGATGGAAGCCAAGAAATCTATCCATTAAGGGCTATCTTTTTAGTTGACAACTAGGGAGAGGGGCGGTCAGACAGGATTAAGCAATAACCATCGAAAATTATACCATTGATACTTAGTTGAAACTGACTACCTTCCAGCTTCTTCTTTCCAGCCATAACACTAGGAAGTGGTGAAAGGGGCTTTTTGGGGGTGCTGTCATTTTTGTAACTTTGACGTTAAAAAGTGCTAATCTAATTAGCCTATTGTAATAAACGATTTTTGACTTTGACTGACTTTACCTAAACGCCAGCATTCATTACATTCCGATTTTCCACACTTTACAAATAGGGCAAAAACGTACGCAAAATGAGATTACACTCCTGGTTTAATCAAACAATAAATGAAGAAGAGAGCAATTATCATAAGAAAAGCCGAAAACAATAGGTAAAACCCACAAAAACAAAATAGAAGTTTTGCATGCAGCTTTGCCAATCAAACAGTAAGCCCTCCTGATTGACAAATCAGCTTAACCACGAAGAAAACAGATCCAAGTATCGTTCAGAAATAGAACAAGCGGAAATGGCGAATGGCGCACTCAATCCGACTACGGTTCTAATTGCATCCTAACTAACAATCAAGAAATTGTCAACGGCTATTATGCAAACTTAATAATAAACGCCTCTGTTAATGGTTCCGTACTCGTCCCGTAGTACGCACGCGCAAAGCCATTGCAAATGTAACAGGTACTGTGAACTTATAGACGCTTTCGCTCAGTCGCGAAATGTCGGGAGAGCCGCGCAGGCGTGTCGCCTGTTCGTCTTCAATTAATCCCACAACCCTAAAATAAAAAAAAATAAACGTCAAATTAACCCCGCCAATCGAAGATTGAATTTCAAAAATGGAATTGGATTTTCGTTTGTTTATTAATTCAATATGGCGTGATTTAGTGAAGATGTTTGTAAGTGGCGTGTATTGACTTTTTGTTTTGTTTTGTGATAATTTGTGATAGCGATGCCAAGTGGATATGGGTGTGATAATGATAACTGTTTGTGGGATTGGATTGCTCAATGCATCGGACTCTATGGTGAGTTTCGTATTTTAGACATATTCGTACATTTTAATAGGTACCTACCCTGGATGTACCAAAAACAATAAAGATATAGCTAAAATACTATCAAAACTTATTAAATAGTTTGAAACTGTCAGATAAACGAGAGAAATCTAATAAAACAGCAATGGTTTTGGAAAAAACCCATTCGACGAATATAAAATTAATGAAATTACTGGAACATTTCTTCAAAGCTTGAAGAATTCCCTGAAATATCGTAAGTTGGATCAAAATGAAGAATTACAAGTTCTTGCTAACGATTTAATTGATACCGTTTTAGATAACCCAATTATAAAGAGGATAGCCACGATAGCTCAAGCGTAGAAGTCTCTACTAGTGAACGAGAGGACCATGGTTCGATCCCATCGTGTAGGTACCGTTATTGAAAAAAATGCTGATGAATGGTAACTTATAACTAAGAAGACCATAGTTCTCTACTTATAGGTAATTTTATTATATGAAAGTAAGATAAATATGATTGGGACACAATTTATGCGGATTGCTGAGCTTTACACTTTGTTTCAATTTGAAGTTGAATCAATGCAGAATTTGATCCAAGTTGACTTAGGTAGCTTATCGCAAGACATAGTTAAGAAAAAACAACTTATCTAAGCAATTTTCGATACAAGTCAAGCCTTAAGAAATACTGGACCTGAGAATCAAATGCCCCTAATAAGTAAACATAGAAGAACAAATGACAATGACAGCAATAATAGGACAGAAGATAATAGTGCTTCGAAAATATCGAGACATTATTCGATACAGCTTTTAGCTCTCACGTAGACAATAATATCGATGCTAGAGGTCACGTAGACCATTGGCTCAGCTGTTTTCAAATGTTTCGCATTCGTTCCAGAAAATAAGGTTATTATTATTATCATAATCCTTCTATAACTCTAATGTTGTAGATTACCATATATCAGAATTGTCATTTTGTACTTTAAGCATTATATGCGAGATTAAACCGGTGTGTATACATATGTTACATAGTTACTTATTGCGTGCGAAAATTCCAAAAATTGCAAACTTTATGTGCGAACATTAGCAAACAGTGCAGTGCGCAATTTCGCACACGTATGTTCGCGAACAATTGCGGTCCTTAGACTCATGTGTCTGATCAGAGGTGACTTTCCTGAGAGTTTGATTTTCATCCGCGGATTGTGTCTCGGTCAAGTCAACATTTGGATTAAGTTTATCTTCAGTCTGATGGACAAACCCTGGATTACATCAGTTTGTTATTAAATACCTATCCTTCACTAAGGAGATATAAGTACACAACTTTTAATGTGAAGTTGATGAGTCGGGGACGAAATGAATCAAACTTCTTATGAATTTGACTGCTCAAAGGCGCACAATGTACTGTTATATCCTTTTCAAATTCCTTGGAATAGACAATGATAATGGAGATGATGTAAGTGGATCACTTTTTGTAAGTTATTACTGAATCAGCAATTAAGGGTAGATAAGCCTTACTTGATTGTGTTTATAAAAGCTAAAGGTTATAATTAACATAATTTAAGAACTACTATTAGAATAACTTTAGACTTGCAAATGAGACTCCCGATGCCTAAACGATATTTATTCTTTTACCTCAATAATAAATATTTATTTTGGGTTTCGCTCTGTAACTCAAAAATTGATCTAACCCGTTGAGGAAAAAAATGAGTTTGTTATTGACATTCGAAGATTATTTTTTGTCAAAGAAGATCTTACGTAGACAGATAATTATGATTTCTGCGATACTTAGGCATTGAAGAGATATTGGCCCAAACGTTATAAAAATGGCAGACGCAAGGGTGTACTTAAAGTAAAGATAATGCTTGAACTCTCAAAATTTCTCAAAATTCATTATTTGAATGAACACGACTCCCAAGATGTTAATAAGAAAATTATACAAACGACGAAGTCTTAAAATGGATTAATGTTTTGAGACATTAAGCTGAAGACACACTCTTAACGTCTCACGACAAACAAGATATAAGGGATAACGTCAATAATGATAATAAATTCCAAGTTCTAACAAAACAGCTAGCCGTTTTGTCAAATGACGTGAATGCGACGTTGAAAATAATCGCACGTCAATTTGTTATTTGAACGGTTTCGTTGTTAGGGTTCGAGCACACTATTGATTTTCGGCAAACAACGGTCCCGTAATGGTTCCTATTTTAAACGAATTCTTTTGTCGGGATCGGCCCCCTATCCTGCATAGTTGAGTTATTGATGTCAGGAAAATTATTGTGAAGAGTAAGTTAATATGCCGTTTAGATCATGCATGATATGGATGTGGATTGAATCCCCTTATTTGCTAGATACTTAGACCAATTGAAAATCATCCTCCGAGCCTTTTTCCCAATCATGTTGGGGTCGGCTTCCAGTCTAACCGGATTCAGCTGAGTACCAGTGCTTTACAAGAAGCGACTGCCTATCTGACCTCCTCAACCCAGTTACTTAGACCAATTGAAAAACGAATTATAAATCTTGCTGTTAGAGAATTTGCTGATTCTCAGTCTCAGTTTACTCAGACATTAAACGAGCTTCATTTGAACGTAGTTGAGCTACCTATATCTCTGGATAGATATAGAAGAAGGGGACGAGCCAAGACACGATGGATGGATTGAGTGAAAGACGATATAGCTGGAGAAAATGTCACTTGTGAAATGACGTAGGAAATAGAATTAAGGAAAACGAAGACATGCTGTGCCGATCCCTAATAAAATTAGGATAACGATGATAATGAGTTGAGCTAAATCATTATCTTTGTACTGTGAAATACTCCCTTGTAAGCATTACATACTTTATTTCGAAGAATCCATCGCTGAACCATTCAGCATTCGAAGTAAAGAACAAATAATTCTCAATCTCCCACGAACTCGTATATTAAAGAAATACGAGCAGAATATTAAAAAAATACGATAGATCTTTAAACGTGCCAGCCTAGTAACCCAGTTTCTTCATATTCTTTTTGTGTGCAGCTGATATGTATGATTTTATCTAATAATCCGGTATTACCGAATAATAGATATCGTTATCGGTAACGGTAATTCTGTCACTTCCTATTTGGTAATCTGTATTAGTCAGTGTTTCCTGTACTTTAGCTTTAATCACTGGTGTGTGAATACTTATTGGTAGACATTTGCTGATTTATTAGGAACTAAGTTTATCTTTTGTTTTATGTTTTTCATAGTTATAGTTGTGGGTTAGGTAGGTTTAACATTAGCAAAAGCTCGGGGATAAACTTCGTATGCTCATTTTAATCGAGTGAGTGCAGCACTTCGCTATGGATGCAAGCGAACTCCATAAATAATATAGTTTTTTCTTTATAATCAGATTTTAAACAAAATAGAATGAAAAAAGAACGTGAGTTTAACTCACACTAGATCGTGACGTGAGTTCATTGCCTTTGATATTAAAACTTCACAGCACGATATCTTCTATGTAAATGCGAAAAAAGTGAAAATATATGATATACTTTAATATTTTTACTCTGCTGTGTTTTATATTTAGAAGATGTAAATACTTAACTAAATTAATTAACTATTATAAGAGTATTTATATCGACGTTACAGATCAGCGTTATTTTAGCACGTGGATGGATATATAGAGGAAGGAACGACCAATGAAACGATGGATGGATTGTGTGAAAAACTATAATGGCGGCTGGAAAGAATGTCATTTGGGAGATGACGGCAGACAGAAGAAGTAGATATGCATGGGAGTAGAAGATATGATGCGCCGACCACAAATAAAACTCTTATAAGGGCAGCAGGATGATATTTGCTTCAATATACTTTTTTATTTAGACAACATTTTGATGAGCAGCCCATGAATTAACCTTTATTTATTTCAGCAGCAAATATTCTCCAAAGATAATGATGTTTTACAAAAGCTCACGCTCCTTAAATAGTTATTCACCAGGTACCTGTGCCCACCTGAGTAACACTGTTAAACCTGTTTATACTTCTTTAAAAAACGCTCGCGATATAATAAACAACCTTTCAGTATATTTTGATAGCCCATCCAGAATTACCCACTATATCCTTCAGCAGTACTAATATTGGATTTTATTCCGGAAAGCATTAATTTCTAATACCATTAAACATTTGAATCATAACAATGCGTGCTCTTCCGGCGATATATAACTTTATGACTATTCTAAACAAATAATTCCATTTAATCCATATAGTTTTTGCCTAGAGCATTCAACCAATAGGAGCCGCCGCCATTAGTCTGTGAGAAAAAATATTAAAACTTACAGCCTTTTCAGGCGGGCGGATTTTCCGCACGACACCTCTCGTTTCGTTTTTGCGTCATTTTCAATTGGCGATGTTGCAGGGGCGAGGCAGTGTAAGAAATACTAATACTGATACGTAGCTTACTTATACATTTTGAGAACGTCTTTACGCAAGCACAACTTAAGAACGACGAAGCATAGACGCACTTATGTACCTATACCTACTTACCTGCGTGGCTGGGTGATTGGCGCTTTCAGACCTTTGATGAAGGGGAATGACACAGCAATAGTGTTTCCAGTTCATTAAATTATCTAAGTGTATAAGCGAAAATTTATTGTAATACCGCCCATAAAGTTTCTAGAAATCTGACGAGGAATGTGAGCAGAATTTTTTGTGTAAACAATGTTTTTTCTGTGCGTGCCTGTGATGCGAAAGCTTTGTGGAGTCGGTCTAATTTCATTAAGTCGTGACATCAAAGTCGGGTTTGAGCTAGGCTGTTCATTTGTCTGTAGGGTAGATAGATAGGAGGGTTTTTATATTTGACTAGCTCTTCCTGCGGTTTCACCCACGCCTACGGAGAACCACTTCTCAAGACATAGAAAGTAGCCTATGTACTATGTCCTTTCCGAGGCTCTAGATTAGAATGATGTGCACAACATTTTTGGCATGAAAGTGCGACAAATGGATAGATGCTGTTAGTCCTTTTTTGGAAATAATAGAGAGGTTAGAGTTATAGGAGTTACGTGTTATTCTGATGTATTCGTAAGCTATATGAGTGCAAAGTTTTACTAACATGCCGACAGCAGTTTTTGTGTAAAAGAGCAAAGCAATCACAATTACAAACTTCCACGTTTTTTATGATTTATTATACACTAAATTGTTTATCACCGAAGATCATTACGACCTAAATCTAATTACACAGGCGATGAAAAATTTCTAGTTTCATTTAGGCGTCCCACGAAGCCTGATGGCTGTTAGCTCATAATCCTATTATGGTATTAGTTCCCAGAAATCCCGCTTAATGTTGTCGGCGCTAGCGGATTTCTTAGCTTTGTACTTACAGGGTAATGTTCGAAGATGATTATTAATTATTAATAGATAATTAGTAAGGTATGTTGTGTTGGTTTTTGATAAAGAATAGATTTGTCTGTCTGTTTGATGTAAATGTAAGGGTTTTTGGGTTTATAAGGATGCCGTGGTGGCTTTGTGGTAAAGAGCATCTTGAAATCATTCTCCAGACTTTTACTGATTAAAACCTAACTTAAAATCTCTGTAGCAGTATCTCGTGTAAGTTAGTAATTTTTATCAGTGTCTTAAACATCAATTATTTCAATTTATATTATTTTTAATGGGTGGTCTAAGACGAATGACGGACATTCACTTTTGCGATGGAGATAAAAACCTTAATTTTAATGAAATATTATGGTATGGTGTGATTTTGCAAGAGGGAATTTATAGACTTCTAAAATACTCGTATTTTGCACAATAAAGTTTGATACTTCAATAAAGCCTCCGATAGTGTAATAAAAACCTGATAATATCTATTCGAATCCGAGTATCGATATCTCCGAAATGCAAATGAAATTCGTATTCTTATCGATAAATCCCTCAACTCTAAGAAGATAAAATACAAAGCTTTATTTATGTCTAAACAAGATAAATCTGATACAAGTGGAAAATAAATAATATTTCGAAATTATTCCTTTCGCTTACATTTGTGCTTATTTTTATCAATTTCTTAGAACTTGGTAATAATCCGGTTTCTATTGTATCTAAGAATAAGTTGGTACAACAGCCATATTATTTTGTTTCGAGATGTTATTTAGGCAAGATTCCACAAAAATTGTTCGCGTACCTACATATTTTGGTATCGAACCTAGTCTATTGTCATAGCAAATCTGTCAGTATGATAGTTTGCTTCGCTTTCACGGTTGAACCGCTTCACCGAATAATACCTCGATCGTTTTTGGTGCATTTGACAGTTGCTGTCAGTCAGTACCAGCAAGGCTATTTTCCCTAGAACACTGACAGCTGTCAACTGCACAAAACATTCGGTACCTCGGTGTCACCATTGGAGTTAGACAGGCAGGATCTAAGTGCTTCTCACATCCGCAGTGTAACTATGTCTGGTGCAATTTTAAGTTTTTTTTTAAATAAAATTAAACAACTTATAAGCATATCTGCAGGTAACTTAACAACGACGTCCTCAATCTATACTGTTATTATAAAGAGGAATCATTTTTTAATGTGTACCCTAAAGGCTCCGAAACAACTGAACAATTCTCTCACTGTTGGGAGCTACACTATTCCCGAATAACATAAGCTATATTTTATCCAAATACAGGAAGCAGTTCCTTGGGAATAAGGATGAGAGGGTGGAACCGCGGGGAAGCAGCTAGTAATTTATATAACGAGACAATTATCCACATTAGGGATGGGAAACTGTCTCAGCAACGGCTTCCGTTGCCTAGCAACGTACCACGGAAACAATATATTGCTCAATTAACAACATAGCAAAATAGCGTTCTACACTATATTTTATTAGTTCCTCCATTGTTTAATTAACTGCCCAGTTTTCATTAATACGTGTGGGAAGAATCTTAACTCAGATCTATTACTTAGTTCTATTTTGAGATAAGTATTTTTCGCCTTAGCTGCGACGGGTAAGATATTTTTCCACCATAGATTTATACCATCTTTGTCTACTTCTGATATGTTTAGCACTATGTTTTGCAAACATATAGACAGTAAAAGACAATGAAATATAGCCAGTTTGCAGCTGAAAATATGCAGACGATTTGGAATTTATCGACTTATCTAGTTTTTAGTTTGAGCTGTTTACCTGCGTTAAGTACTAAATATCTCCAAATGAAGACTGGAGAAATTAATTTTAGCTAAAACGTTGATGCTGATAAAATGCTAACCTATAACATGAGTAAAATATTTTACGTGCAATGGTGATGTGCATGCTCTAAAATTACCGATATCGATAAAATTTCTCTATTGAAAGTTTTGCAAACTTAAGCCCAAGTGGGTGATCTAAAACTAAATGTAGCATTAGTGTGGTATTTATAACTTTGCGTGTAAAAGTTTCTAAGTATAATGGGCAAGTTTTAGTGTTACTGTCACTAGTAGAACTTTCTAGTACTTTGGAAAGTTTTCTCAGGTCCTAAATGACAGTATGAGTGATAAAGGTTTAATTTCGGCAAGCTAGCACCTACGCACTTACATACTGTAGGTACTCTGTGCCTTCTTAATGTTGAGAACCTTGGGTCTCAAACTTAAATGTCTTTATTATAAGTAGGCATTTGCAGGTTATTTTTTTAAGTTACGGTACGGTATGGTTCCAAGAACTACTGGAAAGCCTAAATGATATGACGAGAAAGGTTCTTTGGTAGTCCCTTTCATTAAAACATGATCTATAGTGCCTTTCTTCACATCACGATCTTCATTCTTCCACATCACATGCCCATAACAACGCCCAGCTTCCTCACAGCTTCTCAGCTACCAGTTCCACTTTCAAACTTCCACAGAAACCAAAACAAAACACTCGATAATAATATTCAGAATATCGATGTCTCTTATAAAATCAATTCCATTTACCACTCATGACAGTAGTGGAGTGTCGTCGAAAGACGTTCGAGCATCCAGACTGAGACGTTCTCCTTGTTACTGGGGGATTTTATAGCTAACGATACGATTGCGGTACGATATCGATGATTTAGAAAATAGTCGTAGAGGTGTGAGGGAAAATTTTATGGAGAGTTTGGTGTTTTGATTTGAAAGTATTTTTAGGGGACAATACCCACTGTTGTATGTTTGAGCCATGACAAACTTTGCGGCGGAATTATCAATTTTAGAGTAGGTATTTGAGACAAGTTGAAAATCCACTAGTCTCCAGCCAGGAAGGTATAAGTAAAGTAAAACATATTTTCAGCATGCTTTGAATACGAGTACACCTAAAATTTACTAGCTTGCACATAATTTAAAACCTATGTAAAAAAAGTAGTGACCAATTTTTCCTTTAAAAAGTATGTTTCACGTAAATCGAATCCTGTACCATAGAAGTGAACGAATGTATCCATTTTGTCGTACAAACTAAATCTCGTATTTCTGATCTGTGAGAACTAACAGCTGCTTACTATTGATGTTCCGTTCCAAATTACATTTCCGATGAAAATTAAGTTACTGTTAACTGTCCATTGCGTGATATGTAGGTCGTCTTTTATGTTGTTCATTCCTAAATTGAGCATTGGACGTGTTACGAGGTTCAGTCACGAAACCTTTTTTCATTTATCTTTAATTTGTCGATATGTGTCTCACAACACTATTTGGAATGAAGATTATTATTTTTACTACGTAAGTAAATTGAAACTTATTACGTCTTCAACGAGAAAGGATGGAGAATTTCAATTTGTTCCCATTTTTTAACCCTATAGGTACACATCAAGTTCATATCTATCTCGTAAATTAGATAATGGTCTCATATCTAAACTTTTAGTATAGTTGGATACCCATAGACACCCAAAACGCGGACGAACCCACAAGCAAAAGCTACTACTCTAATAAAAGCCCACTCGTGCCAAAATTATCCTCCCATTTATCAGCAAAAACAAAAAGCAACCAGTTATTACCACCCCTAATATTTACCAGACTCTTCGCAAAAGAAAGTTATTTCTGTATAAAATATAAAGGAATTATCAAGGCTTTTCTCTTTATTTATAGATATCCTTGGATTTTGTCCTCTCAGTTGGGATAAAGGAAATTATTAGCAACAAAAACCGAAATAAAACCTAAAATTGATTTTGTGTCCTATCCCTAGGCAATTGTAAATGTCTAGATTCTCTAGATTCTAGGTAGAAGAGGTGTGATATTTATACCTATGTGTAGTGGTAGGATGTTTATGTTTTCAATCAACTCCTTCAAAGGATTTTCGATGGTGGGAGCCTTAAGAAGAATTTATTGTAAGACTGGAATATTTCTTCAGAGATTATTTCACGGCAAGCCTGCTCCACTTTTGGTCACATAATTGCTTACCATCTGGTACTGAAACGTGTGCTCATCTATAGTAATATTATAAAGAGGAAAACTTTGTTTGTTTGTTTGTTTGGTTGTAATGGATAAACTCAAAAATTGCTGGATCGATTTTAAATATTCTTTCACCATTAGAAAGCTATGTTATCTGCGAGTAACATAGGCTATATTTTATCCCGGTGCGGGCAGTAGCTCCCACGGGACGCGGGTGAAACTGCAGGAAAACGACTAGTAAAATTATATTGTAGTAAAATTAATCTTCATAATTTTCTTCATTTCAGTACCGCGACTGTTTCCAACAGATAATTCTAGTTTTTTTGCTTCTAAAGTCAACACTCTTCACAAAGTCCCCTTATCATTAAGCACTCTTATTTCAAGAGTAACAAACTAAATGAAAATCATATTTTTTATTAAGAGCACTTCGCTGAAGCAGTTGTTGAAAGTCGAACTTGTTCGGCTTTCAGTCCAAGTTTTGCTGGATTTAAAGCAGTAATTTTTCTCACATTTAAATCGACCGTAGCTTAAACTCCATAATAAGGAGATGAACATATTTTGAAGTTTAATATTTAAGTTCTTTTGACCAATATTTGGCTTTTCTCTAAAGAGAGAAAACATATGCAGAGCATATAGAGCTAGACTAACAAAATTTTGCATAGACACAGGAGCTCCCTCTAATCCCTTACTCTCATAGTGCGACGGGTCAGCAATCCGACACGACTGACAGCTTAACAGACACTACTAAGTAGGTAATTTCTATAAGAGAATATAAAGCTAAGTCATCATCATCATCCTCCGAGCCTTTTTCCCAAACTATGTTGGGGTCGGCTTCCAGTCTAACCGGATGTAGCTGAGTACCAGTGCTTTACAAGAAGCGACTGCCCTGCCTGACCTCCTCAACCCAGTTACCCGGGCAACCCGATACCCCTTGGTTAGACTGGTGTCAGACTTACTGGCTTCTGACTACCCGTAACGACTGCCAAGGATGTTCAATGACAGCCGGGACCTACAGTTTAACGTGCCATCCGAAACACAATCATTGGTGTCTAAGATATACTTAGAAAGTACATACAAACTTAGAAAAGTTGCATTGGTACTTGCCTGACCTGGAATCGAACCCGCGCCCTCTTACTCGAGAGGTTGGTTCTTTGCCCACTAGGCCACCACGACACAAGCTAAGTAATGACCATTATAAAAAAAAAGTTTTCCAAACATAAAACTTTTATCTATGTATCTCTGTATTTTCACAAATTAAGTAAAAGAAATACACAAGCCCCTACGACGTGTCCAAGAACGTTGCCAAGTAACGTATCTACGTATCTTTATTTACTTGTTACCGTTATTCGATCTTGAAATGCCAAAGCCGTCTCAAGGACACAAAGTCGACTAAGTAAAGTTCAGGGCTGTCTGTAAGGAGATCTATCGGCTTCGGCTGTCCTACATATTTCTTTTCGGGTGTCGTAAAAGGAGGTTAAAGTGTGAGTTCTTTGTTTTAGTAAGCCGAATTGTTGAAGGTTCTTTGAAAACAGTCGAGTATGTGATATAAATGTTTTTCGTTTCCCTCCGCTGCGTTTGAAACAGTAGATTGTAGATTAATGCATTAAGAAAACATTGGATTTAAACCCAGATTCAAACTAAATCCTTCTCAAGCCCACATTGATGAATGTAGATGCTATATCAATGACTATTCATCACTCATTGCTTATTCACAAGAAGGAATTAAAGAGGAGATGCTATAAGGTTGATAGGTCCGGCGCCTTCTTCTAATCAATTTACGGTGGGCAAGACCAAAACGATGAGTTATGAGTGAACTATTGAGGCGTTCGGGATCCTTGAGACATCTGTCGAAAATTTTTGGTTTTTCAAAATGGGCGGGTTCCAAAGAAGACGTATGACGGTGCCAGAAACGTTCCTCGTGCTCCGAACACTGCATTTTGGCAAAGCTAATTTCTCAAGAGATATTCCGTAATGACATCTCCGCTTGTAATTTTATTCTCCATGCTTATTCCTAGGTTGCATTTCATATTAAATTGATTAATGTGACGGCTTCGTTTATTTCCAATATCTGGGACTTCAAAGGTTTAGTAATGGTTACTGAGATTCATGTAAGGTTTATAGCATCTATTCAGTATTTGGTGATGGACTACTACATTTACACAAGCTTAGGAATATTCGGAGATTCGGAGCAATGTATCGGAATCAGCCTAAAAGGTGAGGCAACAGGCTATTCTGTATTGAAGATATTGTGGTTATACGATCAGTTAGGATTCTATGGTTTAGTGTGTTTGCTAAATGGATATAAGCTATTGAATATACATGCAATATACTGACATTTCTTGAAGATACACGTCATTTTATGCCGAGTTGACAAACTTGACTCTGCACTACTGTGCATGTTGTATATTGTGTTTATTGGTAATATCACACTTTTGTCAATGTACAAACGAATATAAATTCAAAATAAAATTAAATAATAAAATAAATGTTTTTGAAATTATGTATGTACCTCCTTATTCTAAGTACATATACTTTTATATTTTTTTTTTCCGACGTCAAAAATCATCAAATGACCCCTCCCGATACTTTTATATCTGACGTTTTGTCATAAGTAGCATTCTTTACATAGAACATAATTATCGTCTTTAAGAAACTCTATCCATCAATAAAACGATCCCTGCTAGCTGCTATTGTACAATTTATGTAAATTCCAGCCTAATTATAAAAAAACTTCTTGTAAACCACGTAGCTATGCGCAGCCATCTTGTTATAACTATTAAAATTGTATAAATATCATACAGTTCCTGTCTAGCCGACAGATAAACAGCAGTTATAACGTATGTAGCGATGAAATATACACTTTTCAAAAACCTGTTAAAAAATCTACGTTGTTTCCTATAAATCATACAACGCTTTGTTTATTTCCAAAATATTTTAACACATTTTTGTAAAGTACCAACCGGCAGGTGGGTGCTATGTAAATATTTATGTTATTATTTTTTGTACGTCTGAGGCTGTTTATTAAATGAATTATGAGCTAAATTGAGGAGCTTAAAATTAGAAACTGGATATAGTTTCTAAGACTTTTGAAAGTTTAGTTGGACCTGTATTGAGCACGTTGCCCTTTTTCCATACAAAATTGAGATACGGTCAAAATTAAGAGCGCTTTTACATCAACGGATTTTTCGATCGGTTTTTCTACTCATCTCATTCCCAGCGGCGAAAAATCTGTCTTGCTATTTTACGTGTCATCGTTTCAATTTTTCTACACGCGACGCATTCCCCGCGATAAAAACCTGTCGCGCGGTTTCACGTGTCATCTTTGTGATGCTCCGCTCATACGAAATACTACCTATATGGTGTGAAAGCGCTGTGAAAAGGCAATGAAAGAATTCGAATACAACTTTGTCGCAATTTTTCATGTTTGGCTTTTATCCCCAACAGCATTTGTTCAATTAAGGTCCATTTTCAGGAACACAAAAACTGTTAAAACTATTTTGTATGCAGACAGGGTTAGTACCTTTTACTGTTTGGGCATTTGGGAATTATCTCGCTGAGGCAAAAAAAGGCAAACATTTAGTATTTCATTTGTAGGATCAAAAAAAAAAAAAACATTTTATGGATGGACAAAGAGTATATAGACAAAATATTAGTAAACATAAAATTACAGGTACCTAATATTGTATTACCTAA